>NC_135788.1:35967500-36567500 GCF_051106095.1 Pogona vitticeps | reverse complement strand
CCCAGGGTTTTCTAGGTGTAAAGTACTCAAAAGTGATTTATATTAGCCCCCTCCTGTTGACACCATGCAGATTCCCCAAAGGCACAGAGAGGACAAGGCACAAAACTTCATCAGCCACACATGATCTTCGTTGGCCTTTCTTCCAGAAAGCACAGAGGGGATTCAAACATCCGGGCCCTGGTTCTGCAGCAGACACTTCTAACTACTGAGCTATGAGAGCTGTACTAAGCACCGATTAAAAGGGAGAGATCACGATTTTGATTAGAAGCTACTGCAGAGCTGTATAACGAACAAAGAAGCCACCGTTTGCTACAGTCATTCTCTGTTCCTTTGTTGTTGTTGTTTTTACTTTAACATAGAACCTCAACAAAGCCCTTAAATATATCTAAAACCTTAATCAAGTGGTATTATAAATATTTTTAAAAGCAAGTTAATCACTATAACCTATGAAATTTACTTTTTATCTCTTTAAAATATTTTTGAAATAATTGGCTAATATGGCCACACCTCTTCCACTTTGACCATGGCCCTAGGGAAGTGTTTCCCAACCTTGAAAAACCTAGGAGTTCTTGGACTGCAACCATGGTCATCACAGCTAGTGGTGAAGGCTTCTGAGAATTGCAGTTCAAGAACATCTGAGTTACCCAAGGTTGGGAACCATTGCCCTGGGGAGCATGTCCCTTAGGATGCTGGCAAATGAGAAAAACAGCTCTTGAGCTCTTCAGGCTTGCCAACCCCTAAGCTAAACCTTCACTTAAGGTAGTTGTTTCTAAACTTTCTACCACTGGTCATTGAACACTTGCCTTCCCATCTTATTCATCAGTCAAGGTCAAGGATGCCCCTGCATATCTGCCACCTAACTCCACTGGACTCCAGATGTTTCTGGCATATGTTCAATGATTAGCTTTCATTGTATTTAGGAAACCGCCCAGCTGTTGGGGCTTCGCCACTGCCCTGCATTAATGAAGAGTGCACCTCATCTGTTTAATATAAAAATGCATATCTGGCTTTTTCAGACCAAAATGGCGTTGCTCAACAGAGCTAACAAGGCAGAAGAAGAAACAGAGAGATAAAAATAACAGTAATCCATCATTAAAACAGAATTACCAGGCTAAAAGTAGCATCAAGAACCCATCTCTTTCACATACAAACAAAAAAGAGCCAAAATGAACAATAAAGTTAAATTAAGCAACAACATAATCAAGAACATGTTTATAAAGGAAACATTTTGGCAGAAGCTAGAAAAAAAATGAGTGGGAGAGTACATAATCTCTTTTGCAGTTAGGATTTCATATATGAGTCACTACCACGGAGAAAGCTCTCCTGATCATTTATTTCAGAAGGCAATAAGACATGTAAAAAGGCTGTATCAGATATCTTAAAGATGTGAGGGGAGAATTTGATTCAACTAGAAAACTACACTGAGTTTCAGAGACGTTCATGGGACTTTATATTCCAGTGTGAGATAAAAAGGTGTGACAAGGTATCTCAGCGTATGTTAATGAAAAGCTCCTACTGCCAATAACTAAGCCTTAGCAGAGGCATTTCGATCTCCCAGAATGGGAAAAAAAGGCCCTAGACACATTTATGACAACCCCTTAGGGTCCATAGATGGCAATTTGAAAAATAGTAACCTAAACTTGGTCAGAGCTAATTTCCACAAACTACTAACTCCGGAACAGTTTTGATTAAGTCAACAGAATGGTGAACAGGTTAAATGGGTAACTGACTGTGGATGCTCAGAGACTTAGCTTACCTGGGATCATTCCATTTAACAGGACTAATGTGCTACGTGGTGGATATGAAAATCAAATCTAATTTTCCAGTCAGGCTCTTTTTCAAGCTAAAATGGTCAGAGCAAAACTAAGTACAGCTCAGAGCTCAGTTCTACTGACAATAAGATCTACTGTTGAATCAGTTTTTGCTTTTACAAAACCAGTTTAAAATGAAGTGTTTCCATGCTATAAATGGAAGCATGGATTTTTTTTATTTGTATTTTTTTTTTGCCTGGGAAGCATGTTTTTGGGTTGGAAAGCAAGGTAAAATAGTCTTCTGCTAGAGAGTTATTTTAAAACGCTTGTGAAAGATACGATGGCACAAGAAATGACTGTGCAACAGTCTTGTGGTTGGGAAAGAGTAACTCAGGACCATCCGAGGATAGAATTTGAAAACAAGGGTGAGCAATACCTTTATTATAGCACAAAATCTCACAAACAGGAAAGCTTTTGGGTCCTGCAGGACGTTTCATCAGGCAATCATGGAGCAGGGATCATGGAGAAGCAATAGGAAAGTCTTCTAAATTATCATAGTCAATTGTTCAGGTCAGTTTTTCATGATTATGCACGTTCCAAAACGGAGATGGCAATCTTGTAAAATCAGCTGGCAATCATGGGTTTCAGGTGTCATCTCAACTGCTGTAGAGTTCATTGTCCTTCATTCTTTTTGTTGGCTTGGGACGGAAATATCTCCACTTGATCAAAAGAATACCATGGGTTCAAATCCCCGCTTGGCAATGGAAACATCATTGGGGGAGTGGAACTGGTAAAACCACTCTTTAAATATTTCACTTACCTTGAAATTCTTATTAGGGTTGATATAAGTCAGTCCCAACTTGATGGGACATAAAATGACAAAAATGTGTGCCTGTGTGTGTAAATCCCTTTTCTCTCTTAAAGGGATTAAAGGTTGCTCGCAATAATTACAATACATGCAAGGTTAAAAACAGAATAAATGACTGAATTAAAAACAATGAAACATACAGTAGTATTAAAATTCTAAAAACATAGAAAGAACCTTGAAGACACACTTAAAACTACAATAATCAAGTTTCTCAGACAAAGCCTAGTTTTAATGCCCAATGTAGTTATTAAAAGCCTGCTCAAAAAGAAATGTCTTTGTCTGTTGCTGGAAAGAAAGGAGGGAAGGGATCGACCCAGCCTTCCCAAGGAGGACATTCCACAAGCTGGATGCAGTCACAGAGAAGGCCTTTTCTTGTTTTCCCACCAAATGTGCCTGTGAGAGCAATAGGACAGAGAGAAGGGCCTCCCCTCGAGATCTTAAGAGCCAAGAAGACTCATACAGGATAGGATAGGATAAGGATACATTTCATTATACCGCCATAGACCCAATTATACAAAGATACGTACATAGAATAAATACATAGTATAGTATAAAATCTTGCTATACTGTATCATTTTGCAAATTCTCATAGCTGAAAATAAAAACTGAGCCACTAACTGTGTTATTATTTGATTCTCTCTGGACAACAGAAACGTCAGATAGCCTGTGGGAGGTAGACCAGTACATTTACTCATGACTGAATCAAGATATTGGATACTTTGATCCTATATAAGCCACATTCTATAATGATGTGCACCAAGATCTCAATAATGTCTGTTCCACAGGGACAGAGCCTTTCACTGTATGGGGCATTATTATACAAAGAGATACAGCCTTTCAAATAGCCTGGACCAAAGCCATATAGAGCTTTATAGGTCACAAATGGCACTCTGAATTTGGCCTAGAAACAGACCAGCAGCAAGTGGAACTACTATAACAAGGGAGTTACATGCTTCCATTGGCCCCAGCCAGCAGCCTAGCTGCAGCATTTTGAACCAGCTGAAATTTCAAAGGCAGCCCCATGACAGTACTGTAATTCAAATGGGATGTAACCAAGGCATGTGTCACCACAGCAAAATCGGGTATCTCATGTGTAGGGTTAGAGAGACTGCAAGTGATTTGAATTGAGGAATGAGACGCTTGAACATAATACAGTAGACGGGGCTGCTAGTGCCAAAGAAGAAGGTGAGTCACAGCTGAAGGCCTCAATAAAGCAGAAGATCTCACCTAGACCTTCCAACCACTGAGGCACCAAAGAGGGTTTATACTGAGGTCCTCACAGGCTGGACACACGCCCATTCAGATGCTCCTTTGGCCATTCTTCAGAGCTATAAGGTGAAGAAAAAGAATGGCATCACCATTCCAACAGGTTTTGCTCTCTGGAATCTTCTCTTTTTTATGTCAGGCAGTCCAGTTTACTATATTTTACTAAATTTTATTACATTAATAGGATTGAATGTGTGCCATTTTGGAAAGATGGGTGTTACATGAGCAAACAGATCAATTAGGACACTATGTATCTCCCACAGGTCATCACTGTTAGTGTTTCTACCACCATTGATGGGATTTCTCACACACCCCTTCTTGAAATAGAGACGCAGAAATGCATAACTTACGTTACAGACCCAGGGGTGGAGCAGATCAGAACATCTTCTTAAAAAGTACAAGGTGGATTGGCCCTGATTCGTATGCCCTTTATTTGGACACAGGGAGGATTGGGGGTTTGCAGACCTTTGTGATACTTGCTTGTTGATTTTGAGCAAATGGATCTTATCTACTTCTGCTGAAATGAGATCTATCACAGAAGTTAATTGGAAGAGAAAACTCAGTAGAGAACTCTGCATTCCACAGTGAGATTGCTTTGTAACAGACCTGAGGCATGAAAAGGAAAATATTTCTTCACATATTGACAGAAATCCTAGTAAGTCACACCAGAGTAGGCCCATTGAACCACTGATAAGTCATCTTCTCCATAATTCCATTTATTCAAATGAACCTGCTCTAGCTGTGATATATTGTAGTATGCTAACCAGAAGGGTTTCAGCCAATGCATACTGTATTTTTCCATGTATAAGCACCCCCATGTGTAAGACACCCCCCCCCTTTCTAACCCAAAATTTCTTTCGTTGCAAGAAAGTGGAGGGGGAAGGCAGGGATCAGAGCGCTTTGATACCTGCTTTTCCCTTCCATTTCCTTGGGAATAAAGTGCTTTCCCCTTCTACTTCCTTTGCAAAAAGCTGCTTTCCTCCTCCACTTTTTGCGAGGGGGAAAGCAGCTTTTTGCAAAGAAAGTGGAGGGAGAAAGCACTTTCCTCACAAGAAAGTGGAGGAGAAAAGTGATTCCTGCTTTCCCGCTCCATTTTCTTGTGAAGAAAGTGGTTTTCCCCTCTGTTTTCTTTGCAAAAAGTGGATGTGAAAATCAGGGGTCAAAGTGCTTTGATCCCTCCCCCTCTCCTTACTACCGTGTATAAAATGATCCTCCATTTTTCCTCTAATTATTTTAGGGGGAAAAGTGTCATTTTATACATGGAAAAATACGGTAATTACTTCATAGAGCTCAGTGGGTTGCAGCAGTTATAATCCTGGACATAAACTGGGTACAAAAACCCTCTCATTCATGTCGATTATGGGTTGGACAAAGGAATCACTATCTTTTCAGGCCTGGAAAGTTATTTCTAAAAGTAATGATTTGCAGTTATACTGTAGTCCTCAGGCTCAAAACAGTTCACTTTCCCATATCTCACTTTTTTTGTTCACTTTCCCATATCTCAAAAGTTGTTGTTCCATTACTTTAAAATGGCTGCTACAAGCTTCTAGTCTGTAGTGTAAATTATATTCTCCACCAGTTCTTTTCATCATAATCTCAGTGTTAATGTCAGCGCATGACAGGACAACAGCATGAGACACCATGTCACAAGGTATTAAGCCAGCACCTTAACTATATAGCATGCCTATTCTACTGTTTAGTGGCACCTCATTCTAACTATTAAAATGACTAAAACAGAAATTATCCTGCAAAAAGAAGAATGTTATCTCTGATTAAATTGCAGTTGTGTGTCAGGGAGTACAGTCCTGGCTGATCAAGTTGGCAAAGGCTACCTGAGTTAACACTGGATTAGTTGAACTTGCTTGGAATCCAACCTCTCTCATTTAAAGGGTGTTACTTAACACTTCCCTACTTTGGGCCTAATTTTGTGCCAGCATTATGGCTGTGTCCTGAAGCTGAGTTAGAACTGAAGAGCTGGAAGAGACCCTATGGACCATTGAGTTCAGCTCCTGCCAAGGAGCCACAGTGGGGAATCAAACTCCCAACCTCTGACTCCACAGCCAGATATCTAAGCCACTGAGCTATCCGGCAGTTGTTCTTGAGCTGGAGGCTTAGATCTGGGTAATTCAGCTCTTCTCTCATCTTGCTCCTTTTTGGCTCTCTTTGGGGGGTCTTATACTTGGGAAATCTCAGCCAGCAGAGCCCTCCTTTTCTTTCGGTGCTCTGCTGTCTGTCAAGATTGCTCAGTTCAGAGGTGGAAAAGAGTTCTGCAGGCAGGAGGAGATATTTGATGGCAGAAGGAGATTTATGTTAAAATGAGAGGTTTGTGTTTTATCTTAACCTAGAGCAGTCACATCTTCAAGGTTGGGTTGTGTCAGTTTTGCCTTCCTTAGTTGGGTAACTATAACTAGTCACTATTGAGCTCTGCTATCCACCTAAGCTACTTCAGAGGGTTGTTTAAAGGAGAATAGATCAGGTGCTTTTGGAGGAAGGTTGTCTAAAAAACCAAAAAACAAAAAACAATGCCCAAAATCCTTATTGGGAACTGTTTTGCATGTAAGAGCAACTGCTCAAGTGGCTTCCACATTTGGTCAGCTATCTGTCATAGAACGTGGGGTGCAACCAAGAACACAGGAAGATAGGGAGATTCCCACTGGTTTATTAAATGGATTGGCTGAGGACAGAGAATAAGACATTGTCTGTTTGCATGAAAACACAATAGAGCATCCATATTTTTCAGGTCATGTACTGCTATGAGTACCTAAATCTGGAGAACAGAAATGGGGAAGGGCAACTCCTACTTCAAGTCTCTCCAGGACACAATCTTGGAGCAGAGGTTCTGGAGTTCCACTCCACAGTGTAACTTAGGGGGAAGAAGAAAATGCACCAAGACTATCTTTCTGCGTTTTGAAGGAAATTAAGGAATATGGATTGCCATCTAAACTTTACGCATCACCATCTAAACTAAAACTTTTCACCTGCAGAGATGGATAAGAACAGTTGACTCTCTATCCTCTGAGATGAAATCTGAGACCACCACAACTGAAGCTGAGTCTTCAAGCTTGTAGTCTCCAACTTTAACTTCTGATCTTGCATCTTCACTTCCAGCCAGGAGGGCTTTTGGACTTTACTGTTACTTCTTCCACCCCAAGTTCTGCAGTGCCCAGCCTGATGAAGAGTCCTGCCCGGCTGCAATGCCTGTGTATGATAAGTTGATAGTCCAATAACACTCCTCAGCCCTGATTTTGAATTTTACACTTTGACTGTGGCTCTACTTCTTTTTCATCTCAACTTCAGGTTTTAAAAGCTGCAAAATGATGAAGTCCAGAATCCTTCGTCATCCTGCTTTGGGATCTTCCAGAAACACTGGGAGAGTCATCAGTCAGAAACAGTACGACGGAGTAGATGGCGGGCATGGCAGTTACCAAATTCCTTAAGTCTTTGCCCATTTGAAGATGGACCTTTGTGGATAATCCAGCCATTCTACTTCTGAAGTCTTTTGTTGGTTTGATACTTTGGCTGTGATCTGGAAGTGAAGAAGAAGCTTCAATGTTAAATGCAATTTGTAATTGCACACCTTGTCATTATAAATCTGGGAGGATACTGATAATTTAGATTGTTTGGTAACTTAATGGTAACTCAGGTTCTCTCTGGGAAAGAATTCAGCTCCAAGATTTATTTCTGGAGCCTGCAGACCGGAGTACTCACGGTAGGTTGCAAATGGGGTGGTTTTCTGATCCGTGTTGACTGCCTGCAGAAAAAAATGCCTCTGAACATGCATATAGTCCTCTGCCCTGGCTATTGCAAGCAGCAGAGGAGTGGATTTGGGGAGGGTTTGAGCCCCCCCCCCCCGACCCTCTGTTCTATAAAAACCCTGCAGTTTATCAGAACCCTGGCTTGCTCAAGGATCCAGCTGCCCAACCCACGCTACACTGTTGTTTGACCACACTGAAACCATTACTTTTTGCTGACTGTTTTGGAAACAGGGGGTGTATCAATTTAATTTTAGACCCTGGATTCAAGGATCCTAACTCCAGTCCAACTCACTTTAGGGGGCCATGTGGAATCGTTCAGATAAGTGGAAGCAGAAAGTCTGAAAAATCTGATTGTCAGCCCTGGTTTTAAAAAAATTACACGACCGTGTGTCCTTTCACGTTTAAAACTCAAAAGTCTTAGCACTGCCATGACGGCAGGAGTGAAATGGGGTTTTACTTCTGGTTCTAAGCCTATTGACTTGGCGAGGAGCATCCCCTTCGTGGGTGAAAAGAATAATATATTTTAAATGCGAGAAGTGAGAAAACGATCATCCAGAGCCAGAAACGGCTCCCGATCGCAGCAGGGGCCCGCCTCCGCCCCTTCGAAAAGCGCAGGGGGGGGGGGCGCCTGCCGCTCGGTCCACGAGCCTCCCCTGGACCCACATACCGGCTTGGCTGGCCGCCTGGCCATGTTTTTCTTTTCTTCCTTCCTTCCTTTTTTTTTAACAAGCGTTAACCCGTGGTCCACACGCTCAGGCCAGGTGCTGAGGCTGGGCCCCGTTCGCCACCGGCCCCGTCACCTGTCGCTCCCTGGGTGGTCTGACCCTCGCCGTCCGTTCCCCCCCCGTCCCCGTTTCTGGCCTGGGGCAGCTCTGGACTTCGGCCCGGAGGGGGGGAAACCCAAAAGGCCGACCCTCGGGGTTTGGAGCTGGCTTTCAGGGCTGCTTCCTTTTTGGGGGGGGGCACTTTTGATCGGGCTTGGGAAAGAGGGCCGCTCTCGAGTTTCGGCTCCGGGACCCGCAGGGGCGGGCGGGCAGGCGGGCTTTTGGCGAGCTGAAGCGAGACGCCCTCTGCTCGTGGAGGGCAGGTAGCGGTGGGAGAGGCGGCCTTTCTTGGGCAGCCGGCGCAGGGAGGAAAAGAGGGGTTTTTTTGTTTTTTTTTTTTTTTGCATGAGCGGGCGCGTGCATGAAAACAACGCATGGGCAGTTGAGTACCTCGCCTTCCCCTCCTCTCTCCAGTATTTCCATCATCATCGCCGCCGCCGCCGCCTCACCCATCACCCAGCCTCTTCCAAACTGCTGTCTTCTTGCGCCCCCCACTGCCGGCGAACCGCAGAGATCAAAAGAGGCTCGCTGGCCTTCTCCTTCTCTCTCTCCGCTGGAGAGGGCTCCGTCCGCCCTTCCCTTGGCACGGCCCAAGAAGCCTCCTGCCACTTGCCGACGGGGGGAGGCAGAAAGCCGACGGCGCGCTCTTTTCGTCAGCGGAAAGGTAGCCCCCCCTCCAGCCCCCAACCTGGAGACTCTGTCCATCTCCGGGGGCGGGTTCGGCCCGGGTGTTTCGTTACTCCTGGGAAGGAACGATAATTCTAGAGGTATCCAGTTACTAGGGAAATCCAGCATTTGAAAGACTCTAGAATCCGGGAAGGTAACCTCTTTCTGAAAGAGGAAGGCTGGAATAGATTCTCTGGCAGTCTGCATTTGTTCGTAATGACCTTGTCGCTCTAGGTGAAGAAAAAGCTGGAGAGATGGCCTAAAAATATATTCATTCTCTCCCTCTATCTCTCTCTGTATTCTGCCTTTATCTTTTTCCATACACGTATGAGCAAGTCTGTATACGTGTATGCCATGCATCTCCTTTGTCGTTCTCTAATTAAACCGGAGGTTTCTACCCAAAAGAGTATTCATTTTATTTATTTATTTATTATATTTATATATCGCTCTATTAGTGCAAAACCACTAATAGTAGTAGTAGTAGTAGAGTAGAGTACTGGAACCTGATCAATAAAACCATAATTGTTCAAATGTAATATTTTTGTTCCAAAGAGTATCTAAGCCTCTGCATTATTTATTTTGTTAGTTTTGTATTCTTCTCTTGAGATTGCTCTGCATGGTACTGAGGAAGCCGTTATGTTTTAAACCCAGTCCCGCCTCCAGGAGTTCGAGAGTTCCCTGGACCGACCAAACAGATGTGTTTCTCCCACACCAGGAGAAAGGCGGGGTAGACATTAATTAGATAAAATAGATTGTCTCCGTTAGCTCTGGCAGCTAACGTATATGCTGGGAGCGTTTTACAAAAGATCTCCTAAAATGATTAATTGCCATTTCCATTTTCTTTTGTCCCTTTAACGGATCTTTATTACAGCTGCTGCGGGATTTTAGTGTCATTAGCAGTACAACTGTATGGACGGATTTTCTGTTGCTAGTCTCGCTACAATACACCCATTGACTCAAGCATTTCATTCACTGGGTCTGCTCTCCAGTTTGAGAAGAGCAATAGGACATTGACCTATACATCTTTCCTAAAGGCGTAAGACCCACTGGGTTTAGTGGGATTTAATTCCGAGTGAGTAAGCGTGGACTCCGATTGTTAATGCCGATTATTAGAATTTAGCGGACGCAAAGTTCAAGGCCATGGTTAGGGTGTTGCAAGGTCTGTGATGAAAGAGGCTGATTTATCCCAGTGCCATTTTTTCGTGACCCAGTTCTTCGTCTCTTGCCCAGTGTGGTGTAGTGGACAGAGGGACGGACTAGAATTCTGGAGATCAGGATTCGAATCCTCACTTGTCCGTGGAAACTCACTGGGGAAGTGGAACTGGTAAAACGGCTCCTTAAATATCTCACTTACCTTGAACGTCCTTTTCGAGTCGCTATAAATCGGTTCCGATTTGACGGCGCATAACTAACTATTCTTCACTTCTACCCAGCCGTTAAAAAAGCTGAAAGCATTGTCTTTTGTAATTCAGATTAGCGGAAACCGCTGGATAGCGTGGTGGATATTAAACTGGGAAGCTGACCTGGATTCAGGAGTAACCGCAGTCTGGCCACCCTTGACGGCTTTTCTATAAATCCTTGGTTTGTCTTCTCTAAAATGAGAACGTTCACTTCTTCAAGCTGTCAGGTAAGGTTACTTCTTTTGCAGGTGGATGAGATAAGAACTGGAGGCTCGTCCATGGTGTAGCGCCCGCAAGGGAAACCTGCCGATGGGCACAATCTAGTCAAACTATGCACCTATGTTTCTTGTTTCTCCTCAGGAGTAAACGCCATTGTATTTGGTCAGCAGTGAAGCGCATTTTAAACTGAAGCCTTCTTCTGATTGATTTCGGTGGACAGTTACGAATTCTTCCACTGAAATAAATGGAATTTCTAGGGTTTAACGTGATGGGCATCTGATTTCAAATATGGATCCATTCAACGCATCTCCGAGTATTTGAAATGGGCACCTTATAACCCATGGAAGTAAAAATCTATTTCTCTCTTAATTTGTTCCATAGATCCTTCTTCTCTTCTTTGTTTAAAAATGCCTCTGTGTGCGAGTCCCTGCCTCCGTGAGTCCTTCAAAGCTTTGTGACCACTCTTCATCATTCTTTTATTGTTTTATTGGTGGTAATTAAGATAATTTATTAAAGCAAACAAACCTGGAAACCAGTTCTTCCGTCCTATCTGATAAGTGTTTATTTGAACCTTTTCTCATCTCTACTTTTTGGCTTCTGTATGCATATGTGTGTGGTTTGTTTTTTCATGTGTTTTAATACAGCAGAAGAAATTTCATAGTCCATTCCAAGAGAAGATGCCTCTTTTTAAACGTTACTACGAAGTTAGGAAAATTTTTAGATTTATTGCTGCGGTTGGTATGAAAAGAGAAACCCACTGATTTCGAAAGTGAGATCATACTAAGATTGGCCTTCCAATGCAATGTATTACTCAGAAGTAAGCCTCCTTGAATCCAGTAGATTTACTCCCAAGAAAAGAGCTACAGGATTGCAATCTTTTACTTTCCATTTTGCTTTCAAATTTTCCTTTTTCTCCGAAAGCAGAGTGCCTCTCCCCGCCTCCTCCCGAATTAGCTGTGAATGGTATTTAATTTTAATCAGGCCTTTTAGGGCAGTATATTTTCCCATTCGGGGTTTCAAAATGCATCCTCACCCCCCCTTCACCCCCAAAATGGAGGACTCCAGTAGAAGTATGGCACTGAATTAATCAGACATATATAAATCCACAAGCCAGGTATAAAACCCAATCACCGTCTTCCGCCGTCTGCCTAGATTGAAATCCAATTGTCAGCCTCACTCCAGCTGCAGTTCTGAAAGCGTGTTCCAGAAATCTTGGGTGAAAATCGGGACTCCCTGCTCTTTTCGCAGAAAACTGATCTGAACAGCTCCGACTCAAACCGAGGAAAAGACGAACGGAGCCTTCCTTTCATGTCTACGTGGTTAATGAAAAAAAAAAAATTAACATTTTTACGACAGTATTCCAGGAATAAGCAACCCCCCCCAAAAAAAAACCGCTCACAAGGGAATTCCATACAATATCAGTGACCGAAAGGGAAGTATTTTATAAAACAGGTCCGCCGTCATTATTAAAAGGGGCCTGTCCTGCAGATCAAGAAACCATTTCTTTAAACTGAAGAACTTCAAAGGGATTTGGAAATAAGATAAAATAGAATTCCGTCAGCTCAACACGATGTATTTGTAGGGAGAGCAAAGGCCTTCCTGCATAAAGCATTTTATTTGGTGAAATATTCATTTAATTTGAATCAGGCCATTTAGAGCAGTATATTTTCCCATTAGGTTTTCAAAATGCTTTCCTCTGATTGGAACTTGGCATGGAATTAAGAAGGCATATATAAATGCATAAATGAGAGATAAAACCCAATATAAGATATTTCACCATTACAGCAATCATTACCCTGAAATATTCTCACTCATATTCACCTCTTGGAGGTCCAAAGATACACAGATTTCCAACCGAAATATTTAATCCGAATTGATGCATCTTACAGAGGCGTAGTCTTGCTACAGTTTTAACGGTGGCTGGGGGGGGGGGGTTGAGCATTAACGTCCCCAGGATATCTAGGATTCCCTGATGCTGAATAAAAGCATCTTGTGTGATCTTGGATTTCCCCTTTTTGTGTGAGTCTGAACAAACAGGAAGTACATCGAGGGTGAACTGCTGAAAGAAAAAGATGAATTTGCTAAAGTTAGAGAAAAGAAGAAGCAATAGCTGGTACAGCGACAGCCGCGTGGAATTGGACAAGGGTCTGTCTAATAGGCAGGATTTGGGGCAATTACTTTTTGGACTACAAGTTCCATATCCCATAGGTATCACGGCCAGTGGGGTATATTCTAGTGGAAAAGTAACTTTTCTGGGTTCCCTTAATCAGTAAGAAGAGAAACCTTTGCATCTTCAAGAGGAGGAGGAGAAGCCGAACAGGGCACGCGCGCGCTCCTGCCGCGGCCTCGGGAGCGCGCTCTTTTGAACCAACTTTCTCTTTTGGCGTCTTGTTTTCAGCTAGATATAAAAATCGTCTTTGCACGCTTTGGAAGATAAGGCCTTCTCCCTTGAGTGGCGTCACTATTCCTACTTAGAAGTAAGTCCCGATGAGTTTGTGTGGGATTGCTTCCAGAGAAGTCTGAGCAAAGTTCCCCCAGAAGGATTTCACAACCCCCCGTAAAGTCTCTCCCGGAAGTGGATGTAAGACGTTTCTCCTACTCTTTTCCTTATGAAAGAGAGAGTGTGGAGATTAGAGAAAGAGCGAGACTTCGTTTCTGAACACGAAAAGGGGAAATAAACTTCAACTGGGAGAGAATACTCCCAGATTACAACACTGCCGGTTTTTCGCCTTGGAAAGAGGGTCTGGAGATTTTCGTGCATTGTTTGTGAATAGTGAGCGTGTCCAGTAGACTTGCTCTTTAGTAAGTCTGCTTAGGATCCGGGCCTGGGGAAGCTAAAGTCTTGGATTAATCCGACCACTTCGGTCTGAAAGGCTAGTCAGTCTAGTGCCAGAAGAAAGTTTACTTCTAGGCATGGAGCCCTGTTTATACCACAACAAGCAAGCGTCTCTCTCCCCCTCAGTTTATCATCTCATACGCTAAGTGAACGTAATAAATCGAAGGAACAACGGAACACACTTTTCTCCTACCCTTCTAGTGGCCTGCCTCTACTCTGGGCCATTTATACACATAAACATAAAAACACCCAACCTTCCACCAGACCAACAGATGGAAGCAACAGCCAAATACTGTAGAGTTGTGGGAATACGTGACAGAATAATGGATCCTTAGTCTGTGGAGTCTAGGTGGTTGGATATAGGAAACGTCATGCCCAGCTGACAGGTATGAGGGTGACCATTCCAAAGGTTCATGAAATGGAAGTTCTACACAGCATGTGCCTGATCTGAAAAGGTACAACAGGTATCAGTCCAAAGGAGGAGTGGAAAATCTGTGGTTCTCCAGATATTATTGGGCAACACCCCTTATCCTTTATCCCAGACCAGGCTGATTAGGGCTGTGAGTCCTGCAGTTCAACAACATCTGGAGGGTTATAGGTTATAGGTTCAACAGCATCCTGCAGTTCAACAACATCTGGAGGGTTATAGGTTGTTATACAGCTTGCAAATTGCTTATGAAAGGGTGATGCATTCAGACTGTACCTCGCTAAGGTGAATCAACATGATTGTTGAGGTTACTTTCAGATGCTCTCACACAGGTGGTCTTCTGGAATATTCTATTTGTTTAATGCGGGGGGGGGGGCTTTCTCCCTCTTCCCGTATGAAATTTATTCATAGAAGCTCAATTTGTCTTCTTTCCTCATTCCTAATTTGGAACCACCTGTGTGTTCCAATTCCACATGTGAGTGTAGTTGTGTGTATTGCTGCTCAGCTCATCATGAAATTGTGTGAAGTGGCCATATTAGCTCAATACTGATAGTAGCAGTGTTGGAAAATTCCACAAGCAACATCACCTCTTAGCACCTATTTGTCACAAATGTCTGATAGGGGTCCTTGTGAAGTAGAGCAATTTGTGTATACATATTCTTTTCATTGTCTGTTTTTCAACTTTCCTTTGTCCCAAAGACAGTAATAATCTACTAATTCCTGTCTTTGTCAGTCAACTTTACCCTTTATTTATATGGGTTAATATCTCTCTCTATAAATGTGTTAATATCTCAAGAGCCCTATGCAGCCCTTCCAATAACCATGTGCTCCAGCCTTGCACTTGGTCAGATATCTAGATTAGGAATCAGGCTTTTTCATCAATGTGTTTTCTTAATAAATCTTGGTAACTATTTTTTTACTTTACTCAGCCTCTGTGTTGTTTATTGTTCCAGAGAACAGACAAAGTGAGTTTAAATGCCCACAGGAAATATTGCTGTATTTACTCTACTAAACAAAGGGATTCCCTTACAGGAGTGCCCAACGCTCCAAAAATACATAACAAGAAAGGCAGGAAAAAAGTAGCATATCTTTGATCCTATGAAACATCAACAGACTTTCCCAATCTATGGGGATAGTGGGCTTTGTAGTCCAACACATCTAGAGTGCATCAGGCTAGAGAAAGGGATATTTGTTTATTTATTTAAAATATTTTACCCCACCTTTCTCCTTAAAAAGGAGCCAAGGCAGCTTACAACAATAAACGACAGCATTTAAAGCTAACAATAGTGAATATACAAATACTGAAAAAGGATCAAACAAATACCACACTAAAAAAAAGTAAAGAAAAGCAACACCAAAACATATTAAAAGCAATAAAATACAAAATCCCCCGCTCAGGCAGCCAATCACTACTGGAAAGCTTGCCTGAAGAGAAAAGTCTTCACC
Organism: Pogona vitticeps; assembly: GCF_051106095.1. Taxonomy (NCBI): domain Eukaryota; kingdom Metazoa; phylum Chordata; class Lepidosauria; order Squamata; family Agamidae; genus Pogona; species Pogona vitticeps. Next base: position 36,552,042 of record NC_135788.1, on the reverse strand, counting down.
TGTTTGTGGAAGGATAGCAAAGATGGGGCCAGCCTGGCCTTCTGTGAGAGGGAATTCCAACATCAGACAACAGAAAGCAGCTGCAGTTTTTTCTGGTTTCACTTATTTTTAGGCCAGTAGGCTTGTAGTAGGTGTACAACAACTCCTAAGAAAGTAGTCTAATCAAGAATGGTTCTCTGTCATGTGTGTTCACAGAACCTCAAGAAGTTACTTTGAGGACTGAAACTTCTAGAATTCCCAGCGAATACAGCCATAGCTGCTGAAGAATTTCTGAACGCTTCAGGCCAATAAAGAAACTTTCCTAGCTCTAGACCTTGATACGAGAGTTGATCCCACCAATTTCAGGACAATTCTTCCTTCACATGATGTATTTGTCAAATCCAGACAGACTTAGTTTCACATAAAGAATACCCACCATCCAAATGTTCTGCACTTAACTCCATCAAAGCCATCAGAGCAATAGGGCATGTGGAGTGGAGAGGTCCCTTCTGGGGAAAAGCAAGTTCTTTATTATTGCAGCCCCTGCCTGCCACTTTGCTACTGACTTCCTTTGTGCCAGTTGCAAAAGCAAAAGGGAGGAATCCAAGCGGACCCACCAAAGGAAAGGAATGTCAGAGTGAGCGAGTAGCACATGTGTGCATCAAGGTGGCATAAAATTACAGCTTTGAGAGAAAACATTTAAAACTGCTCCAAAAGGACTTGTTTCTGAAAAGAAAAGAAGAAAAATCATATTCCATTGAACACTTTGCCATTGGAAAGCACTGTATGCACTTGGCAGCATAATCTTGGTGGTCTCAAAGGAACCTGAAGTTCAGCACTGTGGAAAAAGCACATGCACTGCAAAAAGGAAATAAATAAAAATAAAAATTTAAAAATAAAATAAAATATGTATCCCATATGTTCCACGTGTGAACATCACGAAGTATGTTTTGCACAGATCTTCCATGATTTCACGATTCCCTCTGGCAATATTACCAAATCTCTTCTTTAGGGCTGCTTCCATCTTTGAAATTTACAGGTCTCTCGGCCCATTTAAAATGCAGCATAACATAAATTACAAAATAATGATACAGACATACAAATGGGAGTTCCTATTGTTCAATGGCTGGGTGAAAATGAAACCACGGAGGGAGATGCTAAGCCACTCGGCTTTGGATAATGTAATTCTGAAAGGACTCCACAAAAATATATGATGAAACTTCTTTAAAAATTAAACTCTCCCTCCCTCCCTACTCCCCTCCACCTTCACCCAGACAGATGTAAAAAAAAAAAAATACAAGGTGGCCAGATATAGGAAACCTTAGGCCCAATTACTGCTGGGCCTAATGCTTCCATCTCCTGGCAGTCCAAACTTTTGCAATCTGAAAAGGTTAGTTATCCAAGTTTTACTTTGGGCAGGTCTTTTGAATCTTTTTGTTTGATGGAATCCCCAGATGGATGGACTGAAGAGGAGAGTCATAAACACCAGGAAACAAAGTACGCAAGTAATAAAGTTCCACCCCTTCATCCATCCATTTCATTAAGTATCCACATCCATTCTTGTCAATTTCTAAGAGGAGACAGACAGACACTAAAGCATAGTTAGAACTTGCACTATTCTTCCTGGTAATTGACTCTTAACTAATCCCACATGGGTGGGGGAAAGTATGGGATACAGTATGAATACTTCAGAATCAGGATTCCAAATGACATTAACAGGTTGCAGATCTGAGTCAAAACAAACAAAATGAATTTCTAAAGGGAAAAATGGTAAGGTGTACATTTAGGCCAGAAAGTTAAGATGCAAAAATATTGGGATGGGCAACATCTGGCTTGGCAGTGGCACATGTGGAAAGGGCTCTTAGCAGTCCAGAAGTTAAACATGAGCCAACAGGGTAAATTGTGACAAAAAGAGCTAATGCAAGACTATGTTGCATTAACAGAAGTATAGTGTCCAGATCAAAATAAGTCACTCTGTTCTGATCCTCATTTGGAATACAGTGTCCATTTCTAGATACCATATTATGCTGATGATATCAGCAAGCTGGACATGCCCAGAGGAGGGTAATTGGGGTGGTAACCAAACCCTATGGGGAACAGTTAAGGGATCTGGGTATCTCACTTCACATACAGGGTATGTTAATAGAAAATTGAGAACTAACCAAAACAGTGTTAGGCAAGGTCATTATAACATTGGATAAAGCCCTCTCCATTTCCCCATGCATTAGCTGGGGGTGAGGCTTTCATCTGAATGCATACTTCATTTGTAGCAGCCTGTAGGATGTAGAGGTGATGAAGAGCATAGGAATGTGTCTCAAAATAAATCAGAGGCTACACAATGATGCTGTGAAATTGAGTCTGATTCTTCCTGCTGGTCTCTCTCTGCCCAGTTGATTGCTTTCCCATACCACCTCTAACCAGCATATGGAGAAAGGGAGATCTTCTCTGATGAGTCCATCCAGCATTCCAGTTATCCCCACATTCACTTGCCCCACAAAATGGCCACCAAGATATGAGCACTATAACAAAACACTGCTACATGGGACAGTATTTTGCAGGGTATTATTGTATCTTTAGCCTGGAGAAGACTGCGAGGTGATATGACTGCCATTTTCAAATATTTGAAGAGCTGCCACGTGGATGATGGAGTGAGCTTGTTTTCTGCTACTCCAGATCATAGGACCAGAAGTAATGGATTCCAATTAATGTACAAGGAAGGAGATTTTGACTAAGCAACAGGAGGAACTTCCTCACCATAGGAGTTGTTTGACAATGGAATGGATTTCCTCAATGGAGTGGCGGAGTGTCCTTTACAGATATTGTAAGCAAAGGATGCTTTAGCTGTGGATTTCCTGCTTTTACAGCACTTTGGATTCAGTAACCCTTTGTGTCTCTTCTAGCACTACAATTCTGTGATTGAATTACATATTCAGTGGTGCTCTATCACAATGCCACAGGGACAAATCTGATTATAGGTCCATTATTAATAGGAATCCAAATTTACACATGTGTGTTGCGATCTTATACGCACTTTGTTAGAAGTAAGCCCCATTGAATTCAGAAGAACTAAATATGTACAGGATGACAATGCCACAGTGCAAGCCCATATATGTGTATTCAGAAGGACGTTTCATTGGCTTACTCCTAAGGAAACGAGTGGCGAATTACAGAATTTGGACCAGGAACAAGAAGAGGTTAATTAGACAATAAGAACAATCAAATACAATGGGACATCTTGCTCTTGACTAAACATGCATAAAATTACTTGAAACAAAAAGTTGAAGCTAATACTAGAAGGATAGTTCACGCAGCTTCCCTTAGTATTACATGACTTGGTCATTTTAAATTGGCAATCCAAACCAGTCTTCATCTCTAACTCCAGCTTAATCCCGTCTTCATCTCTAACTCTATCCCACTAAAGCAAAGTGTACTGCTTATGTACCACCCCACAGTGCTCAAAGCACTCTATGGGTGGCTTACAATTTAATTACACAGGCTACACAGCACCCCCCTCCCAGCAGGCTGGGTAGTCAATTTACAAATCTCAGAAGGATGAAAGTCAACCTTGTGCCAGCTGCCTGAGCCTGGGGTTGAACTGAGGCTGTGAGCAACGTCCACACTGCAATACTTCAGTTTTAACCATTGCAGCATGAGGGTCCTAAAGTAATCCCCAGTGTTGTCTGTTCATAGAGTTTAGTTTAGGGAAAAACTTACATTTCCTGTTTTCATATAATGACTTATATAGCATGGGAAAGACAGATAGGAAACATACAGACGAAGGTACCCCTGTAGAACTAGATCCAAGTTCCTTGCCCATTAATGTTTCTGGGAGGCTTCCCGAAAAGCATTGCAATGGGCGATTTTTAGGAGTTATAATCTTAAAAAGTAATGTTCTGTGCTCTGACCATAGCTGGCTTATAGGTTCAAATGGCTTATTCAGTAAAGAAACAATGTAACAGAGTTTATTTTCAGGAAATAAAAATTTATATTTAAAATGCCAATACTACTGTTAATAATAATTGTGTGGCATCAAGTCAATTCTGACTTATGGTGACCTTTTCCAGGATTTTCTAGGTACTCAGAAGCGGTTTACTCCCTTCGTCTGGGGGTACCTTGGGATGGCACAGCTTGCCCAAGATTACATGGACTGGCTCTTCTGGAAGGCACAATGGGGAATTGCGCTCCCAGCCTCTGGCTCCATAGCAAGATACAGTATGTAATTCACTGAGCTATCTAGCTAATACAAATCTACCTTTGCCCAGCATGGAAGCACGTTTCTTTAACCCTATCAAAGTGCCTTATAAACTGTAATTAGAAGAATTAACACATCCATTTCATGTCAATGGGGCTGATTTCTATGGACCAGGTATAGGTTTATGGCTAGGTGTAGTTTAAGTACTCCATTTCCTCATCTATAAATGTGACTGATAAACTTCTCATTGGAAACATTACATTCTGAGAATATTACTAGAGGATAGTAAGGCAGTGTTAAGTCTTCCTTTTCCCTGAAGCTAGTAGGGAAACATAAGTAAACCCCATTTTCAATGCATTTTTTTTAAACCTATGGGAGAGAAGTGCTTTCTGTCTCTCTCCAGACCTCTTATAAATCCTCCAATGACTCTATCATAAAATCCAAAGGAGAACACAAGACTCTTCTTTGGTTTTGCCATAAGAGACAAAAATGGCCACAAGATTTCAGAGGTCTCTGCGATTCTGTGTTAATTCTTTGACCAAAGAAACTTGCAAGACCATCCTAGCTGTGCCAGCCCAATATATTGTATTGTCTGTTGAAAGGCATAGGATGGTTTAAGAGAAATCATCGAATCAAAATAGCCTTTGTGAAGGAATGGATGAACTGGGAAAGATGAAATACAGAATTCAGTTGCTGGACACTTGGATGCTTCTGTTGTGAGTGCCTGGGAAGCTGTCCAGAAAGGCAGAGGTCAACATGTAAAAGGACAATTCATACCTTCACTTTACTTCCTGTTACTGAATACTCCAATGAAAGGACTGCGAGAGGAGCTGACTCTTCCATGCATATATTTTATCAAAGGGCATATTGAAGCAGTCCCCAAAAGAATCTGACACTTTCACTGTAACTCTTGACTAGAAAGGTGCCAGTCCACTTCCTTCCCAGAGAATGAGGCAGATTTCAGTTGTGGAAATAGAAGCAGGACACGGAGATGAGAAGCTTTGTCTGGATGGAGGATGAAAGGGGCTTAGGATGTTGTTGGAAAGCAGTTTGTAATGTCCCATTTATTTGTATAAAGGGGAATTAGGAAAACTAGTTAATTAGCCAAGCCTATCTCCCAGGAGTATGTGCTTTGCTCATCGACTGTTCCACAAAACCTAAAAGAGGCTCAATCTGACTCTAAGGAGGAGATTGTGTGTGTTTGCTATCCTACGATGCCGTGCTGAGATGGAAGCAGTCTGTCCATGTCCCAGAACTACGTTATTCTTCTGCTAAGGGGTGAATATTAGATAGGATAAATTAGTTTTTTATTATTTTCTGGTGAGTTTCTCTTGAATGCCTTTAAGTCTGTGTTTACATTTGCTTCTGCATTTTGAAAAACCTTTTCTTATTCAGGACTTATGCCCTTTTGTCCTTTATATTTCCTCCTTTCTTTCTATTTAATAAACTACAAAAATCCTTTCATGCAGCTGTATGGATTATGGCTGGGAGGGTTTGTGATACTTAAACCAAGTCTTGCCTCAATCAGTTACTGGAAACTATGTGTTTGTGTGGGAGTGGTGTCAGATACCTCACAAGATTGGTGTGCTAGGCCTAAGTGTCTAGCCTTGGGGATTCATTTTTGTTTTAAACCCCCAAAACAGTGGTCTCCAACCTTGGGCCTCTTGAACTACAACTCCCAGAAGCCTTCACCATCACTTCTGCTGGCCAGGATTTCTGGGAGTTGAAGTCCAAGAACATCTGGAGGCCCAAGGCTGGGGACCACTGCCCTAAAGGACAGTCAACTTGAGGGCACTGGAGTATTGGGAGTGATATGGTTCCAACCTCTGTAGCCTTCACCATATTTGACTCTTCCTTGCACTGTCCCACCCCAGAATGAGCAAGATTAGTATAACTGAGTGGCTATAGAGAGGGAGTTTTGACCAGGGAACTATGACATATTTCCATTATGCACATAGAGTCCTGCTAGATTTGCCATAAAAGCTTACTCCAGATCTGGCAATGGGATAATCCTATCTACCATACTTTTGGGCAACAGGTTAAATTATGCATATAGAATTTATGTATACATAAGGTCACATGCTCCATGTGCTTTCTCCTTGAAGGAGAATATCAGAGTTTCAGGAGGAAGGGATTGTGAAGCTGCTGCTACCTCGATTATCTGCTGCATCAGGTGGTTGCCTCACTCTGCCTAATGATAGGGCCAGCTCTGATTCCTGCTCAATGTAAGAAACTTCTGATCTTCCAAATGTCCTGGACATCAGAAGCCCAAGATAATGTAAAGGGCTGGCAAATGGCAAGAGATTATTAGAGTTGTGGTCCACAACATCTGAAGGGCCAGAGATTTCCCACTCCCTATTCCTGCTCAAATATCCAAAGATGTGTATCCAAATTCCATATATTTATTCCTGTTTCCCACACATACACTTAATAAGGCTACTTTCAAGTGACTTCTGCTGTTACATAAGCGTCTGCCATCTTTCCCATAGCACAACGTCTGTATGAGTCTCAGGGAGAGGGGGCGGGGGAAGTGTCTATGGAAAAGGAAGTAGAGCCAGTACATACCAACACCCTAGCAATTCCTGGCTGCAATAGTAGCCTCAGGGCCATTTTACCAGCTGGTCTAGATTACTGCATAGAAGATATATGCTTTAATTTGTTAGAGACTGGGATTGTATGGAACTAGCCAAAGCAGAAAAATATCACATCTCCTTAAACAGCATTTTCTTCCCTCAATTGCCAGACGTTGTTAGTTGGCTACGCACAGAATGGCAGAATTGCCACCCAAAGGTATCTTGTTTGGGAGGCCCTAAAACATTGTCTCATCAGAAGTATCCATGTGCATCTACAGGCATGCTAAGGAATTCTAAAACACAATTCAATCCCCTCCCCAACCCCTTAAAATAACTCCAAATTAAAAAAAAACATTAAAGACTCTTTGCAATAGACCTTGTAACTCCAGTTGTTATAAAGTTTATTGCAGGAGTTCATAGAAAAGCTTTCCCAAACACCTTACAAAAGTTGACCACATCCTGGCTAACACCAAGTGCTGTGTGATAAAATGTCTGTCTGGAACAAACCACAGCAGATGCATCGCAAACAGGCTTTGGCTGAAAACAACCCTTCTGGTTAGGTCTAAGCAAACAACTGATAATTCAGAATAGTGTAAATTTAGTCCCAAAAAGAAGTTTTAAAGGCAATGTTCTGCCAGCGAGGTATTCCTGACAGTCTGGCAGGCTGCTATATTTTTTTCACGGTGCCTCTGATCCACTTAGAGCAGCCCTATCATCTCTTGCCTTTAGGAATCTTTGGCCCACGTCCTCCTTCGTTTTTGCTGTAAAGGTCAGGCAACTGCTGCCCACACAGAAATTAGAGCAATGTGGGATAGTTTCTCAGCATTTTGCTCCATGCACAATTTAAATGATGAAAAACTTGGGACTCAAATTGTGTGTAAGGCACCTGTTGTGACTCATTTCACTTATGTCAGATTTTTTTAAAGCTTTGCTGCTTTTGAAAGGGTTGTTTCAAAATCCCTGCCATTCCTGTTCCAGAAGCAAAATTCTATTTCTTGTTTTCATTTGTCCCCAGTAAAATCAAGCAAGTTGAGGATACAGTATATAACTTCCAGAAAGCTGGACTGACATATTCTATAAATGCATTGGGAAACGGTAGGTAACACCCAAAACCAGGCAATTAATAGTGGGGCACTGTATTCAGCATATTTCTTTTTAGTATTACCTAGTTTTTATTATAGGAACCATGAAATCTACCAGTCAGGACTAGGTAGAAAACTGTAGCTTAGGTGACTGGATATAAATTAAGAAGTAAGGAAAACGAGGCCTCTGAGCATGTGCCCAAACATAATAAAACAACTGTGCCAGAAGCACATCATTTCACAATCCAATTCACTGTTGGTTTTCCCACAACCATTCTTTTTTGACAATCTATCTTAGGGAGGAAAGTTTTACTCTTCTGGTTGTTGTTAGAAAACTGGGACTCACAACCCTTGCTTATCTACTAAACATCACTCAGAGATTTACTGGTAGACCCAATTCTGCCTTCTGGTCAACCCTGAGAAATAGACCAGAATCTTACTGGTGTTCACATATGGTATATATAACTTGCTGTGGGTGATTGACCTGGTGCCAGGGCATGTTTCAGTTGTGTGCCTTATTGTGTTTACAGTTACACATCTATCAGGATTCTGTCCACAATTCTGTTGTTTTCAGCCGCGTGTTTGAGCTTATCAGGATCTTTTGAAATTTTGTTTCTGTCTTCCAAAGTATTAGCTGTTCCGCTCAATTTTGTATCATCTGCAAATCTGATAAGCATCTCCTGTGCCCTCTCCTCTGAATCATTAATAAAAAATATTGAAGAGTACCAGACCCAAGACTGAGCCCTCTGGTATCCATCCCACTTGTTACTTCCTTCCAATTTGAGAAGGAGCCATTGATAAGCACTCTCAGAGTATGATTCCGTAACCATGTATCAACCTTATAGTTGCTCTATCCAGCCCACACCTAGTTAACTTGCTAATCAGAATATCATGGGGCACTTTGTCAAAAGTGTGCTTGAATTAAAGATATGTCTACGGCATTCCCACCATCTACCAGGGAGGCTAGCTGATAAAAATAAATAAGGTAAGCTTAGTCCAGCAGGATTTGTTTTTGACAAATCCATGTTGAGTTCCAATTATTACTGTATTGTTTTCAAGGTGTTTGCAGAGTGACTGCTTTACCATCTGCTCTAGAATTTTCTCTGGGATTGATGTCAAGCTGATTCATCTGTACTTCCCAGTGTTGTGTGTGTTTAGTCGTTTAGTCGTGTCCGACTCTTCGTGACCCCATGGACCAGAGCACGCCAGGCCCTCCTGTCTTCTACTGCCTCCCGGAGTTGTGTCAGGTTCATGTTGGTTGCTTCGCAGACACTGTCCAGCCATCTCATCCTTGGTCGTCCCCTTCTCCTCTTGCCATCACACCTTCCTAACATCAAGGTTTTTTCCAAGGACTCTTTTCTTCTCATGAGATGGCCAAAGTACTGGAGCCTCAGCTTCAGGATCTGTCCTTCAAGTGAGCATTCAGGGTTGATTTCCTTTAGAACTGATAGGTTTGTTCTCCTTGCAGTCCAGGGGATTCTCAAGAGCCTCCTCCAGCACCACAATTCAAAGGCATCAATTCTTCGGCGGTCTGCTTTCTTTATGGTCCAGCTCTCACTTCCATACATCACGACAGGAAAAACCATAGCTTTGACTATTCGGACTTTTGTTGGCAAGGTGATGTCTCTGCTTTTCAAGATGCTGTCAAGATTTGTCATCGCTTTCCTCCCAAGAAGAAGGCGCCTTTTAATTTCAGGGCTGCTGTCTCCATCTGAAGTAATCATGGAGCCCAGGAAGATAAAATTTGACACTGCCTCCATATCTTCCCCTTCTATTTCCCAGGAGGTGATGGGACCAGTGGCCATGATCTTAGTTTTTTTGATGTTGAGTTTCAGACCGTTTTTTGCACTCTCCTCTTTCACTCTCATTACAAGGTTCTTTAATTCCTCCTCACTTTCTGCCATCAGAGTGGTATCATCTGCATATCGGAGGTTGTTGATATTTCTTCCGGCAATCTTAATTCCGGCTTGGGTTTCTTCCAGTCCAGCCTTCCGCATGATGTATTCTGCATATAAGTTAAATAAGCTGGGGGACAATATACAGCCTTGCCGTACTCCTTTCCCAATTTTGAACCACTCAGTTGTTCCATGACCAGTTCTAACTGTTTCTTCCTGTCCTGTTTCTCAGGAGACAGATAAAGTGGTCAGGCACTCCCATTTCTTTAAGAACTTGCCATAGTTTGCTGTGGTCCACACAATCAAAGGCTTTCGCATAGTCAATGAAGCAGAAGTAGATATTTTTCTGGAACTCTCTGGCTTTCTCCATAATCCAGCGCAAGTTAGCAATTTGGTCTCGAGTTCCTCTGCCTCTTTGGAATCCAGCTTGTACTTCTGGGAGTTCTCGGTCCACATACTGCTGAAGCCTACCTTGCAGGATTTTGAGCATAACCTTGCTAGCGTGCGAAATGAGTGCAATTGTACGGTAGTTGGAGCATTCTTTGGCACTGCCTTTCTTTGGGATTGGGATGTAGACTGATCTTTTCCAATCCTCTGGCCACTGTTGAGTTTTCCAAACTTGCTGGCATATTGAATGTAGCACCTTAACAGCATCATCTTTCAAGATTTTAAATAGTTCAACTGGAATGCCATCACCTCCACTGGCCTTGTTGTTAGCCAGGCTTTCTAAGGCCCACTTGACCTCGCTCTCCAGGATGTCTGGCTCAAGGTCAGCAACTACATTGTCTGGGTTGTCCAGGATATCCAAATCTTTCTGATATAATTCCTCTGTGTATTCTTGCCACCTCTTCTTGACGTCTTCTGCTTCTGTTAGGTCCCTCCCATTTTTGTCTTTTATCATGTTCATCTTTGCGCAAAATGTTCCTCTAATATGTCCAATTCTCAAGAGCCTCCTCCAGCACCACAATTCAAAGGCATCAATTCTTCGGCGGTCTGCTTTGGAGGTACTTCCCAGATTTCTCCTTTTTGAAGATAGGGAGAGCACTTCACCCATCCTCCATGATTTTAAGAAAATTGACAGTGATTCTGAGAGTTCTATCAATATTCTTGGGTGCAATTTTTTGGGTCTTGGATATTTGAAATCATTCAAAGAAATAAGGTATTCCTTGATTGTTGTGTGTTTTTTCAGGCTGTTTGGCCATGTTCTGGAGGTTTTTCTTCCTAATGTTTCACCAGTGTCTGTGGCCGGCATCTTCAGAGGACAGGCACTAGAATTCTGTCTGTCTGTCTATTCCTCGATTTTTTGTTTAGGAATCTCAAGCTGCAGTCCTTTCCCCCCCACGTGTGCTTCACATTTGCCTAGCAGGTCATGGACTGCCTTTTGGAAAACACCACCTAAAATAAGAATTCAGCACCTTTGCCTTTACTTTGTCTTCTGTTACCATTTTCCCATCTCTACTGAGTAGCTGAGCTGCTGTTCCTTTTGTCTTACTGTGCACATACCTTTTGTTGCTTTTAGTGTCTCTTGCTAACCTCAGCTCATTCCCAAATTCTGTCTTTCTAACGCCAATTCTTTGCCACTTGTCTGTACTCATCCTTTGTGGGGTGGCCTTCCTTGTACTTCCTATACATATAATTTTTTTGTTTTCAGGTCCTCTCTGACCTTTTTGTGAAGCCACATTGGTCTTTTTTGCTGTCTTTCATCTTTTTTCTTCCTTTTTGGAATTGTTTGCAATTGTGCCTTTAGAATTTTAAGACACTCCTACCCATATTGGACTCCTTTTCTTGTTAGGATACCTGCCATGTGACCTTACTTGTCATTGAGTTTATTAAAATCACCTTTCCTAAAAATCCAGTGTATACGTGCAGCTACATCCCACTTTTGCTTCCTTTGAATTTAGGAACTCCAGTATAACATGATCATTTCCCTCCAAAGTTCCCCTTAAAGTCATTTCATCCACCAAATTATCTCTCAAAATCAAGTCCAGAAGAGCTTCTCCTAGGGTTTCTTCCACAATTTGTTTGTTGGAGAAAATAACCCACACAAACCAGAAACTTCTTGGAAGTGCTGTAAGTGGCAGAATTTGCCTCCCAATAGATAGCATTGTGTCTCTTTGGAATTAATACAATTTGTTTTTAAAGGCTTCATCCATATCTTCTCCTTGACTGGGCAGTGGGTAGCACACACCAGCTATCACCTTCTTTTTTATTTTTAAACAATTTATATTAATCTAGGTTCTCTCAATGGGACAACCAAGCTAATTCTCATGTATTTCTGTGCAGGAATAAGTATTTCCTAAACGATATGTATTTCTGATGTATAGTGCAACCCCTTTCTATTCTTTCTGCTCTTTTTGAACAATTTATATCCTTCAATTGCTATATTCCAGCCATGGGAGTCATCCCACCAAGTTTCAGTTATCTCTATCAAGTCACATTTACACTCCTGAATGAAGATTTCCAGTCCTTCTTGTTTGTTTTCCACACTCCTGGCATTCACATATAGGCACAGGAGACTGTGTGGTTTGTTACCTGCTTTCCTTTATACATTTCCTTCACAATCATGTATGAGATAAACTATTCTTATAACCACTTGGTAAGGAAGGATAGATAATTATTCCCAAATTCTGTTACTAGGGTGGAATTGAAGCTAGAAGGTTAGGACTGCATAAAAGCACTAGCTGAGAATCACTATGGTATAACAAGGTGTTGATCTGGGACCTTGAAGGTTTCTACTCTCACCCCTCCTCCAAACCATGATAGAATTATTTCAATACGAATCCAAGGTAGTCCTTTCAACATCACAGTAATCCAAGGTTATGCACCAACCACCAATGCTAAAGAGGCTGAAATTGACCAATTCTATGAAGATTTATAACACCTTCTAGAACTGACACCAAAGAAAAATGTTCTTGTCATTATAGGGGACTGGAATGCTAAAGTAGGGAGTCAAGAGGTAAAAGGAACAACAGGGAAGTTTGGCCTTGAAGTTCAAAACAAAGCAGGGCAAAGGTTAATAGAGTTTTGTCAAGAGGACAAGCTGATCATCACAAACACTCTTTTCCAACAACACAAGAGGCGACTCTATACATGGAAATCAGCAGATGGGCAATAATGAAATCAGATTGATTATGTTCTCTGCAGCCAAAGATGGAGAAGCTCTATACAGTCAGCAAAAACAAGACCTGGAACTGATTATGGCTCTGATCATCAGTTTCTTATAGCAAAATTCAAGCTTAAACTGAAGAAAGTAGGAAAAAACACTGGGCTAGTCAGGTATAATCTAAACCAAATCCCTTATGAATACACAGTGGAAATGAAGAACAGATTTAAGGAACTAGATTTGGTGGACAGAGTGCCTGAAGAACTATGGATGGAGGTCTGTAATATTGTACAGGAGGCAACAACAACAACCATCCCATAGAAAAGGAAATGCAAAAAAGCAAAGTGGCTGTCCAACGAGGCCTTACAATTAGCAGAGAAGAGAAGGGAAACAAAATGCAAGTGAAGATAGGGAAATTTCCAGAAAATTGAATGCAGACTTCCAAAGAATAGCAAGGAGAGACAAGAGGGCCTTCTTAAATGAACAGTGCAAAGATATAGAGGAAACTAATAGAAAGGGAAAAACCAGAGATCTGTTCAAGAAAATTAGAGATATTAAAGGAAGATTTTGTACAAAGATGGACATGATAAAGGACAAAAATGGGGGGGATCTCACAGAAGCAGAAGACATCAAGAAGAGGTGGCAAGAATACACAGAGGAATTATAACAGAAAGATCTGGATGTCCCGGACAACCCAGATACGGTGGTGCCTCACACAGCGAGGTTAATCCATTCCGGATTAACCCTCGCTGTGTGAAAGCATCACTGAAAGGGGCAGAAAAGCCCATTGGAACGCATTAAACAGTGTTTAATGCGTTCCAATCGGCTGCTGTACTCACCGTTCAGTGATGTTTTGCAATGGCCGGCAGCCATTTTTGCGCCCTCCCCTTGCTTAACAAGGGCGCGAAAACGCTGTGTGTGGCCATTTTGCAGCTTCCGGTGGCCATTTTGTAGCCGCTGAACAGCTGATCGGCGGGTCGCAAAGCGAATGTCGGTAAGCGAACCGCTTACCGCCCTTCGCTCTGCGATTTTTTCCCTATTGAGGCATTGTTATGCGATCGCATTTGCGATCGCAAAAACGGCCTCGTAGAGCGAATTCATCACTCTACAGTGCACTCGTTGTGCGAGGCACCACTGTAGTGTGGTTGCTGACCTTGAGCCAGACATCCTGCAGAGTGAAGTCAAGTGGGCCTTAGAAAGCATGGCTAACAAGAACGCCAGTGGAGGTCATGGCTTTTCATCTTAAAAGATCACGCTGTTAAGGTACTACACTCAATATGCCAGCAAGTCTGGAAAACTCAGCAGTGGCCAGAGGACTGGGAAAGATCAGTCTACATCCCAATCCCAAAGAAGGGCAGTGCCAAAGAATGCTCCAACTACCGTACAATTGCACTCATTTCACACACTTGCAAAGTTATGCTCAAAATTCTCCAAGGTAGGCTTCAGCAGTACGTTGACCAAGAACTCTCAGGAGTACAAACTGGATTTTGAAGGGGGAGAGGAACTTGAGATCAAATTGCTAACATGCGCTGGATTACAGAGAAAGCCAGAGAGTTCAAGAAAAACATCTACTTCTGCTTCATTGACTATGCAAAAGCCTTTGACTGTGTGGACTACAGCAAACTATGGCAAGTCCTTAAAGAAATGGGAGTGCCTGACCACCGTATCCATCTCCTAAGAAATCTGTATGTGGGACAGGAAGCAATAGTTAGAACTGGATATGGAACAAGTAATTGGTTCAAAATTGGGAAAGGAGTACAACAAGGCTGTATAGTATCTCCCTGCTTATTTAATTTATATGCAGAATACATCGTGTGAAAGGCAGGACTGGAGGAATCCCAAGCCAGAATTAAGATTGCTGGAAGAAATATCAACAACCTCAGATATGCAGATGATACCAATATGATGGCAGAAAGTGAGGAGGAATTAAAGAACTTCTGAATGAAGGTGAAAGAGGAGAGCGCAAAAAATGGTCTGAAGATAAAAATCAAAAAACCCTAACATCATGGCCACTGGTCCCATCACCTCCTGGCAAATAGAAAGGGAAGATACAGAGGCAGTGACAGATTTTACTTTCTTGGGTTCCATGATCACTGCAGATGGTGACAGCAGCCACGAAATTAAAAGATGCCTGCTTCTTGGGAGGAAAGTGATGACAAACCTAGACAGCATCTTAAAAAGCAAAGACATCACTTTGCCGACAAAGGTCCGCATAGTCAACGCTATGGTTTTTCCAGTAGCGATGTATGGAAGTGAGAACTGGACCATATAGAAGGCTGACCGCTGAAGAATTTATGTTTTTGAATTGTGGTGCTGGAGGACACTCTTGAGAGTCCCCTGGACTGCAAAGAGAACAAACCTATCAACTCTGAAGGAAATCAACCCTGAGCGCTCACTGGAAGGACAGATCCTGAAGCCGAGGCTCCAATACTTTGGCCATCTCATGAGAAGAGAAGACTCCCTGGAAAAGACCCTGATGTTGGGAAAGTGTGACGGCAAAAGGAGAAGGGGACGACAGAGGATGAGATGGATGGACAGTGTCATTGAAGCGACCAACATGAATTTGACCCATCTCCGGGAGGCAGTGGAAGACAGGAGGCCCTGGCATGCTCTGGTCCATGAGGTCATGAAGAGTTGGACATGACTTAATGACTAAACAACAACAAATGCCATCCTAAAATGTTAGATTGAAAAAGAAGTCCCATTCCTTGTCTCTCAACCTTCCACAGCATTGCACTGGTTTTTCTTTTCTCTGCATGTGGAAGATATCACTTTCCAGGAGCAAAATCAAGACTTCTTTTGTGCCTCAGTCTTTTTTCTCATCTGATGTTGAACTCCATAACATTGGGAACTGGGTTGCCTCCCACTTCCCACCCCCAACAGAGTTCTTTTTCACAGCAGAATAAATCAGCCCATAAAGCTTTGTTTTCTGGGGCATGAATAAGCAATGCTGCAACTGTCTCCACATCATACAGTTTTAAATGAAAAAGACTCCAGAAAGTGAAAAAAAAGTGTTGGCAACCCAGATGTGAATGTATTTTTGCTTGAGCATTTATAACGAAAACAGTTTGTCAGCAAATCTTCTATATTCTGGATCAGCAGAAACACCAATCATAGAATCATAGAAAAGTGAAGTTGGGAGGGGCCTACAAGACCACCCCTACTCAGTGCAGGAACACAATTAAAGCATATCTGCCAGGTGGTTGTCTATATTTCTTCTGAATGCCTCCAGTGTTGGAGCACTCACCAACTCCCGAGGTAACTGGTTCCACTGTCGCGCTGCTCTAACAGTTAGGGAGCTTTTCAACCGAAATCTGGCTTCCTTTAACTTGAGCCCATTGTTGCGTGACCTGCACTCTGGGATGATCAAGAACAAATCTTGCCCTTCTTCTGTATGACAGACTTTCAAATATTTGAAATTGCTATCATATCACCCCTCAGTCTTCTTTTCTCAAGGATAAATGTGTCAAATTCTTTCAGCCGTTCCTCATAAGGCTTGGTTTCCAGCCCCCTGATCATCCTTGTAACCCTCCTCTGAACTTGTTCCAATTTGTTAGCATCCTTCTTGAAGTGTGGTGTCCAGAACTGGACACAATACTCAAGGTGAGGCCTAACCAGTGCTGGAGGGGGACTAGCACCTTGTGGGATTTGGAAACTACACCGCCTCCCAGTTAGATTAATCATCACCCTCTGAGTACAATTGTGTATCCACCTGAAACTTGATCTATCCAGCCCACATCTAGTTAGTTTACTAATCAGGAGATCATGGGGCACTTTGTTAATAGCTTTGCTGAAGTCAAGATATACTACATCTACAGCATTCCCTCTGTCTCTTAGGGAGGTAACCTGATCAAAAAATGAGATCAAATTAGTTTGGCAGGATTTGTTCTTGACAAATCCGTGTTCGCTTCTAGTTACTGCTGCATAGTTTTCTAGGTGCTTGCACAATGACTGTTTTATTATCTGTTCCAGAATTTTGCCTGGGGTTGATGTCAGTTTGACTGTCCTGTAGTTCCCAGGTTCCTCTTTTTTGCCCGTTTTGAAGATGGGGACAACATTGGTTCTCCTCCAATCCTCTGGCACCATGCCCACTTCCTATAATTTCAGGAAAACAATGGATAATGGTTCTGAGAGTTCTTCAGCCAGTTCCCTTAGTACTCTCGGATGCAGTTCACCCCGACTTGGAGATTTGAACTTGTTCAAGGTGGTAAGGTGTTTCTTGACTATCTGTTTATCTATCTCCAGCTGCAATCCTGTCCCCCCCCCCCCACTTGCACTTCCGATTTGTTTGGAAGTTCATAGTCTGTCTTATGGGAAAAGACTGAACTAGAATAGGAATTGACCACCTCTGCCTTTTCTTTGTCCTCTGTTATCATTTTTCCATCTCCGTCGCGGAGCTGTGTCACTATGTCTTTTGTTTGTTTTTTGCTACTCACATACCTGAAGAATGCTTTTTTAAATTGCTTTTAGTGTCTCTAGCTAACCTCAGCTCATTCTCAGCTTTTGCCCTCCTAATGCCATCCCTGCATTTCCTTGCTACTTGTCTGGACTCCTCCTTGGTGTCCTGGCCTTCTTTCCATTTCCCGTACATGTCTTTTTTGGTTTTTAGTTTCCTCCCTGAGCTTTTTGTGAAGCCACACTGGCCTTTTTTTCTTGTTGGAATTATTTGTAGTTGTGCCTTTAGAATTTCTTTTTAAAGAAGCTCCCACCCTTCTTAGGCTCCTTTTCTTGTTAGGATCTCCTGCCACGGGACCTTACTTATCGTTGTTCTGAGATTATTAAAATTGGCTTTTTAAAAATCCAGCAGATGTGTGTGGCTCTACTCTGCTTTTGTTTCCTTTGAAATCCAAAATTCTAGAAGGACATGGTCAATCTCACCTAGAGTTCCCCGTACTTCCACTTCCCCCACCAAGTCATCTCTGTTGGTCAGTATCAAGTAAAGCAGTGGTTCTTAACCTTTGTTACTCGGATGCTTTTGAACTGCAACTCCCAGAAACCCCAGTCAGGACAGCTGGTGATGAAGGCTTCTGGGAGTTGCAGTCCAAAACTCCTGAGTAACCCAAGGTTAAGAACCAGTGAAGGAAAGGATAGCAAATCCTCTAGTTTCTTTCTCCACTTTTTGTAGGAGAAAATTATCAGCCACACAAGCCAGGAATTTCTTTGAAGGGCCATACTTGGCAGAATTTGCATCCCAACATATATCTGGATAATTGAAATCTCCCATCACTACTATGTCGTGTCTCTTTGAAAACCCTGCAATTTGTTTTTCAAAAGTTTCATCCACTTCCTCTCTTTGATTGGGCAGTCAGTAGTAGACTCCAACTACCAAGTTCCTTTTCTTTTTTGCCTCAACTAGATTGATCCAGATGCTCTTGATGAGACAATCACTATCCTCCTCCTCCTCTATTTCTGTGCAGGAATGTGTATTTTTGACATATACAGTGGGGCCTTGCATTGCGACGTTAATTCATTCCACAAAAATCGCTGTTGAATGAAAACGTCGCTATGTGATATTAAAAAGCCCATAGAAACACATTAAAACCTGATTAATGCTTTCCTAGGGGCTTAAAACTCACAGTTCAGCGAAGATCCTCCATAGCGCAGCCATTTTCAGTGCCTTTTAAGCGAGGACTCCGTCCCAGAAAACAACGGGCGTCCATTTTGTTTACCCGGTGGCCATTTTGAAACCGCTGATCAGCTGTGTGAAAATGGTCGCTTTGCGACGATCGGTTCCCAAAGCAGGGAACTGATCATCGCAAAGCGAAATTCCCCCATAGGGAACATCGCAAAGCGATCGCTTTTGCAATCTCAAAGAGTTCATCACAAAGCGATTTCGTCGCTAAACGGAGTGCTCGCTAAGCGAGGCACCACTGTACTGCAACTCCACCTCCCATTTTATTCTCTCTGTTCTTTTTGATCAGTTTCTATCCTTCAATTCCTGTATTCCAGTCTTGGTAGTCATCCCACCAAGTTTCAGTTAATCCTATCAAATCATACTTCCTCTCCTGAATTAAAATTTCCATTTCTTCTTGTTTGTTTCCCATACTCCTGGCATTCATATACAACCACTGGAGGTATGTGATTTGTGGCCTGTTTGTACATTTTTTAAAAATATTATGATTATTATGATGATGATTGTTATGTTTATTGTGATTATTATTATTAATGTTATCAATGTTGCCCTTTTGATCACTTTAGTCCATTCCTCTTATTGTGTGTAAGGCTTCATCTCCCTTTAACTCTGTGCTTGCGTCTCTCTCCCCCTTCCAATTCAGTTTAAAGCCCTCCTGATGAAGTTCTTCATGCTGTGGGCAAACATATACTTCCCAGTCCTTGCTAGATGCAAACTGTCTTTTGCTAGCAGGCCTTCTTCCAGGAAGCTTAGCCCATGATCCCAAAAACCAAATCCCTCTCATTGACGCCACCTTCATAGCTAGTTATTCATCCAGAGGATCTTCCTTTCTCTGTAGATTCCTCTTCCGAGCACCGGTAGGATGGAAGAAAAAAACTATCTGGGCCCCAAAGTCCTTGAGTTTCCTTCCCAGAGCATCAAAGTCAGGTGTGATTTCTTGGTAGCTGCTCTTGGCTGTGCAATTTGTTCCCACGTGGACAAGAAGAAAGGGATATGTATCTGTAGGTTTTATGAGTGATGGCAATGCTTCCATCAGATCCCTTATCTGTCCTCCAGGGAGACAGCATACCTGGTGAGTCCATGGATCCTCCCGGCAAATTTCGGTCTCAATTCCACGTAGCAGGGAGTCTCCTACTATAACTACTCTCTTCTTTTTGTAGGGTGTGGGTTCAGCAACTGTATTCTGCTAAGCTTCAGCCCTACTCATGTCCTCCTGTGGGGTCTCCTCTGCATCCTGTCCGACAGACTCTTCTTCAAGTAACTGAAAGTGGTTTTGTAGTTCCACCAGAAAAGAGTGTCGTCGTCTTCTTTTGCTCCTAACTGTAATTCTTTTCCATGGTGGTTCCTCCACTATGTTTGTAGCCTCTACAGCATTTTCCTCCACTGCAATGTTTTGTTTTTCTTCCATCAGCAGTGCCCCCTCTGACAGCTGCTGCTGCTCAAGAGTTCTATCAGTGTAGGCTTCATCTTCCCTTATAGCCTTGAGTGTGGCTATGTACTTGCTGCTTCAGGTCTCTGACTTTCTTGTCCAACAGTGCCACCAGTTTACACTTGTTACATGTACATATACAGCATTTTGCACTCAGTAACAAAGACGAACATAGCACAAATGTTGCAGGTAAGCACAACTGAGTTGTCTCCACTCTCCATAATCCCTTCTAGCTTTTTCACTTTCAGCTGTTTGTTTAGGATACCTGTCCCTCTTGTTTTGTTAGTTTAAATGTATTTGTACATGTACCCAAGGAACCAAAAAAGTTTGTTTAGGGCCTCCCCCTTGGCCTTCCCTGGCAAACCCCTGTGGCAAACTCCCTGTTTGCTCTCCTATTTGCAAGCTCTTGTCATGAGCTCCTTGGGTCTGCCTTTAGCTTTATTTGTCAGCTGGGATCTGCCCGGAGTCAGGAATCAAAATGGATCTCCTTTCACAAGACTGCCGAAGATTTTTCTTCTAAAGGGATGACTGTGCCTACTTGTACTACAGATAAACATTCATGACAAATAAAAAGAGCTCCCCAGGCCTAAAATTTCTTTTCTGGAAGACCCATAGCTCAGTTGGTAGAATTTGTGTTTACCTGCCTGCAGAATGTTCCAGGGTCCACCCATTTCCAGGTAAGGGTGGAAATTACTCCTGGAAAGGCATAGTCCGTCGGTATACACTAGTAGTTCCCAACCCTGGATCCCCAGATGTTCTTGGAGTAAAACCTCTAGAAGCTTTCACCACTAGTGCTGGCCTGGATTTCTGGGAGTTGTAATCCAAGAACATGTGAGGACCCAAGGTTGAGAACCACTGGTATAGACTAAACTTCCCCTGCTGATGCCCTCTAGGCATGTAGTGCTATAACTCCCATCAAGCCCAGCCAGCATGGTAGGAGTGTGCCATTCAATATTTTGGCCTCTGGCTCCCAAAGGTCTCCAAGAATTCCTCAGGCAGAATTCTAGAAATTCCAGTCCACAGACAAACATCCCCATTTCACTCACCTGGAGCAGGGCCTTCCCTGGAGGCTTTTGAGGCCTGTGCTTCCTGTTGTTAACCTATAAAAAGCAAACCGCTCCAGTGCTTCCTGGGAGGCCCAGGTCTTTGTGGGAAGTGTAGTTCTTTGGTATTTGCCCTCTATAGAGCGTAATGGGCAGCAAGATTACACTTCCCGTGAAGACACCCAGACTACTGGGAAATTCTTGGAGAGTTCTGGGAGTGGAAGTCCAAACCACCACTACCACCAAAAAACAATCAACCCCCCCCCACACACACACACCACCAATAGCACATCTATATGTTTCAGGATAATGAGGGTAGTTGCACGATACCTTTGATTGATGTCAGGTTGTGGAAGACAACTGTAGAAAATGTTGAGGCAGATGGGTCACTATTTTGACTAGAGAAAAAAAGTGGCTTTCTAATCATCTATGCCGTACTACCAAGATCCATAGTATTAGACAAGCATATCAGGTCAGAAGAAAGGGAAGAAGAAACAAAAATTGCCGCCTTGAATCCCAAGAGACCATTGAGTACCTTTGGGAGCAACAGACTGCTGACAACAGGGGAAGACTACCACCACAATCTGCAGAACAAAGCAAGCCTCTCCCAGTCTCAGACAAAATTGGTAGCTTTTTCAATGTGTGGGTCTTTCTGGGGGACAACAGCAAGCCTCTTTGCACCAGCCCCATGGCTCATAAAACCTCTGGATATCTTGGAACCTGAGGGTGGGCAGATAGGATTGTTAAACCTACCAGTTTTATGTTTAAGTCACTCAGAGGGGAACCTGTATTTGGTGTACTCATTCAGAAACAGATCCTGGAAGCTGTCTGCTATAACACACATTAAGGAAGCTGGCTTGCCTCTTTACTTCTTTTGGCTAGGAAGAACATTGCCTTTGGACATTTTTTTTTAAAGCCCTTTTCCTTACTAGTGGGCAGCCAAGCCCACCTACTAGCATACGGCCAGCCAAAGGTAATATTACAACCAAACGGAGTGATACATCTACTTTATTACATTCTTCCATATATATATTTGGACATAGATATAATTAATCAATATATTGTGACTGAATTTAGGGATATATTTCTACACAGGCATGTAAGACTGGTGTGGTCTTTCAGGACTACAGTCTCACCTACAATTGTGTCCTTTTATAACAAATCACCTTATGATTTGTTATAAAAGGACACAATTTTAGAAACAATTGTTAATGAGCTGTGGTGGTGGCGGCACATAAATGCATAAAAGCACAATCCCTCCTATGCATGATGTTGCAGGGAAGGATGCTCTCCAAGTGACCTATTTTATTGCTTACTGTTATTGATTTTAGAAAGTCTTTGCACTGCTGCAGACATGCATATCCATGTGATCTGCTGGGGAGTTGGGAGTTCCTACCAGGAAAAAGCTAAAATGTTTCTCTCAGGATGAAGTTAAACATTAAGAAAGGGAAAAGAGAAGGGGGCAGGAGGGAGGAACCCCTCCTCCTTGATCTGTGGGGTCAGATCTGTTTTGGCTGCCTGTCCCTGGTTTAAATTACCACCGCAGTTGAAGGCAGGTTTACCAGCTTGGTCATTCAGATTGCCCAACCAGGAACAGCAAGAACAAGTTTCAGCTGGAGCGTCTAAAAGCTTTTTCTTTGCATTACCCAAATTTATTACTTTGAAACTAAATATTTGTTCAAAGAAGCTTTGGAGGTGTTTGAGTACATAGAGATTTCTCTCGTCTTCTTCTTCTTCTTCTTCTCCTTCTTCTTCTTCTTCTTCTTCTTCTTCTTCGGGAGGGGGCTGAGAGCTGGGATATTTCTTTCCTGGGAGTAACCACATGCACCACCCGTGTTCTCAAATCCTTTGATAAACAGGGAATTCTTCACCTCCAAGGCTGTTCTGTGGTGTGTTTTCTTTTTTAGTTACTACTACATGATCAGTTTTCAAAGTGCTTAGCAGCCCCCCTGCTTTTTTAATGTATTCATTCATTCTCAGAACCACCTGCTGTGGGAGAGAGGTCTTTGTTATCCTGGTTTTACAGATGACCAAGGGAGGTTCACAGCTGAGTCATCCTACACTTCTCCCAGGGAGCTTTGAAAATTAAAACAGCGTCTATGAATTCTTCAAAACTCCACTCAGCTCTCTCAACCCTGCAAGGTAGGTTCAATTGAGGGGTACTGGCAGTATTTGTGGCTTAGTACAGACTGAAAGCTTAACAAGTCTCTTTCCCTCCAGATGGGGCATCTTCTAGATGTGTTTGACTACAAACCATCATCTCCAGTCAACATGAGACTGACTGGGGGACCATGGGAGTTATAATTCAACACACCTAGAGGGAATCTAGTTGGAGAAATGTGAAGTTAGTTGACAGGATTAAGAACCAAAGGCATGTCAAAATCACTGGGCTTTGGAGACCTTCCTTACTAGAGTTGGAATACTGGAGACATGTGATTTGAATGAGGACTATCCATAAAGTCCCTCCTTAGAGGTGGGTTTGTGATCCAGACCTCCACAATCTGGGGGCGTCTATTGGCTTGGAAAGAGGGGGGGGCTTTATTGCCCTCATACATTTGTTTGAAATTGCTTTGCAGGGGTGAAGTTAGCTTTAGCACTGTTCTCCTTGCAACCATCCTATGGTGTTCTGTAAGTGAAATACTCTTCCTTCCCTCCATTGTGGAATTCATCAGTGAAATATTCAATTCAAAAGCCTAATTGGTTGGATCCAGACTCAAGTCAAAATCCAGCAGTAAATTGCAACTAGAGTAGCCCAAATGAATCAGTGAAATTTACACAGGAGTTGACTCACCAAATTTCCACTGATCCAATGGTTCTACTCCGGTTTTGATTATTGGATTTCAGCCAGTATATTTCAAGTAGACGACTGAAACCAAGGTAGCTTAAGTCAAGCCTAACTTAAATCCCACTAAAATCATTAGAATTTAAGGCTGGATCTGACCCTATGGCAAAAGAGAATCATAGCACCCATCAAAGAGAGAAAAGACAATAAAAGTATGTGGAAGGAGGGCTGTTGCCCAACAATTCCAGTGTTTCCAAAGGGTTCCCAGTCTACCTGATGACTAAATTCTTTTTTTCTGAGGAAGTGGAGTATAATCCATAAAATCTGCCTCTAAAATAAATCTTTTAGTCTTAAACCTGCCACAAAACTTGATCACAGTTTCAGTTTCATGACACATGTTAAAACAGATTGACCCAGCTGCTTCTTTGGTTTACATTTTCCCCCTAGCATAACTGTGCTCGTGGCTACCATCTGACATGCACGGATTTGATCTCTAAAACTTTCTCCTGCATGGAGATTCTGTGTGATGCCAAAAGCCTCATCTAGTGCAGTAGTTCCCAACCTTGAGTGACCCTAGTGTTCTTGGACTGCAATTCACAGAAGTCTTCACGATCAGTTCTGCAGTCTAAGAACACCTGGGTTACCCAGGGTTTAGAACCACTGATGTAATACATTGTTGAGCTTTGCAGGTGTTAAAAGTATGAGAATCTGGACAGGAAGGTATGATATTGTATGTATGTATGTATGTATGTATGTATGTATGTATGTATGTATGTATGTATGTATGTATGTATGTATGTATGTATGTATGTGCGTGCGTGCGTGCGTGCGTGCGTGCGTGCGTGCGTGCGTGCGTGCGTGCGTGCGTGCGTGCGTGCGTCTGTCTGTCTGTCTGTCTGTCTGTCTGTCTGTCTGTATGTATGTATGTAGGTGTGTGTGTATGTATGCGTGCATGTGTGTGTATGCATGTGTCTGTATGTCTGTATGTATGTATGTCTGTCTGTCTGTATGTATGTATGTAGGTGTGTGTGTGTATGCATGCATGTGTGTGTATGCGTCTGTCTGTCTGTCTGTCTGTCTGTATGTATGTATGTATGTATGTATGTATGTATGTATGTAGTCTCCAGAAGCCATTTTAGCTCTTAATAGCAGCTTGATTAATGTAGACTTCAGCATGCTGCAAAAACATCTCTCTAATCTGTGAATAATTTCACCTGCTGACCTCAAGCTGATGTTAAATGTTGATGAACAAGTCCAGCCATTTTTGTTCCTATCAGCAACTCTTTGTTATACATCTTGTTCAGATTAAGAGAGTCTCACATACCCCTAACTGTGGGGGACCATTTCTGACTTTTAAAGCTTTGTCCCTAAATTTCATTAGAGGTCTTGAATCTCACACTGTATACTTTCTGTTCTCCAAGCAGCAACCACTTGTGTTTTATTTTATTTTTTTATTATTTTATTTCCTTGATATTCTGTTCTTCCAATATTCCCCAAGGTGACTCACAGATATAATTAAAACAATTAATGACAAATAGAAAGTGTTTGTTTGTTTGTTTGTTACATTTCTATCCCAGCTTTCCTTCCAATGATTTTAAGGCTGCCTGCTGGGCTCTCCTGCTCTCCAGTGTCTCACAACAATCTTGTAAGGTAGTTCAGCATAAGAGAAGGTGATGGGCCCAAGATCACCCAGGAAGTTTTCATGAATTAATGTGGAATTGAACCAGGGTCTAAGTTCAATAACACTCTACCCACTACACCATGTTGGCTCCAATTGTCTGATGGTTGTCATTGCTTCAAGTTATCACCACCAAGATTATTTTGAGGTCTCCTGTTTTATCTTCCTTGAAGTAAAAAATAGAAAACAATATATTTTAAAATAATTTTCAGTTTAATTTTACTTTAATAAAAAAAGTTATGTGCACACATACTATTAAGCAAACAGCAGTAAGCTGCAGAACTTCTCAGATGTTTGTGCCATATTATATTAGTCAGTTTTATGGTAGCACCCCACAGATGATGCTTGGTAATCATCAGTCTACTACACCCGTTCTCAACCTGATATGTACTGCATCTGTGTTATGCCATGGTTCCCATTATTCCAAATGTGTGTGGGAATTCCTAACATCCAACTCAGCTATACCTACATGAGATTTCCAACAACACTCGCTGTGACTTAATTCTCTTCCATACTTGTCAATTAACAGATAACCTGGTTCTTCCTCTCCATCTTCTTTAAACAAGCTGACTCACAATACGTAATGATAAAATAGTCACTATACACCCCTCTCTTTCACCTACAACTCAGACAATCTTTGTAACCATGCATGAGATACTGACCCTGAATGACAGTGCATAATTTTGTGTTGTTGTTGTTTCAATTAGCCTAATAAATATGTCACCCTGTTATGGAATTTATTATTTTGGATTTTGACTGTTGGTCAGCATTACTTCCTATGGATTCCATTATGTGTTTCATTGGACAACCCTTATCGAGTTTATTTTTGTTTGTGTGTTTACACATTTCCCCAGCTTGTTTGGTTGCATTCTGGATAATAGTGGCCCAGAGCAAAATCCACTGTTGTTGAAAAGTTGTTTCCTTTTCTTGGATCCTTTGAGTTGGATTTAAGTTTGGTTATTCCTCAGAAAAGAGCTGCTGAAATAAATGGGTGTTATGTTATTTAATCATAGTTAGAATGGAAGCCCATTGAAATCAGTGGGCCTTAAGTCAGTCAAGACTAATTTGGCCACAGTTATAATATATTAACTAATCTAGGTCATATATGTTTTGTCCTTACGAACTAACTTCATTACAGTATCTCTGTTTTTGTTAAATTGTGATTTAAATTAGGGAAGGCATGACCTCAGTGGGTCTAACAGAAACCTGGATGTAACCCCCAGATACTCGTGGTAGGTTGTGCCAGATGAACTTCGACAGAAGAAGATAGAGAAGATCAGAAGTCTGGGCTTGGATAAATTTTGCACTCCAAAAACCTATTGCTGAATTCCAAAAACCTGAATATTCTGAATAAAAGTATTTTCATTTTATAGTTAAATCAAATAGTCAGGGAGTATTTCCAGTTTTAAGGAGACTTTTGCACAAACAAAGCAAAAATACCTTTGCAAAAGGTGAAATAATGTTTATGGAAAAAAGAAGTGTCCAACAGCTAAAACAGACAAGGCAGAATGACGTCGTCTGTTCGCAGACGTTGGTCGCTCACGCTGCAGTTCCGGGGACACATGAGCCCTGACCGTAAGCTCGCTTTTCCTGTGAGGCCATGCGGAATCCTTCCATATCTGACTTATTTGGTTAAGT
The DNA here is from genome assembly GCF_051106095.1 of Pogona vitticeps. NCBI lineage: Eukaryota > Metazoa > Chordata > Lepidosauria > Squamata > Agamidae > Pogona > Pogona vitticeps. The sequence continues at coordinate 36,525,016 of NC_135788.1, read as the reverse complement.
TCCAAGCATTGTTCTGGTCTAAAGGCAGCTGCACAAGGCAATTACCAGCTCGGGCTTTGCTAAGGACGAAGAGTTGTTAGGAATGAGATCAAAGCGAAATTATTTCTGCGCATCAACGGCGGAACCTCTGAGACTGACTCCCCATCTCCCTCACTAAGGTGCGTTGGCCTTTGGAGGGCGCATGCTCACAGACCCAAGAAACGAAGCCCCCCACCCGGGAAGCGAGACGTCTGTTTGAAGGGAAACTGGAAAATATAAGACGTCTTGTAAAACTCAGGAAAAACGGAGGAAAGTCGTCCAGTCCCTCTCCATCCTTTTGCTCGGATCCTTGGCCTTCCAGGCTGCAGTTTTCACGGAGGCAATAAAAAACAACATTTAAAAAGGGAGGGCAGAGAACAAGAAATCGTGGTTCCAATTAACCCAGAAACACAAGACAGCTCGCATACTTCTGATGAAAAGCAAAAAAAAATAAAATAAAATACAGTAAAATACTGTAACAGTCTGCCCCCTGTCTCTAGCTGGAGAGACTCCTTCAGGTTTGTAATTAAAACAGCGAAAGGGAGTGGTGGAGGGAGAACCAATGAACAACAAGAATTATCTATCTATCTATCTATCTATCTATCTATCTATCTATCTATCTATCTATCTATCTATCTATCTATCTATCTATCTATCTATCTATCTATCTATCTATCTATCTATCTATCTATCTATCTATCTATCTATCTATCTATCTATCTATCTATCTGCCGCCTTTCTCCTAAAGGATCCAAGACGGCTTACAGTATTAAAAGAAACAAAGTTAAAAGCTAAAATAATAAATTATTACAATATTTTTTTTTAAACTTTGCCTTTTGGATGTGTGTAGAGTTCATCAGCTAACACTTCATCAGATGACTCCAGCAGAAAACATAGATTCCTGGAATTATTTCATATCTGGAAGCCCTTGGTCAATTGCTATTCCTTCAGGGAGGACCATGAACCCGATTTTGCAACGCTTTAACCTTTTCCGGAAGGAAGATGTATTACAACAAATGTTCTCAGAAACCTGCAAAACTGGTACCCATTTAACGTGATTCGTTGTGGCCCGTTCTCTGATGCATGAAACCTGAAGAATAAACACGTTTCTTTTCTTACGCTTCTTTTAAAGTGGGTGGGTGGGTGGGAAACGCCTACTTTCGGTCGTTTGCCAAGTTATGATAGATACTTCATAGCACCATAATACACGACTTCTCTACTTCTGAGTAATCCTATTAAAAGGGATTTCTCAGGAGTAATTGCTGCTGGGTATGATACAGTCAAAATTATCTTGAAGAATATTGCAGTCTTATCCTGTCTATTCAGAATTTTTTTCCGATGGAGTTCAGTGGACTTTCCTCCCAGCTAAGTGCGTATAGGTTTTCTGCGTAAAGAGACTTCAGCCTTCATCTTAGGTAGACTTCCTAAAGGCTATGGAGCACACTGGAAGTCACTTTCAAGTATACTTAGTGTCCACTTGATCTCCAGGAGCCCCATCCTATTCATATTTAATTGGTACGGAAGCTGCATCAGCTATACTGCGTCTTTCTACTGCATAGGTGTCACTCGAGGACCAGCTCAACTTCCCCTGAAATCAGAGTTTAATGGACAGAGCGGGTGGGAGGCTTTTCCCCGAAATTTCAGAATGGGCCCTCAGTCGGATCATGATCTGCCTACGGTTAGACTAATTACTAAATGAATTGGTCCATTTGTCCCGGCAATCATACAGTAGTAGCCCCATATTGGGATACAACTTGTCACTTGGCCATCGTAGTTAGCAGCGGAGTATATCAGTTCTCTTTAGCTCTGTAATCGGGCACATAGACATACACAGGCCAGAGAAAGAGAAAGTACTAAAAACACATCTTATCAAGATCAGAAATATCTGGTTCCAAGAAGAATTTGGAAAAGTTACTCTGTCAACGACGACTCTCAGCATCACTCAGCCATCCAGGGGCCATGTTGACTGATGGGACTCTAGGAACTATAACCCTATCCCCCCCAATATTTTTTCCACGCTCCCGACCCAAATAAATAATAATCTAAAGACTCTGGAATTTGAGTGGGCTCCTGGCAGGATCAGCTCCGTTTGGTCATCCCACCTTCTACCCAAGCGCAGCTTGCTGTGTGCAACTTGCCCTGTCAGATGATTGCGAGAAGCCCACACATAGGTCATGAAAATAACGCCCCCCCCCCTCCAGCAATAAGTGGTTCCTCTCTTCTACCAAGGATTGCTATATAGAACTGCACTGCTTCTGGAAAGGTTAGGAGCTTGGCCCTTTTCCTGATATGCCTTGCCGTGCAGGACCCATTGGGGAAACTGACTGGATTCCATTTCCCAAAAGCCTCAACCAGCCGTCCAATAAGCAGGATTGTTGGGAGTAAGTCTACCCACGTCTGGACAGCCGTCGGCCCACCACCTCCTGTCGTGCATTATTCCGTGATAAAAGATGGACCATTCTTAAGACCATCTTGGATCCACCGATGAGACATCGTCTTTTGGTTTCAATGACCCTAGTAAAGTTTTCTTATTCGTTGCTCTAAAACAGTGGTTCCAACCTTGGGTCCCCAAATGTTCCTGAATTACAACTCCCCGAAATTCTGACCAGCATAACCAGCGGTGAAGGCTTCTTGGAGTTTTAGTCCAAGAACATATGGGGACCCAAGAAAGAAATACATATCCGGGGAGCCTGGTAACCCCCAAATCCTCATCCACCCCCATCTCAGTGCAGACTTTCTTGAATGACCGGAGAATGAATAGTAAGGTCTAACTAAGCTATCCAATACCAGATGGAAGACTGGGTGCTGGCATGGACTTCAACAGTTTTTTTTGGCTTAGGAAACTGTACAAGCATTTTCACAGGGGCCTGGATCTGCTTTCCTGAGCCTAAGGTGGTAGCAAGGGCTCAAGCCGGCAGATACGGGCGCCCATGATTAAAGCAAAGACGCCCCCCAAAATGTTGGCGTGGGGATTCCCCTTTCTGATCCGACCGTGTCTCATTCCTAGTACAGCTAGGCACAGAAATGCGAAGTTAAGACAATTAGTAAGTCCCGGTGCGGGCGTGCGTGCGTGAGTGTGCGTGTGTGTGTGTGTGTGTGTGTGTGTTTGTTTCGGGCATATCTTTTGTAATGCAGACGTTGAAGGAGTTGTTGTGGCTCTTAAGGTGGAGGAGGAGTAGGTGGCGGTGGAGAATCGCAGCCCAAGAATGCGGTTGCCTATCTCTTCCTTTCCTCCCGCGACCTCTCCTATCTTATCTCCCTTCGCAGTAGGTGATTCGATTCCAAACAAAGGACGCCTGCGATCTTCTCTGCCAGGAAGTAAGTCCCCCACCGAGCTTAGGGAGACTTACTTCCCAGTAAACAAAACCTGACTCTTGGGCTCTGAAGCAGGTAGCCCCGATGTGGGTGTTCAGACAGCGCAATTCTAAACATACGTCCTACTGGATGACGCTCCAACTAACTTTGCATAGGACTGGAGCCTCAGACGGTTTCTAAGACGTCAGTCCTAGGCTCCTTTACCTGGGAGTAAGTTCCATGGATACCCATTGTGGTGCAGCAGATAGAGTGACGGTCTAGGACTCAGGAAACCTGAGTTCGAATCCCCACTCCACCATGGAAACTCACTGCGGGGGTAGAACTGTTAAAACCACTCCTTAACTATCTTATCTTGAGAGTTCTGTTAGGGTTGTTATAAGTTGGCTCTGACTTGATGGCACATAACAACAAAGTCCCATTTTGAGGCTTACTTCTGAGTAGACATATACAGACTTGCACTCTCAGCGTGTTTAGTTACTGCCAAGCAAACCGCCTTCTTTCTCCCACAATGCATCTGTCTATCCATTTGTATCCCATACTCCCTAGAGCAGCGGTCCCCAACCTTGGGCCTCCAGATGTTCTTGGACTTCAGCTCCCAGAAATCCTGGTCAGCACAGGTGGTGGTGAAGGCTTCTGGGATTTGTAGTCCAAGAACATCTGGAGGCTCAAGGTTGGGTACCGCTGCCCTAGAGAACATATGGTGCACATTTCCTTCACAAAAACCACGTGAACATTATCTACTCTACCTCCTGTTTCTTGCATTTCCTGAGGGTTGAGGATGATGGGTTTAAATTATTTCCACCTTTTGTAGGCAGGGAACTTATATGTTTTGGGTGGGAAAAATTCTAGAAAGTTCACTAAAAGCCTGCAACATGATTATTCTTGAGATGAACAAGAAGGCTAAAGAAACAATGTCTGGTTAAGAGGTTTCTGTTTGGAAAGAAAGAGAGATTGAACAATACTGTCAGGAAGTCCCTCTCTATTGTCTAAATTCCCCTTCCTTTAAATCCAGATGGGCAGAGGCTATTGGATATTCTTCCCTTGTTGGAGGAAAATATGGTCTGTTCTGTCAAAGGACAGAAAGCCATCGTACACTTAGAGGATAACATTAACTGAAATATCACAAACTTAGCAATTAAGGCCTTTGACACATCAAGGTGGGACTTTATGGGTGCTCCTGAAATATATTCTTAATAATAGTAGTAATAATAATGTACCATCAAGTAAAATCTGATTTATGGTGACCTTTCTCAGATTTTTCCAGAGAATGCTCAGAAGTGGTTTACTATCCCCTTCTTCTGGTGGTGTCCTGGGACTGTGCAGCTTGCCCAAGGCCACACAGGCTGGCTCTACTTGCAGGAGGCATGGTGGGGAATTGAACTCCCAAGCTCTAGCTCTGCAGTCAGAGATCTAAACCATATTTAATGATGGTGGGAAGTAGTGTAGTACAGTGGTTAAAGTGTTGAGCTAAGACTAGAGACACTCAGGTAAAATCTTCCCTCCCACCCCCAGCTATGGGCCTTGCACTATCTTACAGCTAAATTTACCTTTGGAGAAAGTTTAATATAAAATTGAACAAATTAGTACATCCTATAATTGACAAGTGAATTATATTCTTCTGCCTGCCACAAGACATGGACCATATGTATCTCTGTTCAGTGCTGAGAGAGAGACGTCAATATCTGCAAGTAAATCTTCAGTTGCTTTCCCTGGTTTTGAGACCAGAAGACCAGACTAACTTGTTAAAGAAGTAGACCCTATAAATGAAATTCCGAACTGACCGAAAGATACAATGCTTCAAATGGAAATGGACATCTGGACAAAAGTCAGTCCATAGGAGATATTGTTAGCTAGCTCCTTAGATCCCGCTCTGAAAGAACAAATCATGTCTGGGCATAAACTGAACATCCAAGATGTGGAGCCAATTCTGCTCCTTTTCAGAGTGCAGTAAGTACCTACTGGAAAATGTTCAGCCACATTTGCGCAGGGTCAAAGGAGAAGACCTGATACAAGGTCAATAAATTATGAAAGATCCTCAAAGAGGGCAATCCTAGACACATTTACTTGGGACTGAGACTTATTTAATATAGTGGGAATTATTTCTTAGGTGAAAAAATAATGGGTTTGTGCAGTTTGCACAGGGGTCCAGTGATATGAAAACTCTGTGGTACCTAATCTCCTTGATCACCATCCCTCAAGTGCATGGAGCCATCTCTGATGGTGCAGCCATCCAGTTCTACACACTTTGCAGCCCAATATTATACATATTCATTGAGTTCTGTGGGATTTACAGAGCAATCCTATACATGACTACTCAGCAATAAACCCAAGCTAAATTTGGGTTTAATCCCAGATAAACCTATACAGGAGCTGGCTAGATAGCTCGGTGGGGTTGACATCTAGCTGCAGAGTCAGAGGCTGAGAGTTCAATTCCCCACTGTCTCCCAGGAGAACCAGCCTGTATAGCCTTGGGCAAGTTGCAGGTCCCAGGATACCCTCAGAAGAACAGACTGGTAAACCATTTCTGAATATTCTCCACCTAGGAAATCCAGGAAAAAGTCACCATAAGTAAAAAAATCAACTTGATGGAGTGTGTACACACATGCACACACACACCTGTACAGAACTACAGTCTCTATTGACATTCCACAGTAGAAAGTTTATTCCCTATTCTCAGATTAAACCATGCCAGAGATGGAAAACAACATATATTATTTCCTGTTTTATTAAAAGTTCTTGATCATTGCCATTAGTATGACCATTTTACATACAGTTAGCAGTTTTAACAGGTGTAATATAATATAGTATTGCTGCAGTCTTAAATAATAGATGTCAAGTGTCATTAAACTCAATGGAGCTATCTTCTGACTATAGAATTCGGGGTCTATAGTATCCATCTTTGACTAAATCACTCCCATTACTGCTAGTAGTCCAAGAAATTTATGGGGGCATCTGCTACTGGTATTTGGAACAAAAAAAAAGTAGCATCACAATTACAATAAATTAAGAGTAGTAGCAATTCTTCTTTCTTTTCTTTTCTTTTCCTTTTCCTATTTCTTTTTTTCTCTTTTTTTGCAAAAGTAAAGAGGAAAGGGGGTGGTGGTAAAATATCATAGCACTTTAAACACTAACAGATTTAATCACTGAGAGCTTTTGCCGATCAAAATCCACTTCTTCAGACACAAAGAGTGCGAATATATGTTTCCTATATTTATTCCCAAGGTGGTGAGAGTCATGTCCAGGGGCAAATTTAGATAATGGACGAAGTGGCGATGGTTGTTTAACACACAAACGGGACTATCAAGATAGGTCTCAATTCGCAGGTCCTAGTCAGTCTGCCAGGTAGACTCGGTTGTCACAGGAAGGCAGATAGTACCCTATGGGACAGAGTCTGTCAAGAGAGACAACTATTTTATACCCTGAACACATTAGAGAAAACTGAGTTATGAATATATGCAGTGTGCTAAGAATCCTGGTGGAAAAAAATTATAATCCCCCCTCCCGTTTTGGTTTTCTTCGCCTCCTCAACCCACAAAGTCTTTCTGCCCCCAATGATAGCACATGCGAGGACAAGGTAAGTGCTCCCCCCCCCCTCTACCATCCTCAAAGGACTTCCTTTCATTGTTATTTTTAAAATAGGGGCACAATGGCTTAGGACCGCTTAAGCCCCACTGAAATGAAAGGGGAGCAACCTTCTTTCTCCCCCCCCCCCCGTGTTCTACCTACACAAAACAGGGAGCTGGGCCTTATTGTTGCCTTTCTGGTGTCTTCCTCCTCCTGAGCCCGTGGCGGGCGGGGAGGGGGAGGGAGAGGGGGAGGAGGAATCACGGGCTCGCTAGAGGAATTTAAAGAAATGGTATAGCTCCATAAAGATGAAATGGAACGAGTGTGTTGAATTCATAACCTTGCTGTACAACAGTCACAAGTTTGTTTAACTCGCTCTCTGTAACGCCTTGTAAAGGTGTAAGGACACCTCCGCAGCACAAGCAACGTAATGTTCTCGACTCTGCCACTTAATTATTTCCAGATTTCTTTTCCCCCCTCAGAAGTGCGTTTTCTCAAGGCAGAGCTGTGTTTGTGTTTCAAACAACTCGTGCCTTTTTAAACGCTAAACTTCCTAATTACAAACGGCAGGCTGATGTGACACTCATATCATGTCAGGGTTTTCGGGTCCCCCCCCCCGAAGAGCTCCTTGTAAAGAGCAAGATAAAGAAACATTATTCAACCCATCCGTCCACCACCCGCCGCCGCCGCCGCCTCCAGCCTCGTGGTTTAATTACAGCGGACTTGAAACCATCGGGACCAAAAAGGGGAACTCCCCCGCACCCCAACCCAAAAAAGAAATAGAAAAAAAAAGTCCAGAGGGACAAGCAACAATTCTGTAGCTGAAATCCAGTGGGAAGTTGCAACTAGAGTAGGCCCATTGAATCAGTAGAGATGTGGTGAGTTACCTCCCCTGTTAGTTCAGTTGATTCTGTAGCCTTGCTCTAATTTTGAAGAGCAGGTATAATGTCTCCTTAAAAGGTACAAGGGGATTGGCCCTGATCCATAAGCCCTTTATTTGGATACAGGGAGATGGGGGGGGCTTTGGGGGCAGGTACTTTCAATAATTAATTGTTGATCTTGAGCAAACTGAGATCTTCTCTACAGTACTGAAATGCATGAGATCTACCACACAAGTTAACTGGAAGAGAAAAATCAGTAGAAAACTCTGTGTCCCCCACCCCACTCTTGAGATTGATTTGTAACAGACTTGTGGCTGGTAAAAGAACGTATTTCTTCACACATTGACTGACATTCCATCGATTCAATGGGCCTACTCTAGTGGCAACTTACTGCTGAATTTCAACCATCAGGCAGTAGGAAGCAAGAATGATGCTTAGCTTTTAGAAACACCGTTTAAGGGAAATAATGCTACCATTTGTGGCAGGCAGGGTGTGTGTGTCTAAAATGCTGGGTATTTAAAAAAAACAAGAACAAAAACTCAACAGTCTAACCTATGGAACCGAAGTTACAAATCCATACTCACTTCCCTGGGAAGTATTAGCAAATTACAAGGTCAGAATTTGCTCATAAATATAGATAAATAAAGATAAATATAGATCTAGATAAAATTGGCTTTAGAAAGTCTGGTGCAATTCTATGTGCATATATATATATATGTACACATATGCATGCATGCATACATACACAAGCACATTTGCTTGTGCAATCCTCTGTGTGTGTGTGTGTGTGTGTGTGTGTGTGTGTGTGTGTGTGTGTGAATATTTGTCAGTGTAGGTGTATGTGTGCATATGGTTGTCAGGTTCTGTGCTTATGTACATGTGTATATATACATCTATACATATACTGTATATCCATTTGTTTGTATAGACATGTACACTCATACATACATAGGATTGCATTGCATTAAATGTTGTGAAAGCCAGTAATGAATAAGACATGCATCCAGATATTTCAATATAAATACCTCCCAGAAACAAGGTGAAGAATTTTAGTTTCTCTTATCATTATTAGTAGTTATTCATTCATTCATTCTGCAATCTAATCAAAGTTAAGCGCACCTAAGTCCCACTGGCTTCCACCGAACAGCTGAGCCGCCTGCTTTCACTTTTCTTGAAAACAGGGGGACTTAAACGTGCTTAACTTGTAAATTCCTCTAAGGACACAGGGATGATGTATTTGTAGTACACTATGCCGCAAAGTTGTATGCGTTTATATTAGATCCCAATGCGCTGTTATGAAAAAAATCGAACCCATAATCTCTGAACGCACGAATGAAAATCGAGCACTTTTCCAGGAAAGAATCCGTAGATCAGGCGCTTTTACAACCAAACCATCATTTTAAAAAGAGAAAAGTAACCTCTGCTGGTTGAACGTGAAACATATGGGTCGATCTGGAAGGTGTCTCCACACCTAGTGAGACCTTTGCCGTTTTGCCTGTCGCCAGAGTTCACTGTTCCCACGTCTCTTTAAAAAGGGAAAGTTGTGCTTCCCGCCTTCCACTAGTGTTTCCTCTGAATTCTGCAACAAGCTCCACGCACAGGACGAAGCGAGTCCTCGTCCACCCGAGTTCATGCAACGAGAAATAGCACCGTCTCTAAGGTGCCACAGAACTTAAGTTGTTTTCACTCTCATGAACTGACCGGGCGAGCCGTTTGGAAAAGGTTTCGTGCGTGCGTTTGTTTTTCCGTCGCTTCTCTTACCTCCAGTTTCGACTAGAGCCTCTGAGAGCGGGTAGACTGAGAATAATATAATATTCTTGCAATGTAAAATTCGGAGGACCTCCCCTATCTAAATCTCTGTACGGAAATAGGGACTTTATTTCCTCCCTGCTGTGCCATTCTGTACATGTCTAATCCAAAATAAACCCTGTTGAGTTAGGTGGGGTTGACTGTATATAGCATTGCAGGGTTACTGTTCAAAAGAAATTAAAAAATAAATGTAAAGAAGGAAAAAGAGAAACATAGTACTGTACCTGCTTTCTCTGTGTCTTTCTCTCTCTTTTTTTTTCTGTCCGCCCACCATTATCGTGCTTTTCAAATCTACAGCACGGTAGAGGTTGCCGGTCTTTAATAAAACAGGGAATAAATTTCTTTTCCTTGTTTCTTAATATCCATATTTGAAAACATCAATGCAAATCCACCTAAGCAAATAAATGTTTTATTTAATTCTTTGCTCTTACTATGCATCGCTTTCAAGTTGTTTTATAAATCCGGTAACTCTCACCTTGTCATGGAGAGTGGAAGTGTGTGCGAGCGCGTGCATAGCGAAACTCTTTTTCTGATTTCAAAGAAAATGTAGTGCCCTAACTGGACAAGTCTTGAATGCTTATATATGTACAGGTTACAAAGTTAAGCCTGCAATTCTGTACTCAATTTGAGAGCAAGGCTCATTGAACTCCATGAAAACTTAAATAGTTAGTCTATGAGACTTCGCCGTAAAGATATAGATATAAAACACCCAAATGCAATGCAGAATTTAACATAGGCAAGAAACCTGAAATCTAAATGTGCCTACATGTTCACTAGAGTGTGGAATATAACTACGCTTGCATCCATATAATATATACAAATACAGCACCTCTGGATAGTGGATATCTTTCCAATAAAACTGTACAAACATATAAATTTGTGTTACACAAGTGAAGTTAAGCATTCCCTTGTATATAATCCATCTACTCAGGTAAAGGATAATCATTATTTATTTTTCAAGTTCTTGCCTACGTAACTACATAAAATATATCTCGCTATCTTTGGGCTAGTTAAGTTAATTGCCTGCTTCTGTGTGTCTGGCTTTCTTTATAAAGAAGGGTAAAGGTGTCTGAACAGTTAGTAAACCATTCGTATATAATCTAAATGTATGTTTGTAGAAGGGGATATTTTTAATTATAAATTTGCTTCCTCCTGCAGATTATTTTCCTTTTAAGGAGGCTCAGGTAGCAACAGACCAGATTAAAGAAGCCCTGTAGGGGAGTTCATGTTTGCTCCCTTAAGGACACGTTATGTCTCTAAAAGCAAGCTGAACCTTGGACCATATATTGTACTAAAGTAGAAATTGCAAAGTAAACTCATTTACCACCTGGGCGTCCTTGACTTCAGCTGATTAAAGTGTGATCCGGCGTGTGTGCTCAGCTTCCCCGTGTTATTTAAACACTATCCCAAGTAATAAAAAAGTATTCCGATTGCGTGAGTAGGAGACCAGGTAAGAAAAAAGAGGAAGAAATTGACTGGGAAGAAACCCAGTTTGAATTTCTCGTCTGGCAACTGCAAAAATCCCCATTATGGGGTGAAAATCATAACACAGTTCGGAGAAAGGCTTGAGGAGGTAAAGGCAAGAGAGAAGTGTTTCATGATCAAATGGGACAAGCGAGCTTGCAGTACAATCCGATCGCCAGGTCACACTATCATTAACTGGGAAGACATCTAGTGGGAACATCTTGCAACTGCAGCTTCGCCAGAATGAATGATCCCCGGAATTTGGGACCGGCTTCCTTCTTTCCTTGACTGCCCACGGATTCCTGGTCTACGGCTTTCCATTTCTCGTCACGTACTTCCTGGTACAAATACGTCCCACCTTATGCCATGAAGTCTCTGGAAGGTATGAAGGCGTTCCCATCCCTTGAGTGAAGACCAGCTTGTCTCCGGCACTTTTTATACCCTGCCTCCCCCTTCCGTCAGATGAGCCATTCCAAGTGCCAGTCTGGCACAGTATCCCACCCACCCTTACCCTACTAAATGCCAACACTGCTCAATCACTCCTCGGCCAAGTTCAACAACATGAAAGCGAACAAGAGCCCAGGAAGATTATTCTTGGATATGTCACCCCCTTTACCCTCAAGGGAGCTTTCATATTTTATATTTCAGCATGAGTTTATACAGAGTTTCTGCCTACCCACCCAGCCCCTACTTACCAAAATGCTGACACAAGAGAACCTTGGAAAAAGAAGTAAAGAGGATCCTGCATGCAAGGCAGAATTCAGCCCTCTTGGAATTTTTTTACTCCTGTTAAATAAGTTTCATTTAGCAGATGAAGTCTCGGCTTTGGTATCTACACAACATGTTACCACTACACTTTCTCTGATTGTGGAAATGATTCTATCCTCCTTTCCCCCGGCAGGCAAATTCCAAATTCTTTATTCTGGTGCTCATAATGCAGTGAAGAGGAATGAAGGGACAGCTGAAACTATATAACCTCGGACAGAGGCTATGTCCCCTGAAAGGAGAACCTGAGGCAACATTATTTGGTCAGGTGAGATATTCATAGATGAGGAAGAGCAGATTTAAAACTAATATTAGTAACAGATAAGGTTAGATGGGGCTAGAAATATGAATCTGCCTAGCAGGGGTCAGATGTGGTGTGTGGGGGTGTCTTTTTTCTTTTTCCATTCTACAAGAATCTGCTGCCGTTCCAGGAAGGAGATAGGGTAACTCCCAGGCCTTAGGCCTGGAAATGGGCTTGTTTAAGGATGCTTATTTTGAGGCATTAAAAATACTGCAGAATCAGACAGACAGCTATGTTTATTTGTTTGGGTTTTTTGTTTGTTTTTCTGTGTTTTCTAGCTTGTTTCATTTCATTTCAATCTCACCATTCTTCCAATGAGCTGGCGGGGTGTGTGTGTGTGTGTGTGTGTGTGTGTGTGTGTGTGTGTGTGTGTGTGTGTGTGTGTGAGAGAGAGAGAGAGAGAGAGAGAGAGAGAGAGAGAGAGAGAGAGAGAGAGAGAGAGATGGTGTCCATGGTTCTCCTTCTCATCTCACAACTGTCCTCAGAAGTAGGCCAGGCTGAGAGAATGTGGTTGGCCCAAAATTACTTGTGTGTGTCTGTGTGTGTTCATGGCCCAGTGGGGATTTCCCAACTCTCAACATTCAAACAACTACATAATTATACCAGCAAGCACCTCTTCCCATTGCTGACAGTAACAATGACCACTGCAGTGGATTCCATACTGATTCAGGCACCTTTCCCCATCTTGGTGTCCCCCATTTATAGGACCACAGTGTTAATCATCACAGCCAGTGTGGCAAACTAGTCTGGAAATTATGGGCGTTACGGATCCACGTTGTTGAAAAGTGCTAACCAGAGAAATTCACATTTAATTAGCTTTACAGATTTTAAAACTTTAATATGACTAAAAGGACACACACACACACACTTATCACTCAGCAAATTTCTAAAATATGTTATTTTTACACAAATATTTGTAAAACATGCTGGCAAAAAGTACCAGATATATGTATCATCTAAAACCAACAGGCCACATTTCTTACTACAGAACTGTTTCTACTCATATTTTTCCCAATCGAATTTTATAAGAAGACAAATAGATTAATCAATTAGCATTTCTTCAGCTGGTTGATAAAACAATGGAAAAGCACAGAAGGGTAGAGAGGAGATCATCCGGTACTTTTTTCCCATTTACTAACTGAGAAAGAAATAGGATCTCTGTATGCTTTTCTTATTAGTACATGTAATGTCTATGAATGTGAGTTATAAGTTGGGAAAAACCTTGTTTTACTTAGAGTTGTGGTAAGGATTACTGAAGGAATCTAAACCAAGAGATCTGCAAAGTCAAAAGTGCACTAAACATTGTAATGGAGATGAGGACAAAGGTGGCTCAGTCCTTGAAAAAGGATGTTTCTGAATACGTCAATTATAAATTAAAAAAATTAATGTTATGCAATATCATCCAAATATGTCTTATTGAAACTCTGAGTAAGGTCCTCTTTTGAAACATGTCACCAGGAGAGAGAGAGAGAGTGTTTGTGTGATGTATACATATACATACACATACCTCTGTGTGTGTGTGTGTGTGTGTGTGTGTGTGTGTGTGTGTGTGTGTGTGTGTGTGTATGCTTTCATTTTTTTTAAAAAATACAAGCCTTAGCAATCATCCTGTAAAAAAGAATAGGAAACCAAAAGTCTGGCTTGACCTGAAATATTTTGATGCCTAAGTCTGAACAGAAAAAGATCCTCTTCTTGCTCTTGTTAAGTCAAGGTAGATACTACCTAAAATCAGACAAATTATTTCAATGGAGCAAATGATCCACAAGGATCCCTCTCTGTTCCTGGCAGCAACAATGATCCATCAAATTTGCTGCCTGAGGTGGTCACCTCACTCTTCTTCATGGTAATGCTGGCCCTGATGAAAAATGACAGTCCTAGAAACCCTTTAAATAGATTAATCTTTCATACAACTAAAAACAAATAAGAATGGCTGACAAGACTGGTAACGAATAGTTGTTACTCAAATTGAAATGTTAGTGCTCTTTAAGTTATTATATTGATTTCTTCCACAAAACCATATATTGTTTTCCACCTTATTTGTATTTCTCTTAATTCAGATCCCATCTGGGAACATTTATTTTCATATCAAAAGATCAACGGTAGTATTTTCCATCCCCATGGCTTTGCAATGATTGACTATCTTCCATTGCTTTTTTACTCATGTTACATCAATTTTAAAAAGCCAAATGAATAAAAGCACACAGGTGGTTCAATTTGAATCTCCCATTTTGCTTCCTTTTGTCACCTGCCTTGCAGCAGAGGAAAATATTGGACAAGAACTTTAGGTAGAATTCCAGGTGTATTTACCAGTGATTACTGTGCACTGAGTATAACATAATATACTTCCGAGCTAACTTGCAGAGGATTTTATTGTCATAAATCCACGAGCACTCTGCCTTTCAGAGGGTGGAAAAGTGGATTTTCTTTTCTTCATTTAACACATGGTTAATTTTTGGACTTGCAATACAAATGTACAAAGGTAGAAGCACCTTTCAGCGTCAACAACTCTGAAGGTCTTTAGAAAAATCTACAGCAGTTAGTGAGCATTTGCCACTCCAGATGTGTTGGGCTCAAATCCCTGCACCTCTTACCCATAGCAGTGCTGGGTGGGACAGTAGGAGAAGAGATCTGGAGGGCTGAAAGTTCCCCACTCCTATCTACAAGAGTTTCAAGAGCTTGTCCATTCATCACAAGGCACCAGTCTTCCCTCCTTAAATTTCCTTCTTCATCAACGTATGAAACATCTTTCTGTTTCTTCAGGCTCTCATGGGAATTGTCTGGGTTGTGGAATGAGTCAGAGCAAAAACTGTATTTACAAACATTTATCTACTGTGAATTTCGTATAAATAAATACGTTTATATATGTGGACCTATTTTCAAAAGGTGTGAATGCCAAGATTGTACACACACACACACACACACACACACACACACAAATGCACACACCTTGAATGCACACATTTGCATACTCAACTCATGTATTGATTAAAAATAACAAGTTGTTTCTGCATTTATATATTACTAGGCTAAACATACATTCTCCTTTAGGATAACTTTCGAGGAAGATCCTAATAATATATTATGGGTGCATCATATACAGTTGTGAAATCAGTTAGTGGAATCTAAGATCTGGATTGGTTCAATATTCATATGAAGAAATTCTAAATGATTAATTAGGACCTAACTGCCTCTTCCAGTTTCATATCAGTGCAGTTTTACACAGGACAATTTGAAAGCAGTCACCACAAGCCGGTATCCTATTGGTAATGTCAAGAGTAGATCCACTGATTCAATAGACTTACTAACAATCAGCAATTGATTGAACAGATCTACTTGTAGCTGAGATTACCACTAGGTCACTGAGTTAAAAAAGGTTTAGTCTTCTGAAAGTGAACATAGGTTGGTTAGTTGTGTAGAGTCAGCTGAAATGCTTGATTCTACACAATTGATCAACCACAAGAAGGGCAGGCTGGCTCAATAAATATGTATCAACCAGATGAAATCAGGATTTCAAGTACTTTTTAAAAAGATAGATTCCTTCCTGGAGAATTTGCCATTGGCTTAAGGGGGTTGCATCCTTATTTTGCAGTCATGTACCTGCATATCTAGGGACATGGTGGTGCTGCGGGTTAAACCACAGAAAGCCTCTGGGCTGCAAGGTCAGAAGACCACCAGTTTGAATCCATGCAAAGGAGTGAGCTCCTGCCAACCGAGCAGTTCGAAAGCATGTAAAAATGCAAGTAGATAAATAGGGACCACTTCTCAGTGGAAAGGTAATGGCATTGCCCACATGACCGCAGAAACTGTCTACGGACAAGCACTGGCTCCATGGCCTGGGAAACAGGGATGAGCACTGTCCTCTAGAGTGGGACACGACTGGATAATTGTCAAGGGGAACCTTTACCTTACCTGCATATCTGAGAAAGTGTCCCTCTAAAGTAAATTGCATTTAATTCTGTGTCCCTCTAAAGTAAATTGGATTTAATTCTCGGTAGACACGTAGTCAACTGAACTGTGAAAGAGAAGTTGGGTTCAAACATGTGTCATGAATACAATGGGAATTCTAACATGGAGATTCCGAGCACAGCAAGTAGAAGAATGTTCCATTGAATATCACAGTTTTTAGTGCAGACCTGAGTTCCAATCCCCACTCAGCTATGGAAACTCACTGGGAAATGGCAATGTATACTCTTCATGAACATCTCATGCCTGGAAAACCTTGTTAGGGTGGCATTAGATAAAAGACACTGAGCAACACATACCAACAGGGTACTTGAGAAGTAACAGGAACTTTAGCATCCTGGAGACAGTATAGATGTTTACTTATGGTGTTTATCTGGTTCCTTACCTTTGATTTGCAGTAGCCTTTTGTGTGTCTTTCAGGACCCCATCTTTTCTCTTATACTTCTTCCCCTCTGCCCTCGTTTCGTCCATTTTCACCTCTTCATCAAACTGGTATGTGCCCAAATCTTTTTTCCCATATGATACTGAAAATGTAACTTTTATTCCACCCAGACTTGTGTGTCTTCCCACTGAAGATTCATTGTAGATCAAAGGTTAACTTAAGAAATAATAAAAAATAAAAAAGAGCTGGCAGGACAAATCTACATCCTCTTTCTCTTATTCAAGAAAACTGCTCTATGCTTGTACATCCCTCAGCAACAGACTTCATTTCATTTAACCCCAAATATACACTTATCGTCCTTGCCAATGAGTATTCCTATTTCCCTCGGTTTTTGTGTGGATCATGTGTGTTTGCTGTTGTTTGGCACGAAAGCCTCTGCTTCATGGTATAACAAACTCAAAAAGTACTGTGGCGCCTTAAAGACTAATGGATTCATTTCAGTGTAGTCCTATTGGTAGCTGTATATCTGTCCTTGGATGTGTGTGGGGAACTGGATGGTAATCCGCTAAAGCTTACTCTGAAATAAATCCAATAATCTTTAAAATGCCACAATACTGTTGTCATGCTTTTTGTTATTATTATACACACTGAAACAGAGTAACACTGCTACTTGTTGGAATCTCCTTCCTAGTGAAGATGTCTTTAAGATGCTGAGATATTTTGGCCATCTTGATTGAAGGTTTACTTACTGGGTTCCCAAGAAAATTATCCTGTCCCCCACCCCTTTCTTCTTTGCCTCCATTTTGCAGCTGGTTCCCCCCCCCCGCGCTTCTTCTTCTTCTTCTTCTTCTTCTTCTTCTTCTTCTTCTTCTTCTTCTTCTTCTTCTTCTTCTTCTTCTTCTTCTTCTTCTTCTTCTTCTTCTTCTTCTTCTTCTTCTTCTTCTTCTTCTTCTTCTTCTTCTTCTTCTGCATGCATGCATGCATGCTGTGTGCGATCATTTTCTTTATTCTGGAGGACTAGTCCATGGAATACCTTTGTGCTCTTTGGTGAAATCTTTTGCGAACCCGTTGAAGATTCTAATTAATTTTAATTATTTATTTCGAGGAGCCCCACCGCCTATCTCCATACTGGGGCTGTGTGTAAAATGTGTCTTTCTTCTCAGCCACCTCTACTTAAAGTAACTTTGAACTATGGGAGATGGCCTGGAATCGCCCAGAGTACCCAGCGAGGGCGGCGGCAGCGGGGTGGGGGGAGAGAGAACCTGGAGAAAGCGGATGGAAGCAAGTAATTACACACAGGCTCCAAAGAGCTACCCCATAGTAAGCAATAAAGAAGGGATATTCAACCACCAATATAACCACAGTGAAGTCTGAAGGACAGAAGGCTTTTAAACTGGGTACGTGGAGACTGCATTAAAAAAAAAACAAGAACAAGAACAACTCTGCCCTTGCATTTGAACTACGAAAATTGCTGACTGAATTACCCATTTTGGTTGGGTTTTTATTTTTTTAAAATTAATTATTCGTGGTTATAAAAATCAGTTGGGGGGGCAGACTGCATGAAAGGTTGGCATGAAGTCAAACCCCTCTGGACAATTATGCAGAATAAAGCTGCTGGCAAGGTAACGAAACAAGAGGCCTGTTTTTTTAAAAAAAATTCTCTTCTCCCGCTATCTCAATAATGAGGGTCTGCCACTTTGGTCTTTCCACGGAGGCTCCATATATCGGAAGAAGTACGGACTAAATCCAGAAGCCCTTCATTAAGACGAGGCAAGAGTGGAGCCCCAGAAACAATGGCATCTATTAGCACACCAGTGAGAAATTTTGCGCCACGACGTTCGCCGCCATATTGACCTTAACAGAAAGAACGGGGGCATTATTAACTCAGATCATAAAGCTGAAAAGAGTAAATAATGAAATAATCATCGAACTCCAGCAGTACTGTAGATGGTAATAATTGTCGTGACCTGAGCTCCCGACTGGCGCTAATCAAGCTGATTCAGCTCCAAAAACTGGACTTTACCCCATAGTCAGCCATTTTGATAATTTTTTTATAACTAAATCGCCCTTCGTCTGTTCAGGTTGCAACTGCAAACGGGGAGAGAGGGATTTCTACCTCTTGTAAATCTAGTTGCACTCCAAGGTGTCCTGATACAAAGCACTTAGTTTACTTTGACTTTTCTTATTCTCTCACATAATGGGAGACGTGCTTTGGTTTGGGGGCTGCCGCAACAGGGGGTTTCTGAGGCTGCTAGGATGGGCGACACAAAAGCCATAACCCACCTTAAATTATTACCAGGCATCCAGTAAGAAGTAAAACATCGCGTTGTTTGTTGAAAACACACTCCTCATCCTCCCCGGTTACCAAAGAGGAATGTTTCCCTCTATACCGCTGCAACGGTTACTCTACTTTCTTTAGCCAATATGCATTAGTAATATATTTTCGATTATAATATTTTAGCAGAATGCATTCCTAAAGACTCATCTTCGTCAGGTACAACTGCCACAATGTAATATGTATTAATTTTCAGAAGGTACGTCATGACAGAGAAAAACCCAGCTATCGGTTGCAACTAGAAGTAGCGCCACTCGTTCAATCCAAGTTTTGACTTAAATTCCATTCCAACCCACTTGCCGCTTACGTTTCTTTCCGGACTGCTAGACATCATCCGACTTTGGGTGGGCAGCTCTAACGATGATCCTGTATTTAGCTGAAATTAACAACTGGAGTTAGCCCACTGATATCTAACCTCAAGTTACATGTAGATAGGTAGGTATGCATTAGAGGTATGCAGATTTGTGGTTTTGGACTAGGATTCCAAGAAGTAAACTGCATTTTTGGAGGTATAGTTTTTTAAAAGTACACATCTAGTGTACTCTTTCTCTCTCTCTCTCTAATATGTATATATGTTTATACATAAATAAACATACACAATGTATACACACAGAGACCTCTATATACAAGACATAATACACCTCTATCTATAAATCTAATAAATACATGCTATACACATTCACATCTACAGGCACACATACATTGCATATACAGATATATATCTATTTAAGGTGACTGTGTTTAACTCAAAATCTGGGTTGCTTTATACTCAAAGACTGCAGTCCAATAATAGTGAAACTGCTTAGAGAGCAAGGACATTCAGGCTGTTTAAACAGTCCAACTCTGAGCGGGGCTGTAGTTAGTGTTCTGAGATTAAGCCAACTATGATCTTTTAGATACAAACTCTGCTTGGAGTTTGACAAGTATATGTTGTTTCCTTTGCAGAGCCCCGAAATGTTCCATAACAAACTTTTGAAACAGATCATCCCTTTCCCGATTATAATCTTTTAAAAGAAAAACAACAAAAACAACAGGCAACAAACCTAAGAATAAGAGGACAGTTGGTAAAAACACATGTTGTTGAGTCATCCATGAAGAAACATCTCCCCCAGTACTCATCTGGTGTTGCAATGTGAGCTGCAGTGTGCTTATAGTTGTTTTAAACCATTCCAGGAGAGGTTTTGGTCACTCCGATTTTATTTTTATTTTGTCATGTTTGATGGAGATTCCACAATGTTTCCTGTGAACTGTTAGTCGCCCTCGGTCATAGCTAGAACTGGTCATGCAGATTAAGTAGCAACACTTCTGAACACTCTCTGTCTCATTATTTTTTATAGAAATATGGTCGCCTCCAGCAGGCTCTTGCATCAGAAGCTCAGAGATTTTCAAACTCCTATTGATTAAACCAGTAACTCTTTGTAGAGATTATTCTGAGTCAGGAAAAACCACAGTGCAACCCTAGGTATGTTCACCTGAAAGCTGGGCCTGCTGTTTAATATGACCTACTTTACAGTTTTTAGAATTGCAGCCATATCTGAGCAGGAAGAAGTAAGACAAAACTGTCTTGCACTTAGCCTTATCTTTCTTCTCTGTCTTCAAGCAATTTAGGTCAAAATCAATCTCATTGGCTCTTTTCAACAGTAATTTATTTGCTTTACTTCCTAGGAGATGTATTTTGTGATCTGCCATTTCCAAATGTGATGTAATTACTCCAGACCAGTTCTGTTTATTGATGAATATCTCAAATGCATTTCTCTTAATGCATAGTATAAGATTTGCTGCTATCAAAAGATTTATATAAAATGAATATTAATTTAGAGACTATTGTATCTGAGTCTTAATTTATATGAAGCACATTCTGCTGAAACATTTTCTTGCCTAAATCTCATTGAATGTGGTGATCTCAATATTTCTGTGGGGCCTGACAGGAAACTGGTTAAATTTTTCCCATAAGCTTCTCATCCACCCTGAGCCATTAGGAATAAGGTGGACTTGTACAGCTAACTAAAGGTGACGTTCCAACCACATTTACTTGGAAGAGGGTCTCACTGACATCAACAGAAGTTGCTTCCAACTAATAGCTTGCTTTCTTACTAAAAGTAAGCCCATTTGATAGTTACTCAAAGTATCTGAGCCTAAATGTTTGTAGGAGTATATACAAAAATCAACAAAGGGACAATAACTTCAGATCACCTTTGTATGCATGTACTAAATTTGCACTGCATTCTTCTTATACCAAAATAGGACTTGGTTCTGGAGCCAGATAAGTATGGCACAGAACTATAGGAACAATCTAAACACCATCACCACCAATGAACCAAAATGGCTTGGAAATAGCCATCCAATAATCTCACTCACACGCAGTTTTCTTAAAGTATGCAAATCTTTTATAGGAATAATTTCATTTATCTTATTCATCACAATGGTCATACCAATACTGTATGTCGTATTCATAGAGATTTACCAGTTCAGCAACATGAATGGCAAGGAGTAAATCTGGGCAAATCCAAGTTGTGTCATTGCAACCATGAGAATACATTTGTGTTGAATACAGTGTTGAGGAAGAAGCAAGAGAGATTTGTCAAGGCCTTCTTCACAGTTTGGTTTTTAGTTGAATTCTCAGTACAGGTCTCTCTCAGGTTGAAATCTGATTATCCAAACCTATATGGTTGTGCCTACTAGTCCACTGTAACGTCTGAGCATCCTTACTCCCAGACATTTCCAGTGAAAAATGTTAGGGCAGTCCTTCTCACCCTCCTGCGTCTTCCATCCGAAGGCTTATCATCTCTACCAAACACAGTCACTGGTAATTATGGGAAAACTGGCACTACCCTGGTGGAGGAAATCCAGTTTAGGGAAGGCTGATTTAGAGTAAATGAAGAGTAAAAACCCATGTATTTTCCTCTCTGGAATGAAACCTATTTCTCTGTGGTGGAGTTTTTTTCACTACTCCCTGTAATATAAAATGAGTACTTGTACAAATTAGGAATTTGAACTACAACTCTGAGAATTCTCCAGTTATCATAGCCAGGGAGTAAACTGACTGAAGGATTCTAGGAGATGTGGCTAAAAGGGAAAAAAAGGAAGGGGGAAAAAAAGAAAAAAAAAGAGGAACTTTTCCCAAACTCTTGTGTAAAATCTACTGGGGAAGACTTGTTGGACTGGACTGTCTTGGAGAAGATCAGCAAACGATTAAGGACAATTTTAGTATAGGAAACAGATCCAGACGGCTCAGCTCTCTCCTTGGGTATGAAAGCAAAGACCTCAAGCCAAATGCTTCTCGTCCTCCTTTATATTTCTGAGATGGCTGCGGGCCTTTGCCTTCTGAGACTGTGTTCACACAGAAAGGTACTAGGTAGAGCCAGAACTTCCTCCCTCACTCCCGCCAAGCCCTTCCTGGTCTCGGTTGGAGAAATCTTAGCATCTGGGCCAAGTTATGGTTTATTCCCGGATTTATTTCAGGTCGACGAATGATAAGGATAATTCCTCTATCATAACTACGACCCTAATACATTGTCCTGGTGCTCGGCTGCTATATATTAAGAGAGTAAAGTGAGTTGGGATTTGGGAAATGAATGCTGCACAGCTTACCTATGTTCAGTAGCTCCAAAAGATGGTCTGAGCGCAAATTGTTTGAGCTCAGAGTTATGGGATGGGATTATTACCCAATAACTTATATTTCTTTTTCTTGGCTATTAAGCAGAGGAGCTGTGCCTGTTGCCCCCACTTTTCATAAGCCTGCAGTAAAACTAGTAGGTTTAATTCGGTTCTTGCATTTCTCCAAAGATGAGTTCTCCTCCGTCGTCAAGTGGCTCGTATCCATCCTTTTACGGGAGCAGCAGACAGCTTTAACCGACTTCAACGCCGGGAGTGGCCCCCTCACTCTTAGTATCTACTTTTCATCCTTGGGGATACTGACAAAGTAGGAGCGGTGGGATTTAAGGAGAAAATGAAAGAAATCCCAAGAGACTAAAATCATAGGAGGAAATGATCAATCACAAATCATTACTTCACACTTTTCGCTTTAAGTAATACACATTAAAAAGCTCAGAACCCATTTCCTCCAGCAAATTCTTAAAAATCAGAATGGTTTTATGGGTGTGTGTGTGTCTGAATCACCCCTTCAAGAGACTCTCTCCTCCCCTCCTCGCCCGCTCCAATCTCTCTTTTCTTCAAAACATAAACAGAACAAGAGGAAGATTTGGTTTCACCTTTTAAAACGCAAGAATCTTTCCAGCCGTTAATTATCAGCGAAGTCCGCTACGTGTCTACTCGGAAGTAAGCCCCATTGGGTTCCATAGGTTTTACTCTCGGGTAAGTGGGTCTAGATTTCAGCCTAAGTGTTTTGTTGTAAACAGTTTGGGTAGGAGTTCGTATAAATCGAACCCACTGTAGGAATTTTGTGTTTAAGGGAGAGAAAAATATTTGGGAAAAGCGCCTTCTCGTGCAATCTTAATGGCCTTCCCCTATACGTGTCTTCTGTTTTTGAATCTCTCCTTAAGTCTTCAGCCATATTACCATAGATCAATTGCTCAAGAAGAAATAGTCATAGCGAGTTTCAGGGTATGTTTAATTTTTATACGTCTGTAAGAATGGAGCTTGTAATCATGTGGTAGCAATTAATGTTAAGTTGCTGGCAGAAATGGGGAGAGAAGAATTACCAGCAGCCTCCGGTATCCAGAGTCCTTCACTGTATCCTGAAGTAATTTCATTGTTTTACATTATTGGGATGTGTGTGATAAATAACAAACCAGAGAAACAGAAACGGTGGTGCGATTATTCTATCACCATATCTTCTTATAGGCATTTATTCACCTATAATGACAATCAGTCCTGCTTTAAAAAAACGGTCCATATCACTCCATTTTTTAAACCATGATTTTCTTATCTATCTCTTCTCCTCCCCCCACCACCCCCAAAGTTGCTGGACAGAGTATTTCGCTCGGCGTGATAAGGCTACATGGAATGGCTGATAAAATTACCACTTACCAGAGACAGGACTATTTCCCAGGATAGTCTAATATCGGCTTTTCGTTTGTCATCATTGCAGATTTAATCAAACCCCCTTTCCCTCAAAACATTCGACACAGTGCTTATGTTGTGTGAGAGAAAGAGAGAAACACAGACAAATGACTTTACATTGTAGAGTAGGGGTTTACCCCACAGAACTTCAGAGTGGGAAGTCCTGTACAGTATTTATATTCACACACATATCCTCCCCGCCAATGCTTAAATGCTCAAATTACGGAGCGGATGCATTAGAAATTGTGGAAAAGCGATAAAAGGTTTGACAGAAGCGTGTACTGTAAATATATACTGTACTTACACAATAGGCACTGAGTCACCTCCAGTCTGTCTTTTGAGTGGTTTTATGTTTCCTGAATGCTTTACATGTCTCTTGTGCTTTGTGTACAGGATTCAGAAAGTGGCCGGTTTTTTAATCATTAGGTTTTGAGCTAATTTTTACTTCAATGTGTGCATGTCGGTTGGTATCTCTGCATCTGTGCCTGTTTGTATTGCCGTATCTGCCCTCATATTAAAGAAGGAATGCACTTTTCCGGGTGTTTAATTCCTGTAGAAGTCTTCCTGAAGTTTACCGTCACCTCCTTTTAACATTAGCTTCAGAAAATCCTTCCTATTTTCCAATTATCTCGACGACAACAAAACCCAGCACTCAGTGGGAGGGAAGGAGCAAGGATGTCCAGCAAAACGCTGCTCGTAAAGCTGTTTTGTTACATTAGAAACAAATGAATATCCTTAAACACGAAATCTCCTTAAAATGGACTGAGGAACGTACATGTGGAGAAAATGATAGAAAGAGCAGGCCAGGGCTGCCCTCCTCCAAAATAGTGTGATGGCAGGTAAATTGAGTCTGCTCATGAAAATCAATTTGATTAAAGTGCTTCTGCTATCATCTCACCTATGTAACTGTGCTGAGTTTTTAGTAGTCCAAAGAAATATTCCTTTTGTGGATTAAGACTAATGCATTTTCAGCCTACTTTCAATTAATCATATTATTTGAGGTGTTTATGAGATGTATATTATATTTATAAACTTCATGCTTATATGTGTGCATAAAACATTAATGCAAAGCACAGATAATATATGTATGTGTATGTAACATATTCACATATGAATATCCCACATCCATATAAATTTTATGCAAACACACACACACACACCAATACAAAAAGTATTAAAATGTATATAGACACTAGTATTGTGAAGGTGGAAATTAAGTAGCACTAGAGAAGCTCAGATTAATTTTAAAAGATGTCACCAAGGTTAATATTTCACCTACTTCCTCATTTCAGAAAAAGGTAGGATGTGATCCTCTTTCTCTTAGAGTCAACAAGAAAGCTCTCTCTTTTTTTAATTTTTTCAATGCAAATGTTTTGCACTTTCACCCTGCTTCCTAAGCTGAAATCAAGGGGTCATCTTAGCTCACACAGATTTAAGAGAGTAATTTTTTAGGCCTATCCCCAGGCGTCAGGGAATGGGTTTCACTGAAGTCAAAGGGACATAAGACTGATAGGCGGAACAGCATTGTGAATTTTATTGGATTCAATGCAAATCAGGTACAATAGGATTTCTCCATGTCTTGTTCATCCCTGTACTGAACTGGAGGTAAATCATATCTACTTCAGGTATCTTAAGTTTCTGTTGGGTTGGTTTATTTTGATTGTGCAGATAGTACTGTTTCGTTACACATGAAAATATAATCCAGAAATAAAGTTGGAAATAGTGACAGCATAACTAGATGAATAGAGGGGTGGTTAGAATGTCAATTGTTTATGTTTTTCTAGGAAATTGAACTTCACACAATCTAACCTTGCTACAAGATGTCTCTTGTTGAGCAATAGGGAGAGAGCAGCTTCCTCTCTCTCTCTTTTTTAAAAGATCATTTATTTTTCACCTTATTAATTGTTCTTTCTGCTTCTATCAAGTGATAATGTACGTATCTGAGGACCATGCTTTTCAAGCTCTCTTCAGCTAATTCATCCTACTCTGGTGTATGTATGTATGTATGTATGTATGTATGTATGTATGTATGTATGTATGTATGTATGTATGTATGTATGTATGTATGTATGTATGTATGTATGTATGTATGTATGTATGTATGTATGTATGTATGTATGTATGTACGTACGTACGTACGTACGTACGTACGTGTGTGTCTGTCTGTCTGTCTGTCTGTCTGTCTGTCTGTCTGTCTGTCTGTCTGTCTGTCTATCTATCTATCTATCTATCTATCTATCTATCTATCTATCTATCTATCTATCTATCTATCTGTGTATCTGTGTATCTGTGTATCTGTGTATCTATGTAGGGACAGACAGACAGACAGACAGACAGACAGACAGACAGACAGACAGACAGACAGACAGAATGGAGAATTGCTACAGGTTCAGTAACAAGGCCTCAGTTCTGATTGCTGCTGGGCAGGATTAAAACAGATCTGTGCTGTGGTGACACTCAAAATAATCTGCGAGGCCACAGAACAAGATGCTTGATTATTTCCTTGGCCAGAAAGCAGCAGAAAGGAGAAGAATTGTGTTTTCATGAAGCTTGTAACTGTGGCAGCTTAAACTCCTGTTTATATTTTCTGTGGAATGACTATTCATCATAAAAGAACAGATGGAGTGAACTACAGTATTTATTCTCTCTGGGGCATATATTTGCATCATCTATGCCTATATTGTCTATATGTGTGTATGTATGTATGTAGATATAAATATTGGGATACAGATTGACTCAGTGGATGGTTTGTCTGGTATTTCAAGATACAAATCAACAAGGACTAGAAGAGTTTTAAGTAGGATTTTTTCCCTCTCTTTCTGCACCGTGTTCTACAAAGAAGCGACCACTGTTCCTTGACTCACACAACCATTATAGTGAGTGGACCACTTTAAAACACAGACACATCAATCCACGAATATTTTCACTCCAGCTTTCTGGACCAGTGACCATAGTGAAATATCCACACTCATAAAAGCAAAGAAAGTCCACATGCGGGGGTGATTGCCTTTTGTCTTGTACGGATGTCTCAAACAACTGATTAAAATTCAACCCTGCCCTACATCTCCTTCGTCCTGATCAATCCCCATGCTTTTCCTGATGGCGCTGAGTCCAGCTCTTACCCTGGCAGTTTAGACCATGGTAAGCCTTCAAATCTGGCCGAGATCTGACATGCTTTTCTCAGTTTGTTTACTGAATTACTTTTAGGGATTTTAACTGAACATATTGAACACCTTTCCAGATTCTTTGCTCTGATCGACCAATAAAACAAGGTACTACTTGACCAGGAGTCACAAATAAACCTTGCATCCCAGGAGCAAAGCTTGGAAAAATTCCTCTTTTTTTGGACTACAACTCCCACGGTCCCCCACCAGCTTCTCTAAGAGATGTAGTCCAAAAGTAGAACATTTCCTACGGTCGGCCTAAAAGTGTATCTTCCCCTTCCCCTTCGTCTGAAAGCGCTTTGAACTACGTTAGGAATTCTAATTCTTCAACTGAGAAGAAATCAGGAAAGGATGGGAGTCAAAGGCTTCTGTTTTGAGCACTGTCGACCAAACTTGGCCCGTCGCCGGAGAGAAAGCAACAAGCAATTCTGCCCCAGCGATAACCTTATACAGTATTTGTCTCCCACCCACCCTTCCCACACACCCGGCAAGTAAACACAAACAACTTATAGGATGCTCCCAATTGCCCCGCTTGGTATGTCTCGCTCTCCGAAGCCCCCCCCCCTTTACAGTTTTCTATAACCTGTTCGGAAAATGCAGCCAGAGGAGGCGGAAAGGGCCAGCAAGAGCAGTGGGTGGGAGGGGGAAGAGAAGAGAAAGATGTTAGGGTAAGATCGAGGAGCTTTCTCTCTCCTGCTCCTTTCCAGCAAACAAGACAGGCTCCTCGGGCTTTGAATGACACTCCGTGCATTGGCTAGACGCAACTTTCAACTTGACCTTGGCCTCTGCTAGGGGCGCCTGACCCGTATGTAAAAGAGAGCTGCCCATCCAACCTTTCGTGGGGTGGGCGAAGGAGCTGGGCTTCAAGGATCTGGGAGGGAGGTGTCCTGTGCCTCTGCGGCGCTGGAGTTTTTAACAATGAGCTCCCCAAATGAGAAAGGGAGGGCGAAAGGAATCCCCAGGCCGCCTTGAAACAGTGCGGGGGGAAAAAATCCGAAGGCTACACTTTATTTTATTTTTATTCTTCCCCTCCTCCCTTTTCCTTAAAGGTTGAAGCCCAGAGAAAGGAAGAATAAATGAAAAATATGCTACGGATAAATATTTGCCTTTGGCCATGAGAAAGAATGCGGAAAAGACCATCCAGGAGGAGGCTGGGGCTGGAGAGGAGGGGAGCTCTTTATTGGCAGCAATTAAGGGAATTCGCTGAAATATTGTTTAGTGACAAGAGTCCCCTGTATTGCATACCATTCTCAGCAAAGAGCCAGGACTTGCCAGACTGGTGGACAGGCGAACTGACAGATCTGTTCCTTCCTGGTCATTGGGGGGGGGGGGAAGGGAGAGAGAGAGAGAGAGAGATAGCCTCTAAACAATGCGCGATTTCGAATTCCACCCTTGTAGCACTGCGGCGAAAACAATGTTGCAACGCCTTCTGCGGGCACAATGGTTCATAAATACCTGTCAAGTGCGCATCAAAGAACGCCACAACATCTGAGGGGAGGGAGAAAAAAGCTAGTTTCCTCCCTCCTTTGTGAGGAAATCAGGCAAACCTCTAATTTGTGGATATATTACCTTTAACTCTCTGACATTTAGCAAAATTAACGATCTTCTTAAACTATGGTCTCTCTCTAATATGCTTCTCTGCAAAGGACGTGGCAAGAATGTGGAAAAGATACATGTAATTCTATATATTATTTTCCTTAAGAATTATCTAACAAAATATCCTCTGATCTTAAGAGAATAGAGACTTTTAGGCTGCAAGCCTATCAGGTCCTACATGGGAGTAAGTCCTGTTGAATGCCATGGCACTAGCCTGGGACTACGCAGAGTATTGTGCTATTAATCCTAGCAGTGTGTGTGTGTGTGTTTCGGGGGAATTTAGTGTAAAGAAAAAAAGGTTTAATATTACTACTATTATTCATAACAATATTTACAACAAGAGGGAATCCCAGTAGACACTCATAAGACAATAAATAAGGCTGCACAGCAGATTTTATGGTGCGGGATGATTCAAGCGAAAATTGTAGGCTGCCCCCTTTTATTGTTGCAGTAATAATGTGCGTAGGTTGATTCATTTCTGAGGTCTATTTAACCCATTCTCTTCCACGCCCCGTGAAGGCTCACCCACTGTCTGCATTTCCCAACTGGCTTCTCGCCTTTTTGTACAAAAGACAAGGATAGCTTCGTAGTCTATTATTATTATTATATATATATAAAGAAAGAAATTAAAAGGAATCAACTCTGGACGGGTGAGGATAAAATGTGCAGCATCAGGAGACAAAATGACAAAATGTTCTCGACTTCTTGTGCTTTTTTGGAAAGGGTTGATTTGACCTAGTTACGGTACACGTCGTTTTTATAGAAACAAAGTTTGATGTTTCTGCAGTCCCACCGCACGAGAATATACGAGCTTGGTTAGATCTAGTGAACAGAAGGGCTTGACAAGGCGGCCTCAATATATATATTAAGGAAATATATATATATTAAACCCACTAGTTGATTAGAGCTGACCAGGAAGAAAGATTCAGAAAATCAGAAGGCTGCTGTTGTTTCCACCCCACGACGTTAAGATTCTGGATATCCTGTTGAAAGAATTTCCTATAGGCGATGCGCTGGAGAGGGAGTGGGAAGGAGGGGGGGTAACACCCACACTTTGGAGAGGGGAAAAAATATACCTGCTCTTCGTTTGCACCCCCGTTCGCGCCTCCCGTACCCTGCAAAGTCATGAGTGGAAGGGGCAGCCGCGAGTCTGTGCCGTCCGCTGCAAGAATTCCAGCCCCTGCGCGATTAGGACATTATTTAATTATCTACACTTTATTCCTCAGATGTTTATCAGCTGCTTTGCATATCACGTGGGGAAGGAAGCACCAATGAGCGCCGGCCTGGCGCGACACTGGCGCGTCAGCCCTGGTCAAGTCTGGGAGATTTCGTATCTCTTTTTTCAGTCTTTGGGGCTTTTAAAAAAGAGCCACTAGTCTCAATGCGGATCGGGCTATGACAGCCTCCGTGCTCCTCCATCCCCGCTGGATCGAGCCCGTCATGTTCCTCTACGACAACAGCCTGGAGGAGATCAACAAGAACATGGAAGCCGGTTTCCACGCGGCGGCGGCGGCGGCGGGCAGCAACTTCGTGGCGGCCAACCAGTGCCGGAATCTCATGGCTCATCCCGCCTCGCTGGCCGCCCCGGGCAGCGCCGCCGCCTACACGTCGAGCGAGGCGCCCCCGGCCGCGGGCATGGCCGAGCCCGGGGCAGCTGTCAAGCAGTGCAGTCCCTGCTCGGCCGCCGTGCAGGGCTCCTCGGGCCCCGCCGCCCTGCCTTACAGCTATTTCGGCAGCGGCTACTTCCCGTGCAGTATGAACCACCACCACAACGCCTCCCTCAAATCCTGCGCCCAGCCCGCCGCCTCCTTCGCCGACAAGTACATGGACACGTCGGTGGCCACCGCGGGCGAAGACTTTACCTCCCGCGCCAAGGAGTTCGCCTTCTACCAAGGCTACGCCGCCGGACCTTACCAGCCCGTGCCGGGCTACCTGGATATGCCGGTGGTGCCCACCCTCGGAGGCCGCGGCGAGCCCAGGCACGAGTCTATGCTGCCCATGGATGGCTATCAGCCCTGGGCCATCACCAATGGCTGGAATGGGCAAGTCTATTGTCCCAAGGAGCAGAACCAGCCGCCCCACCTCTGGAAATCCACTCTCCCGGGTAATGCACCTGCACGGCCCTTCCCTTACTCCAGAGTATGCCTTCTGCAGCATGATTGACTACCCCAACCCACCTCACCCTACCCCTTTGGGATTAAGGAGAAGGTGCCTCTTCTCTTAAGGCCCTGGCACCCTCCCTCCCTCCCTGGAGGTACAGCGCTCGAGTCTCCTAACCGAGCGCCCAGCCGCTGACTTCCCCTTCATCATCAACCCCAGTTAGCAGCAGCAGCAGCAGCCCGGTCACCCCAAGTAGCAGCCCCTTGCTTGAGAAGTATCTTACTTTGCTTCCTGTGCCGCCGATTTCCTGGTAGAAATAATACGGACGCTTTCTTGCCTTGGGTACTTCGGGGAAACGGGGCGGTTTTTAGCACTGGTGTCCTGCGTTCTACAAAGCGGATCCCTGTTTGTGACTGGTTTGCTATTTTCTTTTCCTTAAGCGTGGAAATCAAATGCCACTGAAAAGACCCGAGCGCTTTTACTGGCGAGTAATGTACTCGGGGCTAATCTTGGCGGTGCTTAGCAGCCCTATCAGCTCCAAAACTCTAACTCGCTCACATTCTCCGCAATAATCCGGAGGCGCTCTCATTTACTGCTATTGCTGGTATTGTTGTCTTTTTTTTAACCGCATGATTAGCCCAAGGGCAATTGCTGCTACGACAATTAGTACCGTAGCGTGCATTGTCTGATTGACACACCCAGTTATGTCATTATAGTAGCCCTCTCAGTAACGGGAGCCTCTTTTTAAACTATAGTTGCGCCCTTCCTATCGTTAATGCTGCGCTCCCCTATGCTTTTATCAGCCAGCCATTTTAGTTCTGACGGTGTCCTCGGCTTTGGCCAGACAATAAAACTTGACTAAAATTGCTCCTTTTTTGCATTTTGTCATCCTTTTCTTTAAGCATGCGTCTATTTGAATTACCGTAGTATCAATTCTCTTGACAATACTTTACCGTCAGTTAAAAAAAGAAAAGTAATGCTACTGCTCTTGACTCTGTTAGTAGTCCTTTTTTTCCCTTCAGGTCAGAAAACTCAGTTTTCCCCCCTTCAAAATTATTGAAGCTAACAGCCTTCCTCTCCCCAATTTATTTTCCTGCTCTATCGAAAGTAGTTAAGGTTTACCTTAGTTCTATGTTGACGCCAGAAAAGAGTATAGGATGTATATATAGTTGAATTCTTCTCAACAGTGAAGCAATAAGCCTTGAAGCTGGTATCTTGTGGGTATGAGATATTCCCAATTATTTTTTTCATAAGTGCCTTATAGATTATTATAACTGCTGTGAGGAACACCTCATAGATAATTAGAATTGCTATTAGTCTTCTTAGAGCTTTGCAGGTTTATCAGAGAAGAATGCAGTGCAGCGTTGGTAATTCTAAAGAGGAAAATCCCACCATCATGATTTGGAAATCAGTGCATACCTGTGGACTGAAATACAGTTTAGCCCAGTCCTCTGAAAAGAGGAAGGTACTATGACACGTGATGGAAACTGATAACATTTATGATGAAGATGATACTAATACTACTACCAATAATGCTTGCGTTGCTGTTTTGATTTTCTGTTCCAGACGTGGTATCGCATCCTTCTGATGCCAGCTCATACAGGCGTGGGAGAAAGAAACGAGTACCTTATACCAAGGTTCAATTAAAAGAACTCGAAAGGGAATATGCTACAAATAAATTCATTACCAAGGACAAGCGAAGACGGATATCAGCCACTACAAATCTCTCAGAAAGGCAGGTCACAATCTGGTTCCAAAACAGAAGGGTGAAAGAAAAAAAAGTCATCAACAAATTGAAGACGACCAGTTAATGGATTAAATGGAAATACAACTACCCAGAGGCCTAAAAACTTTTTTTGGTCCAGATTAAACTAATAATAATAATTATAATAATAATAATAAAAAGACAAGACAATGAACGTCTCTTTCACAAGAACTCTGTGTCTTTGGAACTATGGCTTTTGAAAAAAAAAGTGTGGGTGTTAGAAATGTTTTAAGACTGACAGTACTCCCCAAACCCAAAAGAGGCCATTTTAAATGACTGACATAGAGTCCCTACGAAAAAATAAGAGATTTTTCAGTTTTACCTTTAAGAGATACATTTTGTCGAAAGCCTGTAAGTATAATTGTGACTGTTCTGGGACACTATTTAGTACTATAATGAGAAAGATGTTTTATTTAATTTTTTTAAAAATAGGAAGCACATATGAAAATCCAAATTATTTCATTGCTATCCATAAACATGCTGAATAATTGCTCAGGCAAACATAGTGCAGGAAAAAAAACTGTACCATTGCTATATTTGAGCAATGTATTCCATGTGAGTTTTTTTAAAAGGAAGGTATTGAATAAGTGTTTCAAATACATCCATAGCAAAAGAAAGTTGAGGGAGATTAATTTGAAATTCTGAAACTGAAAGCAATATTACTGGGATTTTTTTAAAAAAAAAGAGAAACATTTTCTCCAAAATACAGGTAGCTTAATTTTCAGTAGTTCCTTCATTGATAACCAAACTTACTTAGACTAGTAACTATTTCAGAGTTTTGCCAAAGGACTCTCCATTTTTCAATATTAGTGACATTAATCAATTATAAAATGGTGTAAATTCCATAAATTGCTATGTCAAAATATGTGTACTAGAGACTGAAACAGGCATTTGAGCATTATTGCAATGATGTAAGAGAAAGTTCTCTCTATGAGAAAACAAGGAATCCCACAATGAGAATATATTTTGCTTTCCAGAGATATTGTGATTTCTATATTCTATATTTTGATCTATGAGTATTTAGACATTTTCCTTTGTTTTTCAGTTATGAGGCTGCATTAGAAAATGTAGAAATCCATTTTACAGCACTTTTTTTCTAAAACAGATCAGTCAGTTATTTCAGTCAGCACATTATTTCTTTTTCTGTCCTCTAGAAGATGTTATCTTGTAAATAATAATAATAATGATAATAATAATAAATCAGCACACTGTGAAAATGTATTTGTGCACCCTCCTTTTTAAATATTTTTACTGAAAATGAAAAACTAAGACCTGTAGATAGATATTAATATTAAAGTGATTAATAAAATAATCACTGTGATAAAATCTGATCAATCCCTCCTTCCCCCCCCCCCTCAGATATATAAACATCTCATGAAGAGCGTATTTCTCTTGTAGCCCTAATAGGTTTCCTGCAGACTTTCTGATATCGTCCTTATTTTCCCCGTAAATAACCTAAGAAAAGGAACACAGGATAACTTCCATTGCTAATCTATAAATGTTTCAGTAGGGTTAAAAAGTCAGATATCTGAAGGGGGGGGGAAGAGATATAAAAGTAGTACTTGAGCACCTCTCAGAAAATGAAAAACAGTTGTTAGACCACGATTGTAGAGAGTGCCGATTTATTGGTAGGACTGGTTAAGAGCTTGTGGTGTGTGAGAGAAAGAGAATGAGAGAGAGAGAGAGGATATCTGTTGAAATGGCAGGACCAGGAAGACCTTAAACCTTGACCTTGATTGGGGGGGGAGACAATTTGTGACCTTGACTTTTGACAGCTCGTGAATAGTCTTCTGGATTAGTAGATCAAGGGCGCCACCTCGTGTTTCCACTTCAGCTTTGTTGAAACTGCAAGCTATGGATGGAAGGAAATTCAGGAAGGCCTGCCGCCTGGTGCTTTTTCACGAGGCAGGCATCAGTGGAACCAGTCAGGATGCTTGGGGAAATATGTCTCTGTCTGGCTTTCTTCTTGTGCATGGCTTGTTTTGCACAGATATTTCTTGGGCTCGTCTTTGCGATGACCAGCGTACAAAGTCTCCGGGGCCTGTACCGCTTCTTTCCTTCCTGGGTTTTCTCCTGAGCTTGTCTTGGGGTAATTGTTGAAGGAATGAGAGACACCAGAGCAGGATGGGGGTGAGGGATGGAAGAATTTTCTCCAGGAACCCTTTTCTTTTGTTGTGCCACTCTAATTAAACAACTTTAAATGCAAATCATAGGTATACTTAATACCAAGAGCAAAGCATCACAGGCTGTCCTAATGCATTAATTTCCTGCATTACCTTTCAACAGTACCAAGCTTACCAGTCAGTTTACCTATGTAACAAACTGTGAATGAGATACATATGTCTAGATATCTGTGCTTACCTATCACCTGTACTGCACACACACAAACTCTTCTTTATATAACAAAAGATAATGAACTCATTGTCATTGGAACCTTGTCCAATGATGGGGAAAGCTTGCTGCAGTGTTCTAGATGCTGTAGTCCAAAATTACAAAACGTAAGTAAAAGAACTGTTGGATAGCTCAGCAGTCTAGGCATCTGGCTGCAGAACCAGAGGTTGGGAGTTCAATTCTTCACTGTGCCTCCTCGACAGGGGCCAGACTTGATGCTCCATAGGGCCCTTTCAGCTCTGCAGTTCTGATTGTTCTTGTTGTGATGTTATAACTTTTCGTATTGCTGTTTTCATCAAGGAAGGTTTATGCCACCACATATTATTGTTGTCAGCATTGTTGTTTAATTATAGGTAGGTTGGAGACCTACTTGAATTATAGATAGGAAGGAAGGAAGGAAGGAAGGAAGGAAGGAAGGAAGGAAGGAAGGAAGGAAGGAAGGAAGGAAGGAAGGAAGGAAGGAAGGAAGGAAGAAAGAATGAAAGAATGAAAGGAAGGAAGGAAGGAAGGAAGGAAGGAAGGAAGGAAGGAAGGAAGGAAGGAAGGAAGGAAGGAAGGAAGGAAGGAAGGAAGGAAGGAAGGAAGGAAGGAAGGAAGGAAGGAAGGAAGGAAGAAAGAAAGAAAGAAAGAAAGAGCGAATGAACGAATGAACGAACGAACGAACGAATCAAATACAAAAATTGAGAATATATTTGTCTTTATGAACCAGAATGAAATCCAAAATCCATATGCAGGCACTCCATCTCCCTATTCCTAATTCTTTACTGAGTTCCTTGTCCTCTCTTTTTGCAAGCTACCCACACTGAGAAATCGAAGAGAGAGGGTGGTCTGTTCATTGCCATTGCCATCTCCAAGTTTTTGTTTTACTTTGAAGATGCATGATATTAAAACTCTGAAACAAAGGAGTTCCTCGCCAATGAGTGACTTCAAACTATTTTTTAAAGCTGTGTGCTTATAGTTTTTTTTTTGAAATCTCTGTTTCTGTGATACAGTAGTATTACATCTATTAGTGAATGGTCAGGACTTTAATGGCTGAAACTCAGGAAATCTTATTCAATGACAGCAAAGACCACTGAGGGTAGAGAATGCTTCGATGGCATTAGTGAAGACTTTATGCTCTGCTGGGTGCCTTGAGCAATGGATCCTCGGCAGAACATGCACCCTCAAGGGTCTTCGGCTCTTAGGCTTATTAATGGGAGAAGACTGTTTTCTGGGAACTGGTGGCACAGTAAAGTTGTGTCCTGGCAAAGTGTGTGGGACTTTGAGTTTCTGTGCTGGATGGGAGCACCCACCTTCCTGCAGCAATGTAGTTGTTAATGAGAACTTGTGTGGGGGTGTTTTGTTTTTGTTTTATTCTTTGGCCACAGTCAGTAATATGTGTATTGCACACATTCACACATGTCTACATTGCATTTATTATCGAATAAGAGACCCCAGACATGTACCTTTAAGTTCTTGGTGGAGCTTCTATTATTTTCAGCAGCGCTTATGCAACAAATGCTGCAAATGGTTAGGGTCCGGTGTGGTGTTTTTTTTTTTTTTGGTCCTGGTTATTACCTGTTGTGTTGTTTCCAAGTGTGAGCTGAAGAATGCAAATAAGTTGTTTGAGTTATAAAATGTCCTTTGCTTTTGCTGCTGATCTAGGCTGTGCCTCACTGTATGCTTTTGTCTTCTGTGGTGTTAGTTACAGTTCTGTGCTCTTTGAAATAAATTTCTGGAGGCGTCCCTTTTCGAGAATTCCAAACAGTGGCAAAAACCACATGAAGAGTGCACCTGTGGTTTTTGATGAAACTAGATATGCCTTAAGTAGACATAATTGAGCAATAGACTAGCACTGTCTCTTCAGTGCATGCAGGTGTGTTTGTGTATTTGTACTTTCTTGCATGGGTATATAGTATTTATGAGCTATAACCAAAACACATAGGAGGGGTATTAGGTTTGCATATGGATACCATGTATTCTGTAGGAAATGAGACAATGAGATCTTGTTTGTTATGTAAATTGCACACTTTATGTAAGCATTTATTTATTCATTATTGTTATATCCAGCCTTTCTCCATGAGCTCAAGATGGTTTGTGTGCTCTTTTTCTCCATATTTATTCTCACAATCACCCTGTGGAATAGGTTAGTCTAAGAGACTGTGATTGATCCAGGGTCACCCCGTGAGTTTCACGGTCCAACTAGGATTGGTCCAACTGCAGCCTCCTCCATTCTAGGCCATCAACCCTGGAGGAACATATCCATTGTGGAGCAAGGGTATACAAACACATTTATGAAGGTCTGCTGGCTTCATACTATACTCTGCCAACATACTATGAGTATACTCAGTGGGTGAAGCCATACAGAGCTGTGTACTCTCTAACCACGCATGTCACCAATATACCATGTGTCTGTCAAATTAATACCAGTAATCATTTGAAGGCAATTAGGTTCCTACTAATTGAAGAAAGAAGTGGAGATAATTTGAGATACAGTGGATTGGGGCCCTACTCTGTCGACACTTTGGTATTAAGGTTTAAGCTCACCATATAGAACTCACTCCCATAAAGAGCAATACAATGTCCTTTTAAGGGAGAGACTGGTAATTCAACCCTTTATATCTCACATGTATCAGCTAAATAGATATAACCCAGTATCCATGTTCACATATGTACTGGTTCGCTATGAGTAGATATACTTACCCTGAATAGAAATAATTTATTATCATTACCACACTCCATTTGGCAAATTGCACACATAATTTGTGTGTTCTGAAAAAAAAATTGGAAAAGAATGCTCCTGATTAGAAATTTTCTAGCAATATTTGAAACTGCACGTGAGGTATACTTACTCAGACTGAAGGGAAATCCTATGTTTTGAGAAAAAAGAATTGCAAATAATTTCTAGTGACTTCTGAGATTGTTATCAGACTCCTGAGCTTTAATTCTTTACACATATAACTATGTGAACGACTATGATGTAGTTATAGTGTTAGTAATAATAGCAATGCTAGTAGTAGTAACAGTACCTGTGTATCGGTAGCAATAATGGCAGAAACAGTGACAGAAGTGGTCTTAATGGTACTGAGGCTTGCAGAGATGTAATCGCTGCTTGTTGTTTCAGTCATCAGAGGTTTCCTCTTAATCCAGGGGAACTAACCTCTCCCCCACTACAAGCTTTGTCATTACTCCGACTTTTGTGAGGGCATTGTAAAATGCCTCCACTGCTTACACAAGAGACTGAGTGTGCCAATTGCCTTGGAAGGCCATTGAGTGACTACTGTGGTCTTCAGAAAGATAAGTATTTTGATTAAGACACACTGGAACCTCAGGATTGGATCCAGATCCAGGCGTATTTAGAATATCACTATTGAAATCAGTGTAGCCAATGATGATTCTACTCAGCGTGGACACACTGAAATCAGTGTAGTGTAACGTGCAGTTATTTTAATTTCCATTGATTTCATGGGCCTATTATAAATATTCCACGCCAAGGTCCTACTGTTTGTCTTAAGCAAAGGAGGAACGTTTTCCAGACCCAGGCAACAAGTCCTGTACAGTGTCTTATCCTGGCATAACAAGGTTCTCGGTTGGTCATTGTCATCAGTTTCACTGAGAAGAGTGGAAAGGAAAAACCCTATATAGACTGGACAGTTTCCCTATTATAAACTTTCTGATGTAGTCCCCAAGCACTCAATCTAATTGTGAATGACACCCTACTCTTTCGTTTCCAAGTTAACTCTTCAACTTTCAAGCTTAAACATAGAACCTCCAAAAAGGCCAAGATGAAGTAGCAATAGTTTTACGCCCCAATCCTAAAATCATTTATCTGGGACCACATTCTTTAACTCTTAACAAAACTTCACTTCCATATGAACGGAGTTAGGTCTGAGTACTCTTTTTGAGGAGTTTATACGGTTTTTTCACTTGATTAAAATGGCTCACAAAGCTTCCGATTTCAGGGGCAGATTTTATTGGAACTACAATCTAACATTTCACGAGCACATTTTTTTAAAAAGGGATTGAATATTCTGGCGTGTATAATCACCAGCGATTTCTCCAACATACCACGAAATACAGGAAAGGGGAAATGGCCGCTTTAACACAAAGCCACTACACAGAAACAGGTTGGTTAGGTTGAGTTGGATTTACAATATAGCCCTAAACAGTTTGCTTAGGAGTAAGTTCAAATAGTTGTAACAGAAATTACTCCAGCATCAATGATTGAGGATTAATTACTCTCCTTTTGGTGAAGAGTCCAGTAGAACCTGCTACTCCAGCTTCTATGGA
Source organism: Pogona vitticeps (assembly GCF_051106095.1). NCBI lineage: Eukaryota > Metazoa > Chordata > Lepidosauria > Squamata > Agamidae > Pogona > Pogona vitticeps. Next base: position 36,485,912 of record NC_135788.1, on the reverse strand, counting down.
TCTGGCCCATGACATTCTCTGGTAGCAATCCCATGTTGTTCTGCCCTATTCTTATGACCTATACTAAAACAATGTTTGTGGATGCAATCTTAAATATACCTGTTTAAAGATATGGCACCTTTGCAGTCTAATTCTGACTATACTTGCTCAGTAGTAAACTTCATTATGTTGGGTAGAATTTATTCCTAGCTAGCGTGGAAAGGATTTTCAGAGGTCGCTACAATTTCTAAAAAAGCAGCGCCAAGATTGTGGAGGAAAGACCCGTTCAGAAACTGTGTTTGAATAATGGTGCACGTTCTGTTCTTAAGTCTGCATTAATTACGGCCACGCAGTCGCCCTCTTTTGCTTCAATAATAGAAATGCACGGACGTCCTACACTGGGTGTGTGCCTGTTATTTATTGCCTTCATTTACCCTTAAACTGTTGGCACATATATTTTAAAGTACAAATTGCTGTTGTGTATCACACTTTCCCTTCTCTCCCATCTGCTGTCTGCTTTTTAAAATATATGCGTAATATCTACTTTAGAAGAACATATATCATCATCACTAAGGAAATTCGTTCACTAGCAGCAACGCAAGCCTGGACTTCAAGGCATATTCCCACGGAACGGTCGTGCGTTGCTAGAGCTTGTGGTGTTGACGTGAACTCTGGGGCCCGGAGGTGCTTAATTGCCATGTTTAAGGTTTTTCTTTGTTGTTCCTGGAAAAAAAAAAGTATTCTGATGAACCAGATCCTTGATAATAGATAAAATTAATTAAAGAGCGGATTTTCCCCTAAAGAATGGTGTTTTCCTGACATTCCTAAACTTTTAAGATTTTAAACTATTTTTTAAAAGGTAGGAAATAACAATAAACATGGGGAAACCATTACCCTATACAGTATTTGGAATGAGTTTCATCTGTTAAAATTACTTATCCTTTCCCTCTGAAATTAACATTCCATATAAGTAGACGCTTACAAATACATACATATACTGCCAACTTTCAGAGTCAGAGGCTGCGATTTGAGTCTTAACAAGCCTATGAACATGTGTAATTACGATAGTCTAGCCCTTATTATAAATTTCCCGTGAGAAGTAGTACCTATGTGACAGCATTTTAAAAGATGATTGCAGAAGATCATAAGAGTATTTCTCCCCAATACCCAACCTCGGACTGCTTGAGGATAATAACGGGGCATTCAATCTATCTCCACCTCTAAAAGTCTTGGCAACAAACAATGGTATTTTTTTTGGAGCCGGAAATAAAAGTTGACAGGAGAGCATTTCCTGGTAGGAATTCAAGTGCCACAGCCAGCCACCATCGGAACACATGTCTGCAGAATACTTCCGTTTCAAAACACTGGGTCCGCAGGGTTTCGAATGGCCATAATTGGGATATAAATATAGGTTATGCTTTTCAGGGAATGGCTTTATTTACGGAGGTTGAGGAATATATAGACTGTAATTTAAAACTGTAAATGGAAGGAGTGCCCGCCGCGACCCCGACAGACGCATTTTAAAATGTCATGTTTTGGCTAAAAATACTGCATATACCTAAATAGTCTCCCTCCGCAAAGAGAAGCGCACATGCACATTTTTAATTTAATACGGCAAAAAAGGTATTAATTAAGGAGGCCTAAATAGGCTGGATCACAACAAATCTTAAAATACCGGCCTTCTAACCCGTGGGAGAGGCCGGCCTCGTGCTTAGACCGGGGAAATATGGTATCATGGCAATATTGTGGCTTGTTCTGAGGTGCGAGACGGAAGAATAATCAGACAAATGTGAACAGGCAGGTCTTCACGGGGCTATGAGGACCATCAAATCTGCTGGTATCGCTTTCCATCGCACACAAAGGCACACACAGACACACGTGGCCCTGCTCTTCGATCCTTTCTTCTGCCACCCTCATTCCAGATTCCGGGGACTATTTTTTTAAGAAGAGGGATGCGCCAGGGACGCTTTGTCGAAGTGAAGACCGACTCTGGACGAAGTGTTTCTAACCCATTGTCCTTCCTTCTCCTTCTCCTTCTTCGTCTTCTTCATTTTGATCCCCTCCCTTCTCCCTCCTATGTGTATGTGTGTTGAGAAGCTGACTTCCTCGGATATCTCTCCCATTCTTCTTCTTTGGTTTGCATACCCTTGATTCAGAACCTACAACCCTCAAAAAGGGAGAAGGCCCTTCCTAACATTGGTGAAATAGACTAAATATGGCGCGCACGAAAACCCACTGGCTTTTTCCTCTCCGTCCTCTGATTTCCCCTTAAAGATCCGAAGGGGAGCATCTCTTCCTCCGCCCACTCTGTCTTTTCCTCCCTCCCTCCCTCCCTCCCTCCTCTTCTCCTCCTGCACCGCGAAAGAAAGAGCCCTCTGCTACGTAGTAAAGGTCAAGTCCTACAACGCACAATCCACGGTCATTACTGCACTGTGACCCATGGTGAATTGAGGAGGGATCGCCAGGGTGTCCCGTAATCAAAAACATTTGGACTTTCTCTAGCGAGACGCGTGGGGTGGAGGAGAGGAAATTCACAGGATTATACCGTTCTTTAATTTTATATTCCCTCACTGTGCTGTGCCTTGTATCCTCTTCTTCGGAACTTTAATCAGAGGGATTTGGAAGGAAGAAGCCCTCATTAGCGTGAGATGATGGTAGCGAGACGTTTGGGCTCCAGATGGTAGCGAGAAGAAGTATTAACCTTATAAGCTTTGCTTCCTGATCGCCCGGCGGTTCAAAACCCGATGGGTTCTAGATGAACCGACCTCGACTGAGATTTATTAATAGAGAGGACCCCCCCCGCCCCTTAAAATCCCTCTTGATTTGAAGCTTTGGAGGCGAGAACCGAAACCTGCTTGTCAAGTTTCTCTTTGACGTTTTGCGCCAGGAGATGAGATCTCGGAGACTGGGGTAAGATTATAACCTCCACGCTTGTGAACATAACCTGTAAATATAAATGTATCTTCATATGATTTCTATTGTCGCCGTTGCATGAAGTTCAGGGCCTTGATTTTTACAGTGGTGTCGTTTAAATTGTGTTTATAATGGCTTCCTTCTCCCCCAGTCCGGCGCTTTTTTCACCAACCCAGCCCCTTCTTCTTGTGGGGGGGGGGCACGTGAGCGCGCACACACACGTGTAGCTAAAGAAATAGCTATTGTTTTCAAAAAAAAAATTCGAAGGGCATCGGTTTTATTGCGTGAAGCTTAAATGATAACAATTTTCCCTCTTCACATTATTTTCCCCCTCAAAGACACTTAAGCACAAATAATTATTTGTCAGAACAAAATAACCTCTTCTTTCCGGAGTTTGAGATTTGGAGATGTGATATCTCACAGACTTGCATGGTGCCTGCAGTAGCACTGGTGCCATGATCCCCGGTAGAATTCTGTTGGGCTCATTTCCTCCCCGCCCCGCCCACTCACTAATCTGTATGCTGTCAAACAGGAAGAAGGGACGTGAGAAGTTTTCAAGATGTATGCACTAATTCTATTACAGAACCTTTAATATTTCTCAGTATTCTCTAATAATAACGGAAAGCAATCACCTCATTTTCCTAGCCCCGATAAAGTTGGTTCCCACCCCCTTGTTCAGAACATTGGAAATGTCTTAGCAGAACTATGTCCTGGTTTGAGATGTTCTTCTTCTGGCCCATGAACCACAAAGAGGCTTTGGGACAGATTTAGGTTGTGACCGAGAGACACCCTAGCTTATCTTGGCATTGTAAATCAAAGGTTTGCATTTGCCTAAATAAACTGCCCGTTGGGATGCAGGTGGAAGAATGAACTGCTGAAGAAAATATGTCAAGAATTGATCCATACCGTCCTCATTTAATTTTCTTTCTGGCCATCCTTGATGCATATCAGATGAAATGACTCATCAGATGGATGCATCAGATTTGATACAAATGGCCTGAGGCTGTATTATTCAAATATATCCTCAAGTCGCTGTTATTATTCTTAACCATCTTGCTTCAAATTTTTCCCCTAGCCATTATAAATCCAAACGCTGGAGCTGAGAGCTATCCAGATTATTCTATTGCACTTCAGTCTCCATTCTGTCACATACCCTTGCTGAGTCTCCACCCCACACTGCTCCTTATTCTGGTTATTCCTCTTTCCTGTTATTGAAGAAGCTTGACATACAAGGTGCAGAAAAGCATGGGGGGGCGCAAAGTAGATGGGGCAAGTCCCCCAACAAAAAGGTCAATCTCTCAACCTTCGCTGTTCAACCCCTTCCCCCAGGTTGCTTGGAGGAAAAATGCTTGCTCATGTCCCAACCCTTCAGATATTCACTTTGCTCCCCTTCTCCATGGTGTCTGCACTGCAGAAGCAGGATCTAACGTGACATAGTTTTGCCTCAACACAGCAAAATTATTATTCCCCAATGTCAACATATTTAGATATTACTACTATTACCATTACCATTACCATTACCATTACCACCACCACCACCACCACCTCTATCTCTTTCTTTTTGGATCAAATGTTGCAGATAATACAGAATTGGTTTCTTCCTCATCATGACACCTCTTCATCAAATCAGCAATGGGCCTGTAGGCAGATAAAGACCTTATGGCATAATTAAAATATTCACAGCAGTGACAGCTATATTACTGTTCTCTTACATGCCTTCTATTCTTCTTCACAATATTCTACCAGCAGCCAAGCCCAGAAGGCTTCTGCATCTTTATCAGTAAGGTTTTAATCAATAAACAGTCTGAACCAAACTATGTTTACTCAGAATTAAATTTTAGGGAGTTTTATTTGACGCTGTCCCATACACCCACTAACCTGGAAGTATATTCTGCTGAATTCAGTTGGATTTATTTCTAAATAATCGATGTCAATAAGATCAAGGAAACATTCTTAGAGATACAATCTTGATTCAGCAGGGCCCACTTAACATACAGTGATCTTAAATATTTGTACTATGATTTAACTAGCCGTAGTTTCCATTATTTTTATTTTTTTAATTTTTAATTTGCTCATATTAGTAGAATGACTTTGCAAAGAAATGCAATTATAGGCAATTCTGTGATCCATGAGTATTTTCATGGAATATATATAATATATAACAATTACTGTATATAGTATATATAATTGTTGTCTGTTTGGAGCATCAAGCAATTTTCAATAATGATTCTGAGTATTGACTTACAACACTACATATTAAGAACTTTCTTCATAGGCTCCTTTGCTGATTTTTAAAAAGACCAATGCATTTCTAAAATCTTGTTTTAATCACTACAGTTGTACAGTTGTTAAAATATGTATTTTATTGTTTGTGTTGTACGAAGAGACAATTCCATGAATGAACCGCTTAACAAGCTAAACAAGCAAAAATCAAGCTAAACATTCAGTGATGGTTGTGCAACTACAACAAACAGACTTTCTGATGAGACAACAAACATATTCCTAATATTGCAAATAATGGAAGGAAACAAATTTAATAGCTTTATACCCATGAATTAAAGAAAATTGAGCACTTTTGTTGTATCAAGGAGTTTTATTTTCACGAATCTTATTGATTAACAAATCTAAGGTCAAGTTCAAGGCATCAGCTGTTACAATACATCTAAATATGTCAAACCTGGAATGTTATTTTGCAGTTGTTTTGGTTGTTTAGAAACTGGGAATAGCCTTCTTTGTAGACCAGACAGAGACCTTAAGCTCTTTAGGAAAAACCACCAAATGGATGACTGTTCTTCTCATCAGCATATCACAGCACTTTATTTCTTTGAAACTGACAAGAACTTTCCCTCTCTTGGAACAGAAAATTGGAAAACCAGTATCGGAGAGATCTGAATGAGCCCTTGAGAAAGATTATTATTTTGGCTTGAAAGGTAACTGCTTGAGAGACACCAAGATTCGGTTACTTGCCTTAACAAGAATAACCAATCTGTGCTTGTTATATTCTCTAGCAAATAATATGGTAATAGTTTGGTGGATGTGGTTGGATTTGTCCAAGCAGAATTCCCCGCTCCCTGCTCCTGCATTTTTCCTTCCCAAGTCAAACTAGCTGCTCTGAACCAGAAATAGACACAAGGTATATTGGGGTCTACTAGCAGATCTCTGGACTATTTTTGAAGCGGGCCAGCTAGGAGTTCTGTCTCTCGATTATTTAACAACTGCAAAGAAATCAATGTCTTTTCCACAAAATTTGTACTGGGGAAATGAAAAATAAGGGGTGTGGGAGGTAAAGGGTAGTACATTTTCACGATCACTCTGATTCCTAATACAGTACTTTTATTTCTTAGGGTGCATCTTTTCCTCCTAGCTCAAGTTGATGTATTTTAGGATTATAAGGAGTGAGTTTCCCAGACTGATTTTTTGAAGCTGGAAAGCTGCTCTGGAGAGAGCCACACGATGTTGTGGATAGAGTGTTGGACTAGGTCTCAGGAGACCTGGATCCAAATCCTTGCTCCAGCATGGTGTTTGGGTAGCAATGTTAAACCCCTCTTTGAACATCTCTCATACCTTGAAAACAATAGTGGGATTGGCGTAAATCAGAAGTGTCTTGAGTGCCTATAACAACAGCAGCAGCCGTAGCAGCAAAGCCTGCCTTCCCAGGTCCAGGCATTCTCGTTATTTGCACTGAGAAGATTGTTGTATCTGCATTTTGGTACAAAGACATATTTTATACATTGCCGTTATGTGTACCCTCCAAATATTTTCATGGGGGGTGACAGAGGACAAAAGCTGTGTGAAAAACTGTGAAAGAGCAGAACCTATAACATCTCCTTCCATGAATGGGTTATAGAAAATGGTTGTATATACAAAATAATATTTACAAACATTTGCATGTCTAAAATTGTACATAGAAACTCTTGCTCATCTAAAATAATCTTCTCCCAGAACTTTCTTCTATTTTTATCCATCTGGCACACTAATGCAGAGAATCCAAACCCACACAGTCTTGAGGGAGAGTATTATCGAAATCAGTATGCTTTACTTTTGAGTAGGCATTCCTTTATTGCTCGGTGTAAAACAGAAGCTGTGGGCTTGTGGGTGTTTTTTTGGCACTGAAGTGGATGATACACACCCAATGGGATTTGCTTCTCAGTGAATGCATTTGAAATGGGGTGGCGGCGGTAAGCAGAACGTAATACTGCAGAGTAGCAGTACAGAAAATTACATTTATCCAAGTGAAACTCACAGTAGTTAAATGTCTCCAAAGTTTTCTGAGTCATACTTACCAACGTCAAATGTACTTACTCCAGTTTTGTTAGGATTTGATTCACAATTTATGTGCAGGAAAATATGCATTGAATCAAAAGAAATACCGCAGTTGTACCGAGTGGCAAGAATACTATTTTTATATGTTTTTTGTATTGACATTTGCAGCGTAAATACTGACCTTATACAAGACGAGTATTGTATAGCATGTAGCATTGTAGAGCATTGAGCTAAATTGTATACAACATGAGCGTTGTATGCAGAAACACCTAAATCATATTTTGATTATATGGCAGTCACTATTAGGGGAATATAAAGGGTGCAGGTATTTCAAGCATTTATTTCAATATGCCACGGGTTTTGACAATTTTTTTATCACCAAACTGAACAAGTGGTCTCAAATCCCATTGATTTTAATAGGACAATAAAGGAAAATCTTTCCATTTGAAACCAAGAGAATTTTAAAGATTAAAGTTTTTGCTGAATCCTGAGCTGTTATAGTATTACGCTTTAAATATCCAGGGAATATCTAAGAACAATAGCAAAGAGGCAGAAGAGACGATCATGATGGAAAGACTGGCGAGTGGGAAAAAATTCAAATTCTAATATATATTTTATAAACTACAGTCCAAAGTTAAAACGTTTTTCCACACACACAGGTATATGTAGTATATATAAACAAACCGTGACAAATACGACTCACCCTCAGCATCCAAACGAGGGAGTCATCTCCCTCCTGTACTTAGGTGTCAGCTACAATCTATCTAATTACAAACGCCTGGAATAACGTTACAAAGTGTAGATGTGAACAGCAGTATGACAGTAAAACTGACCGTGCATAAGAACAAGGAGGCCAGGAAATCGTTTATCTTTTTCACACACACATACTGTATATGACATGGCCCAAACTCCGATTACATGTAAAACCCTACAGTTGCAAGACCATGGCCCATATTAAAAAGCAATATCGTATCAATATAGGTTTGTATACCCGTGACTGCTAGGCTTCCCAACAGTCTCTTATGCGGCAGACTTATAAATAGGAAAACGAGCAGAATTTTAGAGATGGTAGACAGAAGGAGCATTTGGGATTAATTCTTCCCTGTTCTCTCTTAGCTGCAATACATATCACTGTTGCGCATTTAATGTAGGCGTCTGCGGACAACATTGTTATTTTCTTCTTCTCTCCTTAAAATGATCGAAGCCTTCTTCAAATCCCGGAGCTATTGTTGCAAAAACCGCTTGTTTATCTAGTCTCTTGATTAAACTACAGTTCAGATCTCTCCCTCCCCCCTCAACTTTAAATGCTTGCATCTTTTGACGTGCCTTTGGGGGAGGATGGGAGCACCGGGCCTGATCCTCTCGCCTTTCCCCCTTCCTGCTAAACCCATTTTAATCGAGTTAGTCGCCAAGAAGGCACGACGGGAATACTTGAAAAAACTGAGCCAAAAGAACAAGCCGGCAATGTGGCGTTCCCAGGCAGCCACCTTAGCGGCAGGGTTACCCTCATTACGGACCCATTTGGGGGAGTTTAAGCGCGCATTAGCTGCCTTTCACTGAGCAGCAAACGACGTCCAAACTTGTGCCTTGGGTGTCTTCCTAATTCCTAGACTAGCGGCACCCTGACGTCCTTTCAAGAAGATTGTTTTTAATGGTATGAAAGCATTTGGCAGGATGCACTTCATAGTCCCCGCAACCCGCCCTCCCCGACTGCCGTCATCTTTCCATTGCATTCAAATCCAACTCCCCGGAATCTCCAAATATCTCCATCGTTTCCTGAAGGCCCAGAGCCAAGACGCCGATGCATGCAGACCATTAGATCGGCTTCCTTCACCCAAGACCCTTTTATTTTCTCCCCTACCCGCACTCCCCCCCCCGCTCCAGTCTCCCCCCCCCCAAGTTCTAACCCACCCTGATCTCCTCTTTGTCTGAACGGATGCACCAGAGAGGATTCTAGGAGAACCCCCTCCTGCTGCAACCCCTTGTGCTTTCAGACGTACCCCCTTTACCCAAAGTCTAAGGGCTTGGCGCCTTTTCTTGAACGCCACGAGTAGAATCCTTGTAGGCGGTGTCGCTCTCACGTCTGGTCACTTCTCTCCTGCGTGTCTGCTCGGAGACAAGCTGAAGTTGACTGCCAAAAGTGCCATAAAACCCCAGGCCAGTCTAGAATTGTTTTCGGTTCCCGCAGACGCGCCGAGTTCAATGAGAAGCTTGCAAAGCTCTCTCCCGCCGACCCAACCCTTCCCACCCCCCCCGCCATACAAGTGCAAGGAGTTGTTTGCTAGGGCAGAAGAGGCGGAGCGAGCCGCAATGGTGGCGCCTTTGTTTTTGGGGTGGGTGGGGGTTAGAATCGTCCAGAGCTTCGCCCTTGCGGGGGTTTGGAAGAAAGGGGTGGGGAAGAAGAGAATCAAACCATCTTTTCATATCAAGAAGCAGAAGAAAGGAAGGGAAGGGAAGGGAGGGACACCCAGCCGTGCTCAGGTAACCTGGTTTTATTCGGGACAGAGGGGAAATAAAAGCAAAAGGCTCTCGTTAAAGCCAATTTGGCAAGCATGAGTGTTGCATATTTCTGCACCTTCCCCCTCTAAAGGTGGGGGGGGGGAGGAGAAAAGAAATAAAACCATTTTATAGTCCCACACAGACCCGAGCAATCTGTAAGCAGTCCTTTGATGACATGCTTATCTCTTATTTTCATCGACTCTCTTGGCAAATACGACAAGGAGGGAGATTAATTAATAATTTCAACTTCAGCTCACAAACGTTGAAGGCCCATAAAAGTTCTTCCAGCGATCCAAAATAAAGAGTTCATTAAAGGGATATGTCCAAAGCGTTTGATTTGTGATTAGTAACCCTTTAAAAAAAAAAAGGAAGAGAAGAGAAGAAAAGAAAAAGCAAGACAGGGCAGCGAAGGGACGTAAAAGGCGTATAAACATTGCTTCTAATAAATTAGTTTACTCCACTACACAGTAATTACTAGATAATATTGATATTTACAGCTTGGTATGGTTAAATCGAACATACAGAAAATACATAATGAGAATATTTTTTTTCCCTCTCTGGGATCCGACATGATTAGATTTCGTATTGTGTCAGTCAGGATAAGTTCAGCAATAAATAAACAAATCGATCTTGACTTTTAAATCCCGAGGATCTCCAGAATATAGAGCAGAACTTTCAGCCTCCTGTTTTCATATCAAGTGTTATTTTCAAAAAATGTACATTTTTCAAGGAAAAATAATACCCCCACACATTTACACACAACGTTTCCAAAGCATCCCTCTGTTAGGAATTCATAGTGCTGACCCCGGTCACCCCATGACGATCAGAACTACTAAAATCACCTATTTCCTTTGAATAATACTCCAGAATAAAGCCTGTCTGTACAAGGCTGGAGGATGTGCTGTTTAGCTGTTGTTATGTTTTCTGTAGCTCTACCTTCGACCTGAGTTGTTCCCGCGGTGGTTACCATCAACACTACTATGCATTTTCTGCATCGCTCTTTAGGGAGGCTTCTTCATAAGGAAGCTCCAAAGAATTCAGGGGTCTTACTCCCATGTAAGTTCATTAGATTCGATTCCTAGGTCTCCTTGCTACGACTTCGTCGTATCCGTCCACTTTCCGAGAAGCACAAAGTCTGCTAAAGATGACTTTTGCTGCAGTTTTGTTGGGGGCGGGGTTTTTGATAATATTGTAATTATTTTCACTAGGTAATTATCTAGTAACTATCCGTTAAATGACTGAAACTGATTGAAATGTCTGAGGAATTGGACGTCCACGAAAGCTCATATTATAATAGAGCAGTTAGTCTTTAAGATGCCACAACGTTTTTGTCTTCTTTATTTTTTAAATTTTTCTTTTGCTTTGGCCTGATATGCGGAGCACAGACTACCATTGCTACCTCTTCTGAAATTCTGATGATTCTCACACGTCCATTGCGACGACCGGCGCCGGCGTCCTCCTGACACTTCTAGGAGCGGGGAGTGCAGGATGAGGGACCTCGCAGTGATACCTCCAGTCTATGGCAGACCAACGCCCTTTTACATGATGAATTCCAATGTAAAATACGTCTGCGCATTGACAATAAGAATAAATGAAGGCCACTGGGCTTCTCGCACTTGGCGAGCGTGGGATGACAGAGAAGGCGAGAAGGAGAAGTCTGGTTAGGGAGCATAAAATATCGCAAAAACACCTAGAGGGGAGCTGGGCCGAAGCCATCCAGGCTATCTGAGGTTAATACGTAGGAAAGAGGAAGGAAGGAAGACACGGAGCGCCTTCGGAAGTGAACCTGAATGCGAACATGTCATCCATTCACCAGGAAAATCAGTGCAGACTTGACCCTGGCGCATTCTTTCCGGCCCTGTGTTCAGCTAGAGCCAGCGGGGCTCGGCTGAGCGTCTTCCGGAGGAGCACTTAATAAAGGCTCCATGGGTTCTGGAGCAAGTCTGACCAGAAATCAGATGTGGGCAGAATTAGAAGATTATAAGGCATTGCATCGAAGCCATCCAGCGTGCTCTTGAGAAGAGGGAGGGTAGAAAGAGGGCTGTATTGGGCGCTTCTGTTTCCATTCCATGGTTAATGTGCTCGAGATACCTTGATATGGTATGGAGGGGGATGATGAAAGATGTGGGGGGAGAGGTGGGGGAGAGGCAGGGAGACCACGCTTCACTCTCTCCCCTCTCCCCCGTCTCAATCTCTCTTTTCTTTTCTTTTCTCTTTCTTTCTTTCTTTCTTTTTTTTTCCTTTCTTTCTTTTTTCTTTTGGTCTTCCCGACCGTCCAGAAGGCACCAGTTATATTTTAGATTTCGTGGATTTTAGCCAGAAGACCGAAGTGACGATCTGTTGCTTCCCTTGAGGTGGCCACAAAGGAGGGGAAAGAGAAAGAGCAGCGGAGAAGGGGGGGCGGGAGAGAGAGAGAGAGAGAGAGAGAGAGAGAGAGAGAGAGAGAGAAGGCCCATACTCTCGGCTTGTCAATTTCAACATTTGGTCACATGACCAGCGCCTCCCTGCTAAGGATGGGGATAGATTTCCACGTCAGCTTTACGTCTCCAAATTTCTTACTTCACGGATCTGCTTCAAAGAGGCAGCTGCATTAGAGAATCATGTTAAGCTCAGCTAATGCGGAGAGCCCGAGGTAGCCCTAATGATGGATTTTGATGAGCGTGTTCCTTGTTCCTCTAATATGTATTTGCCAAGTTGTACTTACTACGTTTCGGGTCCTGATTTCTCCAGCCTCCCTTCCTTCCTGCCCCAGACCCCGTCTTCTCGCCCCATGACATACTCCTACTCTTCCAACCTTCCCCAGGTCCAACCTGTGCGAGAAGTCACCTTCCGGGAGTATGCCATTGATCCGGCCAGTAAATGGCACCCCAGGAACAATCTCGCCCACTGTTACTCGGCAGAGGAGATCATGCATAGAGACTGCCTGCCGGCCACCAATACTGCCGCCGCCGCCGCCGCCGCTGCCGCCAGCATGGGCGAGATGTTCGGGAAAAACACGGCCAACGTCTACCACCACCACCCCACCACCACCGCCACCAACGTCTCCTCCAATTTCTATAGCACGGTGGGCAGGAACGGAGTCTTGCCCCAAGCCTTCGACCAGTTTTTCGAGACCGCTTATGGTACGGCGGAGAACCACGCGGACTATGCGGCCACAGGCGGCGGCGGAGGCGGCGGAGGCGGCGGCGGCGGAGGAGGAGACAAGACCGGCGAGAAAATGCCCTCCGGAGGGGCTGCTCCGGCAGCGGCTGCAACTTCAAGTTCGGACGGGAGTTGCGGCGGCGGCGGCGGCGGCCGGGAGGCGGCAGCGAGCGCTGCGGGGGCGGCGGCAGCGAGCGCGGCGGCGGCGGCGGCCGCCGAGGAGAAGGAGAGGCGGCGAAGGGCCGAGAGCAGCAGCAGCCCCGCTTCGTGTTCCGGCAACAATGAGGAGAAATCCAGCAGCTCCAGTACGTATAAAGGCAGCGCCCTAGCGCTTTTATGAACGGGACTTGGAAATCTTAGCGCACCGCCGCTGTTAAATTTTTATATGCTGTTTTATAAGCATATAAGGTTTATGAAGGGCCTTTAGATTTTCCCCAACAAAACTTTGTTATAAAAGACGAGATCACGTGGCGAGGACTGAAATTGGCCGTGAAATACCCACCGGCCAATGGATGCCTTTTAAAAAAACAACAAAAATAGTCTTTTTTTTTCCTCCCTTAAATCATTAAAGAGAGAGAGAAGAGAAGAGAAGAAAAAAGAATAAAGAGGGAAAGGGGGAGGGGGAGGAAAAACTCTGTGGTCAAGAACTCGAAAATATAATAACGCTCGGTTTGCGCCTGTAAATTTGCCCAGAAGGGAATTCCAGAGTCCTTTGATATGCATGTAATCCGGTGATTTTTTTATTTATTTTTTTAAAAATTATTTTTATAAAAGCCATGTGTTGCCCCAGAAGTCTAGTTAGAGACTTGTATTCAAAGCCATCTTAGCTTTTAATGATTGCACGAGAATAGCGTATAGCAGATAAAGTAGCCGCCTGCATTGTAGCAATATATTAAATGCAACAAATTAACCCGAAGCTGGCCTTTTTGTGTAAAGGAAGCAATTTTTCTAAAACGTTGTGGCAATTACGTGTTGCCTTCCGTCCAACAGTTTCTTGCTTGCCATTGTTACTCGATCTGTCACAGTCTGATTTTTTTTAATATTGCCTTTTCTGTCTACACAACAGTCCCTTCCAACCCCTAGAAAAATACCCTTACAATGAACTGTAACAGGAAAAGGGGAGGGGTTGTTATTATTCTTATTTTTAAATAATGCCTATCTTCAATGTTTTTAAAATCCTTTAAAACTTAAAGAGAAAGGAGGGTGTAAAATAACATTTAAATACTGCCCAAGACCCGTCTTGGTTAAGAATTTTGAAATTACTGTGGCTGATAAAGAGAGAAAAGAGTAGCTGATGTTGGGGGGGGGAGGGGAGAAGACTGATTTTAAAAACAAAAACAGCAGATTCCAAAAATTAAAAAGCAAGGAACTAATGGTCATTTTGGGTATTTCTTGTTGAAGAGGGATGGGATACAAAGGCAAAACCAAGGTTAAGATTAAAAACACAATGAAGGCATAGGAGGATTTCCTAATAAATGTCTGGGGAGGTTACAAAGCTATTAAGGTTTCAATGGGTTTTGTTAAGGCTCGGGTGCAGAACTGAAAGGGAGCTGCTGAGGCTGGATTACAAGGTGATTGTCATAACCTACCCAATCTTCATACAGAAGTACGCGATTGATCTGAAGAATTTCCATGCCTTTTGCATTTAGATATTAATCCATTTCACCATTCAGTAGACCATCTAAGGGTTCCATCCTCTCCATTGCTCAACTAGGAGTCTTCTCTGCTGAAGTCAGGGAGGAAGATTTCTTCCATGTAAGCACGTCTAAGATAGCACTAGAAAGCTTCTTTCCAAAAGCCATCTGAGGAGGGAGAAAACCCCACTGGGCACTGTGGGACTGACTTCAGAGTGAACATGGATAGTGTAGCATCGTCTGATGTCTGAAGTGATGCTTCAAAGTGAAGTTCGGTCTCTTTGGCCCATCACATGCAAGCCATTTCCCCAGATAAGGCTAAATTAATAGATGCAGCTGCTCAATAGGAGAGAGTTTCACCATTAAGTAGAAGTATGCCAAGCTTTTCTTAGAAAGAACAGCAACTCAACAACATATGAATTGGCCTTTGATTAAATATTAACTGCAATCCTCCTCCCCCAGCCATATCTGATTCCAGACTTAATGGCTTCTGCCTTTATTTTTTTTCATTCCACAGGTGGACAACGCACCCGTAAAAAGAGATGCCCATACACCAAATATCAGATTAGAGAACTGGAGAGGGAATTCTTCTTCAGTGTCTATATAAACAAAGAGAAACGCCTCCAGCTCTCCCGAATGCTCAACTTGACCGACCGTCAAGTAAAAATATGGTTCCAAAACAGAAGAATGAAAGAGAAAAAAATTAACAGGGACCGATTGCAATATTATTCAGCTAATCCACTACTTTAAAAATAAAGAAAGAAAAGAAAAGAAGGGGGAAAACTTATAGCGTTTTTTCAGGATGAGATTAAATTCAGATCTTGCCCTTGACAAGGTCAAGCCACAGGGTTACTTATAAGGAGGAGGTGCGTAAAGTGATAGAGGACTCTGAAAAGCTAAGATTTCTCTCCCCCCACACCCCCAACTCCCAATATAAACCAACTGGGTTCTTTCTCCTTTTTTCTTTTTAAACTGCTGAATATCTTTATACACTTCAACTGGAATGGGTTTATACCATGGAGCCACGTTTCCCAACAGGCTATCCAGCATCTTTTACTCTGAAGGCAATTTTATGCCTTTTTATCTACAAGACACTGCAGCTCATTCCAGTAGGGGGGTTTGAATACATGAAAAGCGGGGAGTGAATTATGTGCTTCATGTTGGTTTTTTACTATGTTACCTTGGTTTCTTACTGTGGAACATTGGTTGGAAAGCTACACATGGCAGCATATGAACTTGAGGACCACTGCAAAGCAAACCTTCAGACATTTCCACCACCTTTCAATGCACAACCGCTGACCCACCATCTTGTCCCCACAAATGACCACTCATCCTCCACAAAGAGGAATTACCTTTCCTGTTAATTAGATTTTTAATTAAACTGTTCTAAACATTACTTATTTCTTTGCAAGGCCAATCATAAATGTTCATAGAGATGTCTTGTGGAGCGCAACTCTATTGTGTGTTAAGGTGATATGACGTAAAAGATCTGACTGTTTCCTTTTGAAACTATTTCAGGTATTAATTTGCCATATATGGTAAAGAAACAATCACTGAAGAGACAAACGCATAGCCACATGAATTACCTCTCCTTGTACAGAATAATAACTTGAAAAATGGCCATCCTTTGGAGACAAATCATGATGCTCATACTGAAATGGCTTAAAAGTAAAACAAAAATACTTTTTAAAGATGTAGGGGGAGGGGCGGAAGAAAGACAGACAGACAGACTAATCTGGAAATTCCAAAGCAAAAACAGCAAAAGGAAGTTTCTGTCTTCTTTCTCACAAATTTGCTTCAAGAAATACCTGTGGAGAAGGATAGTTTGGCAAATATCACACCATACTAAATTGGACCATGGATATGTGCAATGCACTAGTATCAGATCATTAAAATCACTAGTATTTCCTTAGAAGACCAAGCAGAAGGCAAACAATGTAAATATGTTGAGTTTGTTTTCATACCTTGTTGTCCACTTTGAGTGTTGTAAGTCCTACTTAGCTGTTCATGCAGCAAAATCAAAGAATTGAGAGTTCCTTGGAGTTATTTTAAATATATATAAAGAAATATATTTCCCTGCAGGAACCAAAGTGTGTGTGTGAGAGAGAGAAACACAATTTAAAAAGAAAGAACTATTTAAAATTCTATATCAGTTTACAAAGGATATGTGTTTTATTGTAAAGATCATTTGCTGTTGAGAATATCTGAATGTATATTTCATACAAGAATAGTGTTTTACAAGACTTGTACATTTTTAAATGGTGTTTTTATTGTTATACTTTTTGAAACAGTTGTTTTCCTTGTTGGATTTTTGGTTGCTTTTTTTTCAAACATGTGCAAGATGTGAATGTTGTTTTAAAGATCACCAGCTTCTAAAATGGACTTAGTTTCTTCACACAATTCACAAAGTGCAGTATCTTATATGCTACCACTGTCTGAAAACATGTATGATCATGTGTATATACAGCTTTCTTTTAATATGCTGACAGTTTTTGTTGCATGCATACAGTGGAAGGGCACACATCAAAAATAAACATGTGGGAAATTTATATTTTCATCTTTATGTCACCTTAATGGATATTATTTGATGTGGGCTGAGGATTTGAATTATGAGTTCTAAATGAGATGCTTGGGTGGAAATTTCACTCACCTATTGCTCTTGCTCAAGTCATGATAAGCCAGTACAACATGTCTGGCATTTATGAATGTGTAGGCAGAGTTTAGCTAGTGCTGGCCTAGGTTTGACTGGACTACAGAGAAACAATCTGTCCGTCAAGTAATTTTGGAATATGGTTTATGTGTTCTTCACAGACATAGAAAGCACTAGAGAAGCCCATGTTGTTTTCTGGATTGGTGTATTCCTCTTTATTCCAAATATGTACCTGTGAACACTCTATTTCAAGTGTAAAGATTGTTTGGGGCAGAATGTGATGCTAGCCAGCAGGCCAAGTTAGAGCTGTAACATGGCGCTGCAACATGTTGCCACCTAGGAGTGCAGCTTAAATACTTGTTTTCTCTGAAATACATTTCTTGCACAAGCCCAACCAAAGTGGATTGTATGATATTGTGCTTGATCTCTGAAGGTGGCCTGAGGGAGGTATTAAAAGCTAAACATAGACCTTTGTGAAAATATGGTATTAGATTGGTTTCTTAGCCCCTTATTCTTAATCAGAAAAGAAAGTACACTCCATTTTTCCTATTGTTTATTGGCTTTGAACTTCCGTATTGCTTTGGACATCACCCATAACCTTGAGGTGAAGGGCTAACAGGCTCTGGGCTTTTGCCGACATCCCCCACCTACCCAGACAGCATCTGGGTAAAGGAAATGGACAAAGATGAAGCAAGGAGTGGAGAGAGACGCTGGCTTGCTTGTTTGTTTATTTTGCTAGCCTGCCACAAAGGAATGCGGCTCTTAAAAAGGAGAGATGGGAAGATAGATGGAGAGAAGGCAGACAGACAAGCACAGGGGAATCGATGGGTGGCAATAATGTTCAAGCAGCAACTTCCTTTTGCTAGTTAAAAATTAACTGGTTGTTCATGGCTAGGTTGAGTCATGGAGTTTCTCTAGTTTGTGTGGAGGGGCTGGTAGTGATTTCCTAGCCCAGTGTTTTTTTTTTTTAATTCTCTGTATGCGCATGTGTGTGTATGTGTGTTTGTGCGTGCATTGCTGGGACAATAGAGTCATAAAAGTACCCACGACTTGCCTATTTGCATACTGGGAAAGCATGGCTATAAACCTGGTGGAGATTTCAGCAATCTCTCGTAGCTGCTGAGGGGAAGAATTGAAGGGGCAATTGTCTGGGTCTAGCATGCCTTCGTTAAATGAGGGCATGTTTAAAATTGGTTGTCAGGTCTGTTCTGCTAAGCACCTGGTTTGCCACAAGATGGCGTTCTTCAGATCAATGTCAAAGCCGCAGTGGGAGAAGAGGAGTGGAGGGGGGGGGGGAATCTTGGCCTTTGTTCCCTTTACTGTTCTAGGAGCTGCACATTATATTATTTCGCTGTCCACGGTCAGATTTGTAAAGGTAAGGTGAAGCTGATTGCTCACTGCTTCAAGGAAAAGCAAAGAGTTCTGCCATACGTTCTCTAAGAGAGTAGATGTCTTCAGGGTTTAGAACACGCCAAAGGTGAGTATTTCCTTTTTGCCTAAGTTTGGAAATTAAAGAGTAGGACATAGTTACCAAGCTCCAGCTAGAGTGACCTTTAAGTTCCCTTGGTTTCAAACATGTTGCCCTCCCAACTCCTTTGGATGCAAATCTAAGGCTGTGGTGTCTTTTGGAATCTGATGATTACTTTGCTATCTGTTGCAAGAATTGTTTGCTCGCTTTCTAAGTTTGGACATGAATTATTCTTTTCTTTTCTTTCTTTTCCTTCCTTCCTTCTTTCTTTTTCTGAAGTAAAGAAAAATGGAGGAGAGATTTCAGGCAGAAGTCTGGCAAAGAGTCGATTTGAAAGAAAAAAAATAAGCAAGGGAAACCTGTGGGTTTCTTATAAAAACTGTATCCTTGAGAATATTATGAATCTTGACGTTTATGTGGAGAACACTAGGTATCTTCTATCAAGTAGATCTATTGTGGTATAGACTGAGAATGGCAGATATTTGTGATGGCCTTATTGGATTTGAACTGCAGTTTACTCACTGGAATTTGGCCTAGCGCCTACGCTTACGGTTGATTAACAGCGGTATTTGTTAAAATGCCTTTTTCTTTTGAAGTCAGTCTGGCTCCCTTACCCTAAGGAAAAGATGGAAATCAATAGAACTAGATGGAGAGTAAAATCCTTCTTCTTTTAACCCCTCTTCCCCCAACCAGTCAAGTCAGCTTTCATTTAAAACATCGGTGTAGATTTGTATTGATCTTGGTTTGAGTATAAAGATATTCAAGGAGTGAGATCAAGTTATAGGAGAATGAGCAGCTTAGCCTTGGGCCTGATCGTCAGCATACGGGGCAAGGTCAGGATGGCCTAAATGTGGCACAATGAATGGGCGCACGTGGAAAGCTGCAAGCATAGGTTGTTTTCCCCAAAACCTCATTCAACCCTTAGTGATCTGAGTTCGGAATCATGCTGTGTTTCTCCTATTTACTCCAATGGTGTTTGGGGATGCCTAGCTTTTGCTGTATTGCATTCTTGGTATGGAAGGCACCTTCCAGAAGGGAAGTTCATCTCCATGATTGGGGGGTGAGGTTGGGTTTGTTTTCTCCTAATGTATCTGATATTGGCAAGCCAAATGTAAAGACTTTCTGTCTAAGCTACCGAGCACATAGAATACATTGGAAGATTTCTTAGGGCCATTAGGCAAACTTGTACAATCCCATTCTGCTAGCATTATCCTCCTCTGGAAAGTTTTCATTGTAGTCTTATTTTTTTTAACTTCCACATTTCACTTCAAAGAGAGTCTTGTATTAGAGGCTTCTCTCTGTTTTATAATTGTCCATGAAAATGTGACTTCTGACGTCCAGTACTGCATCTTTATTTGATTATTATAGAAAGGAAGGACTGAAGAAGATGTTGTATTTGCCTCCAGGGTTTCTGAGAAAAACTAAAGCAACCAATTCACATATACTGTACAGTATATGGGAAGGAAATGTTCCTTGGTTAGCTTGCTGCTTACTAGCCTTTTAATCTATTTCTTAGTCAGCTGACCAATCATCTCATGCTTTCTTCTTCTTCTTATAAAGGAAGCTTCATTGGGGGAAAATATTGAGCACAGCAGCTGCAAAGAAAAGACCAGCCATGTTTTTAATTCATTTTCAATAAACAAAGCTTAACCACCCCTGAAAGACAGAGAGGAGAGGGGAGGGAAACTGAAACAAAGGTAGGAGGAAAGAAATACAAGCTTTTTGGTGTTTTTAAAAACTCACTTTCCTCGTTTTTTGCTGTTTTGCTGCTGAAATATAGTAAACAATTTCTATAATGACTAAACCACTGCTTTGCTTGCAAAATGAAGATTGCTGCTAGACCTAGTTTGGAAAACGATGTTTTACTTAGAGCATTGGGCTTTGATTTCCCCCCCCCTTGTCTGATTTAACTTGAGTGCTTGAGAGAGGGGATGTAAAAAAAAAATCTATTGTGGGTGGCATCAGGACTTACGCTTGGAGCAAACTTCCTGAAATTAATGGAACTTAAATTAGTTATTACTTAACTGTTTCTGCTCAAAATATGTCTAAATCTGGATACAATCTCCTGCCAAAAATTGTGCTTTTTCTAAGTATTATACATGCTTATGTACAAGAAGGAGCAGTTTTTTCTCCTACCCTCTTTACCTTCACTACCAGTCCCATGAAATTTCCATTCAGAGAGAATAACTATCCAAAATGATAGAAGTGTTTTACAAGAAAATTGACCTAGAAATGCAAATCAATAGAGTTTTTCTTCATGGTGGCTTCTTGCTTCCTCATCTGAAATAAAACATATCTTAACTGGTAGAAATAAAATCAGTTTTAAAAACACAAACCCAGAAAGCAAAACAGTGGGCCCCTGGCTGTACTTGGAACCTCTTACTGCCTACTTTAAATCTCTTCGAAGGGAATAAAACCAGTTCTGTTAAATTAACACAGAGATCAATACACCTTCTAATTTTCATTACAGACCATAGAGGCAAATGGGGTCCTTTACTATCTACCAAAGCAAGAACCTGAATAGAAATCTAGGTACTAGCAAAAATGTCTAATTGCTGAACCTGTGTAAACTTGGAAATCTTACCAAATTCAGCAGAACTTAGTTCCATGTAAACATGCATGGAATTGTTTTCCAGAGAACATTTATTATACTCCTAGAGCCTTTGTTTACATTTGCTTCTGGGGAAGGCCATCGTTTCTTGAATTTAAGGCCCCTTGAGATCTAAAACAATTTGTGCTTCAATCCTGAAACAAATTTACTTATGACGATGCCCTTGACTTCACCTGAATTTACTTCCAGGTAAATGTGCACACACACGGCCGTTAAGGTGCCCCAACGTCTCTCCCCCCCCCCCGCTTTTGTTTTATTTTGTGTTTCTTGCTAATACACCCGGCCCTGTGGACCTGTACATTCTAACGCAGAAGTGTGCCGGATTACAAGGCAGTGAGAATTCTTTCCAGTTTAAGGCGCTTTCCGCAGGGCGGTCAGGCTGCGATCCTGCACTTGGTTAGCCGCACATAAATACCGTCTGTATCAATGCAAAGAAAATCAGTCAAGAGAAACTACGAGTAGGAATTCAGCCAGACCAGACTGCAAGCTGCATTTAAGATGTAAAGGCAGCCCAAATTTTAAAAGGAATAAATCTCCCAAACCCGTTCGTCACTCACTCTTTTAAAACACACACACATCTCTTCTTTTTAGCATGAACGAATTTCCAAGTGAAGATAAAAATTACTTAGGTGGTCATTTGTCACCTTTCTTGGAGCAGAGAGAGGGAGAGGGGGAGAGGGAGAGGGAGAGAGAGAGGAAGAGAGAGAGATAGAGAGAGAGAGGGAGAGGGAGAGAGAGAGAAGAAAGAGCCTAATGGAAAGTCGCCTGTTTAGGAATTTATCCAGAGGGAAAATGGACTTGGCATCCAGTCACATTCTTGACAACTGGCACTTTTAACATTAAATAAGAACACACTGATGGTATTAAATTAATTTTGATTAAGATTTACAAAATGCAGTCTGTGACCATATATTTGAGGCAGGCAGCTTTCAGACTCCCGTGATACCTTTTATAATTTTCTCTCCCTCCCCCTTTCTATTCCTCCCTGCAAACCTCAATTTGCCTGTGTCAGAAACATAAAGCCCGGTTTAATTAGCATACAAAATAGCATCCCTTGATTAACAATGCTGTACCTTTTGGTTCCTTCTGGAAATAATAAGTGGATAAATCACTCTTCAGCGAGAGAAATCTGAAAGAAAGAAAGAGAGAGAGAAGGAGAAAGAGAAAGGGAAGGATTCTTACTTCTACTTAGATGGGTTGAGGCTGGTGGTCTATTTATCCTTTTCAAATGTTGCTTATTTATTTATTTATTTTTAATCCAAACTTATAAAACAACTTTAGGACTCTACCAAAACATCCGTTATATTTCTCTTAGATCAATAAAGTTGTTGTTGTTGTTTTAATTAATAGCGTTACCGGTGTCTGCACTAGGTACAGAGATTCTGCTGGGGATGTTCTGAGCTCCTCTGATCCTCATGCCTAGTTTGGGAGATTTTGCATTTTCGCTCCCCGTCCCCCCCCCGCCCCCGATCCAAATGCTTGGTTCTGGTGTTGGACAGTGGCTGGCTGCGGCTTAACAACAGGCCCCCAACACACACACACACACACCTTCCTCCACTTCCAAGAGGAGATGGTTGTTGGCAGGGGCAGAATGAAAGAGGGGTTCTTCCTCGTCCTGTGCCCTGCCTAATAGTCTCAAGAAATGCTATAAAGTCCTGGTTAATGTCCGAAACACATTGTTAAGTGTTTAAAATGTGGCCGCTACACACAATGCCCGCCAAAGTAGTTTAGTTGCTCCAGAATTGACCATTATCTTTTATAGTTAAGCATCAAGTGCACATTATTAGTTTTACTTCACTGGCTTTGACGAGGCGAGTTGATGTTTGCTTGGCTTGGCCTTGTTAGCGATTAAAGAAAACACCCGAGTGGAATTCACGAGTTCCTAACCCGATCCAAAGCGCGCTTCCGCCGCCCCCACCCACCCACACCGTCTCTCCCCCCCCCCGCTCCGCCGTCTTGAAGTCAACGCGAACCTCCTTACCATTGACCTCTCCAGGCTTTGGATCAGACCCTGAGTGCCTTGACCATCAAAGCCAGGCGCATTGGTCCTATAAACGCAACAATAAAAGAGGCCTGGATGTGAGTTGCGGGTTGCTTGTTGCCCTGTACTTTGGCTTAAAGAAACCAAGGGTGTCCTTAAAAGAAACCCCTTGACCGCAGAGGGATATATCTTGTGTTGCAAACGCTTCAAAAGGAAAGAAAAGAAAAGAAATGAAAAGAAGGGAGATTGAAAAACCTGTTTTCGGACCGTTCTTAGTCTCTGATTTAGATTTCCCTCCACCCCACCCACCCCCAGCCTCTAAGTTTCTTAATATTTTTCGTAGAATAATTTAGCCTTGCTAGATCGGACCAGGGGTCCAGTTCTTCTCCCACGGTGGACACTCAAGCAGACTGCCCCGAAATGCAAAACGAATAGGACAAGAGGGAGCTAGTAGCTGGCCCTTGTGGTCAAATGTGTTCAGAAGAGGTGTGCATTCCTATATATCCCTGGGCTTAGCTTTTCATAGACTCATCCATCCTTCTTTCTCCGCTGCCACCCCCCTCACCGGCCTTTAAAAGCATTTCCAGAGGGATCTATAAATTCGCCATCATTTTATTTAGATTTTAACAGACTTTTGTGATCCGTCGGCCTCTTTTCTTCTCTAACCCGGCGTTCCCTTCCCTACACGAAAGTAGACTGGTGGGGCTGGTGTTGCTCTCGTTGTTACTCCAGGCGGGAAGGTTCCTACCAGTTCAAAGCTCGCTTCTGGATTGATTTAATAAGCCGCATTTCCTCTGGTATGATCAAGGAAAAATGGAGATCCCTCACACAGAAAGCAGGCTTCTGTAGATGTTGAGAGATCCGTTCTGAATCAAGGAAGGCCTCTGGAACAGCAAAGAGGGGTCGTGGGTGGAGCCTTGCTTTCACTGTGTTTACATCTGAATTTTTAAGGCTAAGTCCACTGATAATACGTTTTCTACATACTAGGCGATAAAATGGTTTCTGATGTGGTATTCATTTTGGAGGAAAGTGATATGGCCCTCAAAGGAAGCTGATAAGACGTTGTTCACCACACATTAGCACATTGTAGTACATTGGAAGGTAAGCGGGGCTGAGGAAATACAAACAGTATTACTATGTAGTACAAAAAAAAAAAGAGGGAGGGAAGTCTTTCCAGAGGCTGCTGAATTGGTTCTCCTGGCTGGCTTCCCCGGTTAAATTCCACTGAAAGAAGTTGAAGTTAGGGGTACAATCCTTGGCAGGCCATCGGCAAGAGGCGGCGGCAATGGTGTGTATGTGTGTAAATGTATGACTAGGGCGGCGTTAAAGAGATGCCTTAGCTTTCCCTGTGAGCCCTATCCTATGAGCCCGGCCAAGTTGCAACAATCTCTACTAAGTTACCTCTCCGAGGGTCAAGAAGACCCAGGAAAGCCGCCTCCGTTTTAACTTGCCTCCCGCTTTGTCGCTCGCCTTCCTGGACTCTCCATAAACAACAACAACGTGTCCGAAGGGAATTTCGTCCCCATAGGCCGAAGAAAAAGGAATGCAAGATACTGAGCCGAGTGAGATGTCACTGACCGATACTTAATCTGCTGATGGGGGGCCGCTTTGGGGCATTTTTCTGGCAGCAGCGCGGCCCGCAGAGGCAGCCTTGCCGACCAATAAACAAAGTTCAAAATCTAAGCTCCGTATCAGGGCGATAACTTTATTAGGCCAACTTTTAAGAAAATATTATGAGCGTAGGAAAGCCGCCGTCTTCTGTGCAAGCCTTCTGGGTCACAAGACCCACTTGCTCAGGCGTGGTGTGGGTGCTTTGTATGAAAGCCAAGGGTAAGCCGGTTCTCGTAGGAGAGGGCAAGTGATGTTTGAAAGGGTCCCCTCTGCAGATGGCCCCGGCTTGGGCAGAAGTGAAGCCGGTGCCTCGCCTCGCAGATTTCCTTGGCATTCTTAGCGCTTTTGAGGACTTTTTATGGACGAAGACGTGGGTGCCAAAACGGAACCCAAGCCGAAGATTTACTGCGCAATCTTGAATCCTTCAAAAGAATATTCTTTCTCGCTTGGGAACAGAGACAGGCAATCATTGAAATCCTACCAGCTGGAGCAGTTGGGAACAAGGGTTGCTAAATATGAATTCACAACCTTTCATTTTTTTTTAAAAAAAGGTTAAACAATATTTGTAGTCAAGAAAACTAATATTTGAACGAACAATTCCAAAAAAATCCTGGTACGTATATGAATTCCAAGCGAGCTCAGGTCCGAATCGGAGAGAAACAGAGCCCCGTTTCTTGTTCCGCATTATAAAAATCTATCTTCCTTGACTGACGGTTTCACTCTCCGTCTGCTAGCTGCCTACCATCTCTGCCACAAACACAGATTGCCTGTACAGTGTTGTCTAGCAATTCTTCTTAGGGCTTTTATGGGTGGGAAGTGATTGCAAGGGAGAGCGGATGACCCTGAAAGGATCCAAGATGAAGCCACTTGCAAACCCTCTTCAAGTTGGACACTCTTGAATCAATAGCTTAGCGTATGATAATACAGTACCGGTTAGATTCTTTTTCTGCTATTATTTCTGCTTCGTATTTTCGCTGCAAGCCAGATCCGTGGGTCTCACCAGCTGCAAAATTAGACTCCAGAGATGGGTTGTTACTGCTTCTGCGATACTAGATAGGATTATTTCGCAGTGCCTTACTTCAGCTTTTTTGGGGGGGGGTGTTTGTTTTTTGCTGGGAGATCTCATTTTATAAGTTGTAATCCTATGGACACTTACCTGGAAGGAAGCCTCTATTGAAAGCAGCCCCCCTCTTAAAAAAACAACAACACCCAGAAGACTGGCACACCAAGTGAACGGCAGGGTACGAGGATTATCTTCATTACTGTAGTTGACATCTTGAGGAGCCACTGGGTGACTTTATGATGTCCGTAAACCTTCACTGCTAGTGAGAAGGTCAGGTTTGGTTTAGAACTTCCAGTGGCCCATGATACGTAATCACCACTATCATCATCGTAACACTAAAGTAGGTAAGCAAATACATGTCCCAGAGCCTAGCCGTAAATACCAGGATTTGATGGCATTATTAATTTGATCACAGCTACCGGCTGTGCAATAAGGTGGAGGGAGGGGGATTGGGATATACTGGGAAAGGAGCTGGGGGAGGAATGGTGAAAGGTTCGTTTATAGATCGCTTTATGATCTAAACACTTAACAGCCATCCTGCACCGTTGCAGTTTTATATTAGCACATATGCTAATAGAAATACTCTCAATTATAGGACGCATTTTTTAAAAATAGGCAAATTGTTCTATTGTTTTTCTTCTCCTCTCCTGGGCTGTGCCACTTACATTTGTCCCCCTCCAATTCTTGCAGACAGACAAATGCAGCAATGTGGGAACATCGATTACTCATGGAATATATATATATTCCATACAAAGGCACATACTTATACACACACATATCTATATGTATAGGAAATTCACAAGTGGACCCGAGAGCAGCTTAGTGCCTACGAAACCAAACTGGGAGGGGTTGCTGGGGAGGGCTGGGTTTCCATTGGCTGTACGCACTTGCCGTGGCGCAGGGGTATCTCTAATCATATTCAGCATGTTTTGCACAAGAAATGTCAGCCAGAAAGGGCTATCTGCTCTCTTCGCCAAATTATTCCACGACAATGGCATGCTCGGAGGGCCCCGCTACAAACTCTTTTTTGGTGGATTCCTTGATAAACTCAGCTTCGGGAAGAGGGGAAGGAGGAGGAGGAGGTGGCGGAGTTGCAGGAGGAGGAGGAGGAGGAGGAGGAGGCAACGGCGGCGGCTTCTATCCCAACAACAGTGGTGTCTACCTGCCACAGGCGTCCGATCTGTCCTATGGGTTGCAAAGCTATGGACTTTTCCCGGTCCTGAGCAAACGCAATGAAGGTCCATCTCCAAGCATGGTCCCCGCTTCCCACACTTACATGTCAGGGATGGAAGTCTGGCTAGATCCCCCAAGGTCCTGTCGCCTGGAAGAACCCGAAAGCCCGCAGGCTACCTCCTGCTCCTTCGCTCCAAATATTAAAGAGGAGAACTCCTACTGCCTCTATGACTCTGACAAAGGCCCCAAAGAAGCCACAGCTACCGACTTGTCGACTTTCCCAAGGCTAAACTCTGAGGTCTGTTCCATGAACAATGTGACCACCGGGGTGCCTGTCCCAGGTTACTTCCGCTTGTCTCAAGCTTATGGCACCACGAAGAGCAGCAGCAGCAGCAACAACAGCAGCAGCAGCAGCAGCAACAGCTATAACAACAACCACCAGCACCACCAGCACCACCTCCCAGGGCAAGGAGTTGCTGCTTCCCAGTTTCCCCCGCATCCTCCAGTACGATTTGACACCCCTCCGGTCTTGCCTCCGGCGCTCCCCCCTCCCGACCAGGGGAGAAAAGAGGATGAAGATTCTTCTCCACCTAGCACTTTGGTCTGCGTTTCCCAAAGCGGGGAAGAAGAAGGGCAGGCTTCTTCCGCGGCAGAGGAACTCTCGCCCACGCCTTCCGAGAGCAGCAAGCTTTCCACGGAGAAAGAAACCCTGGGTAAGAAAAAAAAAGGAGTGGGGGTGGGTGGAGAAAGCACCTCCAAGAGAAAAAGGATGGGTGGGTGGGGGTATTGAAGAAAGGAGGTTAGGTCGTCAGGTTAGCAAAAGAAATGTTCGGCCACCAGCCGGCAAAAAAAAAAAGGATGGCTTAAGCTGATCTACTCAACTGCAGTCATATTTGGACACTAGGATAAAACGGTAATAATAGTAAAATCGATGCCCACCCTTTCCAGTTTCTAAGCCTTCGGGAGCTGGCTATGAGCCAAATCCTAAAGCCCAACTGCAAGGTGGGGGGGAGCTATCTGTCTCTGCGGAAAGTGAGGCAGAAGTGCTTGAAGAGATAACATAGATGTTTGTAAAGCGTCCAAAGTAAGCAAGAGGCCAGGGCCAATAAATAAACCCATTAACAGGCTAAAGTTCTAGTTTACGATCCTGGATGCCTTTTAAAAAAAGGCAGCTCGGTTGAAATCCTCCTTCTGTGAAGTCCTATCAAATTGGATTGCCGATAACACCGGGAAAGTTCTCGGGCGCTTAAGGAGGCTTCCATAATACCTAGGCTAAGGGCCATTGTCATGAATGGAAGCGGTGCAGAGAACACCAGAAAGTCTCTGTTTGGCACCCATTCATCTCCATGGGCCTTTTTGTAGGGAGACTTGCTGGTGCCTTGTCTCCTGAAAGCAAAACAAACTAGAACTTCTGCAGCTCAGGGATTTTCAGCTATTGCACCTCCAGCAATAATTCCTAATGAGGTTATTGTGCGTCACTGCATGAATGTATATGTATATGTGTATTCATGAGCTTGCCTGTATACAGAGAGGTGGCTTTCTCTACCTCTGAGTATACATTAATGAATATATAGAAAAACGGATGCTTACATTTTAAATGTGTGCATATGCAGACAAATGGACATGTGCATTTTTAAATGTGGTGTGATGAACCACATTTACACTAAATTTCCAATTGCCATAAATGCAGTTAACAAGTAGGGGGAGAAATGGAAACACAGAGTTCGATCGTTTAGACGTATTCTTGTTCCAAGGGGCTAAAAGGTCTGACTCCTAAATAAATGTATTTGGAGAGGGCGTCTGCAATTGGTTCATAGAATTGGGCAGAAATATTCACAGAAGGAATAAAAACCAGAGCAATGTTAAATTTAGCACCTGATTGGTGTTGTTACAGGGGTTTTTTTTAATTGTTTGGCCTTTTGCCTCTAAACAAAGCGTTTCAAAGGGAAGTAAGAGGTTAAGTTACTGCCGCGTGGAAGTACCGTAGGACGCCACTGCCAAAGGCACCGCTTATGCGTCGGTGTCCACTGCAACAGCGACCGGCTCTTTCAGACGAGAGAGAATCCCTGGTTGGATGTTAATAAGGCCATTTTCTGGCGTGCTTAAAAAAAAAATACAACCCCCAGCCCCGCAAACGAACCTTAAAGGAAGATCTTGGTGCCCGTAGAAGCATTTCATAAATACTACACTCAGCAGTACATGTTCGGGCCAGCGTTTGCCTTCTTTTCTCTCGTCATTTGGTAATATCCTTTTTTTTTACTTCCTTAAAACCAGGCAGTTCCAAAGGAGAGAACGCAGCCAACTGGCTAACCGCAAAAAGTGGCAGAAAGAAACGGTGCCCTTATACCAAGCACCAGACCCTGGAGCTGGAAAAGGAGTTTCTTTTCAATATGTACCTGACTCGTGAGCGTCGCCTAGAGATCAGCCGCACAGTCCACCTAACAGACAGACAAGTGAAAATCTGGTTTCAGAACCGTAGGATGAAACTCAAGAAAATGAACCGGGAGAACCGAATTCGGGAGCTCACAGCCAACTTCAATTTCTCCTGATGAACCCTACCGGCGCATTGTTTGTGGTCTAAACAGCCAGGACCGTTTTTCACCCCCCCCCAAACCACCCACCCAAATCCCAGCAGCTTTAGCTACTAACTAGCACCTCTATGGATTTGAACCTTCTCATCACGTTCTCAACCTCTCTCCAGAGCATCTTCATAAATGATTTTGTTGGGATAAAGCCATAACGATATACAGGACGCCATCCCTCCTACTGCCCTTATTTTCGCTCTAGGGTTCGGGCTCCGAGAAGTAGTTTTTTCCCAGAACCTTAGAGGTTTCTCCCCCATCTCCTTTCAGAAAACTGAGCCAAACCTAGCTGAAGGTAAATAGTATTTTCCCCTTAACACATATATACCCCTAAACCCATTCACACATTGGTAGGTGTTAGTTCTATGTTTGAACTGGGTTTACCTGCCTTTTCAGTGCTTTAAATTTGGTTCCTCTGCTGCTTAACACGGTTGATTTTTTGTTTGTTTGTTTTTCACTTTTGCGTAGCCTACGCGAAGGGGGGGGGGAAAGTTGTCTGGAATAAGGAATCAAAACTGTGCGTCTCTCTGCTGTTTGTTCGTTTGTTTTCCCAAACGCTGAAAATCACAGTTGTCAAAATATCCGTGAGGGGAAAACTGAGACCTCTTCCCCGTTCCATCCCAGAAAGATAGGAACGGTTTTCAGTTCTTTATTACCTAAATTATTTGGATTCTGGTCGTGATAATTACCGAGCGGTCTTTTTTGCTTTGGATAAAGTGGGTTACTGCTAGTTACGCTTGACAAGCACATACAAGAAAGAACGGCGGGGGAAAATCTTGGCCTTGGGATGGGAAAAAGAAACCAGACCTGGTGCCCAATCCATCCTGGGGAGAAGTGTGTTATTCTGTGTACATTGAGTTCCAGAATGATTTCCTGTCTACGTTAAGGAGCCAGGGAGAAGATGTACGTATTTCCTTGATAATGTGAAGTTACATGCGTTGCAAAGGTCAAGCGTGTAGTGCAAACAAAGAAAAGAAGAAATAATAATCTATGGATACAGATATGTATAAATGTCTATTAATATTATTAATATTATTAAAATGCCGATACAGTTGGAAGCAAAGCATTCTATATCATTATTCGAAATGTTAGTTCTAGGTTTATCTTGTTCTTACCTTAAAAGCGAATAAATTAACATTGCAATGGTGCTGTGCGTGGAGCTAAAAGAAAAACACAACAAAATGGAGAAGCTGTTTATGTTCTCTTAGAAGAATAAAGGACATGGAATGAATCCCCCTTTTAAAAAAAATAACCTCGTTTTGTGGCTGTTTATTCTCAGGGTCTTACTTTTAAATCTCCAAGAACTTTTACAACAGGGAAGAGTTTGCCCGAGCCCCCTGCAATTACTTTAGGAATCTATTTAAATATTACCTAGACGGTCGTAATTTGTCTGGGCCATATAGCAGCGGTGCTGTAAGGTTTGTCGGCTTTTGTTCAGTTTTATGACTTGCTAGTATATCTAGATTGTTGCTGTCTCGAGCGAGGGGTTTCATTTGAGTGAGGAGCTGAGCAGACAGAGGAAGTCCAGAGATATTTGATTGTAGATGATTGTTTTACTATTGTTATTGCGATTATGATTGTGATTTTTATTTTAATCGTGCTTTGAAATCACAAGGATCGGTTTAAATTCTCCCAGTCGAAGCGCAGAACTATTCTCAGCTTTAAAAAGGGGAAACCTAGATGACTCAAAATAAGCAGTCCGAAAAGGTGAGCGCGCGTGGAGTTCGAATATTTCAGCACGGCTTCTTCCGATTAATCCTGGTTTTCCGCCATGTTTCCCCTCCGCCTACCTGGCAGCACTCAGAGATGCCTGGGCAGACGTGGGCGCCCTTTAGGCGCTAGAGGGTGGCATGTTTATGAAATAGAAAATTCCAGACAAAGGGAAATGGGGGGGGGGGCGGTGGAAGAGGCAGAGACGGGGGGGGGCTGACAAGGAGGAGAGCCTGACTCGCCAAAGGTGTTTTTCTTTCTTCTTCTTTTTTTTTCCTTTCTTTTTTCGCCCCTCTTTCTTTCTTTCTTTTTTTTCCAGGGCAGAAGCAGACTTTGAACGCCAACATTTTGAGAGTCCTTTGCTCTCGAGAAGGGACGCTTGTGGCTCAAATCGTATCTGAACCCCACTGATTCTCCCCATACGAAGACTCTGGCCTGGCCTGTACAGCCGATTCCCTCTTTTGCCGGAAACGTTAAAGCAGCAGCGACATTAAAAAGAGAGAACGAGGGCAGTTTGGAGATCGGGAGGGCGAGGAGGAGGAGGAGGGCCACGGGAGAGGATGGAGTCGGATTGCCGGCTTTTATTCTTTATTTTGTGTTATTTTTGGCCTTGGCGTGCTTCGTGCCGTCCTTCCCCATTCCCCCGGCCCCGTCGAGACCGTTTTGCTTAAGGAAAGCGGCCGGGGGGGGGGAGGGGAGAGCTTAATTAGGAGTCTGAGAACTGGTCGGTGATTTAGGTAGTTTCTTGTTGTTGGGGCTGGAGCTGTCTCTCTCTCGACAGCACGAAACTGCCTTAATTACTTCAGTTTGTAATCAACGTCCGGGGTCTCATAGCTAACTGTGCAGCGCGCGTAAAGAGAGAAACCCTTCCTTTCAGCGCCGGAGAACCCTTTGGGGACGTAAACGCCACCAACCTTCTCCCGGAGGCGTCCGTTTCAAAAACAAAACAAAACAATAAACGACAAAAAAACAAAAACAAACTGTGGCTCTCTTCGAAACACCGACAATTTCCCGTCCTTCCAGGCTGACTTTAACCAGTAGGGCAGCGGAGGAGGAGGAGGAGGAGGAGAGCGTGTGCATACATGCACGTGCACGCGCGCGCACGCACTCGCACATGTATTTTCCTCTGCCTGGACTGGCAGCGGTGGCATTCGGAATCGCCTTTGTTTCGCTTTTTTCCTTCTCCTCTCCTCTCCCGTCCCCCACCCCCACCCCGCGCCCCAATTTATAAAAAGTCACCTCTAACTTCGACTAAAAGGATTAAGCATTTAGGGCCCAAATGGGGAGGAGGAGCCGAGGGAGACGACAAAAATCCGGGGATTTGTCTAGGGCTCACAAGGCCTCGGTTACGATCATTATTGGCGGGTGGTGTCGCGGGCGGTGCCTGCATTCCAGCGCCGGGGCGGCCGGCGCAACAGCGACCTCGCTCGGGCTTGAGGCTGCGCGGTGCCAGCGCCGCCTCGCCGTTGAGGTCCAGCGGCCCAGCCGGCGGCGAAGGCGCTGCCGCGTCCTCTTTGCACCCAGCGACACGCTGTTTACCGGGTGGATAAATGGACAAGACCTCTCTCACACGTGCGGCCACGCTGGGGGCGGGGGGTGTGTGACCGGGTGGCGATTTCAAAGGGCCTCTGGAACTTGCTTTTTAGTCCGTTCCCGTCACCTTTCCCGGTTCGGGGAGGTGGTTAGATGTGTTTCAACCTCGCCGCCGCGCTGCCCCCGTTGCAAACCTGCTGCTTAGGCAGTCTCTTGTGAGGCCTGCTTATCTACAGTATATACCTGCGAGTCGACATAGGCAAGATGCCCAGTGTGGCGTGGTAGATCGAGTAAGGGATTAGGACTCAGGAGGCCTGGGTTCGAATCCCCACCTAGCTAGGGTTTCACTGGGGATGTGGATCCGGTAAAAACCGCCCCTAAAATACCTCATTTACCTTGAAAGCCCTGCTAGAGTCGCTATTAGTCGGTTCTGACTTGAAAGTGCATCATACAGAGGCATAATGTCTACACAGGTAACACGAGCACACGGTTTCTGGCTTCGTGTGAATGAGGCCACATGTCTCAGCCTTGGTTCTAAAGGACATGCCTTACATGATGCAAATATTTTAAACAGAAGGTTGCTCCATAAATTCAACCACGAAGCAACCACGTTTCGGTTGGTATACTCCTGCGTTGTTGTTTTTTCTGAACTCTTTGCTGATCCCTCGATTATTTATCCCACACAAATAAAATAACCCTCAAACAAAATGACTGTTCTTTACAACTGTATATAGTGCTAATCACATAAGATATATTTATTCAAATAAAGAACGAGCTATTTTAAAAAGATATATACATGCCTACGTATACAAACATACTCTTTACGGAAGGAGCTATTTTAAAAAGATATATACATGCCTACGTATACAAACACACTCTTTACGGAGGTTGCTGTGCATCAGTTCTATAGCAACACAGATTTCATCACAGTAGTCAGCATGAGGAGACTGGAATAGATATATATGTGTGTACTTATGTACACACACACAAACACATCTCTATATATATATAATGTTTCTCTGAAGTGTGATTCCATACATCCCAGTTCTTACACTGCCCTGCAAGTAAGATCCTTTGAAGCTGATGACTTTTACTTCTGAGCAAATGTATATAGGACTGTGCTATGACGGGGGTATACAAACTCTTAAGTGTATGGTACAATTTGGGATAAAATATCTCCAAATTCTAGTTATGAGTCACCAAATATGAATTTTCCATGTTTGGAAGCTGCAAGCCAAAACAGGGTTGTTTGTAATGAAGTCCTAAATATTTATTTTCAGAATAGGGGTCCATGTTCTTGCGGTTACCCTCTTTGGACCCAAAATATATTTGCTTGGAAAAGTAACATATATTGCACAAGGGAGAGAGCTTCAGCTTTGCGCAAGAGGGCATGGCTCTTCCTCTGTTTATACACACACACTGTTTGTCATTACATTACACGATAAACATTACATGACGAACATGGCAAACACAATGTGAAAAATTGTCACAACCCTCCCTACAAAAATTGTCTTGAATGCCGAATCTTTGTAGAAAATGGAAATAAACGGTAAGAGTGACCTCCCAAGTGTTTTATTTGTTCCTTCCTCTCATTTAGCCTTTCCGCTGATATCGAACTAACATATTATCTCATCCAGCTAGATACTTTAATTGCAATTGTTTAGCAGTCACCAATGGTAGAAATATAAGGAGGATTTATGCTTCTGTTCTGGTTCTACTTCCTATATTAGCAGGCTAATCAGAGGTGAAAACCACTGCAGTTTCCGTGGCCCAAAAATGAATAAAAATATTGAGGAATCCCGCTGTTAAGATTATTTTTTCTCTTTCTAGGAGGAAGGAAGTTCCAAGAACATATTTCACAACAGCTGACTTTCGATTTTAAACAAAAATGACGTAAAACTTCCGTCTTTCCAGGAAAGAAACAGGCTAATCAGACTAATAGCTATGCATCGGTCTATTGCATATACAGTACAGTATATATATGCAGACATATAATCAGAATAATGGACATAGAAACATACATATGCATTTTATCTACCTATATCTGTATATATTATCCATTTATCTATCTGTCTGGTTTCATATGCATGCATAGGTGCATACACGTGTACATACGTACATATGTATACAGAAATCACAGAAACGACCTGCAGTTTTAATTGGAAAACCTTTGTCTGCATTTGAAGATAGGTGTGCGTGCGTGTGTAGTATTGCTTGCCACTCCTGCTCTAAATTGATCCTATTTAGATTCATAAAATATTAATTGTTTCTTGTAATCTCCAGAGCTTGTGTCAAAAAAAGGAGAAGTGACTGCTAATTAAAAGGGTTTTTCTGTCTCTCTTTCTCTCTGAAGATTTAGCTGTTGGAGAGTTAGGAAACAAGCAAAGAGCGCTGACGGTGTGTAAAACTAATGAGAAACATACCCTTTGCATACCGAATATTCACACATGAATTTAATTAGTATCCGATTCTCCTACTATTTGGCAGTCTCTAGGCTGAATAACACTGTTAAAAATAATTGAAAACAACAACCAAAAACCAAACCAAACCAGAACTCCTTAGGCACAGATCCTCTTTCCCTTCCCCCGTGTTGAGCCACGGGTTGTTTGTTTGTCTGTTTGTTTGGTTTTTTTTTCTTCCAAACCTTGAAGAAAGAGAGAACTAGAGTATAAATGCAAATGTCATAGACATGAGCCATTACTTTAATTCACAACACTGGACTTGATCTGAACATCGCCTCCCCCTTTCCTTTTGCCAAAGGACTGTAACCCTCCGCTTGGTCCGGGTGTTCCCATGCCCCTCAGAGAAGCCATAGCTCGTTGTCAGGAAGTAAATAACTATTTACACTTAAAATCCGGTCACTAAGGAATGAGATCCTTTGTATATAAAACGCAACGGGGTGTGTGTGTGTGTGTGTGTGTGTGTGTGTGTGTGTGTGTGTGTGTGTGTGTGTGTGTGTGTGTGTGTGTGTGTGTGTGTGTGCGCCTCTTAAGCCAAGCTGCCGACGAGCCTCTTTCTCCTTTTGCTTTCATGCATACTTGGGAATTAATTGCCATGTGGGGAGGGGGGTGGAATATTCCTTTCCCCTACCACACATACCCACAGTCTTACATTCCGCCATAGCTGCATTTTATCGATTCTGGACAAAATGTGTGGTTGGTTATACTCCAGGGAGAGAAACGGGCGGCTTACGAACCACTGGGCATGGGTTCTCCTTGCAATCAACTTGATCGAGGGGGAGGGTGGACTGTGTACTTTTGGTTTCTTCTTTAAAAGTCCATGTGCTGCCCTTTCTCTGTAGCTGCTCCCCCCCCCTCCTTTCTTCTCCCTCCCTGTCTCTGTCTTTTAAAATGGATTTTTTTTGGGATATTTGTCCGTGAATACCAACGAAGGTGATCTGGCTAAGTCTGCCCAAATTGCATGCACATAAAGGATGAACATTAGCCATAGTGCATATGTATATATCTGTACATATGTATATGAATACATAGATATTATGTAAAACAGACATTTGAAATATCCTTGCCTCCCACACTTGCCCTGCTTAATATGTTAGCTGGGTTGATATGAGTCGGTTAATAATAATTGTGATAATCTGCTATAGGAGTTCGTGGTAGGGGTGGGGGCAAAAAAAGAGCTGTTCTCAGCATGTCTGAGGGTGGGTGCCCGGGACTTGCAGTCAAAGGATTCCCGGTTGTCGCTCCACTAACCCTGGGCTCGGAGGTGCCCTGTGCCCAATGCAAATTTCCACATCGGTCTGAGCTCGTGCCTTGCCGCCGCCGCCGCCGCCGCCTGCTCCCGGAGTAGGCAGATCCCTCTTTCGGAAGAGGAGAACCGTCTTGGATTTGACTTTTGCCTGCCAGCTCCGTTTAGCTGTGAACTCAATGGCAGGGTATTATTTACAGTGAGTTCCCAAACTAAACACAATAGTATAATTTAACCTTTCCACGCACTCGTAAATTTTTACTGCTGTGAAACACAGCGCTGCAAATGAATATGCTCGTAGTTACTGACTTAATAACAACCCAGTGGCTCCTGAGACAATAACTCCTTATGAAATATAATAAATATATATTTAAATACAGTATGCCGCCAATGTTATTTTGCTTTTTTTATTGCTTCAATTATTGTATAATTTTATGTGAAGGTCTCTGATCACAAGAAGGGTAGACCTCCCCCCCCCTTTCTCTCTCTCTGTATTTCTCTTTGGGTGCCCCCCCCTTTGATTTTTTTCCCCATAGAGCACAGACCATTGATGGGATGATTAATTATGATATAAAATAGTCCGCTGAAGGAAGATGGCCAATGCCCATCCCAAAACTTGATCTTTCAAACTCATTTGGCCACAATTAAAACAAACTTCGCTGTAGAACTCGTCGATCCCTTTGCATTAAAAACATATGGCTTTCCTATAAAAAATGATGACTGGAAAACACTGACCCATTAATAGCCTGCGGACTGATTTATACTTTATTGTTCTGCTGCCCGGCCATGTGACTCCCGGCAGCCAATGAGCGGACAGGCAGCCTTCAACTTATTAGGTGACTGTACTTCTTCGCAGGGACCAAGTTGTTACATGAAATCTGCAGTTTCATAATTTCACCCGGGTCTGGCTTCTTCCTTTTAAAAACATTTCGGGGGCCCCCGGGTCTGGCTCGCCTTGGGTGGCGATGTCTTCCTCGGGCACGCTCAGCAATTACTACGTGGACTCTTTCCTCCTCCACGAGAGCGAGGAGCTGGTGCCCTCCCGCTACGGCTCGGCTCCTCTGGGGCAGCCCTCCAGGCAGGCGGCCCTGGGCGAGCACCCCGAATTCACCCCTTGCAGCTTCCAGTCCAAGACGTCTGTCTTCAGCCCTTCCTGGAACGCCGTCCACCCGCCGGGCGCCAACAATGTGCCGGCCGTCTACCACCCCTACGTGCATCACCAGGCGCCCATGGCAGCGCCCGACGGCAGGTACATGCGTTCCTGGCTGGAGCCTATGCCGGGCTCCTTGTCTTTCCCCGGCTTGCCGGCCAGCCGGCATTACGGCATTAAACCTGAACCGCTCACGGCGGCCCGGAGGGGTGACTGTACCACCTTTGACACGCACGCACTCTCCCTGACTGACTATGCTTGTGGTTCTCCTCCAGCTGATAGGGATAAGCAAGCCAACGACGGGCCGTTCGCGGAAAACAATGGCGAGAGCGAGGCCAACGGAGACAAGCCCCCCCTCGACCCCAGTAAGTCTGCTGGTGCCTCCTGGGCTCCGGGGGGCACCGTCCTCGGCTGGATTCGCCCGGCGCGATCCATCTTGAGCTATGCGGCATGGCGGGCGGGCGGGCAGGCGGGCGGGCCGGCGGGGCCCGGTGGGCGGGCTGACGGTAGGGCGGGCGGGGGCTTCTCTAGTCATCGAGGGAAAAGCAAGCCCGGCTGCCGCCGCCGCTGCCGCGACACCACGGAGACTGGGCTGGTGCCGCGTGGGTCAGCCTGTGTCCCTTTAGTGACAGGAGCCCCCCCTCCCCGGGCGACAGTGACTGTGGTCAGCTAGCATTGTGTGTCCCTCTGCCTGTGCCGGTGTGTGTCTTGGGGCGAGGCTGCCTTCCTCAGTGACAGTATACAGGGGAGCGTCACGCACCTCTTTTCCCGGGGACTTGCTTTCCTGCTGATAAAGCCAGCTAGGAGAGCCGGACGGGAAAGGGGTTGGGGTGGGGGTGGCGGCAGGAAAGGCGTGGAAGCTGATCCGTCCTAAGGAACACAAGTTACTGGAAGGGGGGGGGGAGAGGAAGGAAAAACAAAACCCTAGAAGCGAATTCGATCCCTTTGTGACGAATTGGGTTTAGTCAAGAGCGACAACTGTTAAGGACATCCTTTCACTCACTCCCCTCTTGGTCTGCTGGTTTGTTTTTAAAATACTGGTTTCTTCATCCCCGGCTTTTAACTGCACAGCCGGATTAAGATGCAAGGAATGCATGCACGCCTGCTTACACACACACACACACACACACACACACACACTCATGCACGCCAACACAGAGAAGGAGAATTATGCTATGCAAATCAGGTTCGTGGACCAGGCAGGGTTATCATTAAATCGACTGTAACGTGTGGATGGGCGGCTGGGAGTATGTCCCCGTGTCTTTAAAGCTAGTGACATTTAGAGCTGGTCGGGACTGCAATGACACTCAGTTCTCCGGGGCCGAACACGGGCATGCTTTGCTTATTTATTTATTGGTGCGGGGGGGGCGAGGGGGAGAGAGAAAGAGAGACCACGAGAGGCCAGAGAGCTGGTCTGGAAGGAGAGAAAGCAGTAAAGGCTGGCTTTAAAATTGCACTCTATATAAACAATATGAAGGGGAGAGGGAGCGGAGGGGAGGGGAGGCGGCCCGTGGGGGTTTTAGTGCGAGTAATTCTACGTGACCTCCCCGTGTGTCTCTGTTTGAAAGCCATTGTGTCTGCCCACCCTGTCTGTCCGTCTGAATGAAAGGAATGTCGTAAACCACCGCTATCAGGGCACCTAGAGGCTTCAGGAGAAAGGTGGCCCAAGGGGCTGGCTGTTCTGGAAGAAACTCCACACCAAAATGGTGTTGATCTTCTGCTTTTTTTGGGGGGGGGGGACTTCCTCAATCTCAACCCCTGCCCTTGTTTCCTTTGCAGATAATCCCGCTGCCAATTGGTTACACGCGAGATCCACGCGAAAAAAGCGCTGCCCTTACACCAAGCACCAGACGCTGGAGTTGGAGAAGGAGTTTTTGTTCAACATGTACCTCACCAGGGACCGGCGGTACGAAGTGGCCAGGCTTCTGAATTTAACGGAGAGACAAGTGAAAATCTGGTTTCAGAACCGGAGGATGAAAATGAAGAAAATCAATAAAGACCGAGCAAAAGACGAATAAAGAGGGTGCGCGTTGCAGGTTCATCGCGTTTCACGGCAACGAAATCTCGACCCAACCCCCCTACGCGCCCCGTCTTCTCCAACGCAACACAACACAGCCCCCTTCAACCCTTCTGAGGCTGCGCCCAGGCCTCACGTTACTTG
Source organism: Pogona vitticeps (assembly GCF_051106095.1). Classification (NCBI taxonomy): domain Eukaryota; kingdom Metazoa; phylum Chordata; class Lepidosauria; order Squamata; family Agamidae; genus Pogona; species Pogona vitticeps. The sequence goes on along the minus strand of NC_135788.1, from coordinate 36,446,085 downwards.
CATTTTTAATATATTTTTTTTAAAGAACAAAATTTGTGGTTGTTTCTCGTTGGCCAATTCTGCTTTTGAAAGCACCTCTCCAGCGTGCAGGGAGATAACGGCTGGGCCCCGGTGCTACGATGGAGGTATCCTGATTTTCAATTTTCTTCCCCCCCCCCTTAACCATAGGAAAGAGAGAGAGAAAGGAGGCATTAACGCAGCAATGCTGATTTTCTATTTTTGTTTTTGTTTTGGCTTGTCTAAATCTACCTGTCCTGAAAGAAAGAAAGAAAGAAAGAAAGAAAGAAAGAAAGAAAGAAAGAAAGAAAGAAAGAAAGAAAGAAAGAAAGAAAGAAAGAAAGAAAGAAAGAAAACTACCTTTTTAATGCACAATTCTTTATGGACTATATAGGTTAGTCGAAGTAGTTAATTTTATTTGCTCTTTGCGCGGCAGAGAAAGGTCTGATTGAATACTTGAACACTGTGTTTTATTGTGGTAATTATATTTGTGACTCAATTTTTGTGCTTCGGTGCTGTATCGGATGTGGTCCTGTAAGCTAGAATTCAATTTGAACTCAGGTTGTTTATTATAAGGTTGCATAGAGTATAGCTCTGTAGTGTAAGGAGTCCTTTCTGCCCCTTATCCTTATTAGACAGTTACCCTTGGATTGTATGGGAGGGGAAAACCCAATTTGCTGTCTCCCTGTCCCAGATTTTAAACTGAATGGGAAAAAAATGTATCTGGGATGGGAAAAAGACTCAAGGATCCCCACCACCCCAGTTCCTTTGGAGCAAGTCATTTAAGTATGCACATTTGATCTATATATATAGTACAGTCATTGTCAGTTGTATATATATATATATACATATATATATATACATACATACATATATATATAATCTATATATTAAAGAAAAAATCCTTAATCATCAGACTAGCTTGAATATTGTTTTTGCACCTGTGAGCAGTTTTCAGATATCGGAGCTATACCTATATGTGAAAAAGGTGACTACCTATGGTTTACGTTTTAAGTTTAATCAAAAATTTGATTCCTATTGTAATGAAGTTTAATTTTATTGATAATAAATTATGCAGTCTAAAAACAACAACCTTTGGTTATTGTAGATTTGTATCAATTATTAAAAAAAAGAAATAAAAATTTAAAAAGTCCTGGAAGTTATGTTTATGCAGAAGCTACACTGTATATTTTGCCATAGTTACCTCATGGCCTACTGACCAAATAGTTGTGTCCAAATGATATTTAACTTTTTGCTAAATAAAATATATATTGATTCTTTTATATTTTTGTGCTGCTTTAAGATTATTAAGTGCACAGCAATTTGCCCGAACCCTGCCCAGATATGGCATCTACCTTGTAGAAAACCCCAAAGCCTAACTTTGATTCAAAACATGGTTATTGGAAAGAAAAGCCGATTAAGTGTGACAGAACTTACCTCCAAACTGTTATGCTAAATTGAATAGATAGGCAGGTAGACAGACAAAAGGATTTTGTATAACCAGATAGTGGGCCTAAGTTTGCTCCTCAATAAACATCCCATAAAGGATATTACTAAACTCAAGCCACCCAGTGTTTTTTAGAGAATCCTCTACAGAAAGCTGAAAATATTAATTACAGTATTTTGAATGGCTTTCATGACTGGAAATACATAGCGGGCATTAAAAAACACCGGGCCAATAATATTGGTGACCTTTGTCGGTAAAAACACAGTTATCCAATCGAGTTTGCCCTCACCTCTCTTACAATGCTAAACGAGCTTTTGGGGGTGAATAAACCATAGACCAAAACGAAAGGCATGCAAGTTCAGTCTTGTTCTTCCTATAGAGACCACTTTTGTTGTGAATCTCCTTATGGTTTCCTGCTCTTACTGCAGTCTCTCTCTCTCCTAGCTACTGAGGTAAACATGCTGCAGTTCATGCAGCCAGACGTGGATGCATGCCTGATGAAAAAAAGGGGGGGATGGGCATTATAATTTTCGAGAAGTTTTGATCCTTGCTTTTGTCGTTTTAGTTGGGTTGATCACATGGAGCCCTTTTTTTGAAGTGAGCGGCTAATTGGAATACTCAATTAAATACAGGGAAACATCTTTGGGGGGGGGAAGCTTGAGTCAGACTAGGCAGAAACAAAAGGAATTCTGTTGTGGTGAAAGTCCGTCACGCCTTAGGCTTGGTGCTCAGTGGGCGGAGAAGGCGCCAAGAATATGGCAAGTGAAAAAGATTTTTTTCCCTTTTTTTGGGTGCACAAGACCAAACACAGCCCCCCCCCCCCGCCTGGATCTTGCAGCATGAATGTCCTGGTTTATTTTAAAAGGGAAAAAAAAAGCTAGCACACTTCCAGCTAACAAGTCTTGGCTAAAGATGCTGTTAGAAAAATTCAGAGCCATGAAGTGCAATAAAAGAAAATGACGGCTGTAACTGTTTATGGGGTGTAAAATGCTGGAAGGCTAAGACAAGAATTTTCAAGAGCTTCACATTTATGAAAGTTAGAATAGTCAGGGCGGAGTGTGCTTTTTATTTGTAATTTCTGGTTTCTTTGTCTTCTTTTTTTATTTTAAAGCAAAAAAAAAGTCTGATAAGACATGTTCGATTAGTTGAAAAAAAGGCGAAACCGTTCTTACCTACGGGAAGAGAAAAAGAAATCCTAATTAATGCCTGCTCCAGTGGTTTGGGAGGCTGGGACGCCCTCTGTTGTTGCAGACAGTGGGAACTTCAAAGAATCGGCATTAGAAGTGTGTAATAAATGGCAGGTCTGCAAACTGTCTGGAATTCGCCTCTTAATGAGTTTACAACTGTCCAGCCACAATTAAGATTTTCTACAAAAGCCCTTTCATTTGTTTTGTCTGGCTGTTTCAGATAAAGCGGGTCTGCGGAAATAGCTAGCTTTTATTAGCCTCTTCCCCCTGAAATGTAGGCTGGGAGGTGGACGTTTATCTTTAATGAATTTGCCGCTGGAATCTTTCCTATAATTGCTACTGCATGGCAAAGTAGATTACTTGAAGCGTTTGCCGTGGTAGATATCAACTATGCGTAACACGTTTACGAGATTCCTACACCTATTTTATTGCCTGTAATGACAGGAAGGTAACAGCAGATGGCAATGTTGTTCCATGAAAAGAGGGGTGTTGCAGCCTTGAAGCGCGGAGAAAGATTCTAAAATGTCGACTTTCTAATACCATCGTGTTTGGTTTTTAACAAAGGACATAAACACAGCCGTTGGGTGTATAATTTTCGGCTGCGAAACATTTTGCTCTTAAACATATAGGTCTCGATCCAGATTTAGTCAAATTGAGAAGTAGAAACAATGAAACCAATGGACCTTATCACAGTTTTTTCTTTAAATAAGTCATGTAGTGAGACTCTTAGCTTCTCGAGTTTATATGGTAAATCCCTCAGTTTATATATATAACGGTGTTCTGGAATATTTATCATTATTTACGAAAAAGCAGGGTAACTCCTCCACCGACCCAGCAGTTTCAATGCTGTTTATATGTGCATGAGCAATATGTGAACAGACAGGCGAGATACCTATATCTTTATTTATCTGTGATAAAGGCATGTAATCAATGTACTGTACACAATCACATACTTTACCTCAGTGGGTTAATCAAGAGAGGCATAGAGGTATCTGTGTTTTTCACAACGCATGTACCTCCTCTGCAATGATAACAAACTACAAATATATTCGTGTTAATTAAAGCATATACAATTTCGTTGGCTAATTGAAATGCATAACTATATACCTGTATAAGTTTATAAAATAGACATCTATATTATCATTTCCATAAACTCATTAACTTCATGACAGAGGATGGAATCTTATGCACACTTCCCTGGGATTAAGCACCATTGAGTACAGTTGAACTTACTTTCAAGAAAAAGCATGCGGGATTCTGCGTGGGGAACTCAGAAGGCCATACTACTTTTCCTGGGGTTTAATCCTAAAATAGGTCTACATAGGACTGGAGCTTACGGAAAATATCCTGAACCTTACCAAGATGACATCCGTAATTTTATTGCTGAGTCTTGGAGCACCAATGTTATTGACTGAAAGGTTGCAGAGTAAGGAAGCAACACCAGTGTGGATTTTTTGTTTTGTTTTGTTTAAAGTGTTTTCTATGGTACTAAAACGTACAATCGGTAACACGAATACCTTTATGAGGACTAACCCCGGAATTCACTATGTAGCGGGCAAGCGTTCAAGAGGGAAGAAATCGCTTGCCTGCAGTTTACCGCGGGATCCTAGTGAAAAGATCCTGTTCTTCAGCCTATGGTTGCACAAAAGAGATTTCATTCTGCTCCGGGTCGAAACCGTTCGGAAAAGACTCAGTATTTTTTTTTTTTTAAAAAACAGAGCCCAATCGGTGGCTCTTCGATGAAGTGGTTAGGCTGCAAAAATTTAATTTGAACATTATTTACCGGACGTTGAATTTCCTTAGCAGATGTCTTTGCTGCAGTAAAAAAACTCTGCTTGCCTTCTAAGCAATTTCGACTCTGTGGGACACGATTTAATTATATTATGCAGATGCTCCACTGTCTGATACACGACAGAGCCAAGATGTCTCTGCAAATTCATTCTGGAACTCTTCTTGATCTTTATTTATGATTTCACTTATCAAAAATTAATATGTCTTCTGCTAGCTCCATTCATTCTCCTATGACCCAGTATGTATAAACTTACATCCCTAAGCTAAAAGAAAGGGATTTAACTTCCTCGGCCAATAGCTACCAAAAGGCTAGAAATGTAAATATTGTGCCTCCAAATTTCAGATAAAGGAAATAATGATGATAATAATGATAGTCTCGATGTTTGGCCCACTGCTATGCACCAGCAATACTGAGAAATAAGTTCAATATGATGATAATGATCGAAATACTGGAAAATTACATTTTCCCCCCAATAACAACAAAAGATTAGGAATTAAATCAACCTCCTGAAGTGAATATATAACTGTGAATTATATTCAATTGTACAGTAATTATTTTAAAAAGAAGTCAGGAGGAAAGATCAACCAATAATCTGAAATTATTTCAGTAGTTTGAGGTCTGTATATAGGGTAGAACCCCTATGTTTCACTTATCATCCTACTGGGAAACTGGATTTATATGAAAGAGTTGCAGCCTGTAATAGGATGTTTACACAGTTCTTAGCATCCCGTGTTTTCTTTTAACACATCTTGACATCTGAAATACAAATACAAGCTAAGTAACTCATATAAGATTTAACTGGACAATCAAAAGCAAATTAAGAAGAACAAAACCTGCTGAAATCTGATTCCTGGACTGTTTCCATAAATATTTTGCTGGATACCACAACAATCCCCTCTGCAATATTCCAGAGGGTGATAAATTTGTCCTCATTTAAAAAGAATAATAATTTAATTTTACAAATGAAGTACACTGTAAAAAAAAACTAACAAAAACCTGTGAATTTGGTTTCGGCTTACTATTTTTTAAAGCAATTATATAAATGAAACAGGGAACTTGGGGTAGATAGAATAGCCTGGGGGTTATCCTGGTTTTGTTTAATAAAATCACACTCTGTAAACTACACATAATATTCTTTATGTGTTAACTCTAACATAAAACAGCAACCAATTTTGTAATGTAATAAATAGCAACCATGCCAAACTGTGTCCTTTTAGATCAGATCAGAGAATACAGGCACCTACTCACCTCAAAAAGGATGACATTTCTGCATTCACATACCAATATACCATCTTCAGGGAAGGGTAAAAACATATTCCCTTTTTACTGTGATGACAGTGGTTCAGACCTCACTGGGAAGAGTGATTTGTTTAGCTACCGATAAATGTGGGTTTTTATTACAGATTAGCCTGCTTTTTATGGGTACGTGATTTCCTCTGTGCAGTTGTGCAAACTTCTTGTAAAATATTCCCATAGTTTCCAAGATATCACTTTAGGAAAGTGGGGCCTTTTTTTAAAAAAGTAGGATTGAGGAACAAACTGATTTTAAACCTGTGTGCGGCCGGACCCTCCAGGAAGGTTTAGCCCTCGGCCTAAAATCTAGCTGCACTTAAACACTGGTTGATTAAAAAAAAAAAAATCTGTCTTGCCTTATCAATACCCAAGTCTAGACTATTGGTTATGTTTGCTCTTGCTGGCTTCTTGCCCCTTATCATGTTGTCACCAGACTAGCAATTAATTCTTCTAAAGCCATCAAATCCATGTACAGTACTTTGATCTGGGTTGCTTTGTGGGTTCCTTTCTCTTCCCTGTTACTCCTTAGCTCAGGATATGTTTAATTTGAAAATTATTTTGTATAGGACTACTGACACCCCCATACCTTCCTTCCTGACACTCATCTTAGTGCACTGATCAGTAATCAATAACCCATCAGTGCCGTCAACATTATCACACACATATACAGGGCTCTACCCTTCTAGGTTAAGCATAACCCAAGCTACCATGCCTAACTCTAAGCCAAGAAACCTGCTTAAGTCAATATCACCTATTACATTTGTTATTTATTGGCAAACCACATTGTTTATTCCAGCCCTATCTTACGAGGACTTCCCTGGATCTCCTAAATGACCCTCCTGCCATACACAATACTTGCAAGGCACCAAAATGCACCCTTCCTTAAGAAACCAGGCAAAGGATCGCCAGGAACAATTTTAAGTTGTGGGAACCTCTTTGTACACCCAGGACACCAAACTCTATAATTTAAAGGGAGAATTTCCGGGGCAATTCCATTGTATCCCTTCCAGTTTATGATGTGCAATATAGCAGGGCAGTAAAAGCTGTCTTTCCCAAAAACTCTCTGTCTGAGGGAAGGAAACTCATTTTACGATCCGTTTAAAAGAAGGGTTTAGGGGCGCAACATCCTCAATGGGATGTAGCCTGATTGCTAGGTGGGGGGGGGGAAATAAGTGTTTACAAAGGCAGGAGCCTCTTCCATGATCTGAGAGGACCCGTCCCATCGACACCAGCCCAGAGGAATCCAAGAGGTACGTGTTCTATACCGGCGGCGGGGAGAATGGAGCAGCTTCCAGGATCCCTGCCCCATTCAAAGATATTTTCGTGTGTGTGTGTGTGTGTGTGTGTGTGTGTGTGTGTCTGTGTGTGTGTCTGTGTGTGTGTCTGTGTCTGTGTCTGTGTGTCTGTGTGCGCGCGCGCGTTTTAAGGTGCTGAAAGCCATTCATTTCATTTTATTTTTCCCCATTGGGCACACGTTAATTCTTTATTTTAAGAAACGAGGGACCATGATGGTAGGCAAATATATATATAAATACATATATATAAAACAAACGGAGGAGATAGATACATGTATATAAACAAAAATGAGATATACTGTATAAACAATATATATATATATAAACAAAAATCATGCGATGGAACAGATAGATCCCTGCTCATCCAAGCGTAGTAATTGCCTACATCCTAATTTTTAAAAAAGGAGTCCCAGGATCTAATCTTCTTTGGAAGCTGGCAAAAGAAGACACACACACACACCCTTGCGCTGTTTCAATGAGGCATCCAGAGATGTCTATCAGTTAGCCTTCAGAGCCTCCAGACATATCGGGCCCCTTTTAGCTTTGAGACGGAAAGAGTTGGCTAGACGGAGAGAAGGAGAGAGAGAGAGGAAGGAGCGTTCTTCTTCTCACTCATCTGCCCAAAGTGATTAGACGAATGCAGTCTGCCAAGGTCTTGTTAGATCTGCGGGCAAATTACGAAACCACCTCTGTAAGCATTTGTAGAATGATTACCGGCAGACAAACAGACAGACACACGTGTGACATAATTCAGTAATGGGTATGTAATGTTGGCGATCCCTGCCAGAAACAAAGCCTACATGAAAAGCAGAATGATTTCTTCTCCACCCGTGTCTATATCTACTCTCTAGATCTAGCATTATGAAACAGATATCTCTGTCTGCTTTACAGATCATAGACTGAGAGATGCCCGTGGCCTGGCGTGCGCCTGTATCCGTGTGTAGGCTCTCTTTCTCTCTCTCTCTCTCTCTCTCACACACACACACACACAGACGCAGAGATAAGAGCATGAGGGAAGGAATAATGCGTCGTTCGAGTTTATTGAGGACGGAGGCTGTTTTTATGGGCGAGGTTTTTTGTGCCTTGTTTTGGGTCTAACTGCCACCACTGCCCCCCATTTAAGAGAACAGGAAAACTCAGAGGTTGACAATAATTAAGATGACGACAGATAATCAAGAAAAAATTAGCAGTGGTGTAAAATGCATTGAATCTCAGAATGGAATTGATCACTTCAGCCCTCCCGTCCCCCCCATGAACAGTTCAGAAAATATACGTAATTAGACTGGGAAAATCGAGAAAAAGTACAGGAGCTCCCCTCTCCCTTTTTAAATATATATATATATATATTATATATATATATACATATATACATATATATCATGTAAGAAATCAGAAGGGAGTCAGCTATCCGTTTCGAAACGCTAGTCTTGCATTTCATATGGAAGCGGAAAATCCTCCTTTTAATTCGGAGCCGCTCCTCTCCCGCCGGCCATGTGGCCGCCTTAACGGGGGGGGGGCAGTGGCGGAAGCCTCCCTCGCCTTTTAATTTGTTAGATACCGTTTTGATCCTTCCCCCCCCCCCCCCTTCCGTTATAGGACCTGGTGAGTTCCCCTGATCTATACCACCTGTGATGCGGGCGGAGATTGGAGGACGGGGTCATATGACTGGTCACGTGGTGGAGGCAGCAGAGTCCAAAAGAAAATGGGGTTTGGTGTAAATCTGGGGGTGTAATGTTATCATATATCACGCTACCTCGTAAAACCGACACGGAAGCCTACCGGACAACAAATCACCGGTCAAAATTATGAGTTCTTCGTATTATGTGAACGCTCTTTTTAGCAAATATACGGCGGGGGCTGCTTCTCTGTTCCAAAATGCGGAGCCTACGTCTTGCTCCTTCGCCACCAACTCCCCGAGAAGCGGCTACGGACCCGGGGCGGGCGCCTTCACCTCCTCCGTGCCTGCCTTGTACAACGTGAACAGTACCATATATCAAAACCCGTTCTCATCCGGATACAGCCTGGGCTCCGACGCGTACAACCTGCACTGCTCCTCTTTCGATCAGAACATTCCCGTCCTCTGCCATGACTTAACCAAATCCAGCTGTGAGAAAGCGGAGGAGAGCAACCTGCACAGCCAGGCTGAGGGCAATTTCCGGATATACCCCTGGATGAGGTCTTCAGGTATGGGGAAGCGGGGCAGGGTGTGTGTGTGTGGGGGGGGGTGCGGGACCGAGAGCAGCGAGGTGGCGGCGAAGATGAAAGCCATCTCCGGCCGAGAAATCAACCCCGTGCGGAGCAGCCGGGCAAACTTCCACGCGGAAAAGCGCGCCTGCCAGTCTTCTGTTTTTAATTAGAGCAGAGGCGCCATTGCGCAGAAAGCCCGTGGCATTGTATGTAAATGAGCCCCATAAAACTTTCTATTGCCCAATTAATGGGTTCGAGCCTCGTAAATTTATTTAACTCCACTTCGCTGTGGAATTGGGAGCCTTGGGTTAGGCTTGCTGGTTTGTTTGGCTTTTTTGGGAGGAGGGGGGTCGGTTCCACAGGGAAACAAGGAAGGGTGGCGAAGGAGCTTGGCCTCTCTCCCTCTGGCAGAAAAGGGGTGTTGGGTGGGAAGCCGAGAAAGAGAAACGGGGTGGGATCTCCTGGACGTGGGAAGGTAAGCAAGGAAAAAGGGGTCTGGAACCCAAACACCACCACAGGAGCTTGTCTTTGTGGACTGAGCTAAAAAGTGTGACTCCTTATTTTTATTTGTTTTATTTTTCCAGAACCATGCTACCTTTTAAAGATGCAGGACAGAAAACGATTCTCAGAGCAATGGAAGCCCTTTAGGTGATTTCAGGGCAGAAGGAAGCAGGCGGTTGTAATGGCTAGACAGGAGACTTCGCTTGGCTCCCTTGCCCTCCACGGGAGACCAGAATGTGGGTTAGGACCTTCTCGGACATCCACCTCCTTTGGATGATCCTGGATAGTATTGTGTTCTCGGAGGCTTGATAGTATTCTTAATTAAAAACAAATAATTAGGCACTGAAAACTGACTCTTCTCCCTTTTCTTCCTTTTGCGTGGGACGCTTCGAACAAGTTAGGGATGCAAACTTTAAACGCACCGAGCCCAAGCAGTCCGCGGGGCTTACTTTCGAGGAGACCTCAGCTTTTGACTCCCTGGAGCTGAGAGGAAGTCCCGCTGAAGGAAACAGCTCTTGTTTCTGTGCCCCTGTGCTAGTCTTGCCATCCTGACGGGCATCCTTTTCTAGGCGTAACTGAACCCAGTGGGGCTTACTTGGGAGTAGGCATCCACAGACGATTGCTCCGCAAATGGCCCTTTTGGGGAGAGGGCGGCTGGACGCTGTGTCTGGCTGAAAAGGTCTTTGCCAGGAACTGGTGATGAGGGAGGGGACGGGGGGGGGCAAAGCAGCAGGTTGATCTATTCCGTTTAGCAGCTGGGGGTTGGTAGATTCCTCCCAGGGTTCACCTAGGTTGCTTTTCATGCCCCCGTTCTCCCCTCCTCTCTTTCTCCTCTCCCTCTCCCTACCCTCCGGCCCCCTCCCTGCAGGTCCGGATAGGAAGAGGGGGCGTCAGACCTACACCCGTTACCAGACCCTCGAGTTGGAAAAAGAGTTCCACTTCAACCGCTATCTGACCCGCCGGCGGAGGATAGAGATTGCCCACGCGCTCTGCTTGACGGAGCGGCAGATCAAAATCTGGTTTCAGAATCGGCGCATGAAATGGAAGAAGGAGCATAAAGAAGACGCCGCCGCCGCCGCCGCCGCCACCGATGCCGATGGCGCCGCCGCGGCCAAAGACAGCACATCCGCCGCAGCCTCTGTGGAGAAAGTAGAGGAGGAGGAAGAAGAGGAGGAGGAGGAGGAGGAAGCAGAGTGAACCCGCCGGCTTCCCACTCTGCCGGGCTCTTCTGTTCTGTATGCACGTGACAGTTGCAAACGCTACCTTGAAATCAACGTGAAAATAAATAAAATAAAATAAGAGAGAGCCTTGTAATGGCCATTCCCGATTACAAGGAGGGGGTGGGGGAAGAGAGCTTCTTGCCTTGCTTTCCTGCACCCCCCCCCCCGCAAGAGCATCCTCCGTTACGCTCTGTGTAAACTGAGAACAATTTCTAGCCCAGTAAGTTGACTTCAGCCCTCCAAACCTGTTGTAACGTTTGTATTATTGCTAGATGGATATAGATTGATTTTTACTGGTATACGTGACAGGAAAAAAAAATCCTTACTTGCACAAGAAAGGGGCAAAAAATAAAAATGTAATAAAAATGTCCCACATTAATTATCTTCCAAATAAACTACCTGACTGTACTGGTCCGAATCAAGTCCTAAGGGATAGGTTCACACACAGACTACCTAATTTATGCTTAAGATCTATGTACTTCCAGTTCCTGTTTCTATTTTATTTTTGTCTATATAACCTGGAAAGGGGGGAGGGGCAGAAATCCTTGAGAGAAAAAATAGATAAAACCACTACACTCTACTACAGTGAATCCTACTACCTATCTTCAAAACTACCTATTATCTAGCTCCTCCTACCCATCTTCAACATTATACTGTATTTTATTAATGGAAAAAAGAGGGAAGATAATATTAATGATTTGCTTACAGGACCTGAAGCATAGAGAAGAAGGCGTAAAAGAAAGCAAGGTCTTTCTATTTCTGATATAGTATTTCAAGCAGAGTATTGCTTAGTATAATTTAAAGTTTTTTTAAAAAATAATATATTTATTCCAAGGCTAAGTGAAAACAATATGCTGCAATATAAGCTTTCTTCTCAATTCTTTGCTAGTCTGAATTTAATAAGGTAACACATCGCAATGATTGTACAAAGTGGTTTCATCTCTTCTGTTTGTATTGCGCTCTTCATGGCCTATTAGGTGCTTCATTTTAATTGTTTATACCTTTCATTCTGCCTGATGCAACTGAAAACAGCAACACTTGAGAAGAACTCATGTGAGGGACAAGCATCTGCTTTCAAGCCACTTTTCTTTCTTTGTCTTCTTGGAGAAATATTTTAGGAATTAAACTCTGCTGACTTTCATGCAATTAACACATCCTGTACAATGAAACTGAGATTTGGCTCTGTTAGTGGTCTGGGAACCCATCTGTAAACACATCATGCCATATCCGATGAAATGAGCCAGGACAGCTCATGCTATCATAAGTTTGTTAGTCTGTTTAAAGTGCCACAGGACTCTTTGTTGTTTGTACTTAATAGGGTTTCTAAGCATGATGCAATGTTAAAAACTGCAATGTTAAATAAATTCCGCCTTGAAAATTTGGCTACACTTTATGCGTAAATCGTATATTACAATGTGCTTCTCACTATGTCCAATGTGAACATTGAGGTGTTTCATGTCAAAATGGGAGGGGGAAGTGTGTGTGTGTGTGTGTGTTTATGCATTGCGTGTGTGTGTGTGTGTATGTGTGCGCACACGTATGACTTCTCTTTGGAGGTGTATCACCCAGTTTAATGTGCTTTCTGTTATACAAAATAAAAATGCTTGTTAACAGTGGCTTATTCTTCTTTATCAGGCGAGTGGGTTGAAAATATATGCATATACACAGCCCAATGCTAGACCTCCCAACAAGTAAATAAATAATCCCTAGCAGTTAGGGGAAACAATACTAACTCTGCAACTGTGCAGGTACCTGGAAAGTAATCATAGCATAATTTTGTTTTCAGAGTAACTCACCCAAAATATAATTAAATCACACATTCAAGAGAAATTTCCTCAATCCAAGACAATAGGAATGAGGATATAAGATATCTGAATCATTAGAAATGAAAATGGTAATTAATTTTCAAGTAGGGCCAAATTAGTTCTATGAGTTTCAATACAGGATGAATAGGGCTTGGTGGAGGGTTAGGCTTCAGAATGGAAAAATCTGAATTCGGGTTTCAGGAGTCTCTACCGCATAGGCGGAAATCCTCATTTATGGGACCAAGAAAAAAAGAGCCCATATGAAAATTTTCGGACCAAATATCCGAATAAGGGGGGGAGAGAGTTAGATGTAGGGCGTAAGATGCTCAGTAGCCTTCGGAAAGTCCAATTACCGAAACAACTATAACAACAACCGGGGGGAAAGATAAGACATGCACAGACCGCTGCAGGGGCGTATTTCAAAATATTTTTCCTACCAGCCTTTTTTATTTTCTTTTTTTTTAAGTTAGACTGTACAGTTTCAGGATGAAATCATAAATACCATTGTAAAGGGCAAGATAAATAAAGGTAGAAGGAACAATCCGTGCTAATTTCAGCTGCGCTGATAAATGCATTTAGTGCAATTTTAATACGAGGGAGGAACAGAGAAAAGTCAAACCGTGGCTTCTTTAAAAATCTAGGTCTGCCTCTCTGGTAAAATGGCGCCTCTCTAAGTCCTGCCTCTTTCTTAGTGATGAGGAAAGGGCCATAAATCCGTTGTTGTTTATGAAAATTTACAACTTTGCAATACAACTTTATGAGTGGCTCTTCTTCTCTATTGGTTGCCGGTGGTCATGTGGATGGTAACCGTGAACATGAACTTTTTTATAATTTCCCTGGCGAGAATAGAGCTGCATTCTTTTGCTCAGCTCTGTCCTGCTTCGGATCTCTCCGGCTTTTCAGTCTCCCCCCCCACCCCACCCCCGCTCCAGCAATCCACCCACCCCGGTTTTCATTTGTCCTTTGCAAGTCAATAGGGAGAGCCGAGGATATGAAGGTTCAGCAGAGGCAGCTGCCTGGAACACAGGTCTGGGATGGCAGTTTCCAGTTCCTCCGCCGGAAGGTGTGGCATATTGGATTCAAAGCGCCGGAATGGCAGATTTTCAACTCGCAACCTGGCTAATTTCCTGCTTCTTCTGGCACAAAAAGGGAGAGCGATTCGTCTCCGGTGCAGCCAAAACGACAGCTGTCAAAGTAGCAGGAGCGCCTCCGAGCCAGGACCTAAAAGGTGAGAAATGCACAGAACAGGAGCATGAGCGAGAAAAACCTGGTGACATTAGACAGCCTGGAAATAGAACAAACCCCCTTCTCCCCCGCTGCATGTGCCCGTGCATGTTATCTAGAGAGGCTTAGAGTATTGATCAGCCAAAGATGCGTTGAGACCAATGGAAGCCTTCTTAGCCTTTTGGACTTTGCAGTGCGCAGACGAAACAGGGAATATATATGTCCGTCGGTGCACCTGTACCTTTTGTCATTTTAAATGGGTGAAAGACATTTGTTTTACAATGGGTTTGTATTTCGCACAAGCGGTAGATGTTTTCTGAAAGAATCGAGTTAGAATCACAGAGGTGGAATAGTATATATCGTGTGTATTCTCAGACCTGCTTGTTTACCTTTTGTAGCTTCTTCTTTATTATGATACTTTTTTTCCTTTTTAAATTAATGATCTGATCAGCTGACAGACGTAAATAAAGAACCCGGTGGCGTATCAATTAGTTTTAGATTCTAGCCTAAGATTAGTTCCGGTAAAGTCAGATTGCACATTAGATTATTTGATCTTGAGATATAAAATGTGTACAGTATTTTTGCGTCACTTGTGCTGTTTGGAGTCTGGGTAATATTATAGTCTTTTAAAGGTCCGGAAATGCGGTTTGCTCATTAAGGGTAACTGAGATTTAAATATATTGGGAGATTTTGTTTCACTATCTCAAAGTGGGGGGGAGGGCAGATTTAGGCTGTGCAACAGTGGTGAATTTTCTGAAAAAATATAACGTGGTTCTGGTGGAAAAGTTGGACTGAATCTTTTCTTAGGAGTCATTTCGCGTGGTTTACCCCTTTATTATTATTCCTTCTTGCATATGGTCATCCCGGAGAAAAATATTTCTGACGGTGCTACCTTAAAAAAAAATCTGTTTTAATATATTCATTTACGTCGTTAACGACGAAATGCGGTTGTCTTGAATGTCCAAGACGTGGGGTTTTTCCCCCTTCTCCGTGCTGATGAAGAATTACGTGTGCATTGCATTGCAGTATCTGGTTGACTGCAACTGCAGTGAATGTCGGATTATTTATTGCCAAGTGGAATATGCTCAGTGCTGCCTCTCTGTGGCCAACAGCGGTACTAGACCCCGAGAGGGTCAGAAGCGACCGCCAGTAGAAATGAATAAACACACACACACACGCGTACATACGTAATACATTACAGGACTTCTCGGGTTGCTTATCAGTGTAAAACTATTTAAAAACAGCAACCACTGCTCCCGAAAAAAACCTAAATACAAAATTATAAAATCTGACCTTTAATTGGCCTCATGAAGCTGTATCCCTTTGAAGTTATTTCAAAATTTAGAAGTAATATGGCCGAGGGGATATCCCATACTCAAAATACGTTATTAAGCTGAATGTTTGCCACGGTGATCTGGAAGCGCTGAAGCTATAGTCCTATTAAGGTGACTAATGCAGTGTTCCATCTACACAATGTGTAGGGTTGCTAGATCTGTTTGGATTAGTGGCTATTAGGTAAATGTTTTCTGTGCATCTCTGGAACATAAGGATTTGAAAATAGATCTATACCTTTGAAGAAGGAAGCTTTTAAGCTTAAAAAGCTTACATCCTCCCCCCCCCCCCGCACCTGTATTCTAAGTTTGTTTGACTTAAGGCCTCCACTGAATGGAGGCGGAAAGGCGGGAGGGGAATGTTACGGTGGGGGTGGGAAGGAAACCTTGGTGTTGTTAAAGTGGTAATCTTCCATTTTAATTCAGCAGATGCTGCCATTCTAAGGAGATTTGAGAGTTAGGTGCGTTTTGTTTTAAATGAGACGAGCGAGTTACCTTGCTTCAGTTCAGAACGTGCCTAGTGAAATTTGTCAAGAGTTCATTCGAGAAGTCACTGGCAAAGCTTCTGGTTAGCAGATGTGGGTTTCAGAATGTCTAACTCAGCCACTGAAAAATTAAATAAGATTTGCCACGAAAAGACCTTGGTATTATTCGTTCCCTAGACGGCAACCACTCCAGTAGCCGGAGGCCTGGTGAGCTTGTTATGTGTGTGCCTGCTTTTTATTCTGATTTATTTTGCCATTAAGGAAACAACAAAAGCAATTCAAAACAGAGTTCAGCGAAATGCTCCCCTTACTGTGTTAAATTTACAGGCTCTTTTCCACCGTGTAAATGTTTACTAGACGCTCATATTATATATGTGGAGACTGGCATTTGACCAATGAAAACAAGCTGGAATCTAGCCATATCAGGACCTTCCAAAATATAGGCTATGGGGAAAAAAGTTACCTGTATATTCAACTGTAGGAACTCTCCCCCATCCCCATTCTATGGACACTGATATTTATTAAACACAGGACTTCGTTCTCTTTTTCTCCCTTTCTCTCCCCCCCTCCCCCAGCCTTTGTTTTCATTTTAAAATCTATGAAAGGTAATTTAGTTTGTCTTTCCCATAATATCTGGTCTCCTGGCTTTGTGCCGATGCCTTCCCGCCCCACACTGTCAATTGCATTTATAGGTTATCTTTTAGGCTTGGGAAAGATCCTTGTTGGAGGCCATCAAGAGCTCCCTGGGAGACTCCAGTTAAAGACGCAAACAATGCACAAGTCTGTGGGGGTGAGGGTAGTGGATGTTTTAGCTCACTGCTGTTTTATAGATGTCGTAATCGCATTCCGGAAATGAAACATATCACCTTACAAAAGGAACACAGGCCTGACTGCTTTTCAAGTCGATTGAAGTCCAGTTATTAAAGCCTCCATTCAGAAAGTCTGGGACTTCAAAGAGGAAGTGTGAAAACTACACAACCCATTGTCAGAGAAGCGATAAGCTGAGACTCTGTCCTCTGTACATTTAGTATTGGGAGTAGGGCCAAATGAACTCACGGGGACTTATTTCCTAATAGGGAGGTACACCTTGGAGTGTTAAAGGGCAAATATCTTTCTGAATGATTTATTTCCGCTTTTGCAACTTCAGCCTTGGCTTCTAGAATCATATCCTCTGCATTGTAAAATTGCCACCAAGTCTGAAAAAAAATTCAGATGAAAGCATTTGCCATTTAAGGATGGATAACAACAACCATCTTGTAATGATAAACATTTGTAGCTGAAGTAAATAACCTGTGCAGGAACTGACAGGAAAAAAATGTATTGGAGAGGGGAGGTTGGGTGTTATTTTTACCCCTGATTAAACTCAAATAAGAACAGATTCAAGTTATATAAGCATATTTCATGGTGATTCAAACACACCAATAGCAGAAATATTTCTGGTTTTACTAGAATAATTTAGTCTCTCAAAGCGGCTGAGCACCTCAGCTTCTTTGGGAATGATTCCTTTGAAATACACCCTTCGCCAACAAATGAGAAGTAACAAGGACAACAATCACACTTATAATACGAGAGAGACAGTCACTTCTAGTCTTGTTCCTCTGATGTAAAATTAAATAATCTGGTTCATACTTAGCCAGAAAAAAAATCCTTTTTCTCTCACTACCGAGAGTGACGGGAGGTTATTAGATCCGGAGGGGAAACTTTCTGGACGTTTGCGTAGCTGAATTTATCCCCCTGGAACCGGTCTCTGGAGAAAAAATGGGTCACGGTGCAGCTTGGGGGGGGGGGAAGAGTGGTGGACTAAGGCTAAGTTTGGCTTTGCTTTTTATAAAGATCAGGAATCAGAGAGTAGGTTTCCCATGTTTTTAGCTTATTTGCAATGTAGCGGCAAATAAAATAAAAATAAGAATAATAAAATAAAACGGAGAGACAAAACATTTACTTCAGGGGTATTTTGTTTTGCTTCAGCAGGAAGGCGCGTGTGCGGGTGTAGCTCCTGGGAGGAATGCGAGTCGGGTGGGGAAACTGGGAATAATAACTCCTGGGTGCTGGTGGGCTTGCGGTCAACCCTACCTTTGCAAAGGTGCCCCCTTTGTTTCCGGCAGTCAGGTGCACCGTCTTCTGAGAGTCCTTAACCCCGGTGCAGCTCCCTTTATTTATTCCATTGGTACAGTAACATTTCCCCCCCTCCCTTTCGCTACATACTCGCAGACACACACTTCTAAATTCTGCCTCCCCGCCCCCGCTCACGGGTGTTTTTTTTTTTAAGCCCTGTTCCGACATCCTCCCCCCACTGCCCTCCTCCATCCTTTTCCCTTGGCACAGTAGACGGTGGCTGCGGGTCGCGAGTGGTTGCCATCCATCTGCCGGGGCAGCGGCGGCGGCGGTGGCGGGCGCGCGCGCGGGCGTCGTGGGCGCGGGGGGGGGGGGCCGAGAGAGAGTGTGTTGTTTGTAACTTTGCTGGCTCGGTGGCGGCGGGTCCCAGGGGAGAAGGCCCTCCGCCGCGCTCTCATTGGCCGCCGGGCCGTCAGCTGGTGCTATTTGCTGCTGTCGCTTTTGGCGCTCGGCCATCCAGAAACAAACCCCTCGGATGACTACTAATAGTTATAGCCAGATGTACTAATACACAACAAATCACGGTCCGGGAATCTGGGGAGCGTCCATGAGTTCCTATTTTGTGAATCCCCCTTTCCCTGGGAGCTTGCCTAATGGGCAAGAGTCCTTCCTGGGGCAGCTCCCCCTCTACCCCGCGGGCTACGAGGCGCTGAGGCATTTCCCCAGCTCGTATGGGGCCGGCAGCCTGCAGGACAAGCCCTACTCCGCCGCCTCACCTTGCTTCTACCAACAGTCGGCCACCAACGCGGTCATCGCCTGCAACCGGGCGCCCTATGACTATGGAGCCTCCTGCTTCTACTCGGACAAGGACCTGGGAGGCGGGGGGGCCGCCGCTGCCGCCTGCCCCTCCTCCTCCTCCTCCTCCTCGCCCTCCGGCCATGGCAAGCCAAGGGCCAACCACTCGGGGGACTATCTGCCCTGCTTTGCCTCTGACCAGCCCTACAAGCCCGAGAGCGGGCCGGCCAAAATCCTAAATGAGGAAGGCAGCGACCGGAAGTACACCAGCCCCGTTTATCCTTGGATGCAAAGGATGAACTCGTGTGTTGGTAAGTCACCGGGATGCAACCCAGGAGGGGGGAGGGGAATGGGAGGGGTGGGGTGAATAAAGTCATGGGGGTGGGTGGAGGTACAGTACAGGGTTTTCTCTCTCTTTTCTAAAATGGCCTTTCTTCAGGCCGTGTAGGGGGGGAAAAAGTGGCACCGTCAAGCCAATGGGTAACCTGACACTTTTTTCCAGGTTCTCCTTCAACCTGACACTTTGGGGGTTACCTTGAGGAAGAAGGCGTTGTTAAAGTCTGAGTCCCCAGCAGACAGAGACTGTGATTCCAAGGCAACTTAGGTGGAAGCAGATTCCATGGAAATGAGTATAATTTACTTCCAAGTGAATGTTTTTAGCAGTCAATCTTGAAATAAGAATAATAATGATAACAATAACAACAACAATTGCAATAACAGCAGTCTTTTCTGCCATGACAGTCAGAGACTGATGTAAAGGAATATGCCCTCTCTACTGACTTCTCAATATGTTTGAAAGGCAGACACTCTCACCCCCCTCCCTTCACTCACTCATTAGTATGTAAGTATTTGCTATTGAATGCACGTTTTCCAGTAATGTGTGTGAGCACACAAATCATCTACTAGAGGCAAGGAAGGTGGGGAGAGAGGAAATTTGATCAATAGCCAAAGTCCCATTGACTGTAATGCATTGGAATTTTATCCTTTGTCTTTCCTAAAGGAGAAATTTAAAGTAGGGAGGGAAAGACTTGCAAATTTAACTGAGCAATATTCTCTCAACTTCTCACATCTCCAAAGTACACTTAGCTTCTTCCATTGTGTGTGTGTGTTTATGTGTGTGTGTTTTGTAGTAGATATGGCACTGTAATCATTATAACAATTTAGAACATGTTTTTTGCTTTGAGGATGCATACTAAGATTTTGTTCTTTATTTCTTCATCTTTCCATAGACTCCATGCTTCACTTCTAGGCTGCCATGCTAAAAACACTTACTTGGAAGTAGGTTTTACAGAAATCAATAATATTTGCAAATAAGCAGGGTGGGTCTGGTCCAGTTTGTAAAAGTCAACTTAATCAAAGTAAAAAGGACACAATCCAGTGAAACTCTTTCCATTTGTTTCAAATGAGAGGCAATGAGTAAACCAATGAGCAGGCTTAGATCTTCCTTGGAAAAATCAGGAGGTCTTTAAAGTTCTTAACTTTGGCCGGATCATGCCCAGTTATTCTCTGTGTTTGTAGATGCAGGAGGGGGGGGGGAGAGAGAAAGGTGCCAGTATGGCTATACACACTGCATAGGTGTGCTTATTTTTTGTATTATTTGAAGCTGTATTTGGAGTACTGAGCATATTATGAAACTAAGCTGCTTTTTCCTGTCATTAACAATTTAATTCTCAAGATCCCACTATCAGTTTATACACTGAAAATTACTGAGTGTTATTAAATCCAAGAATCTAGATGCCAGTACGGGGTATGCAAGGAGAGAGCCGAACACAGTAACAATCTCTGCAAACTCTTTTCTTGATCCATTCCCCACCCTTTGCTTTCATAGGAATATTAAGGCCTGCTCAACTCAGATCACATTTTCTTTGCCTCCATAGGTACAATATATGGAACACATGGGAGACGAGGCAGACAGACGTACACTAGATACCAAACCTTAGAATTAGAGAAGGAATTCCATTATAACAGATATTTAACCAGAAGACGACGGATCGAGATTGCAAATGCTCTCTGCCTTACTGAACGACAGATTAAAATCTGGTTTCAAAACAGGCGAATGAAGTGGAAAAAAGAAAGCAAACTGATCAATTCTACCCAACCCTGCGAAGAATCAGAGGACAAGTCAGGGGAGTAAAATAATGCTTAATAAAAATCATTTCACTAGTATTTTCCCAACCTTTCCTAAGCCTCCACGTTATGTTTCCCCTTCCAGTGAAATCCCCTTAGTCTGTTTTTGTTAATTATATTATTATCATTTCAAAGGTTTGATTAAAATACATGCATATTTATATATCTGTTGCTATATTTGCAATTCACTATAAATTACTTTGCCAATAGAACTATTGGCTGTAGAAATGTGTGATATACTGTACATAGTCAGATCTTCAGATCTTAGAGCAGGGTGATTAAAAGCTTCCGATATTGTGAAGATCTAAAAAAACATCAAAAATATGCTCAACGTCCATGTCTGTATGAAAGTCTGCGGTGTGAAGGTCTGGCTTCTAGGAACAAAAAAAAGTCCACTGGCTTATTCAAATAACCTACAGCTACTTATTTATGTCTTTGCTTCTAACATGGGATAAATTGTTGCTTATTGTTCACCTCCCTTTCACCGCAGACTCGCAACCATTTATTCCCAAGATAAGCCCGATTGATTTCAATGGGACATTTAAATATTGCCCGTCATGGAAAATCTCTAGCACTAAAATATTATGGATTAAAAAGGAAAGGTATTTTCCACACGTATAGTTTAAATATATAATTAGGAAGCCCTCTCCTGGAAAGGGAAATTGTAAAAATAAAATGTAATCTTTTTTCAAGAGAATCTTGAAATATTCATGACTATGTATTTTCCGAAATGTGTAGAAGTTTGGTTATTTTTTAAAGACTGAAAAAAAATGCCTTTTAAAGGGGGTTAAAATAATCTTTCTGTTTTAAGAATTAAAAGCTGAAGGGTGCTTTATCTCCAGGCAGGCAGAAAGGTTAATCGTATAGTGGGAATGGAAAATATTGAATCAAGCTCTTTTGCTGCTTCTTCCTGCGTTGTAAAAAATCTAAAACAACTGGGCTTGAAAGATTTAATGTTGAAATGAAAGCATCATCCTATGCTTTCCTGTAAGTTGTGTGAGAAGAGGGGTAGAAGAATGCACGGTATAATTTACACAATATGCAATGAATATACCTTTCAGAAGCTCATGTGGGTTCTTAGCGTCCACTATGGAGTTTTATATGTGGAATCATGAAGGTCTTTTATTGATACAGTACTACCAAAACTGTACCACTTGGACGATGGCACTGAATATGAAGTGAAACTGGGGACCTCTTCCCATCAAAATATCATTGGGGCATTATATTTATGCAAGCCAAAAAAAGGGGGAGGCCGCAAAAAAATTGGATTCTCCCCATAAAAATTCCCCTGTTTTAAAGACACTGACCAAACAACTCGGCTGAACGGAAATTTTAAATCGGCATGGATATTAAATTCACATCGATTGATTTTCCAATTTCTTTCCCGTTCTTTAAGCTCCTTAGAATACATCACTGCAATTGCTGGCACAATGGAGAATCCCCCCACCCATTTAAATAATCATTAACTGGCCCCTTTCCCCCCCCCCAAAAAAAAAGAAAACTAGGAGGGTTCCCCCCATGTGCGTGTGTCATGGTTTTCTTCTTTTAAGAGTCTCAAACAATTTTTTTATTAAAATAACCCCTTAAATATCATTTTATTAAAACTAGGGAGGTGAACATATATATTCTGTATTTTTATTGTTTTCTGAACTGGAGCCGATGGCCACTAACAATTGGTACATAATAATGGAACTGTGTGAGAGATGCCATAATTTTGCTATAATGGGCTGTAACCTCGGTTCGACCCCAGTCCTGCCGCAGCCCCTGACCGCGAAGTGTGAAGATCTAGCTTGTCTCCAGAGGGTGGCGCAAGAGGCCGACTGACAGTAGGGAGCTGGCGTCGGGATCGCGCGCCGGGCGCGCGCCCCAACCCTCCAGCATCCACCCAATTCCCCCTTCTAGTGCACGAGTTTACCTCTAGAGGTCATCAGGCAGGATTTACGACTGGACAACAAAAGCACGTGATGTGAAGCCGTACCCCATATTTGGGTGCCTACGTAGGAGGGAACCAAGTACATGTCCCAGTCATTTCCATAATTCATCATAAATTGTGCAAGGGTGCTATAGACGCACCAAAAAACGAAGCAAAGAGCCACAAATCAAGCCCCCCGATCAAAAAACAACAAACAACAACAAATGAGCTCTTATTTTGTAAACTCATTTTGCGGTCGCTATCCAAATGGCCCGGACTACCCGTTACATAATTATGGAGATCCTAGCTCCGTGAGCGAACAATTCAGGGAATCCGCTACCATGCATTCCGGCAGGTACGGCGGCGGCTACGGTTACAATGGCATGGACCTCAGCGTCGGCCGCTCCTCCGCTTCCAGCCACTTTGCCGCGGGCGGCCCCACGGAGCGGGCTCGCGGCAGTTACCCTGCCAACGCCACCTCCGGCACCCCGGAGGCCAGGTATGCCAGTCGGGCGGCCGCTGCCACCGCCACCGCTCACTCGCCGCCGCCTGACCCGCTGCCCTGCGCAGCCGTGGCCACCACCTCGCCTGTCAGCGGCGACGCTCCTCACGGCGGCGGCGGCGGCGGCGTGAAAAACTCCAGCGCCAACTCGACCAGCACTTCCTCGACATCCAGCGGCGCCACCGGCAGCACCACCACCACCACCGGCAGCAGCAGCAGCAGCAACACTGGCAACACCCACCTGGGCAGAGAGGGGCTGAGCGCCTCGCCTGGCACTGAAGATGACCCTCCGGCCAGCGGCGAGCAAGTCAACTCCCAGCAGAACGGCCAAAGCACAGCCCCACAGCCTCCACAGCCCCAGATCTACCCTTGGATGAGAAAACTGCACATAAGCCATGGTAAAAGCATGCCCCGATTCTCTGTCTCGAGGGGGGGGGGGAGGGAGATGGAGAAGGAAGGAGAAGCAAGGCGCAGCGCGTGTGTACGTGGGCACACCAGGCAGGCTCCAGGACACGCTTGGCTGGCAAAACTGAACATCAGGGGTCCAAGAAAGCCGTGCCTTCTCTTCTTTTCTCTTGTCTTCTCTCCCCCCCCTCTCTCGCTCGCTCTCGCTCTGTGTGTGTGTGTGTGTGTGTGTGTGTGTGTGTGTGTGTGTGTGTGTGAGAGAGAGAGAGAGAGAGAGAGAGAATGTCTGTGTGTTCATGCCGTCTGTCGGGAGCTGGGACTGTGCAGAGAAAGGCAAGTGGCGTCCTGGAGATGAGGGGTGTGAGAGAGGCAGGCTCTGCTGAGAACTCCTCTAAACTCTCCAGAACAGAGAGGTACAATTGTAGTGGTGGGGAGCGAGAAAGAGAGAGAGAGAGAGATCTTGAATAGTGTGTGTCAGCCTCCGTAATTTATGACAAGGAGCGTCCAGTGAAAAACACCGTTACTAATTATATCAAAAAAGAAGTTGAGCAAATAGTATGTGTAGTGGTGGGGGAGAGATTTCGCTGGGAGGGACGGAAGTCAAGGGAAAAAAACTTGAGAGCCGGTGTGTGTGCGTGGGGGGGGGGGAATAGACTACCCCTGCAGTCCTCAGGGCATTGCTTGGAAGTAATTCCCTTCTCTCTCTTTTCCTATATGTGTGTGTGTGTGTGTGTGTGTTAAAAGAATCCCTCCCCTAGAAAGGATGGTTAAAATCAGGAGTGGGAAGAGAAGAACACATCGCTTAGGCTCTTCATGTTTCCCCGTTTCTTATTGCCCTCAGCTCTAAGCAGATTCCAAACTTAATGCCAGGCTCCTCTGAAGAGGAGGCGAGTAAGTTCTCTCGGAAGCACTTGGGGGGCAGGGGGCGGTTAACTGGCAAAAGGATTGCTAGATTAAGGATTCGTGTCCAGGAGACAGGAGTAGTTTTCTCTTTTCCCTGACATTCACCAGTACTTGACTGGAAAAGTCAAAAAGGGAGGCTGTTTGAAAGTCTGGGAGTTATTTAAGGAAGAGAAAGGCGTGCAGAAAAGGAAGTACTTGTTGAGCATTCACCTAAACTTAATACACAAGCAATAGGAGAGCGCGGGAAGATGGGGGCGAGAGAGAGAGAGAAAGGGAGGGATGGAAGAGCCAGAAACCCTGTTGTCACCGTCTAAACCATTTCCCTTTTCTCATTGCAGACAACATAGGGGGGCCCGAAGGGAAAAGGGCTCGGACTGCTTACACCCGCTACCAGACGCTGGAGCTGGAGAAAGAGTTTCACTTCAATAGATACCTGACCCGCAGGAGGAGGATTGAAATAGCACATGCTCTTTGCCTTTCAGAGAGACAAATCAAGATCTGGTTCCAAAACAGGCGCATGAAATGGAAAAAGGATAACAAGCTGAAGAGCATGAGCATGGCTGCTGCGGGAGGAGCTTTTCGCCCCTAGGAGAAACCCCCAGCCCTGCTCCTTCCTTCCTTCCTCCCCAGAAAAGCAGCAAAAAACGAAAACAAAACGTCATCAACCACAAAATCAAACCAAGTACTGAGCAGTATTATATGAGATGACACTACGTGGCGTGTCAGTAGTTTCTTCTCTCTCTTTCTTTCTGTCTCTCTGTCTCTTTTACGCTGACTTGCTCTAACTTCCCTGGGAGGCGGAAGACGCTTCCTGTCCCATCTTTTAATCATGAGCCTGTTTAATTGAGCCTTCCTAGTGCGTATTACAGTAGACCTGCTTCCCGTGCATTTCTTTGTCTTGAATGGCTTTGTCTTGAAGAAGAAGAAAAAAATGTAGATGTTTTAACTTATTTATATGAAGCGAGTGGCGTTACTTGAAGTAACTGTTAAAAAAAAGAGGGAGGGGGGCCTACACACACACCCGTACATAACACACAAAAAGTAACAGAGAGACAATTGTCTCTCTCCTTCCTTCTGTGCCTCCCTCTCTCACCCCATACCCAGTCCTGTTTTAATCCCCCATGTTCTCTGTGTGTTGCACTCGCTGTGCTTAACTGTGCATGTGTGTTCAAAAATTGTCAATGTCTGTATAGCTCCAAGCTGTGGCCAATATTTCAATCAAAAAAAAAAAATACTACCTATCTAATTCCTGTGACATTAATGGCTGTTGTAGAGGTGAAATGATGAAATACAAAACTGAAGGTGTCCTAAACGTGTAGTGAATAGTGAATCTGTGACAAAAACTGTGATTCCAGGCAGTCTGTCCTTTGCTGTGCCTTTGTATATGACTCTTTGCACGAACTCTTAAAAGTGGCTTTTATTAAGCGCAGCTTCAGTAACGTATAAGGTTTTGGTTTCTCTTTTTGTTTGTTTGTTTGGATGAACCAAGTTACAGATAGAGTCAAAGTCTGCCTGTTAGAACAAAAAATAATACTGTGATCGGCTTTTTAAAAAAAGTGTTTTTTTTAAATAACTGACTGGAAAAAAATAAACTTTCTATTGTAAGGGTTTTTCACCCTGTCTTTCTACCCCCTCCCCTTTTCCTTTTGCGGGTGATCTGGTCTGTATCCTAAGGGAAGCTGTATTGCCTTCTTCGTCTCTCTGGTTAGAGCAGAGTTGCAGAAGAAGCTATCCTTCTCGCACTACTGCAGTCGCAATTACCCCATGTTCCTTTGAATTACTCAGGTCTGCTTTGGCTAGAAAACTCCATTAAAAGATATCTAGTCAGTTCCCTTTTGGGAGAATTAAGGGGTGGGGAATGAGAAAATCCAACCTTTCTTTAACAACATTATCATCTCTATAATCACCTTTACCTTTCTGTATAAAAGGTATTGCAACTAAATAAACAGACCTGTGCAACAAGCTGGACACCATCCAACGTGAAAACAATAAACAAACCAATAAATAAACACACTAAGCTTCTCCTCCTACACTCCTAAAAGATACTATTGAGGAAAGTTTTCCTTAAAAATAAAACAATGTGTGTTTATTTATTTATTTTGCCACAACAATTTTTGCTAGAAATGTAGCTGTTACTTACCTCACCTGGGCTTCTGTGCTTCTTAAGAGTAACTAAAGATCTGCACATTTACAGACGGGTTACATTGATGTCTTCCTTTAAAAGTTATAAAACAGTAAACTTTGTAAGCCCCAGTTCCGGCTATATGACATTTGGGTGCCAAATGAATAGGGTTTTGTCTATGAATTAGATCGTAAAATCATCCATAGCACAGACAGATAGGCTCAGTGGCTATAAAAAGTCACGTGGTGCCATTAAAGTAAGTTTTATGGTTAGGGGAGTTGTCATCCAACATTATATACCACATAACGTATAATCACACTGACGCTGGACTTCATTTGACTCTTTTGCAGGCTACGTGTGCCTCCTGGTCATTCAAATTATCAGATTTAGGTACAGAAGTATCTATTTCCCAGTTTTCAAATACTCTGTGAAAAAAAAAAAGGCTCTTTGCAAAGTAAGGTAAGTTTTGTGCACAAGTTGCTTAAATTTCTTTGTACAATGGAGAATTTAGCTGGTTGCCTTGTCTTAGTTTGTAGAACTAAGAGAGAGGTTCTAAACAGTAGTTTAAATAGATTTAGCGAACAAGATTTGGAAGGGGGGGCAACATTTTTTGCCTTACTCCAACACTTCTGTTCTAAACTCTCAGCAGTTAAGCATAGATAGATAGATAGATAGATAGATAGATAGATAGATAGATAGATAGATAGATAGATAGATAGATAGATAGATAGATAGATAGATAGATAGATAGATAGATAGATAGATAGATAGATAGATAGAGGTGTGTTTGTTTGTTTGTGTATGTTTTGGGGTGCGTGCTTGCTTATGTGCATCTATATTCAGTGAAATCTTGGCAAACCACAATAAGGAACTTTAACAGGGAGGGTTTTTGAGGCCTAACTTTAATTACTTTGACTATGGCAAACAATGATGACTTCCATGAACTTTTCAGTTTCTACTGACTGTGTTTGTTGAGAGGCAGAGTCTACATGGTTGTTGTTGTTGTGTGTTTTTTTTTAAAGAAGCATGAATCTATCTCTGGAGAGTGTGCATCTTTGGGCATGCAGACAATTGATAGAACAGTAATGCCCAATTAGGCAAACTTCATACCTTGAAAGGGTTATCCACCTATGTGTTTAGGATTCTTTGGAGCTTCTCTGTCCTCCAGAACTGGCCATGCCTACCTCTGTACACATAGCCTATTCTACAGGCAACATACACCAGTGTTACAGTAGATCCCCCTGGCCCTGCTTCTGTTCCCTTTGATTGTGTGTTTTCCTCGGAATAAACTGACGGCAAACTTTATCAGGAGATTCTACTTGGCACTAGGATGCTTGAAATTCCGAAAGACAGTTTCGTTTTATAGGCGATAGTAAATAACCCCATTTATACGCATCTCTTTTCTTCTTCTTTTTTCTTCTTCTCCTTCTTTTACTAACTGGCAATTGCAGGGTAGGCCCCAGCTGCCTGTTTATTTCAGCATTCTTTTTTTATTTAAGCAGACTCTTCTCACTGCAGTGTGATTACTCAGCAATAAAGTTTATGACCGGATTTAACTTTAACTCTTTGAATTTCCAGGGTTGAAAGAAAGCATGAAAGAGCATCCTTTTTCCCCCCACTAGGCTTCTTTCCCCCCTCTTTCTTTTTTGTAGTGTCTGATCCTGGATAGGCTTACTCACATGGACTTTAGTCCCACCATCAATATCTTTGGAGCCAACGGTAGCTTTAAAAACAAACCAACCATTCAGGTGAATAAGGCTTGGTAAGATCAAATCCAGTGCTTTTAAAAAGAATGAAGATTGGCTCTGTCTATATGTTTGCCACATATATTGAAATGGCTTAACAAACCTAGAAGGATTCAGATGGGGGTTTCTCTCAAATTCTTGGTTAAATAAGAATTAAGCTGTTAGGTTTTGTCATATTCCTTTCTAGACCTACACGTTTGTATTTCAAAGGCAATGGCTTCTTTCAGTTAATAGGATTAACTAGTAAGTTTTTATTCATACCTAATATTTGTGTCTTCTAAGGTACAATCCTGCACTCAGTTTAGCAGGAGAAAGCCCCACTGAACTGAACTGAGGCTCTTTTGAGGAGGGTATTCATAGGATATACGTAAATTCCCAGTGCTGTTTAGAAATTGAGTAGAAACGTACCTGATTTTGGTATTTGTCAAAGAGATTCATTGCTAAAAAGCTGTTTTCTTGCATATGCACATCTAATAGCCCGAAATATGGAAACCTGTAGGAATTCTAGGGCATCTAATAATAAATAAATATATATTTTATAGGTTTGGGGCATACTTCTATGTATACTGAAGGAACCATAGGACATGAATTTTAAATAGATTATGTGTTATTTCCAACATTACTGATAGAATTTATCCAGTAGAATCTAGTACTTTGTTGTGAAATGTGCATGGTGATTACTTTTACAGAGATTCAATAGCAACACGTGTGTAGGTATGTTTGAAAAGAGTGATTAGAATCAAAATATAGAAAAATTGAAAGTGGAAACAAATCTCCACACTCGATCTTGTTTGTACTTTGTGTTTTTGAAGGAAAATAATATTTTAATGGTCTGTGAATCTAACAAAGCAAAACAGCTGACTGAAAGACCTATCTTCAACCTAGTTAGAGGCATGGCCTAGTTTTATATATCACTGAGACTATTTCTGGGTTCTTAAATCAGTTAGAAAGTAAATAACCAGGAATCCAACTGGAATATTTGTAAGCAAAATGTCATTAAGGTCCAGGTGCAAAGCTACTTAAATTTAAATAGGCTGGACTTCAGTTTTACTTCAGGGGATGGTAAAAATTAAAAACAAAACTCAATTTAAGCCTATTAGGGTCAGACTATAGTGGTTTGATCCCGTTGGATTTGGCAGCTTTAAAGCTGCTTCCAAATTTATACGGAAGAAAGTTCCTCCATAATCTGATGGATTTACTTCTAAACTAATGTTTTTAAAGATAGAACTAAAGGATAGAATTACAAAGGCCCAAGACTAAGGAAAATTCAGATTTAAAAAATGTGTTTCTCATCTGGCTTCTCAGACGGGGAAACACATTTTTTTAAAATCTGAATTTTCCTTACTCTTGACATGGTCACACACCTGTCTTTCCAACCTTGTAGGTGCTAGGTGACTGAACAGATAGATGGAATGACTTATCAGAGAAGACAGCTAAACACATATAGCTTTATGAAGAGCATCATAAAAAGGTCTGTTACTTTATGTAACATAATCCTTTCCATGTCAATTCAGCAGTAAGTCTCACTGAATTCACCAAGACTTGCACCTAAAGCAACTGTGTACATGATTGTAGTCTTGGTGATGGTGGTCGACATGCTGAAACAAAAACTAATAGCAATATCTAAACCTCCAAGCCAGAAGAAATTCTTGAAACATAAGGATTTTTTTAAAAGAACAAGGAACCTATCACTATATTTAAATATGTTTTGTTTCAGAATAACACATGAAATAAACTAGGCAATAAACAAGCAAATAAATGTGATGACCATAGTTTACTTAGTCAAATTGAAACACCCATTTTAAAAATAATGCCATCTTAATTTTTAGTAAAAGTATAATCATTATACACATTGCTGTATTTTCTTATTCTGAGGACCATATGCTTTATTTTCTTTAAATAATCATTAGTGATCTTCAAAGTATTAGTAATACCCTTGTGGCCCCGTGAGTGATGTGTAAACACCAGACCGATTATAACTTGGACAAGTGTCTGTGTATACAGCAAGAAAATTAAAACAGTTTCCTTTTTTTAAAGCGTAAGATGGCTTTTGGAAAGTCACATGATTGGGAGCTTTGTGATAGAGCTCCTCACTACAAAGCATCACGGGAAATTACAGTACTAGTTCCATTATGTCAAAGAGTGAATTTCCTTTTCTTCAGAGTAGTGGAATGGCTGGTATTTTCTACCTTATCTGTGATTTAACATTACATTTTTATATCAGAGAGATGAGCACCCTGGCCTTCCGGATTAAATCTTTTCTCTCTCTTTCCCCGTCCCCCCTCCCCCTTTTCCAAAAAAAGAGTAAAGTTGCTATTCTGTTCCATATAATTCAGTCTTTGGATTTCTATTAACTCTAGTCAAATGCGTTCTATTGTTTTTAACATGTTTCCTTCTTTTTTACCATTCTCCAAAATGCGAGCAGCCTAAATTGTCTAGAATTTCTCCTAAATAGAATGTCTCTCGAAGGCCAGCGAGTTATGTCTTTGTGGCTCATGTAGTTGCAAACAGCACAGTATGATTACAGAGAAAAAGCACAATATTTCACATAGAGGTTCTTCTCCTGAAAACACGGAGAACAGGCCTGTCCCTTTCTGCCTCCCTCCCTCCCTCCCAAAATGGCTTTTCAATAATAATATTTGTTATGAAGGTTATTGGGTAATTATTGCAGTTTTGTGAAGCAGTCCTTGCTGGAGGTGAAGTCTGCCTTTGGATAATAAATGGTAGCCCGTGCAGTTCATTGCCAGGTTAAGTAAATGCAGAAACTAAGATAAATCTGCACACTCTCCGACTCACCAGCAGAGCCCGCTTTAGACCAAGTTCACAGTCAGCTTGCTTTTCCTTGGGCAAGGCATCGCAATCTCAGTGGGTCGTTTGCTTTATTTAAAAAAAAAATAAGAGAGAAGAAAATTGTGGTAAAATGACCAAATTATCAGCAGTATCTATCTGGACAAACCACCCCATCACTGTGCCCACCTTGTGCTCAGAACTTACCCACCTGCCAGGAAAACCCACTCTGCTCCTTTCAGTTTAATCCAATTTTTTCCAGAGCTGGTCAGTGGGTTTTGCAAATTGCTTTCAGTTTTTGCTTTGCGAGGATTATTTTTCAGCTTGTTCCATTTAAAAAAAAAATCCATGTTCCTTTCAAATCTGAGAAAAACCAAACGGGGAAATGACAAGGGCACAGAAACAAACAAGCTAGCCAGCCTCCTTTAAAGAGATAGAGGCTGCGCTGCTTTTGTATATCTTTGTGGTTAGGGCGTAACAACTCCGGGTCAAAAAGTTGAGGGTCAAAAGTTTACGTTTTGCACCACTCTTCGTCATGTGCCCAGACAGAGTTTGATGTCAATGTTATAGCCAAGATCTTGACTATCAACACAAAAGATAAAATAGCTTTGAGCTAGGCGTGTATCACAGTATGGACTGCAGGTGAACTCTAGTGGTTGAATGACCTCAATTACTGAGGAAAGGATAGAAAATTCCTCTTTTCAAAGAGTAATACACGTTGTATTTCATCTTGAATTATCAAATACATTCCCCCCCCCCCCGCCTTCGGAATATTGTTGGCTGGCAGATGTATCAGGTGAACATGGGTGTTAAGTCACAGCCCTCCTCTTATAAATGTGGGCACATACACACCAAACACTAATATTTTGAAAGGTGCAATACCAATCCTAATCAGGGTTCTGCTGGAAATTCTCCTGTGGTTTTTGTAGTTGTGAATGTCATCCTTAAAGAAATGGACTCTAGTTCACAGAATTAAAAAAAACAGAACACCCAATTCTGTGGTCGGTCCTTAAATTTTCTTCAAGCTAAAACCTTATAAGATTTCTTTGTTTTCACTGCAATGGACAAATACAAGGGCCCCTCTGAAAACCCCTGTGTGTTCACATTCTTTAATACTCAGTGGGTAACTGGAGGCTGCCCACTGGTTTCTAATAAGATGTGAGAAAACCTGTAGACCATGATTCCCATTCTCCTTTTGGATACAGTTTTGGAAAATAAGCTATAACGAGCAAGAAAAGGCTAGGGGAGATCAGCGCTGTGTTTCTTTGGAGCAGATATTCTAAAATGAAAGATCTACACACATTTATATTGGTGTCAATAATAAAATATTCTGTCTTTATTTAGAAATAGTACAACCTTAAATTAAGGGGTTTTGTCCACTCCTGGCCTAAATGAAATTGCTACTCCCAACTAGAGAGACCCATTAAATCAACTGCTAATTGATAAGTCAAAATATATGTGAATCCTATTGATTCAATGAGTCTCCTTTAGTTGGGATTAGCAATTGGATTTAGACTCTTCAATATTTAGGGTACTGTATTTTGTTATATTTTATTTTATTATCAGATGAGTTTTCTGTCTCTGTATTTGGAGAAATATTTCTTCTGAGAAAGCAGGAGCTCATTCACAAGGGAGGGTCAGTATGGTTATTTCTATCAGAGGTATTCCAGTTCCATTGTTAATTTACAAGTTCTTGAGATAGATTTCTGTGTTAACTTACTGTTCTCAAAATAACCTTACAATTACTAGCTGACGTTTAGTCATAAAAATACAGGAGTATGTCACTGAAAATCCACTCCTATATACAACAAGTAACATAGAACTTACTATTGAAAATATCTCTATGCCATTGGACTGCACGTGATTGAATACCAGGAAAAAAAAAACACTAGAGAAAAGGTTCTTACTGGCATAGGTTTGTAAAAAGCCAAACAATTTTTCAGCCATAAGATTAGGTCATTTACAGAAATATTAAATACCCAGAAAATATACCTAGATCCTTTCTGTATTTGAAACTGGAATAGTAAAATAATACACAATGAGGTGGAAGACTACCCTCAATACATTTCAGAAATACAGACCGCCTATTTTGGTATAATAGTAATATTGTACTTGCTCAGAGTGCAACATACAGTGCACTCCTATTCATATCAGCTCTGAAATAAGATATTTAGCCCCATGGAATTCAACTCCGCTTTAAGTATCACAGCTTAAATTATATATTTAGGGGATTACAATCTACTGTAAATTGTATGAGGCATCCACAGGGTGGAATATTTAGTCAAAAAAGGAAAAAGAAAGGAAAAAGGGGGAAAAAAAGATAATTTTGTAGACAGAGAACCTGGAAATAGTTTTAAAAGTAATCTTACTTCTTTTAAAGAATTAAAGCCATCTAAAAGGCAGAAATGTGAACTCTTCATCTTTCCTCCTTACGCCAGAGTTCCTTATGTCAAGTTTCAGTTCTAATCCAAATTTCAGGGAAGATGGGGTGGTGGAATGAGGTGCGATGCAATAGGGTGACAGAGAAGACAACTCCCTGCACCAGCTTCCTTTTTGGAGATTTTCAAGTACAACCTCAGGAAGTCTTGCTTTGTGTTGTGTTCATTTTTCAAATTTAAATTTTAAAGTGGGCTTTCCTTCAATGACCAACAGAATATTAAAGTACTGTTCAGGTTTCACCTCCTTCAACTGCTTCATATCAAAGCAAGCAGCACCCGTGTTTGTCTCCCAGTTTCAGTCCCTACCCTGTCATGGGATCAAACCTACATGTCCAAAAAGGTCACTCTTCCCCACCCACTCCCGTCTTTGATTTAGTCGTATTTTTATTCCAAAAACATCTGCCTACCTATTTACCTATCTCCCTTTAGGCAATAAAAAACACTGGTGCTCTATCTGAGGCAGTATGTCCTCTTCTCAGCCAATAACACAGACTCCAATGTCTTTTTCTTTATTTATTTATTTATTTATTTATTTATTTATTTATTTATTTATTTATTTATTTATTTATTTAAAAGAAGCGTATTTACTATAGTTCTGCACAATCAAACCCCTCTCAAAAACTGATTGTCAGAAAAATATACAGATGCTAAAGAGCCTTATGAACACAATGGATTAAGTGTATGCTGTAGATGGGTAGATACATTCACTTCCGTGTGTCTACGAGTGCAAAACTCTCCGGGAGAACATGTATGCATTGGAGTGAAGGAGGCAACGAGCTTCGGTTTTCTTCTCTCAAGAATTCACTGTGCACGTCTGGACTTCCTAAAAAATTCCGGCGCCCGTGTCCGTTCCCTCTTAGGGCCTTTTCCGATTGCCAGCAAGCCAAGGACAAACACAGCCGCCGCCTTTAATAACGTTTACATTTTTCGTCTATAACTCTTTAAGATTTCATTCCCATTTACGACTAAATGACCCGGCCATCGGCTGCCTCGGCCACTCCGTCTTTCCACAGTCCCCCCCCCCCTTAAAGACACTGTTAAAGACCTCGAAAAAACTAAGTCCAAGGCCGAGGTGAACTTCAGGTCAGCGCGTCTAACAAATATGAAAATGTCGCTCGGTGAAGGGCACGCCTTGTTATTTAACAAAGACTGTCAATGTGTAAGATTAATAAGAAACAAAATGCGCCCGGTGTCACTTTTCGGTCACTTTGAAACTTGGGGCAGGGTTGCATTCAAGAGGGGAAAAGCTGGGTTAAATATATTCAGAATGCTCAGAATCGAATTCAGCCCTGACTGCCGGGGGTCGCTCTTTCCCCCGTATCTCCCCTCCCCTCCCCATCCGTTTCTCTCTCCTTTTTTGTCTCCCAGGCGCGTGGGCAGATTGAAAAGTTTAATTACATAGGTTACGTCTACATTTATAATCGAAGATCGCTCGCCCGATCTATCTACAGGAGCTAGATGCGTGATCAAACGCCGTGTGTGCGTGTGCGCGCGCGGGCGCTTTAACATTTGCCCAGATTTTATTGTCTGCCGGTCACATATAAAATTTATTTGACTTGGAAGAAGTTAGCAGTAAAAGATGATGACCCTGCGCTTTTCCTTTTCCTGCGATAGGATCCCCGAACGTCGGAAAATCCCCTTATCTTGTTTTCCAGCACTAAACTTTTGCGCTTCCGCTTTCTTCTTGTTGAGTGGCCACCCTAACCCCAGCCCCATACATCCAGAGAGAGAGAATTTGTCCGTGTGTGTGTGTTTGAAAAGGCCCATACTCTACAGTTGAAGGAGGCCTGGTTTTCAGGGTTCTGTATCAGAGGTTGCTCAGTGGAGCCATAAATCTCGGGAGGAAAGGGGTGGATGGGTGGGTGGAAGAAAAAGGACGTGGAAACGGCCAGCCCGAGAGATAACACTCGGTGGTCTTGGCTTGGGCTCTTGTTTATGATATGTAAGCCCCAAAGATGAGGCGCAGGCCTGACGGAGAACTCCGCGGAGAAGAGTCCGGCTGCCGCTGAGCGGCTCAGGTCACCTTGAAGATTTACAACCGTAGACGGCATTTCGGTTGAACTGAGCGAAGGAGACACCCAGTGCAAAGCAGAGCAGGCATTTAGACGGGGGTCTGAGATGTAAACAGGATAGCTAATATTAAACAGCCCCAGGGATGTTCTCCGAAGGCAATCAACAGACGAAAAGAAGGTACTCGCTTTTTTTATTTAAGTTCGGATTTTGAGGCATCGTGGTTCTCTGACAGTTTACCATCGCCTTCAGCTCCAAGAGCACTCTTGATTTCAAAGGAAACGGATAACCTTTTGTGTGTGAGGTACATTTTATCAATCTATCTGTGGCAGTAGGCATTGTCCATATCTGCCAGGGAGGGGCTGGGGAATGGGTCAATGTAAACCTTGCCAGTTTAAACCCATTATATGCTAATATTACTATTTAAAATAGCAAAATACCGAGAGTGGGAGAAAGGGACTTGGGACAGCCCACTGTTCCCTCCGCTGCCCCTCCAAACTGTAAAACCGGGCTGAAGCCGTTGTATTTCCCACAGATGTCAATAGCATGCAATTGGCTTTAAAAATTCCCTGTTGGAACCGCTGGGTTTTGTCTTCTTCGTGGCTTGCAAGTGTTTTATGGTCTGCTGGCAGCGGGTGACATCATAGTTGCTTTCTAGAATAGGTGCATCAAGATAAAGCATTTAATAGGAAGTTCATTGAGAATGGACAAGAAAGGGAGGTGGTGGAAATAGGCTGCTGCAAGTTTTAGGATGAAGATAATTCCTTTATTCGCTGGAAACCACCAGTACTTGTTTTGATCAAGCAGGACAGCATCAGCACCTGAAGTGAGGGAAGCAGAATGAGACAAGAAATTGGAGAAAACATGTAAAACACTAAGAAGAGTGGTGACACACACAAAAGTAGATGATTAAATGCCCTTTAATCAAGGTACAGTAAGCATACGCATGTAGACTAGACATGGTTTATGTAGCCACAGAAGTTAGCAATCTATTTTTATGCTGAAATCATCCTTGCGAAAAGGACCGCTCATGTTGTGTGAG
This sequence comes from Pogona vitticeps, assembly GCF_051106095.1. NCBI lineage: Eukaryota > Metazoa > Chordata > Lepidosauria > Squamata > Agamidae > Pogona > Pogona vitticeps. The sequence goes on along the minus strand of NC_135788.1, from coordinate 36,409,478 downwards.
CTTTTTAAAAATCAGATGGGCGCATTAAGAAGAAGGCAGGCCACAATTTTAGCTGTGGGACCACTAGCTTCTGGGTGGATGTTTCTTACCTCTTTCAGTATAATTATGTACCTGTTTGCTCAGAAATACATCTCATTGATTTCAGTAGGCTTTATTTCCAGGTAATTGTGTGGAGCCTTGATTGCTCAAATATTAAAATTAAGAAGCAAAAGTTGTCTAGATGAACCAAGCAGCTGAATTAGTCTGAACTTTTTTTAAAAAGCTAGTTCAGATTTCCATTACCCTTGACCACGCAGTTGCCTTTTTTTGCTTCCTGCCCCTCACCAAATCACTTTCTAGTATATAATAACACAGAGATTATTCATGTAACCCAAATGTAATATCTAGAGTATTCATGAAAGAGGACTTTGTATTCTCTTCTTCTTTTTTAAAAAAACACCCTACATTTCAAAGAATGGAAAATTGTCTTCAGTCAATGGGGAAGACAGATCCTGCTAACTAGACGAGTTTATTTATTCAGCGATGTGGATGAGCTCATATTTGGTTCTTAGTTACTTCTTTAATTATTTTATTTCTTGTTAGTCCATTCAGCTTTTATGTTATTTTTAAAATTATGTCACACACAGCACTTCAAGTCTGCTGCGAGACATTGATTTTATAATAATAATAATAATAATAATAATAATAATAATAATAATAATAATAATAATAATAATAATAATAATAATAATAATAATAATAATAATAATAATAATAATAATAATAATAATAATAATAATAATAATAATAAAGGCAATGACAGAGTAACATTTTAAACCTCAGGGGATATGTCAAGGTTTTAAAATAGCTAGTTGAAATTCGTTGGCCTGTATTTCATGCGACCAAATGATCTCATTGATTGCACTACGACCCTTCTATCATTCATTAATAGCTCGAAATTCATTGAAAAACGTGGGATGGTCTTTATGTGTCACAAAAACCCTTGGGTTTTTAATTAACTGGGTAGTCGTTCCAAAAGGACGATAAAGGAAAAGAAGAAAACACAGAGGATTTTCTTTCTGACTTAGCATTTTGCCAGGTTTTAGGCAAATATATGTATCAGTTTTCAATATTCTTGCCCATATTGTTCAACTTTCTGGAAGCATAATTCTTGAGATATCAGTCTGATAATGAGATGTTTCTTTGTTTTTTTAAAGGCGCGCACACAAAAGCACAACACTTTACTCAGGATCTATTCATCCGGAATAAAGACCAGGCTCGGTTCCCTTGTAACGATCGTTACCAAGGACCGGAAATGTTCATACAGGGTTTGTAATAATATTGGACTTGGAAGACTGTCCGCCTCTTAATTCCCCCTCCCCCTTAATCATTCCGAATATAAATAGAAGATAAATTTTAACAGGGTATTAAACTAATCTTTATGTTTAGTCTGAGGGGAATCTTCATGTTACAAATATGTTGAAGTCATACAGGGATCCCTTGCTGTTTACACTTGCAGTGATGGTGGGGCAAGCACCTCCAAGAGACAGCACCGCACAACAGGGCACATCTTTGCTGTGTGAACCCTGAAGCCGCGCCCGCGCCCCCTTGTCCTCTTCCCTTCCACCCTGTCCCTTGCTCTCGCCTCCGGCCCGTGCCGGTTGTCCTTTGCCGGCCATGGGCCCCCACGATGGTTTTGGCGGCCGTGGGGATGAAACCCCGCGTCCCCTTCGCCTGCCGGGACCTCTTGCTCCCTACAAGGGGAACGAACGCAGGCAGAGGGCTGTCCTGGGCTTCTCCTCCAGCTTTCCATTTCCTGATCCGGGCTCTGCCAAACGCGTAGCAATTGGCCCTGCTGGTCAGGTGGTGGGGGTGGCACTGGTGAGTGCGTGTCCGTGTGCGTGTGTGTGTGCGCGCCCGCGCGTGTGCTGGGGGCGCTTGGGGTGGATATTGTAGAGGGAGGGAGCAGCGGAGGCCCAAAGTTTGGAAGCAAGCGCTTGACAACAGCAGCCGGGGGGGGGAGAGGGGAGGAAAGGAAGGAGGGGGAAGGAGGGAGGGAGGGAGGGAAGGAAGGAAGGAGGAGAGGGAGGAGGAGGAGAGGAGGGGCCTCCTCGAGCCCAGAAAAACGACAACGCGAGAAAAATTAGTATTTTTGCACTTCACAAATTAATGACCATGAGTTCCTTTTTGATAAACTCCAACTACATCGAGCCCAAATTCCCTCCTTGCGAGGAATATTCGCAGCTTGGCGGCAGCGGCGGAGGGAGCTCCTACCACCAGCATCACCCCCACCACCACCACCATCATCACCACCATCACCCACAGCAGCAGCAGCAGCAGCACCTGCGCCAGCAGCAGCACCACCACCACCAGGCTCACCCGGGACAACCTCTCCCTGAGTACTACCAGCGGCCGAGCAGAGAACCGGGATACCCTCCTCCTCCTCCTCCTCCTCCTCCGCCGCCGCCATCGCCTCCTGCCGAGACGCTTTACCCCGCACAGCCACCCCATTACCCAGCGTCGCCTTATAGCTACAGCAGTCTCAGCGCTACCCCGGGCCAGGAGCAGCCGGTGGCTCCAGGAGCTTCGCCCCCTCCACCCCCTCCAGCACCGTCACTAGCCCCGCCGCCGCCGCCGCCACCACCCCCTCCACCTCCTTCTCAACCTCCTCCTGGTCCAACACGGAAGGGCCACCATGGCCAGAGCCAGCCTTTGCTACCAGGCCACGTCCCGCCACCTCAGCAGCCCCCGCAGCAGCGCCATTGCGAGGCAGCTGCGGGGGCTGCGGCTGGAGGGAGCCCGGGCTGCTCCCTTTTGCCTGACAAGAGTCTCAAAGGGAAGGAGCCGGTGGTGTACCCCTGGATGAAGAAGATCCACGTGAGCACGGGTGAGTTGACCTTCTCAAAGGGAGAACCGCGATATCGGGGGGGGGGGGTGCGCGCGCGCGTAGAAGTGGAGGAGGCTGGGCTAATCGGGAACCCCAAATGTGTTTGTGAATCTGAGGGTGTGCGATGGCCTGTTTCCTAGTTTAGAAAGAGAAAGAAAAACACGTGAGAAGCCCTTTGGATGCGGGCCCCTTTATCAAGAGATTTACGAGGCACCCAACTGTTAGGGCAGTAATTATAGCCCCCATAAATTTAATTGCCCTGGCAGTGGCTCTGGGCCATACGTCTTTGAAGCTTTTCTTGAACCCAAATGCCCATCACCATTTTTTATGACTCCCGATTGTCTGCTATTGTCAAGAGCCTGTGAAGCACCCCCCCGCCCCTTTTACCTCCTGTAGCTTGTTTCTCAACCCGGTAAGAATTTATTATATCATAATGATAACATTCCCTTGCCTTCTTCTTTTGTGTGCTCTGCCTATAAACCCAGTCAACCCCAATTACAATGGAGGGGAGCCCAAAAGGTCTCGGACTGCCTACACCAGACAGCAAGTCCTGGAGCTGGAGAAGGAGTTCCACTTTAACCGCTACCTGACCAGGCGGCGACGCATCGAGATCGCGCACACGCTCTGCCTCTCGGAACGCCAGGTGAAGATCTGGTTCCAGAACAGGAGGATGAAGTGGAAGAAGGACCACAAGCTGCCCAACACCAAGATGCGCTCCTCCAACCCCTCCAGTCTGAACCAGCAAGCCAAAGCACCGGCCCAGCTTCATCAACCGCCGCCGCCGCCACCACCATCAAGAGGGAGGGCGACTCCCTAACTCGCCCGGACTATGATAGCCCAGTATATGCAGAGACACCACCAATGATACGCCCATTTTTCGTTTGTCAGAGAGACAAAAAAGAAAAGCTATTAAAGGAAAGAAAAGCTGAGCAAGAATCAAAGCCCAATAGAAGGGTCAAAGCCAAAAAAAGAGGAAAAAGAGTGGAGTTTAAAAAGAAAAGAAAAACACAATGGACAAAGTGTTTCCCTTTTGTAAATATGTCTTCATCCCCACCATGTTTTTTAATTATTATTGTTATAATCATTATTTATGGAAATACCATCTAGATGCAGCATTAGAATTGTGGACAGACCTTATACGTAAGAGGGGCTCTTTGTGTATATGTTTTAAGGTGTCAGGATGTTTCTATGTGACTTTGTGAGATGTTTGTAAACCATTGATTTGTACCGTTCAGTGACCTGTTTCTGGACTCTGAACTACAGAGGGATAAAAGTAAAGCCATCTTATTCCACTGAGGTCTTTTGGGTATTAGGAGAGGAAACACCCAGTGACCAGAGGCTCCCAGCACTGGCTGACCAAGAAAAAGCCATTTTCTATGTACAAAGGAGAATGCAACTTCTAAAAAGTGTGGTCTTTGCTCCGGTTGTGATATGTTAATCTCCCTCAAGTTCCACTTTCTCTTTGAAAAGAAATATATACCAGTATTGCTGAAAAGCCTGTCTCTGTTTCATACCATGCCACAGTCAAAACATCTGTGTACAATGTATCAATTTTGTGTATACACATTTGTGAATGTGTGATGTAAATCTAATGTCTGGTGCTGTTAAATAAAGAAGGCTGTGTACAAAAATCAAAGTAAAAGCACTAGACACACCACGAGAAGCTGGAATTTGTCTAGCGCTTGGCTTTCTTAATATCATTGTTGTTTAAATGCAGATTTAATGGAGTGTATGGTATATGCACACACACACACACACACACACACACACAGAGAGAGAGAGAGAGAGAGAGAGAGAGAGAGAGATAGAGAGAGAGAGAATGTCATCCCCTTTTCAGGAAAGGCCAAGTGGCACATTTAGAGCTCAGTTAGGGTTTTCCATTAGATGGCACCCCGATCCTAGCTACATTATGATTGCAGAAGGTAGTTACACTGGTTTCAGAAGCAATGGTATTCAGCTAGGACTGTAATTGGAAAAAACCTAAAGAAGGCAGTAACTCCCTCTGAAATAAAATAATTGGGGCCCACTGGTAAGCTAAACAAACTGCCATCCAAATGGAGGTAGTATCAGGTTTCTTTGATGTGCAGAACGCCTGCAGGGCCTAGCTATGGCTTTTTTTTTTTTTACAGGGTACAGCCCACTGTGTATAAAGAAAGAATGGTATCATTTGGAGTTCTTGGTCATGAACCTTACTCTTGGTACCCTTTTGGGTATTATAGCAAATCCTAGCCCAATGTGCTGGATAAGCAGGAGAGGAGATAACTAATATTAGTATTGGTTACAGCCTATACTTTTAGTCTTATTGCCATTCCCGTGGTAGTTCTTGGTATCTTTGTTCATTTGTCACTGGTGGAAGTTTTCCAGCCAATATGGAAGAACCCACCACCTTTTGGTGTAGAATTCAAACCAGAAACTTTGAATGCAAACAAACATTATGCAAAACCCAGAAGAGGACTTTGACAAACAATTTCCTCGGTGGTCTTTCCAAATGATAACCTGTGCAACAAATGCAAGTAAATATTATGTAAATTACAATCCTGCAAGTGTTTATTCAGAAAGCAGCCCACTGAGTTTGGGACTTACTCCCGTGTACTGTATAGGGTTGCAATCTAATTGTAGCAATCTTTTGGTTGTGTCATCAGCAGTGGAATGCACTCTTCTTGGCACCATAACAATAGCCCGATGCTCACTTGTTCCGCAACTTCAATGACCTAATTAAGTTGAACAGCTTTTAGTTCAATAACTTGAAAGCAAGCCAAGTCTGAGCAGAATTATCACTGAAGCAAAGGCAAATAGATCCGGTTCCACTGGGCTACCCTGCCATTAGAATCTTGTAGGTTTCACATGAGGTCCAAAGGCCACCTGAGAATTGCTGTGAACAGCCTGGAAGAGTGTGGCAAACTGAAAGCCTAAAGAAAGGGCCTTCCTTTTTATTTATTAACTCCTCCGGACAGGAAACTGGTTTGGATTGGACTTTTGTACCAAAAAAAAAAAAAATTAAAAAAAATTTAAAGGATGAGAAGAGGCAGGAAAACACAGTTGCTTCACCCCCCCCCTTCTAACGTAGCTTTCTTTGTCTAAAGCTTTTGTTTGGCTTGGCATGGAGGACATTTTCTATGTTCATTTGTTGAAACTCTAAAATTAAGAGGAATGCTCAAGATGTCTAATCAACTTATTTAAGCACAAGATTACAGATCTTCGGTCTTCATTGACTTCCATAGACTCATACTTGAAACCTCCCTTCCCTCCCCCTTTCTTTTTCCCATTGTTAAAAAAAACACAAGCTGAAAATAGCAATTTTACAGGGAACCATTAATCACCTCCTACAATAAATACTTCTTTGTAATTCAACAGCAGTTCTGAAAGGCATTCTCTTGGAAATGGTCTAAGAAGACACGAAGGATTTTCCTGGGGAAAGTGTGTTCATGTATAAAGACACAGTTGCTTGGACTGTGCCGTGGTGAAAATGTATGCTTTCTGGGTGGAGAATCGTACATGGATGGAGGAAGTACACATGGCAGACTGTCACCATTCAAGGTAATGATTTTATTTGAATTTGGTTTTGCTTCAGCCTTTCACTTTCCAGTGCAGTTTGGCTTGCTGTGTTATGCTGGTATCTGAGGCATCTATGTTGGTTGGCATAACCAATGTTGCAGCGAGTTGGAAAACTACAGGATAGAGTTTAAACCCAACCATTGTCCTGCCTGTGCTGGGGCAGTGGGGAGAGTTCAAGGAAAGGACAAATTTTCTATCTCATTAATTGTTTTTTTAAGAGAAGCAGACTGACCCATCAAACCCTTGACCTTTAAAGACAGTATTCTTTCTAATCTACTTTTGGACCTAAATACTGTATGCTTCTCTCTCTCTGACTTCCCTTTCCTCTTCCCTCCCCTCATCCCCCAGCTCTCTCTCTTCCACACGCACATGCACACCTTTCTTTCTTTCTTTCTTTCTTTCTTTCTTTCTTTCTTTCTTTCTTTCTTTCTTTCTTTCTTTCTTTCTTTCTTTCTTTCTTTCTTTCTTTCTTTCTTTCTTTCTTTCTTTCTTTCTTTCTTTCTTTCTTTCTTTCTTCTCTCTCTCTCTCTCTCTTTCTTTCTTTCTTTCTTTCTTTCTTTCTTTCTTTCTTTCTTTCTTTCTTTCTTTCTTTCTTTCTTTCCCCTCTCCCGAAAACACATGCACAGATGAACACACTCACCCCTCTTTCTCTCTTCTTGCATTCTCTCTGACACACACTCATATATTCTCTTGCTCCCCACCTTCTCTATCTCACAGTTTCCTCATGCACACCTCCTCTCTAACACAACATTTTTTCGTAGACCTTTTAAGCCAAGTAAGTGAAAGTATCTTTATGTTTCAGACAGGCAAAAGGCAAACCCACATTCTTTCTACAGGGACAGGCTGGGTGGCCACTAGAGTTTTCTTCTTCTTTCTGCTTCATTCTGTGATATGAAAGGATGTGTTTGTGTTGCTTTGTTTTATTGCTGCCTGTAGGATCCACCCATGCCTAACATATAAAAAATATAATTATTGCAAAGTGGCCTGGCCTGGCCGTTTTGATCAGCAACTGTAAAAAGACAGGAGGAAAGATTGAGTCTGAATTTTGTATCTTTACTGGTTTTCCCACCATTTCAATGTGTTTATTTAGCTTAGGAGGCCTCTTATATTCAGACATGTAATCAGAAAGAAGGGATGTGGGTTGGTTTAAGTTGAGAGGACTGCACACATTTATTTCAGTCTTTTTTCTTTCTTTTTTTCCCCCTTCTCCTTTGCCAGACTTTTCACTGGTTTGGGTCCATATTTACTAACTTACATTCTATTTCATACATAGGGGAACACCCCACACATCCACTTCTTACCCTTGTCTTCCATTCCCAGTAGAATCTGACAAACAGGCTTCCGTCCACGCTCCTCCTTTCTTCCCCCTCCCGTTTTTCTAAAAAGCAAAGTACCCCTTCGTTTGCTTAGATTGTTCGCTGCAGAAATATACAAAAAAGATCAATATCTCGGAGACACCATTCCATGGGGTAACCTTAGCGTGAACTGACTCGAAGACCAATAAACAAGAATGGTGAGGTTTCCCTTGTGATTTATGACCTGCAGAAGAGAGCCATATATTTTTTTTAGAGAAAGGATATGTTGGAATTGTCAGACGGGGGACTTAGAATAGCCCTTTCTCTATATTTCCTCCACTTGAGAGGGAGGGAGAGAGATGACACTTGATTTGCACATTCTAGCTCTTCAGCCAAGAAAGTTCCTGAAGGGGAGATCTGCCTCTGACAGAGAAGGAAGGAGGAGGACCAGGTGTTAGCATGAGATTTGTTGTTCTCATCACGCTCTTGCTCTGTTTTTACACACATGGTAACTTTGAGAATATGTGGTATCTGATCAACTACAGAAGCACCCATCACAATATTAATAGTAAAAATGGCTAATTTGTAAAATAAACAGGGTTGGCTAAAGTCTTTATTGGAGCAAAGCAATATTAATCCTAGTTCTTCAGAAATCTTCCTCAGTCTGGATGTTTCAAAACTTTGGATGCAATGGAGCCAGAAGTAGGTCAGGTTGATTTCTGAATTTTTCTACTTCTCTTCCTCCCAAGTTCTGGTGTTGCCCATCCTGACAAAATGTTTTGAACAACGTAAAAGCTCAGCTTTTCAATGAGGTACAGTATGTGTGGTCTAATCAATGTATTATGAAGATATGATTTATGAGACACCCAGTTTCACTTATTCGCTCCTGCTATCTTCTGTAACCAACAAGAAGTAGGCAACTAAAGTCCTCTCAGCTTCCTACTTGGACCCCATGTAAGACCTGTTGGTATTTTTGGCAGCAGCCTTAAAAAGGTACTTCCAAGTTTCATACAGATAAGAAAAACCCAACTGAATGCAGTGATTATATTCACACTAAGTTAAGTACACCTAGGAGTTCCATTAAACTCACTCAGTAAGGCCACTTCATTCTGCCTTGACAAAAATAAAGTCTCACTTATTTCCATTGGAATGAAGCACACATCCATATACATGTTTGCCTAGGATTATGACCTGTTGAACTCTGAGGGATTTACTGTTGAATAGATGGTGCCATTAAACACGTTGCCCTTGGAATCCCACTGAACTCAATAGGACCACTTAGCTCTAAATTGCCTAAGCGGATTTCATAATCTTATACACTCATATCTGGAGTAAGTTTCAATGAACTCAATGGAGTTCCTTTTGAATTCCATGTATCCATTTGGTTGCAAGCCTTAATATATGCAGGTAACTTCTGAACTGTTAAAACTCAGGCTATACTATTTTTTGGCACATCATGAGAAGGCTCGCTCTCTGGAAAAGACCATAATGCTGGGAAAGGTGGAAGGCAACAGGAAAAGAGGAAGATCAAATTTGAGATGCACTGACTCCCTAAAGGAAACCACAGGCTTGAGTTTACAGAAGCTCAGCAGGGCTGTTGAAGACAGGACATTCTGGAGATAGCTCATTCATAGGGCTGCCATAAGTCAGAGGCGATCTGACCTCACTTAACAACAACAAACTTCTGAACTCAGTAGAATATTCTTCTGAGTAGCCATCCCTGGGATCGCACTGCTAGGTGTCATCTTAGGGTTTCTAGCCTCCTCGAATCCGCTTATTGGAGGAAAAGGCAGGGTATGGATGTGTAAAGAATGAAGGATCATTGCGTCACATTCAGAGGAGCCTCACTTTCTCTCCGAGTTTGACCAGGTTGTGAAACCTATATGTCTCTGGCACGGGTGGCGACACCTCCGCTGACCACCGGAATCAGAATGTCACCGCCATCAGAACAGTTGAAAGAGATGACTGATAAAGCAGGATTGTGAAGCACTTGGTGACCGTTTTTAAGAGCACAATCTGATATTCCTATCTCCCGGACTTTTTATCAGGTGTGCGAGTTGCGATAAGGGGCAGGGGTTCCCGTTATGACTGCTGGCGTTACCTACTGCAGTTGACAATAAAAATTTGAATCCAAAGGACTGGCGCGGAGGGCCAGACTGCTTCATTCTGCGAGGACCTGACAGGACCCCGTTATTAATGTCCGAACGATCTCTCGAGGAACTGAAAAGCTGTCAAAAGCTGACGAGGTTCTGACGCGTAAATAAGCAATAGAGCAGCCCTGCGCGGGTAGATAAAGGTGTTGCGTCTGTTCTCGGGTATTGAATTTTTTTTTATCTGGTAATAGGGGAAGGGGGGGAGAGAGATAATTGGGTCACGTGGCTCATTCAGTAATTAATGCCGCTCTCCAGGAACGGATCCGCACCCGTCACTTCTCAATGGTGGGAGTGATTCTTTCCGAAGTGAAAAGGAACTTCCCCTTTGACTTTCCAAAAAGAAAAAGAAAACAAAAAAAGCCCCACAACAAACCCCCCCCTCCCCGCAAAAGCCAACCTACCTGATTTATCTTTGCGAGGGTCCTTTAAGCTTCCTAAGCAAGCAGTAGAGGAATTAGGTTGGTAAGTACACACACAGACCGGTCGTGTGCCTTGATTGCCTTTCATTGTTTGCACTCGCTTTATCGGGAGCCTGGGCTTAGCGGAGTAGAAGATTTACGAAATGTTAAATCTTTGTTGTGAGCTGCCTTGTGGTCACATTATGTTTTTTGGAGTGATTAAGCCTAAACCGAGGCGAAGCTATTTGATAACGTTCTCGTAGTAATTCACACGGTGGAAAGATTGCCGACCACAGCGAGGGAGGGCTGTTTTTTCCCGTTTGCCAAGGCGTTCATAAATCACCGACTCTTCCAACAGGGCCAAAAAAGAAACCAGAGAGGCAGCAGCGAGCATTGTGACAGAGGAAGGCAGAAGGGACATAACCCCCCCCCCCGCGCGCACACAGAAACACACACACACACACACACAAAGAAAGGAAAAACAAAGCAATGGATAAATGCGTATATGACTCATCATTAAGCCGAGTAATTTAATACCAAGTTCTAAAGCACCACGATTCATAGGTTTTTTTTTTTTAAAAAAAAACATTAAAAATTAATTTAGCATTTAGTTAAGTTCTCTGTGGCTACTGAGGCGTTTTTGAAGAGGGAGAGAAAAATCTCCCCCTTGTCCAGAATTTTGGCAGTTTAAAGTATTTGGGTCAGCAGCTTAATTGGTCCCAAATATAGGGGCAAAATTTATTGATGCTGATTTCACCGTAAATAAATGTGGAGAGGGGCTTTCAGTGTAATCAAGGCAATTGCAATCAATGACGGTCCATTTTGTAAGGAAATGGTTGTTTGTCCAGGATAAACACCAAAAGAATTATCTGGGATCGAAAAGTGGTAGAAATATGAGCAGAAGAAAGATTAGCATAGTTTGGAATGGGTCTTACTAAATTTAGATTCCAGTTCCAGGAAGCAACGCTGTTCCGGATTAGAGAAAACAATTAACACTCGATATATCTAGATGTGTAGATATATAAATATATATCCAGTTTGCTGTTAAACACTAGATGTAAAATTACAGTAAAAATTGCTAAACAACTCCATTGTGAAAACCAAATTCTATCCAGCAAAGATTTCCCAAGTAGGAATTTAGATACTTTTAAAAGCCTTTGACAATATTTCAGGACACATGTTAGAAAATTATTAGCCATCATTTTTCTAGTCATTTTAGGAACACTAAATATGAGACTTAAAAATAAAAATTTAAAAACCTAGGGACAATACCTACAGAGGAGAGGCAGACAGTTCTATTTTACTATACATTATAAATATATTTGGAGAACATTACTGCCTTGCAGAGGCCAATAAATCACCCTCAGACTTCCTTTTAAATTTCTTTTTAAACTAAGAACAAAAAGGAAACACATCCTAGTTTCCCCCTCTTCAGTCACCATGTTGTTGTAATTGTCCTTGATCCAGTTATAAGTCAACGGGATGCAATAGGTGACATTTCTGTATTGGGGGATCTGGCCCAGTTATGCAAGTATGTGTTCAATTCTGCGCTTTGCATTTAAACTAGTAGTGACCTGTTCTAATGCCCTTAAACAGAGTTGAGCATCACCAGTCATATGTAAAATGTTTGCTTGATTAAATGATAGTAAAAAAAGGATCCCCAAATATCTATTGCATCTAAGCAAAACTATAATATATATTCAAAGAAGCAGAACTTCCTACCTGAGAATGTCAGTCTCACTGATTTTTCAATTTTGTATCTTATTACAAAAGGTAATACTGTTACATTTTTTATTATTTTATTTTTATTATTATTACTATTATGGGAATCCTTAAGATTATATACCCACCTAGGATCTTTTAAAATAACAGCTGACCTCTGCCTTGCCTTGAGATTCATATTTATTCCCCTATCCTTTTCTAACTTAGCCATTGTCTGTTCTTTGTTTACAGCACTCTGGTGTACCAGAAAATACGATTTAAAGAACCATACAATCTGGAAGCAATTCTGTCCGGTGGTTGGAAACACGAGGAGGTAAGAGCTCTATGGATGAGGAGGAAAAATGAAATCCGTTGTCCACTAGTTTAAAATAGTTTCATGTTGCAGATACCAAAATTCATTTTGCTGGTGCTCGTTACAGAGGTTACTGCGAGTTTGGGGTTTGATAAATACCTAAATCCATTGGAATTTTCTGCATTGCATCTATTCATCTTTCTTAGTCCGTGAATGAATGTCTTGTTAGACAAAGAAATACACAGAACTCAAGTAAGAGTAGCTCTTTGAGAGCCATTCAAAACAGGCAGAGTGGCACATACGGTGGAAAGAGCTGGAAAAGCAAGGAAATGATTGAAAATGCATCCCTCAGCCCTCTGTAAAATCAAGATATCAAACTAGGTTTGTGATTTAAAAGTTTTGGTTTCATGGACTATTGACTGCTGTAGATTATATGTTTGCTTAAGTAAGTCTCTAAGGTTGTCTATAAAGTTCAGAATGTTTTCATTTAGAACAGTGGAAATGAAAGATATATTTAGAATTTAGCAGATGGTGATATTATCAGTGGCTACCAGTGGTAGTCATAGGTAATCAGAATTATTGTATTTGTATAGCTGCAAAGCACCTTTAAAATGCCTTTAGTTGATTTGTACATCTGACTGGTAGCAACCCAATGTATCCGTTGAAATCTATTCACAGCGCCAGTCATTGATATCTGCTCTCCATCCTAAAGCTGTGTCCTGCATTCTTCACTCATTTCATGTCTTTGAAGAAATGGGAAAAATCCTGCTGGCGTAACTCTGCCAGCATATGGAAATTTTTATTTTGACTAGCCATTACAAGGCCGATGGATATAGAGTTATTTGAATTGCTTGCTAGAATTACCTGCTTTCATGTGGCTGAAGGACAATTAGTTCAGTTTACTACCTTTTTAAAGGCAGGCATAAATTACATGCCTACCAGGGCTTGTTGTGTTGATTTAGTACCTCATTGAAATTTTCACTTTAGAAGTGCCTCAAAAATTGTTTTTTAGTGGTTTCAGGGAGAGGGGTGAAGTTGATTTAAAACTATAAGCAGGGGGCAGGAAAAAAAGTTGATATTGTCCAAGTGTTTCAGATAGGGCCCACAACATCATCCCAGAGATAGTTTGGATTTTCTAACTTAATATTTAACATTTGTGTTGAATGTTTAATAATACCAAGGTTTGTTTCTGTGCCCCCTGTTCAAATGAAGTCCTTTCTTCTCTCATTTATTTCTGTGATAGCAATGTATTCAATTTGATCAGACTGAACAGATAATAGATGTCAAATAGTACAGTTTGCCCAGTTCTGAAATGAAAAGAGAAAACTTTACCAAATAAAGGGGAAACAGTAAAAGAAAAACCAGGCACATAAATATAAACACACAAGCACAGCCCAAACCTTGATGTAAAATGCTTCTATCACAACCTCATTTCCTAGTTTTGATCATCTTTAAGTTACATTTCAGGCATAAACGTGGAAGTCAAATCTCCAGAGAAGGTTACTTGATTTCCATTCTGTTATATAGAGTATCTATGAAAGCTAGTGTTAAGAGTAGACATTTGTTTCAAACAAGCACCTGGCAGAATGGAACTGCAGCCTCAGCGTTAAACTGATATAAACCCAAAAACATACATCTTTTATTCCAGCAGAAGTTGCATCCTTAGCTGGAACTAACCAAATGGAAAGTTATGTCCCTCTTATTTCCAAGGCTGAAATATTTAGTACAGTATTGTATTTACTTAGCAGAAAGTCCCACTGAAAGCAATAGGACTTACCTGTGAGTAAATATGGTTAGGGTAGGACTTCAAGCATTGTAGCAGTAATTTAGGTGTACATTATCTCACTTAGTTACACCTGCATCCTGAAATATGACACAACATCTTTTAGAAAACCATGTCCATTGATTTCAGTGCCCTCTTCTTTCAGAAATAAGCCTGCCTTCTATTTCAGCATCAGGTCTGTTTCCTTGTGGCTTTAGTGTGGATCTCTCCTTGCTCCATGCACAAAGGGAGGGGGCAACCTTGCCTGATTCCTAATTAAAATATAATCGTTCTAGTTCTCCAAAAGATATTCCAGTCCTTGAGTTACCAGAAAAGTAAGGCTGAATCTTCATGAAGGAGGCAAAATGAGTGTCCAGAGGAAATCAAAGCTGGTGCTTTCATGTCCATTCAAATTCATATTTCAATATACATAATCCTTCAATTTGGAATATAGCAAATGAATTCCAAAAGTGGTTCGACATTAAAGAGATATCTGAGGCAAGCTGGACCTTTCCTTGTCTCCTAAAAAGTACAGCTTGATGAAAGAACCTTACCATAGGTCACGAAGAAGTTACGTGGAAAAAGAAAACAAAACAGATTTACTCTCCCCCTTGCACTATGTACTTGGAGTTAATAGTTCAATTCCAGTTTTCACATTAACCTAATACTAATAAAGCTATTCGCAGAAAAAGATGCCTTGCTGTTGGAGGCTCATAGATAGCGTCAAGGCATGTAAGTTGAAAAAGCACCTCAGACTTATGATTATGATTTATTGCTTTTGTAGTTTCTGTTTGCTAAAGCCATCTTTCTGCTTTTGACTCCACGCAGTCGATAATGTTTACTAGAGACCCACCACGCTTTGCTGTGCCTTCTCCCCACATCTGCTCCATTATCCATTAATTTCAACTGCATTGTTGTTGGTGGGGAAAAAAAACTTGTGAGGGCCTCTTTTGACTGGGCTGAAAACACTTTCCTTCAAATACCCATGAATCCACCCCTTGTATAAAGATCCTGCAGGCTGAGGTTTAGCGTTTGTCAATGAAACTCTTTATGGGCAATCATGATGGACCTGCATACGATTATTATACAGTACTAGCTTTTAAGAAAGAAACCCTTCTTTTTAGAAAACTATTGTGCATAGATTGTTAGTTCAGGAAGAGTTTGCACTTTCTATTAGGACCAAAGGGTAGAGACTTTCTGAAGAAGGATGTGATCCTATACACACTTACTATGGAGAAGATCTCCTGGGAGTTGCTTCCCAGTAAAATGTGCTGGAGGGTAGTGGTTGCCATTGGAGTTAGTGATTGTCCTCTTATTCTGAAATCCTAGATATATTTATTCAGCGGTAAGATCCACCACGTTACAAAAGGCTTGCCTTATATAAGTGCGGACAGCACTGCAACCTTAATTGAAATATGGTGGGAATTGTCTCTTTTTGAAGACACTCTGGTCTTATTAAAGTGATGTTTAGAACTTGTTTAAAAAAACAATAATCCTGACCTACAGCTCAGAAAGGTTGAAAGTTCTGGGATTGGAGGTTTGCCTGTTTCACTGACAACTGCAGTGGCCTTTATTTCCACCTATACACTTAAGAAGGTTGTCAACCCAGATGGTTGATACCAGTGTGGTTAAAATATAACAGGTCCTTAGAGTCAAAGCTTTCAAAGATTAGGTTAAAATCCAAGGAACAGGATTTGCCTATGATTTCATCATTAAGGTTGATATAGAGTATCTTTCATCTCTTCATGCATGCAAATAATTTTTTTTAAAGAAAAGGGTTTAGAGAAAGTGGTGCTAGAAGAAGAAACAGGATGAATTAGTTGGGAAACAGCTGGAGAGAATGACATGGGGTAAACGTGAGAAACGGGCAAGTAATGTGGGACTTGCCCCCCCCCAAGTGGCCTAGCTGACTTTCAGGGGATAAAGGTGTTCAGCGTTTTGCCCTTTATAAGACCTGACCATATCTTTTGTGAGCAAGCATAGGAAAGATCTTCAAAGCACAAGTACAAAAGAAGGGAAGTTTTCAGATCTCTGTGTAGATGAGAAATTTTATTCACTTCTTAGCCTTACTCGAGGGACCGGTGAGAAGTGAGAAGCTTCCCCCACCTCTTCCATTTTCCTTCCTTTTTTTCCTTTTTTTCCTTCTTTTTTTTAAAAAAATCTTCTTTCTCTGGGCACTTAGATCATCATTTCGCCCTAAATATTTCATCACCGAAGAACCCTATAATTTTATACATCACTCAAGTCCTTGCATAGGAAATGCGTAAGCGCAGGTTGAATAAGAAGGTCCCGAAAGAGTTTGCGAAATCCAGATCCAACCACAAATCAGACGGACGCCTTCACCTCCTCCTCCTCTTCCTCCAGGGTCAGCAAGGAGCGGACTCCCTCACTCTTCCACCAGAGGATCCTTTTGCTTTTGTCAGGTAATTGCAGGGCTTTCGGGTTCCGCCAACGGCTCTGATGTACCGTGTGGGTGTTCAGCAAAGCCCCGTTCAATAGAAGTTGAGATGAGAGAAGCCGTGGGATGGCGGGTAGCCGTCCTAAATTTGGTGACCGAAGTTCATCTCGAATTGCGCCGGTGTGGCCATTTATCACCTCAGAGGGTCACCGGAGAAGGTTCCCCCTCCCGCTTCCCAAAAAACCATTGAATTCGCTCAAAAGTTCACTGCAATCGCATCAGATGGGGGTTAAAAATCTCCCCTTCTGTCTCAAAACGGATCTAGGAGAATATTAATGTGAGGGGAGGGAGAAAACCATACACACACATACACCATCTCCGCCGTTTGTTCTCTTCTCTTCTTTAGTGCATTTGGTTAAAGCTTAAGGGGAAAGCGGGGGGGGGGGGGAGAAAACCATACACACACGCACGCACGCGCACACATACACACACTAGAGGCTCGCGGTTCCAACCCTTGTTCCTTCACTGATTCCCTATTTCAAATAAAAGGATTTAAGTTGACGTATGACCACGTGAGCACATAATACAGCGCATTATTGTGGCATTTGGAGTGGAGACCCGGACTGGCTTCGCCTGCGATTACGCTTTTCCCGTTTCTGTTCAGAGCAAGAACTGCCGTCCATTATCCACCGCGGCCCCCCCCCACGCCACCCCCCCGCACCCCAAGGCAGCCGACCAACCCGCTCACCCTCGCAAGAGCCTCCACTTTGGGCTACGGCGCTCGGTCCTTATGGAAAAGGTTATTGCCGGGCTGTTAGGACGAAATGCGGCGTTTAAAAAAAAAGGATGGATTTTATTTTAAGGTATTTCCGCTGATTGTTCATTTGCGTGTGTGACTTATGGCTGCGCGAGGCAAAGGTCAGGAGAAAAGGCTTACGGGTGCCATATGGGCACCGGTCAAGCCTCGTTTCCCCCTTTGTTTCCCTCTGCTTGATGTGGGGGGGGGGAACCTTACAAGAAACAGATAAGAGAAGCTCTGTCCCTTTCCAAATTCTCGTATGGGTTCTGGGTTTTCTACTGGTTGTTTTTAAAGGCTGAATTGTTTTGTCTTCATGCTATACCTTGTCGTTGTTCTCTATTACCCTATGTGGGGAGGACTGGGTTGCTGTCATTGTTTTTGCTTTCGCCACTCATTATATTCAGCTGATGGTGGTTCGACTGTGTTGAAGAAAACGGCTGGTGACCGTGATCAGAGATTCCTTCCTTCCTTCCTCTTCCTTCCTTCCTTCCTTCCCTTAAGACAGATGAGCATACCATTCTGCTGCCATTTTATTTATTATGATTCTTGATAGCACTTTATTTACTTGGGGGCCAATTATGTGAGCCCAGCGGAATCTGTACAATTGTAGTAGGAAAATCAGGTGTTTTTTTTTTCTTCTTCCTTCTCTTCTCCAATTGTCCATGTTATATCTGAAAACGGAATGCAAGGGTCTCATAATAATGCGGTTCTTTGGGCGATTTATTTGTTTACCCACGCATCTGGAAAGGGGGGAAAAAGGCACATACCTTTCTCACTTCCTCTCCCTTAAAGGTTTATATTCTCTTTAGATTTTCCTGTACCTATCACCAAGTCTTAGCCAGCTATTCATTTGGTTTTATGGAGGGAAATACACCCTAAATAGCGGAGGGAAAAATGAAAGCACTCCTTGTGTTATACAAGGGGACAAATGTTATATAAAATTACATCCACCACTGAGTCCCAGCATTGCTAAAGGTCAGAGTGCTGACTTTTGATTTATGTTGCCAGTGGGCTGAGGGTAGCGCACTCGCCCTACACGCTGCTCCCCTTTCTCCTCCCCTCTTTCCTGGCCCGTTCCAAGTATTCGGGTTACGGTTAGAGTTTAGGGAGGAAAAAAGAGAAGTATTAGCAATAAAATTTTGCTTACCTAGAACATCACGGGTATTTAATTATAGTTTGTCTCTCGCAAACATTGTAAATATTTTTATTTATACATCTCTTCTACGCTGAATGATCTGATCTCAAGATGCAAAACAAACAAAAAACACGCCTCTACTCCTTTCTGATGTCCGTGTAGTATATAGCAATGAAATAAGGCTATTGAATCGGCACTAAAAACTCAGTTTGTGCACTTAGTTGAAAAAAGGCACAGCGAAACTACTCTATTTCAAAATAGGCCAAAACCTTCATGAAATTAAGTTAAATTAAAATGGGAGGTAAGCTTTAATTGCAGCTCAATTACTTTGCCGTGGGTTCTTATGATTTGTGACCCATTTCTGATGTATTTTGGTCCAATTACAGCAGTCATCAATAAAAGATTTTGGTCCAATTACAGCAGTCATCAATAAAAGAGTCCCGATTCTGATTCCAAGGTGCTTTGTGTATGGGAGCTGAAAAGTGGGGGGGGGGGGGGGGAGACTCAGGCAAATCCTCAGCGAATGCCAAGTAACTACAAAACGAAGTGTCAATAGCTGTTATATGGGGTTTGATAAGATAAAGAGTGATAGAAACCAAATAGGTTTTATCATAAGATTGGAGACGGTAGTTTTTGAACTGCCTTTCTAAGCAGCCGCCGTGTTAAGCAAGTGCCACAGAACATAATTATAGATATGCATCGGAAATTAAGGCAGCTTGAAATGGCATTTTATTAAGAATCTTTAGAATGTTTCTTTCCCTGTTAAAATATATACAGTATATAGCAGGGCTGTCTTTCCACTGCTTTCTTGAGGCTCAGAAATTACTGAAGTTACAAATAATTTTCTTTCATGTCTATAGAAAGAATTAGCACACACGCATATATGTCTGTATTCCTTCACAGTGCTTTCGGAAATCCATTTACCATTTGCAGATATTCCAGGACGAACAGCTACACAAGGTTCTCCCAGCAGACAAGAAAATGTTGGCGTCCAGACCTCAGTTCCAAAATGTAGACTAATGACTGTTTGCTTTCCGCTGAGCAGGTTGTCTTTCCCCTCAAAAGTTGTAGAACGGGTTTTCAGAAGGAGGGGATTGTGAAATATGCTTGGAATCCCCAGTACAACCCAGTTAGCTGAAAACACTTAGATTTATGCTTGCTCAGCCTCAATGGCTTATTTCCACACCTTGTGGCTTCTCGCAGTGGAGAGTGGAAGACAAACGCACTCACCTATTGTGGCAGCGAAGTCAAATCTATCAATGAAAAGATCTTTTAGGGAAAGTCAGGACACTTAATAAACAAGGCAAGTCCAGAACATACGTGTCTAGAGACCATAAAATGGACTTTAGCAGCGGAGAGGAGAATCTCAATTATGAAATAAATCTGTTTCATGTTAATTTTCAGGCCTCGAAAAGGTCCTTTCCTTAAAACCGCGAGTCCTCCTTTGCCTTTGGGGAAGTGGGGGCAGAGTCGTCTTTCTGCCTCAAAACCTGCGGGACAGAGCTCATAAGGAAATATCCCAAAGTCTCTCCCTCTTCCCCCCCACCCCCGCCAAAAGCTTCACCCAGCACTGGCTGGTTTTTCGTCCGCAGCCGCTTGGAGTCGCCTGGCTTTGTTCCGTGGAGTGCGCGGCGCGGGCGGCGCGGTGGATCGGACACGCAGTCTTCTTCCAAAATGAAATTAGCTTTGTTTCTCTGGAGAGGAGGGGGCTTTTAGCCAGCATCTTCCTCTTTTTTATGGCAAAGGATGTGGTGATGGTAGGGGGTTTAAGAGAAAGACAGATCAGCAGTTTTCCAGAAGAAAGTGTAGGGTTGATTATTGACAGGCGTTTTCTTCCACCAAAACTTTCTAGGGAGCGTTTGTAGTAAAATGCCTACCAGTGGATTTTTTAAACCCCCCCCCCTTTTCCCCTCACTTACACCCACCCGGCTTCCCCTTTCAAGTGGAGCCACAGAAATATGCTAAGAGGAGCAAGTGTTTTCTGTTGTGGAGCTCTGTTTACAGCTTGGGCACATGGAGTCATAAATCTTGCCCAGCCATAAATGACAAAAACCATTGATATGCCTAGGAGGCCACCCTGGGCTGGGAGTATATGTATACGTGTTTAAATCTCCTCTTTCGGGCCTTTTGCTTTGCTTTGGCTTTAAGGTGACATTGGAGTTTAAGGAGAGGTTCTTTGTAATTTTAACACTTTCGGTAACGAAGACGTGTCAAAATCGCACCTAGGCATCATTGGAGGACTCCTTTGAATACCTTAGGCACTTTGTGTTACTTTAAAGCCTCACCCTCGATTCTTATGCCTTTCCCCCTCCCGCAACACTTTCCTCCCCTTTTTTTAGAACCAAAAAGCATTCCGCTTGCTGGTGTTATTTTAAACCTGGCACAATTTAGGCTAAAGGATGGACGGAAACCGGTTGGGAGGAATGGGGAAAGAGGAGAAGGAAGAAGAGAAGGACAAAAGGGAGAGAGAACTGGAGTTCACAGAAGAAAAACTGTATTCATACAAAGTATTACATGTGCTTCTGTGAGTATTTTTACTACTGCATCCTGAGGTCAGTTTATTCACGTGAAAGCTATGCATGACAGGTTGAGTGAATTTAAAGAGTTCTATAACCCCTAGCCATGTCCCGGTCAACCCTGAGATGCTTCCAAAAATCCAGGCACACTATCAGAATTATAGCAACATTTAGTGTGTGTGAAGAAATGGCTTGCAATCCACAAAAGCTCACACTAACAACAAATGTCCTAATCTCAATACGGCCACAATACTTTTGTTGTTGCTGTTGTGTTGTTGTGTTGTTGTTGTTGTTACCGATACATTGAAGTGGGCCTTTCTGCTACTCAAGTGTACACGGGGTTTAGCCTCAAAGTTCTCTCCTACTAATGTTCTTTCACAGGTAAATCCCATCGATTTCAATTGGATTTATTTACAACTTAGTTTACTTATGATTATGGTTGCCCTTATTCTCATTGACTTAAAACAAAACCAAAAAGAAGGGCAAGCAGTTAGGTTTAACTGAGTGTGAAAAAATAATACTCTTTCTTTCCTCTTCTTTTTTGTTTTGTTTTGAGTGACATCAGATTTCAAGCAAACTCAATCCTTCCTTGATCCAAACTACTTATAGCTTGGTTTACATGCAAGTGAGTGCCAGAGTGCCTTTCTTTATCATAAACAAAAGTGTGTGCGCAGGATAATGTACAGCTAGGGAAAGATCACAAGTATGATGTCTCCTGCATGGGTATCTAACTATGGTCACCTATCTGCAGCATGTGGGTTTATCCCCCAATGGCATTGTTTTGATTGCCTTGAAAGCGCTGCCTAAATTGGCCTGGGAGAGGAATGGATCAGAACTCATAATTTATTATATGAAGACAATCTGGGTCTTGCCTAAATTTCACCATCCCCTTGAGTCCAGAATACTCTACATTTCGCAAGCCAAACAAACGATCTTTGCCTCCATTTGAGATAAATAACAGCTAGGCAGGTAAGAGTATGTTGTGCATGCTTTGTGTGTGCGCACACATGTGTTTTAAGCATTCTGGGTTTATTGGATCATACTGCTCAGCCAAGAACTCTGTTTCCACTGATAAATCACACATCTACTTTTACCTGTCATTATCTGTATTATAGTTTTTGTCACACACACACATGCATACATGCACACCCACCCCCCACCCACACATATATAAACAATCAGTTCTGGAGAGAGGGAGCCTTTTGTGAGCATCCCTTGTTTTCCTTAGCGTGCTTTTTCTTGGCCTTTAGTGTTGCCTCACTGCTAGACTCTTTCACGCCCTCTTTCTCCTCCTTCTGTCCATCCTACCTCTCCCAACCCCACTTTGTTTGCTTGCTGGACTGGACAGCCGCCTTCCTACCCCAAGCTGCCTGGGGCAGCTGCCTTCCCATCCACCCCCAACGCCCCTTGGTCCTGTGAGGTTTCCTAAGGGACACACACACACATACACACACTTCCCCCCCTCTCTATGTAGAATCTCAGCTTTCCTGTAGGCTTCTTTAGCCGGGGAGTGGGGAGAAGCGAGTTCTCAGCTGGTCCGGGAGGTGGGAGGTGGAGGTAGGGGCTGGATCGAGGTAAGGGTGAGAGGAGGGAGGGGGATGACTCTGTGTCAGAGAGGGCTGGAGAAAAAGATTTCCCTTTGCACGTCCCTCTTGCTCGTCTAAGCAGGGTTCCTCCCGACGACTCCTGGGCTTGTCCGGGTGGAGATGAATTGAGCTAGTCCCCATCCCAGAGGAGTTGAGGGAGGCTTGGGCTGGGGCGGGAGGGGGGCAGTGGAAGAGGGAAAGTCCAACGCCTCCTCCTCCACCACCTCCTCCTCCCGGGTCTGGCAGTGAGGGACTGTCGCCGAGCCTCCAAAGAGCACTGCTGGCTTCCGCCTCAGTCGTCAGAAGTTAAGGTAAGCAGGCCACAAAATACGCTGCTATCAGTGGTGAATGGCGGAGTTTATGTCCTGGTGATTTATGACCAGAGACTTAACTCTCGGTTCAAGAAGAGTTCACTGGCTGGAGCTTCCTTCCAGGCAGTGACGGATAGACCCTTACACTTCTAGAGTTCAGGCCAGTTGCCCCTCTTCTCTCGTCAACTTTCCTCCAACTGGCAGGAAATCTGGGGGCTAAGGGTGGGTGGGTGGGGTGGGGGAGTGTGAAGGGGGTGCTCGCATGGATCCTATCTGGAAGAGCGAGGTGAAGGGAGAAAAGCAAGAATGCCAGCGGCAAAGAGAAAGAGAATGTTATTGTCCCATCCTAAAATCAGAAACTTTTAGGCACCATTTCTAGTGGTTGTTTTCCGTAGGAATGAGATCGGCTCATGTCCAAGAAGAATGCCTTTTCAGAGTTGCGGACTAGGCCAAAGAATCAATGGATGGAAGGTGTGTATGAGTGTGTAGAGTGTTGGTAAGAACCCTTCCATAATCAAGCCAACCATTCCACTAAAGCCTTCTATTGTTTCCAGGGGCTTGGGAAAATACTGTTGGAAGAAAGCTGTTGAAGTACTCAAATACTACTCAGTCAAAACACCTTTCAAGCACAGCATCCATCCAGTTTCCTTTCCAGACACTCCTTTGACTCTTCTGAATGAAGGTTGCAATCTTACACATGCTTTCCTGGAAATAAACTCCAGTGAATTTAATGTGACTTATTTCCCAGTTGCATAGGCAACAGCATGATGTGAGGGAGTTAGGTCCCATTGAATCCAATACGGCTGACTTTGGAACAAACATCCTTTCCTTCTGGATGCCTGTAAAGTGGAAGGGTTACTAACGAAGTTGCATCACACCACAATAAGCAATCAAGTGTTACGGAAAGGGTTATAGTTATTCAGTTACTGTTGGGGACAAGCTCAGTGGAGGCCCCAAGCTGCACATTTCACTCTCTCCCCCCCCCCCCCCAAATTGCTTCATATGTATCTGCTATTTTTCACTTTGGACATGTCTTTTAAAAAAGTTTTCCCTTTTGTGTTCATAATTCTATATAAAAATGATCTAATGCCATAGAACTTTAGCCTCTAACTTTCACAAGAACTGTTTTGCATTCTTAATGTCATTGTCAATGGCAGAGTAATTGCACCAACTTTTTGCTATTAAAAAGGGACAGCGGGAAAAATTCTTCTCACTCGGAACTCTTTGGCATTGTCTTCCTCCTCCTCCTCCTGAGTCAGTTCCCCTCCATTTACTCTATATATACATTTGAAACCTTGGACCAGCAGGGAAATATCTATTAAACTGCCCCAAAGGAAACTGTGTTGATAGGCGTCCTTACTGTTTTACACTTCCTACTTTATGTTTCAGGAAGCCTAATAGTCCCCATGTCCCAAAGAAGTCTGGAAATTAAGGCAGAATGGTTAAGAAAAATATTCCAACAGTAGGACTTACAATCTTGTTAAAAGTATAATTCTAGTGTTTAAATGGATTTCCTCCAAACTGGGCACAAAATCGACAGTCATCGCAGATGCTTCCGCCTAACTAAATTGAGGCTACAGTTTCTCAACTGGAGCTGAAGATACTTTATCACCTACACTTTCAGCACTTGACTGGTTGGTTGTCGTAATAACTGCTAAAAGACTTGATTACGGTAAAATAAATAAGTAAATGATTTTTTAAAATCAAAAGACAGCTGCCATCCATAAAGCGAGTTACATCTTTAAGCAAGTCAGTAAATTAATTTGTCTCTATAACGCGCCTTGTTTTCTAAGAGACCTATGTGTCCTGAAATGCAAACACATGCGATTAATCTGCATGTGCCTTGAAACTGTGTAATGTTTCCTTCCAGCAATAAGGATTGACAGATCAGTGTTTTGGCCTCAGAAGGGAAGCCAGAATGTTGGTTAAGAACAGAAGAATATACCAGCTAAGGTGCGGAAGGAGTGGCGTGGGTTTTAGTGTGGTCTGAAAAAGTTCTTCAGTTGCAGATAAGAGTCCTGTGGGTGGAAGCCCCATCTCTTAACTGGTTATGGTCAGACAGGTAAACACTGTTGAGTGAGCAAAAAGGATTTGCCCGGCTTGTAGGCGCACTCTGCTGTGGGTTTTTGTGTCCATTCCCCTTTCTGCAGCCAAATGACCCTCATACATCAAATTACACAGCAGTTTCAGAGACAGAACCTATTATCCTTAAGTTGGTCGGAAAGTTCAGGCCGTGGTCATGGAGATGAACACTGACTTTTTTTGGTTCCTGGTGTGTGTCTTTTCTGCCCAATCCATCATGTTTGAACAGGTAGAATTTGGGTATATTACAGCGAAAAGAAGAGGAAGGGTAAAATTAGAGTGGGAGAAAGATTCTGAAGAATATTATTGTTAAAGTTCGTATGTGTTTGACGCACTCCTGCTTCGTTATTACATTTCCCACACAAGACAACTAGAGTAGGGCTCCAGAGCATAAAAGAAACTTTTCTCAAACAAGAACTAGGTGGAATATCACCTCGGATTGTTGTGTTTGGCTGCACATTGAAGTTGTTTGATCCTAGAGGCCAGATTTGTGTCTCTGTCTCATGTTGCAGCAGTTAAAGATAATTTATGTGCACTAACTTGGCTGGTTATTAAACAGCAAAGGAGAAGGGTATACCCAGCCGTTGTGCTGTTCCATCACGAGGGCCATTACGGGTTACATTTATGAAACATTTTGTTTCCCCATGCAGACATTTCACGAGTTGGAATCCCTGGAGTGTGAGAATGTTGCCTAGCCCTTTCTGGTGGAATGTTGTATAAGTATTTATCAATTGTATTGGGGGAAAAATAGTATTCCAGATTTTAAACTGAAGTCTGGTAAGGTGCATTTAAAAAAAAACAATTAAGAGAATTTGAAAGTATTATTCTAAAAGATGCAAGAGAAAAATCTACCATTTCCCCCCATACTTTGCAGTCCTGGAAGAAGAATATTTTCTGGTAGATATATATGATTTCTTTGATCACCCTGATGTCTAGGCTTCCCTTTCAAATAATCTGCAAGATATCTCTAAAACAATGCTCAGGCTCACTTTCAAATCTTAGAAACTCATGTTCTCCAGGAACAGCAATCCACACAGTCCTGATTGCCAGCGAATCCCAACAGAACCCTCCACACTTTCCCTCTCAATATTCTCTTTGCCTCCAGGCCAAGTCATACTGCTAAATATTGCTGACCACTTTTTCTGTTATAGCTTTCATGTCACTTAGCTATTGAAAGTAAGATGGATTTGTACTATTTCTTCACTCTCCTGTGCTTTCTCTACACCCTAGGTCTACCAGGAGGGGCCATTGGTGGAGGAACGTCACGTGACTGAGGGGTGCCAATGTTATTCTTTAAGGGTGTCAAGACCCTGTCAGTTTGTGAAATAAATATTGGGAAACAACGAAATGCAAAAAGCGACCTATTACGACAGCTCTGCGATCTATGGCGGCTATCCCTACCAAGGAGCAAATGGTTTCGCTTACAATGCTAGTCAACAGCAATATCCTCCTCCGCCTGCTTCCTCCTCGCTGGTCGAAAGTGAGTACCATCGGCCCGCCTGTTCTTTACAATCCCCTGGTGGCGGCGGGGGTGGCAGCAGCTCTGTGCCCCACCACAAGACCAATGAAATCAACGAGAGCTGTATGAGGACCATCAATAGCCAATCTCTCCAGCCCCCAGTCCTCCCAGAGCAACCTCAACAACCACAGCCTCCAGGCCAGCAGGCGCCCCCACTGCCCCCTCCGCCACCCCCTTCCGTGTCACCCCCTCAAAATGCTACCGCAGCCTCCACCCCAGCCAATGCCACCAAGAGCTCCATCCTGAACTCGCCCACCATGTCCAAACAAATATTCCCCTGGATGAAAGAGTCTCGACAAAACACCAAGCAGAAAAACAGCAGTTCCAGTTCAGGTATGGAACATGAGGGTTGAGGGTCACGGGGTGGGGGTGTGTGAGGGAGGGAGGGGCAGGGAGGAATAGTTGAGAAAGTTTCAGGAGGTGGCGGCACTTACGTTTTGCAGGCAGTTCAATCCACCAGCCCAGTTCTCTTAGGTGTTCCATTCTGGAGCAGGAAAGTTTTGGTACCTCTCCCACCTATTTAACTTGGAAATTGAACCAATCTCTTGAGATCACCAGACTTATCTTATGTCACACAGACTCACACATATATATCTCCAGAGAGTGGGTTAATGAAAGAAGCTTCAGTTTGTTTTATGTGACCTCTGTTAAACTCTTATAAAAGAATGTGAAGTTGCTTAGCTTCCAAGCTCCCCCTTCGCAAATTCAGAGATGCCTGTTACAGTCATCTTCAGCATTCCAGTCAATCCACCCCTCCCCCTTTCCCACTGCTGCTAAACCAGGTCCAGATACAAAGGTTCCAAGGCCTTGTCTTCTTCAACCACTGGCAGGAATCTTTTTTTATTTTTTTGGTACAGTGTTGTAACAGTCATAAGGCAATGACCTCTTGCTGCTGAGGTGTAACAAGAATAAAATAGCTCATCATTATCTACAGTTAGGATCAATGCTTTGTTTGATATTCATAACCTCTTTTGATTTTAGCTCAGAAACTGGCAGCCTTACAAGAGTGGTAAACAAAGCTTTAGCTTTCTTTTAGCAGGCAGGTCCATAAATACATTGCAGGTGGATTATAGTGTTTATCAACAGTGCTATTACATAAGTAAAACCAAATCAATGAGAAAAGTATTAGCATCAGTCTCCCCAGGCATTTCTCTCCTGTTTACCAGTTACTTCCTCAATTTATCTTGTGCTGAGAAAATAGATTCCAAAATGTTTGCAAATGTTTTCTTCTATGCATTTTGTAATAGTGCTACAGTGGAAAACCAACACTGTCATATGTAAAACACACACACACACTCTCATACACACACACACACACTCTCTCTCTCTCTCTCTCACACACACACACACACACACACACAGAGGCTAGCTGCGCAAGCATACAAAATGGGGGAAACAGTATATTTATCTACAGGCATAAATTACAAAGTGTTCTGATAAATAAATCTGCTTAAAGTAGTACAGGTGGCAGGCTAAGGAGAAATATGCCTACCTGGAAGTAAACCTCCTTAGTTTAATGTGGCGTGCTTATTGGTAAATATGTTTAACACTGCATTAGGCTGCAGCCCTATCTCATTAAGTGCAATGAAAGTTAAGTATTGTGGAATCCAACAAAACATAAGCAAGCAGCTTAATAGTAAACGTGCAGCTCCATAGATTTCAATAGGACTTGCTTCCAAATAAGATTAGTGATACTGGGTATATCTCAGCATTGTTTTTTCTTTGTATAGAGCAAAAAATTGCTAAGTTGTTTTTGAAAAATATCCTGCACACCTGCACTATATGTTGAAGGAAGGAGGACAGTAAATGGAATAATCTGCCATTTTTTACCCTTTAATGATACCTGAAATGACAACCTAAGGCTGGCCACTTTGTCCTATCCAATAACAGAGGTGGTGCCTGTGTGTCTTGTCTTATTCCCTTCAATTCAATAGGCCCAAATTGGCTTTAAGCCAAGCAATTCTTCACTGGTAGTGGAGCTGGTGGCCAAGGTGGTGTTATATATTTGGGAAGACAGTAGCTAGAGAATGGATGTTTGGCACTGGATTTTGAATTCTGATTTTCATTGTACTATATTGATACCTGTATTGTTGTGCTTAGTGGAAGATATATTTTGAAATCCTCTGGACTGCTTTGTATGCCAGCCCCATTATCCCAACCAGACCAAAGATAATGAAACTTCTGCAGATCCTTTTAAAGGAATCAAGTTTCTTTCACCCTTAAGGCTACATGAAACAAATCAACCTACAACTTCAATTGGGCTTTCTTTCAATTACTTGGGACTAATCCAATTCATTTAACAAAGAACTTTAGTTTGGTGGTTTGGAGGCTGACAACATATAACCTTTATTCTCTTCTATACTTTTATTTGCCATGATGTTTATCTTGCTTGTATAAATGACATTTTTGGTCAGCTGTACTTGTGATTTTCAAAGCCTGTATCTCTCCCCCTAAACAGATAAAAGTAATTTGTGTACTGTATATCTGTAAAGTAAATTACTATCAGTTGAGCATATTCTGATAATGTGGTGTCCAGAAGAGCAATTTGGCCACTAGGTTATGGAGAACACTCTCCCCAAGTTGATGTTTAGGACTAAAACTCCAAATGCATATGGCCATTACTTATACTGGCCGAATCTGATCAGAGTTGGAACCCAAAGCATCTGGACTGTGCCAGTTTGGGGAAGGCTCTTTTGGGGAAGCACGGGTGGTGGTGGAGGATTTTTTCTGCTGGTTCTGTGCTCTGGGTCCACCATACTTACTTTGTTCTTTGTATGATTTGCATAGGTGAGAGTTGTGCTGGTGATAAAAGCCCCCCTGGGCAAGCTTCCTCTAAAAGAGCCCGCACAGCTTACACAAGCGCCCAGCTGGTAGAACTGGAAAAGGAGTTTCACTTCAATAGATACCTTTGCAGGCCAAGAAGGGTAGAGATGGCCAACTTGCTCAATCTCACAGAAAGACAGATTAAAATATGGTTCCAAAACCGCAGAATGAAGTACAAAAAGGATCAGAAGGGAAAAGGCATGATGACCTCTTCAGGAGGACAGTCCCCCAGCAGAAGTCCTGTCCCTCCGGCTCCTGGAGGTTACCTGAACTCTATGCATTCCCTAGTAAACAGTGTTCCCTATGAGCCCCAGTCACCTCCATCCTTCAGCAAGCCTCATCAGAATGCCTATGGCATCCCCACGTCATATCCGGCTCCTCTCAATAACTGCCCGCCTTCTCAAAAGAGATACACTGGAACTGCTGCAGTGACTCCTGACTATGATCCTCATTCTCTTCAAGGCAATGGCTATGGCAATCCACACATACAGGGAAGCCCCGTCTATGTTGGGGGCAATTATGTGGATACCATGACAAATTCTGGACCATCCATCTTTGGTCTGACTCACCTTCCGCATCCTTCTTCCACCAACATGGACTACAGTGGGCCAATGGGCAACAATCATCACCATGGACCTTGTGATCCACACCCAACATACACAGACCTTACTTCTCACCATCCTTCTCAGGGAAGAATTCAGGAAGCACCCAAACTGACCCATCTGTAATATATCATCAGTTACTTAGTGAATTGTAAAAGTCCTCCTTAAGCCTTTTATTATCATTATTTTTTAAGAAAAGAAAAACACTTCAGAGTCCCTCCTTCCTCCCTGTCCTTCTATTTTGCTTCTATTTTCTTTTCCTTTGGTTTAAGAGAGAGAGAGAGAGAGAGAGAGAAAGGGGTTCCTAGGTTATGTGACGTAGCAATATTTGTTGCTTGAATTGCTCTCTGGTTTCTGTAGTGGATATTTATCTCCTGGAACTCTTGGCCTTGTGTTCTCGCTTTGAGAGTATGCGGAGGCTTTCTACTCTAATTTCAACTCTTTTATCAAAACAGGGTATTATGAACAAATTTTCTATACAGGCAGTTCTTAAATGTGAATTTGTTCGTACTGAATCGATCCCATCGGGAAGCGTTTTTATTTTAATTGCACTTCTTTTTTTAAAAAAAAAATAGCGAGAAAGAAATCAAAGGCGCTTGCCCAGGGGTTCCCTGAGCAAAATTATTAAGTGTACGTCTTTCAACGTGTGTATGCTGGTGACCCTTCAGATTTATTTATTTTTTTTGCAAACTTTGAATAAGTGTTTAAATTTTTTTATTTATCCCCATCTGTTCATATTTATATATATAAAGATATTAAAAATAAACTTCTGTACCCTGAATATTCAGGAGATATTTACCTGGCTGTATGTTAAGTGGCATACATGGGGAATATCATTTGAAAAGGGAACTAGAACTCTTTTATTTAAAAATAAAAAGAAAGAAAATGCAATAAAATCTGGGCGACAAACAACAGGCCATTGTAGGAACAGAAGTGGATGCCGTACTATCGGAACTAAGCAGAAAAATGTGTAAACCTGGATAACAACAAAAAAGACACTAGATTTGGTTTGAAAGTTATACATTCCTTGCTGCTTGCATTCTGAAAAAAAATAAAAATAAAGTTTTTATTCTGAATAACACAGGCTTAAGACACAATTATTAAAAAAAAACGCGAGAGAAAGAGAAGAGAAGGAGAGAGAGAAAACAGCATCTGGAATCCATGCCTCTTGAGTCTGAAATGCATGCATCTCCAGTATCCATCCACCCTTCAGATCTTCTTCATTTCTCCTCACTGGGCTTTTCATGGCTGCCAAAAACGGAATCGTGTGTCGGTCCCAACTAATAGTGGGAGGTTAGAGGCGTTGCAGAGATCCAAAGTGGAAAAGACCCTTCCTTGTATGTCCACGCTGAAGAGTCCAGATAGATCTCCAGGCGGCGTTCATAAACGCAACCATAGGTATAGGCGC
Source organism: Pogona vitticeps (assembly GCF_051106095.1). Lineage (NCBI taxonomy): Eukaryota > Metazoa > Chordata > Lepidosauria > Squamata > Agamidae > Pogona > Pogona vitticeps. The sequence goes on along the minus strand of NC_135788.1, from coordinate 36,378,256 downwards.
AGGCCTTTGTCTTGCTCGTCTCGGCTGTGTTTGTTGTGGTCAACGGGAAATGAGGAAAGGGGAAGAAATGCTGCTTCAATGCCTGCAGCCCCTCGCTGTAACGAAGCTCAGGTGCTGGTCGTTTCGCCTCCTGAGGCCGGCTGGCTTAGCGGGCTCTCGTTTGCAGGCTGTTCTCCCCTTCGCCATGTTGGGTTGTTCTTCTCTTTTTTTCCCCCTGGAAGCGGCCAGCCCGTTCCTATGGAGAAGATCGTGCATGAAAAGATTGGGGGCTTTCTTTTTTACTCCCACACCTTCCCTCACGGGAACAAAATGGACAATCGCGTCACTGTTAACTCTGAGTGATGGGAAAGAATTAGAAAAGGGGAAAGAAAAAAAACCACACCCTCAGCTAAACAGCCAAACGCGACAAAAATTAAATGAAGACCGGTAGAAAGAAAGCTTCAAGGAGGCGAGCCTAGACTCATATTTGGTATGGCACGAACTCAAAACATATTTGTTTACAGGCAAAATACAATTCATCATTCCCATAATGAAGGAACAGATTCAGCAATAATAAACCAGGCCTGTTCGCGAGCTGAATTCTGGTCTTCTCCATGAACCCGAGCTGCTTCTCATCGGCGGTTGCGGAAGCGAAGCAGTTTTTGTCATTTTGAGCAGCTTGTTAATCTAACTTCCTTCCCCATCGCCTTCCTTCCCGTCCTTTCTAGGTGAAGGGGGAGGGGGAATTTTAGAACTTAAGCATTTCAATTTCTTTTTCCAGAAAATAGTCTATTTTTAAATAGGTTTTGATGTATCCCTAAGAAAGTATTCCCACAACAGCCAACAATCCGTCCTCGGCATAGATCTGTGCTATTCAAACATGGATAATGTTTGTGTGTGAAAGAGTATGTGTGAGCGTGTGTGTATGTGGGGGGGGGGGTTAGGTATAGCATTTTCCCCCATAAAAAAACGCTCGTGATTTAAAGATGTGGGGTTTATTGGTTATATCGATTGGGTTGAGCATTCTAAGGAGCCAATATGATTATGGCTTCATACATGAAAGAGGCAGAATGTTTCACATTACCTATTTGTTATTCTAGAATCAAGAAATATTTCCTCATGTTGATTTCTCTTCTTGAAATATTACCTCTGGTGATGTAAGAATTGTCTAGATTTTACGTGCCAATAACGTCTCTTTGCAGCCTATATATCTGTCCGAAAAGCTCCCTTTTGTGCAAATATATACTACCCGGCATTATAAATTTGTATTCTACAGGCACTGTACTACAGCTTCATTTTAAGCAGTTCCATTTATACTTACAGTTGTGTGTTCCAGTTTGAAGATGTGTCGCTCAGAATATTAGAAAATCTAAAATATTTAAAAGAGCTTTACGATGAGAAGGGGAAAAAAATCTATCTGAAGTTCCGGAATGCAGCCTTTGGAACATTAAATATAGATCATATTTTCCTACTAAAACTGTACAGTATCTGAAGTGGCTTGCCTTATGCCAGCCCATGATGACTAAGAGATGGTTTGTGTATAGGAAACCAAATTTATGAGAATTTATAAGGAAAAGAGTTTCCTCCTCTCCGTCTGATTTCAAATCCTTTCCCTCCATATTGCTTTCCTTTTATCTATGCATATTTTTCTTGGAGAAAGAGTCTGGTGAATACATCCTAATGATGTAAGGATGTTTAGATCTCATTCAGAGAAATGTAAGAGGAGGAAGAATATTGCATGCATTTTTCTTAACCGAAAAAAACATGGGAGGGGGGGGGGAACTCTTTGTTCCAGGTGATTTTTCTTTTAGATAGCCCACCACAAAAAAGGGGGGGAAAAGAGGTTTATAACAATCCTCCTACACTCATTGGATTCACAAAGCCTTGTTGAACCAAGTTGCCCTAGCTTCTTGCACCCTACCTCCCGTTTCCAACTCTTGGGTTCTTATACACACATTTTACCGGTATCGCCAATATTCTGGAGAAAAGCAGACTCCTCTAGAATTTTCCTAGAGAAAAGCAAGGCTATTTTCATTTTTAAAAATCGTAGGATGCCTGGCTACCTTTATAGCAACTCAAGAATCCGAAGCCCCTAATTTTAATGCAAAAACCATATAAATTAATTAGTTAAAAATAAATAAAATTAATCTCCTTTTGGGAAAAGGAAGGGCAGCCATGTCTTCTTTCCTTGTTTACTTGCGTTTCTTGCTCTCTTTTCGCTCAGCCACATTTGATGCTGGGAAGAGCAAGAAGCTTTAAATGTGTTCTTAAGGGCCAGAAGCTGTCAAAGCGTTTGGCCGACAAGATTGATCGCGCGCAGGCTTCAGCAGAGCTTTGTTTGAAGTAAAAGCAAGAAAATTAAAAAAAAAACCTACTTCTCCAACAGCATGTATATTTGTAACGCGTCCTCTGTCTTCCCCCCCTTCCCCTCCTCCTTTCCTCCCCAAGTAGCATTAAATAACCACCCCCGATCTGTATTTTATGTTACCGTTTATTACAATCTCGTGACCCTTCCCCCACCTTCCAGTAGCCCTTCTTCCACTATGTGGCGGGTTTATTTGCTCTTTTTTTTAAAAAAAAGGTTACTCTATTTTTTCCCCTTTTTGCTCAGATTCACTCAATCTGAAGATGTAATAGCCAGTTTATTATTTTAACCACTTGCAAGCCTTTCTCATGACTCAGCTCTGCCATCTTAGAAAGACCCAAAGTAGCGGATGCACCCTGGGAGTCCATGGAATTTATAAATATAAAAATAGAAGCATCCCGTCTCCCCTTCTTCTTCTTCTTCTTTTCCTTTCCCAAGCGGTTCCCTTCCAAAAAGCAGCAAGCCTCGCCTTTTCTTTGGAGAGGAGAGAAAAAAAAATCTTTCTCTCGTTTCCACAGCGTTATATTATGAATCTTCACGTGTCTCCACCGTCTCCTTCTTCCCCCCCCCCGCCCCTTACCTTCCCATTTGTGGCGATTGAAGAGGCATTTTGCTCATACCCTCGGCTCTGTTGGCGTAGCAGATCGAAAAGAAAAATAATGACCGTGTACCTCAAACAATACCGTTAGGGCAGGTACTGTTAATTCATTTTGCTCTCCTTATAACTGATTGTTTTTATTTTTGTTATTTTTTAAAAAAAAATCCCTGACGTTGACTTTTGATATATTTAATTGGAATCGAACATACTCGACTGACCTAGATTATTTATTTATTTATTTATTTATTTATTTATTTATTTATTTATTTATTTATTTATTTATGGTGGGAGTAGGGAAACAAAAATGCGTCAACAGATCCCAGGGTAATTTATTTTAATGCTTTGGATTTTGTTCTTCGATCGTCTTTCTCTCCCTCCCCTCTTTTTTTTTTTAAAAAAAACAAAACAAAACTATTTTTACAGTCCTAGAGTTCTATGAAAATATCCCGTTTTTTGACTGTCCACTTCTGTCAAGCCATCTGCAGGGGAGCCTACGTTCTCTTAGTCTTCACATCGGAGCGAGGCGGCTGGAGAAATTCCTTCCACACAATGGGGACCGAGGCAGGGACCGAGGCTCAATTGTTCGCCGTACTGTACCCTCCCTGGACAAGGAGGAGAGATGCGGAAAGACGCCCATTTGTGAGGACAGGGGCGGCGGATCCCTTGTTGCCCTTTTAATTTTAGGAAGCGTGGTCCTTTAATCGGACGGGGGAGATTTAATGAAATAAGATGAGATAGCAGCGAAAAATATAAAAATGCAAGTGGTGCTCCCAGTTTGGCACAACTTCTGCCGTGGTTGTGATGTAGGGGGTTGGAAGTGTCAAAACTTTGAAGATGAATGGATTACAGTACTTATGTTTAAGGACTCCAAGAATCGGGCTGGAGGTGATGCAGTGATTTGCGAGGTGCAAAAGCGCTCGGCTGACAGTCCCAAACAATGAGAGAGGAGAGCTCCGCAGGGAAGGAGCGGGGCAGAAGCCTCAAAGACGAAGCGGAGAGGCACAGCAGCAAAAAGCCGCACTGGCAAAGCCACACACACGCACCCACGCACCCATCCACGCACCCCGACATCATTTCGGATTAGGAGGCGACAGGGGACAGAGAGCGAGAGCCAGAGGCCTCGGGGCTGCGGAGATAGCTTTTTCTTCCCCCTCCGTTTAAAAAAAAAGTGTAAATAAGGCCTTTCTGGCCCCCAATGAGGCGTTCCTTCTCGACTTTTTTGGATCAATCAAACAGACAGTGGCTTCTTTTGATTAAAGCCCAAATTGTCATTGGGCAGAAGCAATCATGTGACAGCCAATTCGGTCCAATTTCAACCTTGTCTCCATGAATTCAATAGTTTAATAGTAGCACGGTCCCCATACGGCTGTAATCAGTGAATTAGAAAAAAAACACCCCACCAGCGATCTTCTATGATATTTTTTTTCCTCCCTCTCCTCCTTTTTTCTCTCTCTCCCTCTCTCTCTCTCCCTCTTTTTTCTTTCTCTCGCTCTTTTTTTCCCCCCTCTGGGCCTTGCTCCCCCTCCCCCTCCCAGAAGCGCTAAATAAGAGGGAACTTTTTCTCCAAGGGGGCTGCCAGTGGAAGGCCATGAATTTCGAATTTGAGCGAGAGATTGGTTTTATCAATAGTCAGCCATCGCTCGCTGAGTGCCTGACATCTTTTCCCCCTGTCGGTGATACATTTCAAAGTTCATCAATCAAGAACTCGACGCTTTCACACTCGACACTGATTCCTCCTCCTTTTGAGCAGACCATCCCCAGCCTGAACCCAAGCAGCCACCCTCGCCACAGCAGCGGCAGCCGCCCCAAGCACAGCCCCAATGGCAGCGGCGGGAGCCCGGTGCCAGCCGGCGCCCTCCAGCCTCCGGAGTACCCCTGGATGAAAGAGAAAAAAGCCTCCAAGAAAACTGCCCTGCCGCCCGCTTCGGCCTCCGCCACGGGACCAGCTTGCTTGAGCCACAAAGGTCAGTTGAAAGACTTTGCTGAACCTTCCGCCTCGTAGGAGCGTTCAGATAGATTAGAGAGAGAGAGACAGAAAGATAGAGAGAGGCAGATTCCTTCCTCCACCACCGCCGCCGCCGCCGCCATCGCCATGGCCAGCACGATCACTGTCTTGGATTATTGCCTCCCTAATTTAAGGCACTCTGATCCGGGGTATTGTTGAAGGAACCAGGAGCCAGGGCAGGAAAAAGTGGTGGGATCCACAGGCGAATTCCTCAGAACTCCCCCCCCCCCCGCTCTTCTTTTTCTCTGTTCTCTTCGGTCCCCCCCCAATCCTCAAGCAAAGTTTCTTTTTTTTCCTTTTTCTTCCCCCCCGCCCCGCTTTTAACTTGTTTAGCGTGGGATGATTTATTTGAGTTGGAGGTGACCTCCTCTTGTCTCGCTGTCCTAGAGTTGGGCGATATTTGACAGTAATGAAGAGTGATAGATTGCTCTTGCTCAGCTAAGCAGCTGATGCATTAATTATAAATTGTGGTATGGCTAATATCAAAGTTTGCTCAGGAGATATGGGCAGGTTGGGGAGATGAAGGCGAATCAGTTCCTGGAACTCATGGAGGGGGGGGGGGAAGAGGGTCCAAGAAGAACGGGGCACCCACAGGAGTGCAACACAATGGATTTACTGCATTCAAGGGCGGCCATTTTGTTGCAGTTGTGGGGTGTTTTTTTTTAATGCTTTACAACAGAAAGCGAGAGAAGGAGAGAGATTTATTTATTTTTCTACCATGAATCCCCACAGCCTTTCTCTCCAGGCTTGGATGTTCAAAATCTCTCAGAAACAAGAGGCATCCACGACCATTCTTGCCTTGCCCGCTCTTCTCCTTCCTCTCTTTCTCTTTCTCGATCTCTCTCAGTCGGGTAGCTCTGCTAATGGTTGTTCTTGTCCCTTCCTTCACACAGAATCTCTGGAGATCTCTGAAAACGGCAATGGGGGATCCAGGAGGCTGAGGACGGCTTACACCAACACGCAGCTTTTGGAGCTGGAGAAGGAATTTCATTTCAACAAGTACCTCTGCAGACCCCGGAGGGTGGAGATCGCCGCTCTCTTGGACCTGACCGAGAGGCAAGTCAAAGTCTGGTTTCAAAACCGGCGGATGAAGCACAAGAGGCAAACCCAATGCAAAGAGAACCAGAACAGTGAAGGGAAACTGAAAGGGTTAGAGGATCCCGAGAAAGCTGAAGACGAGGACGAGGAGGAGGAGGAAGAGGAGGAAGAGGAAAAATCCCTCTTCGAGCAAGCTCTCCACAATGTCTCAGGCGCGCTTTTGGAGAGAGAGAGCTACACTTTCCAGCAGAATGCCCTGGCGCAACAGCAGGCGCCCAACGCCCACAATGGAGAGTCCCAAAGTTTTCCAGTTTCGCCTTTAACCAGCAATGAGAAAAATCTGAAACATTTTCAGCATCAGTCCCCCACTGTTCCAAACTGCCTGTCAACAATGGCCCAGAACTGTGCAGCTGGCCTGAACAATGACAGTCCGGAGGCCCTGGATGTCCCTTCTTTGCAGGACTTCAGCGTTTTCTCTGCAGACTCCTGCCTACAGCTCTCCGACGCCGTCTCCCCCAGTTTGCCCGGGTCCCTCGACAGTCCTGTAGATATTTCAGCTGACAGCTTTGATTTTTTTACAGATACACTCACCACAATTGACTTGCAGCACCTGAATTACTGAAAAATAACAGATCTTCATTCGCCGAGGGTTACGCATTCCGTTCTTCTCCCTCTTTTCCCCTCACTTTTCTCTTCACCTTTCCCTTTTGCTGGGTTGTTTCCACCACATACATACGTCTTGATTTGTTTTTTCCCCTTCTCTGATCAGTATTTTCTGCTTTATTTTCTGATGTGTGAGGAGCCATTTTTTGCCGTTTTCCCATGAAATTTTACTTGTGTTTGGTTTAACCTAGCCACATTCTAGGTCCTTCTATGAAAGCAATATATAAGGCCTGTAAGAAAGTGATCATATTGAATTGTATCTTCACTTTCTTTTTATTTTTGTATGACATTAGGATGCGTTGTCATAAGTATTTTTGGTAGAATAAATTCTTGTTTGCTATAAGCACTTTCTCTCTCTCTCTCCCCCTCTTAATTCATAACACAAGGAGGTATTGCCCCTCCCTTAGTTTGCAATAAAGCCAAACAATTTGGTCACAGTCCTCTGTTCTTTTTCGTTGAAAATATATTTATTAGAGAGAAACTGGCTTTCAATTATTTATTTCCAAAGTTTTTAATGTTAAAAAGAAAAAAAAGGAAATAGCTGGAATGTCTCCAAATTCTACAGAAGTAATTTTCCCGTTAAATATAGCTAACAAGTTAGACTCAACAGAGTATGAACAAGTTAAGAAATGTTTATGGTTATCTATACGTTCATCTATATATTTGTACATTTTAATTAAATTGCATGCATCAGCTGAATAGACCACATTCCAAGAAGAAATAGAGTCTACTAGAGTAAGGACTGATATATAAGTCATTGGAAATTGTGAACTTATTTTCTTAATCAAGCCCTGAGCTATTCCATTTGTGAACCACAGTCTCTGAAGGGGTTGGTGTAGCCGGGGAACCAACACTGTAATGCCAACTGAGATAGATACTCTTTTCATGGATTTCCCAGCTGTCCAAAGGTCCCAAGAAAAGAAACCTAAAAGAGAGAAAGGAAATCAGAAATGTTTTTAAAATCCATGCTTATCTGTACAAAGTGCACGTTTTGTGTACCATGTATCCATGCAAAATTCTTGTCTTAAATTCTAAAGTTTCTACTGGGTTTAAAGAACAAAAGTTACTAACTGAGGAGGGAAAAGGCATCTTAACGAAGGTTAAAAAGAAACTGGTTTAACAAGTACATTTCAGAAGACCACCAAGCGATGCCACTGAAGCAACAGTCCAAAGACCCATCCAAAAGTGCTGTGGATAGGTGGTAGGTGTACATATTTCTAATCCCAGTTACATTCGGATGATTGGCATAGACCAGAATGTGTGTTTCTTGATGCCTTGCAAGGACAGTAAATGATAGCAGATGTGTGTGTGTGCGTGCGTGTGTGTGTGTGTGTGTGTGCATGCGGGGAGGCTGTGCCCCCCTCTCTGTATGTGTGTGTGTGTGCAGATAAAGACAGTCCTGCTCCTAGCTCTCTACAGGCACCATTTCCCTAGCCCCTCTCAGCTGAACTTGTTTATTTTGGTGGTAGCTGGCTTCCCTGTTTTGCAACCCATGTAAGAGGGTTGGCGCTGAGCTAGTAGGCAATAGCTGGAAGGACTGGATGCAATTCTTCCTAAACACATAAATCAAATGCTTTCTGTGAATGAGAATGTCATCAAAGAGATCAATTGCAGGAACACATGCACAAATAAAAATCTCCTTACGTATTTGTTCAGGCTGGGGATCCCCGTCTAAAACCATTAAGCTAGGAGGCAGTTAGTCATAATTCATTTTTATTGCTCTATTAAAACAACAGCTTGGCTAAGCTTCAGGTGCGGCAGGGAATCCCGGCCCTTTCCTTCTCTCTCCCTCCCTCCTTCTCTCAGTCTCGCTTTCTTCTCTCCCCCCACTTCACGCCTTTGTTTTGCTTTTCTTTGCCTTATAAAAAGCACACTTTTTCTAGCATGGAATTCCATTCAGAACATGCTGTTTGGGGGAGAAATTTACTTTATAGGCTAAACAACATGGGGGGAAACACCCTCTTCAAATAGCACAGTATTTTGACACAACAGACTGCCGCCCACATCTTACTCAGATTTCTCCTTGATGTTGTAATGATGTCTAGATACATTGATTATAACCTTTTCCCATTTTAAAAATGCTTCTAAATATATATGGGATTCAAAGGTATGGGTAATTACAGCACAGAGAAAGACTATGAAATTTCCAGCTACCAGTAAAAGGAAAGCATGGCTTGGCCACATTTAGAACGATGGGATGAATACATACAACAAAAGCGGATATGGGGTGAGGGGTGGGGGGTGGGGAAGAAGGAGGAGCAGGCCTCTGCTGGAAAGGGCCATGGAGCTGAGAGCTTCCGTGGATGTCTTTGTGGCTTAGCAAAGCTGAGAGTTGGAGGAAAACTTTCGTTGCTCTGCCACAATCCCCAGCACCTCTCCTTTAACCCCCCTTCCTGCATTGTGGTAAGTGGAGGGATTGTGTTGTCCTCAGAATGCAAAGCCCGGGCCACAGTCAGTATACAACAAAAGAAAAGGCCTTCTTGGGAACAATGGCAGAAAAATGGAGGAAAACAGTTAAAGGAGTTGGCAACAGCAGGCAAGGGATAGAAAGAATGTTTATAAGGAAAGCATTCTCTGAATAGCTAGCCAGCTAGCTAACCAGACAGACCAACAGATAGACAGGCACGAAGGATACAGCCCCAAATGAAAGGATTGCCTTTTGTGTTTGAGAAACAAACCAAGGCCTGCTTTAGGCCTTGTTCTATTTACAGAACAACTGAGGGCATATATACAGCCCACTTACATGCAACAAACATTTTTACACCAAACCCTCCTGTATAAATATTAACTCCATATCCACATTTTGTTGGCTTGTTTGTTTCAGCATGTAATGTCACCTCATTCTAAATCCATGAAGCAAACTAGTAAATCCACTGAAGATCAGCTAATGAACTTCCAAGTACTCCTGATCAGTCTCTACAAATACCTGTTTTATAGTCACTGAAAACTATGGGGCCATAGATAAATTGCTGTTTCTTTCTTCAGTAAACTTAAGGGATGCCCGCGTGTATTCTATCTCTTGCTCTAAGATAGAAAAACTTGTGACTTGCATGCAGGAATCTTAAGACGAATAATTTTTAAAACCCCACTGGCTACAAACTGGAATTGTGCTCCACCTAATTAACACTGATGATGCTTCCTCCGTAGAAAAGCCTTTGATTGCATTTCCAAGGAGAACACAACATTGGTTTTGCCCCGTCTTGTGTTTCACTATTTGGATTCTCCCCGCCGCCCCCCCAATGGTGAAACAATATACAGTAGGTGAAATACGTGATCACCTTAGGTAACAGTGGAGAACAAGACCTTCCTTTTGCATACGTGTGTGTGCTCAAGTGCACGTGCACACACTAACGTTCATGCTACCAGGCAAAGTGATATGACAGAAAAATGGCACCCCTTTATATAATAATGCTGACTTGTTAAGCACTCTGTTAATTTCAACTTTGTTGTAAGAAAACACCCTACGGTGCAAGATGAACCTTGGCTATTGCGATTTCTGGCATCCTGGAGGCAAAATTCACAAACACAATCCTTTCTTCTTGTTGTCCCCTGTAGTTAGCCTCTCCTGCCTGCCTGCTCCTCTTTCTGGGCAGATTTAACCCGCGTCTGGTCAAGTGACAAGTTTCCTCCGAGCTTTTCTGCAAGGAGCCCAGCTGTTTTTTGGGCCAGTCCTAAACCCATCGAAAGGGAAGGCTCTCTCTCGCCTTTCGTCACAGGGGTACAGTTTTCGATGCGACAAGAAAGCATTCGGAATAATGGCAACGGTGACTTGTACAGCCCGGCCTTCGGGTCCTCGCGCTTCATCCGAGGGGCTGACCATCTTAGCGACCAAGAGGGGAACTCGCTTAGGGCCGTGCCCCCCCCTTTCCTCAGTCTCCTCCCCCAAAGCTCCGGGGCAGGCCATCCAGAGTTAAGAAACACCCACCTTCTTCCATTCCCGTGTCTAAGCTTTATAACAAGAGTGGGAGGGAGGGCAGTGTAAGGAAGTGGAGGTACGCAAACGTGGTGCATGAGAGGCGCTCGAGGGAGGGATGCAGGGAGGGAGGCAGGGAGGGAGAAATACGCCGGAGGGAGGGAGAGCAAACGAGGGGGAGGAGAACAACCGAGCGTTTGCACAAGCGCGCTGAGGTCTGCAGAAGGGCTAGGCGAGAATCTGAGACAGCTTCCTTGGCAACCTTTGTCAGCGCTTCCTGCCCGATCCGCACCTCGGAGCCAGCCTCTGATCACCCGGGAAGCCCAGTTCCCAGGCTCCGGGGCGGCCCTTCCCCTCTGCTTCAACGCCCCCCCTCTTCCCCGCTGCCTCTCTCCTCTCGCCATTCCGCTGCATTAAACCAGCCCCTCCGCCTGCCCTCCTGCCCCGTCCTCTCTGAAGCGGCAGCAGGAGCGCCAACAATGGCGCTGCCTTGCCGAACACCTCATTTCCATGTAAATCACCGCGGGGAGGCCGGGCCAAGCGCCCTTTTAACTCTTGCCACTTCGCCCCGCCGCCGGCTCTCCGGAGCGCCTCCACCACGGGCAGGGCTCAGCCCCCGCCAGCCCCTTGCCCAAAATTCTTCTCGCGCTCGCTCCGCTTTCTCGCTGCCGCCGTCCCCCCCCCCCGCCGCGCGCACGACACCTCCGCCCCTCGGATCTCCCTCCTCCTCCTCCTCCTCCTCCTCCTCCCGCCTCCCAGGTATCTGACCCGGGCTGGCTAGTCTAAAAGACTCGGGGAAATCAGACCCTTGCAAGGGAACAGAAGACCCTCGGGCTTTTCCTGGCTGGGGCTGGGCTCCCCGCCCCAGAGAAAAGCAGCCCCTCCGAGACGCCATCCGGGTGGGGAGACGGCGAGCTGCCTTCCCTTACCTGCTGAAGCCGGGCTCTTTCTCCAGGAAATCCACGCAGAAGCAGCCCCCTCCGGCGGCAGCTCCGTGCCTCTTCTTGCTGCTGCTGCTGCTGCTGCTCCCGCTTCTGCCGCTGCTTGCTGGAGGCTGAGCGCCTGGGCGTACACTGCCTCTCTGGCCCGGCTCTCAAACCCCAGCGCACTGACTGGGGACGGGAGGGGGGGGGGAAGGAGGATTGGAGAGGGAGGGAGGGAGGGAGGTGGTGTTGGTGTCGGTGGCGGCGCGTCACCTTGATGGAGGAGCGCTCGGAATTTAAATGCCACCGCCTGGGTGATCCATCACCAGGAAGGAACAGGGCAACTCTGGCAGGAGGGGCCGCCATTGGCTGCCGCCCTCACGTGGCCGTCGTCTCACTGTACATTCATATCATTTTTCTTCTGGCCCCCAATGGAGGAAGTGAGAAAGTTGGCACGGTCACCCAGGACTCCGAAGCGCCGGTCCGCCGGTGATAGATGGACACGGCGAGGATGAATTCCTTCCTCGATTATCCGCCCATCCTCAACGGCGAGTCCGGCACTTGCCCCTCCCGTGCCTCCTACCACCACCACCACCACCACCACCATCACCACCACCACCCCGACCATGGGATTACCAGAACCACTTTCCAGTCCTGCGCTGTCAGTGCCAACAACGGCAACGAGGACGACCGCTTTCTCGTGGGCAGGGGGGTCCCGATAAGCCCCCATCCCCACCACCAGATGGGTGCCACCTACCAGCATCATCATCATCCCCACCACCCTAATCTGGGGATGTCCTACGCCAGCTGTGGGCCAGGCTATGGCGGGCAGAACTTCAGTGCAGGGGGCTACAGCCACCATTACCCACTCACCCAAGAGGCAGAAATGAATGGGAGTTTCCCCCCGTGCCCGCCTGGGCTCTACTCTGGAAGCGTTTCTTCCTCCATGGTCCAGCACCCCCAGACTTACGCTGGGGGCACGGTAAGCTCCACTCAGTATATCCACTCGTCTTATGGAGAAGAGCAGCAGAACTTAAACCTAAGCAATTACAGTCACCCCTTGTCTCCTCTCCATTCCAACCACCAGGAAACTTGTGGCTCTCCGTCTTCAGAGACTTCTCCTCCAGCCCAGACTTTCGACTGGATGAAAGTGAAGCGAAACCCTCCTAAAACAGGTTAGTCACGCTCGCATTGCTAGACTTGGAAAAGTTCAGGTCTGGTTTTTGTTTTTGTTTTTTGGGTTTTTTTTTTTAAGGTTTAGATGACTATACAGAGACCAGCGGTTATCCTTAAGGGGAGGCCTGTGGCTGAGAACGTGAAGCCCACCTGTTTCTTAGTTTTCCAACAAACCAGTTTAAGACTGGTCCACCCAAGTTGCTTGCACGTGGTAAGATTGTTATGGCCCAAAGAGGGGAGAACAACAAGGTCCCCCAAAGTAAGAGTTTCAAGGAGATTCCTGAAGACAGTGGGGGGAAAGGCATGCTGGTGGATTGGGGAAACTACTGAAATGCTCACTTCGGGGCGTGTGTTCTCCTCCCACGCTTTGGATCGTACCACTCCCCCAAGTTTGCTTGGATCGTCAGGCGTTGATGTTTTAAAGGGTAGACTTGCAAGTGTTTTTGCTTCCTGAGTAGGGCCTGAGTCGCTTACCAATTCACAAGGTCTTTCTTTCCGGGGAAACAAGGGTTCGATTGAGCCCCAGGGTTCATTTCATGCAAAGAGGTGCCTATTTGTTTACCTGTCTGAGCCTCTGTTGTGATTCGCATCAACTGTACACACCATGGCTTCGTGTTTTTAACCATCCCTGTGTGGGCTGTTGTTGTGCTTGTTTCCTCCCCTCCCCCTCTCAGGAAAAGCTGGTGAGTACGGTTACGTTGGGCAACCCAACACGGTTCGAACAAATTTCACCACCAAGCAGCTGACGGAACTGGAGAAAGAATTTCACTTCAACAAGTATTTAACCCGAGCTCGTCGAGTGGAGATCGCGGCTTCCTTGCAACTGAACGAGACCCAGGTCAAAATCTGGTTCCAGAACCGCAGAATGAAACAGAAGAAGAGAGAGAAAGAGGGATTGCTGCCCATTTCTCCAACCACGCTGACAGGAAGTGAAGAAAAAGCTGAGGAGTCCTCAGAAAAATCCAGCCCATCCCCATGTACCCCCTCCCCCGCCTCCTCTACCTCAGACACTCTTACTACCTCAAATTGACTACGCACATGCACCCAGCCTCCTTGGCACAGTCTACCTGTGATTTATTGTGTTTGATCCACCTTCTGCCTGAATTTTTTTTTCATTCTCAGGTAGATTATTTCCTGGTTCCCAATCACCTGTTAGAAATCCCACCCAGCACAATCCTGAACTCTTTTATGTGGAGCCAAGTCTTCTTGATTCAACTCCTTGGGCACAATCCAGTTGCATTTAGTTTAGTTGCCTAGGGAAAGCAATGGGGTGGGAATTCATCAGGTTTAATTTGAAGCCTGTTCATTTCAGTGGGATTTGGTTACAGCTGCTTTTTACTGGAGAATGTCCAAGAGTTTAGGATCGCAGCTTCAATATGCTATCGTTCCAGCTGTGTCCTTCATTGTCCAGCATTACTCTTCTTTCTTTAATTTTGAAGGCCAACGTGTATTTATCAGTTTTCATCTTTAGACTACTTGTGAAAACAATCATAAGAATTTATTAGAGTAGAATAAAGTTGCCAAGGACATTGTTGTAGACTTTCCTCAAAGCAAAGGCATAGAAAACACACAAAACTCCAGAAAGAGATGCACTATTGAGAAGTGTTTACACAATTCTAAAACATTCATGCTTTAATTTAATGTCTCTGTTTTTGTGTACTATGAGTCTGTGGGTTGTAAATACTTTGTCCAAGAGATTTATCTTTTTATGGATTTTCTAGAGATGTTTAGATAGATTATGAGCTTAAACAGGGTGATTACATTCTCAAAACTAGATTCAATTTTATAGCAAAAAAATTAAGAAGTCGAGAATGAAAATGTGTTTTCAATCGGATACCTCAGAATCATAGACTAGTTGCATTTCTTTGAGCAAACTAGAAAAGAAAGCTGAAATTGCACTAGGGTTTTTTTCTCTTTTAAATAAACCTTGCTTATTAGCTTCCATCTTTTCCCCAATGGCCCTTCTTTTCCCGAGATCTTTGCTGGGAAATCTCTGTTACCTTTTGAAATAATAGGAATCCACAGCCCTTCCCTTTGCACATTTACCTTTCCTAAGACTTGAAGTCTTCTCAGCCAAATTCCCAAATGTGATAAAAGGCCAAATGAATGTATATTTTATGTGATTCGTGTATGGAACTTTGCATGATGCACAAAGCTTTGATGTACTAAGTTAACCGAACACTGAGTTCTATCAGTTGTCTTTTGTGATCGAGTACTTTCTGATTTTTCTGTACAATCATTTGAGGTTCTGAGATTCTGAAGAGGGGAAAACGAAAGGCAATGGAATCCAGAACAGAATTTTACGGGTCTTACAAGTCTCTGTAATAAATATACTCATATCTCTGGTTCTTCTTTGGTTCAATATCTTTTGGAGAGGGGATGCTTTTGGTAGTGGGCATGACGTTAATGTTCTTTATTTTCATTTCCGGGGGGGGGGGTGGCTTCTGAACTTCTCTTCAATTGTTAGGTAGAATGTTTTATATCTTTTGACCGCAAAACTGCAAGATTGCACAAAGTAGGAAGATTGAAAGAGAGAGAGATTCTTGTTTATCTTTTGCAGTTGGAGGATGAAGGAACTAGATCCATTTTTGAACCATTCTTCTGGGAACTTCCTGGGTCAAGTGCTAACCTTTTAACCCCAAACTGAATATTGACCTATGTGTAAACACAATCCTCTTCAAAAGCAGAAGCTGTCTTCAGCGGGTCTTTCCTCACATCACAAGCCACCAGTTAAGAGAGTCACATTTCATTATCCCTTGGTATAAAGCTGTCCAAGAAAACCACCTTCACTCCCTTCCATCTAAATCATCAGTGACATCTTCAAGGCACAAAGCACTATAAAAACTGGTTTGTGTGTGTGGAAGAGAGAGTGCGAAAAAGGGGAAACGATCCGGTTTGGAGAACATTTCCTCTTCCAGGTGTGCAAACTAACGTGCCAGCGCAACCCTAAGCTATTTCCCCATACTTGGAAAACATGTTCGGGCAGGTGGAACATCAAATACCTCCTGCAACGCCTTGTCTATAAGTTAACACTTCTTAATTCTTTTAAAAAGGAAAAACCCTGAAGAATCAACCTGCCTGTTCATTCTCCCATTTCTCTTCCCATCCCCACTTTCTTTTCTCTTCTTTTATTCAAAAAGAGGTCTGCTTGGGTCTAGAGACATTCTGACTCTGCGATATAACCATACCAAGCAGGTCTTCTTTTCCCTCCCGTTGGTTTAAAAATTGATTTTAAAGAAAGGGATTACAAGTTACAGAGACAGAACTCCCTGCGTGTACGAATATGTGGCTTAATGTGAATTGAAACGGATAGATCTATTTCTGGAACATCTGCGGAGGACTTGGCAACTTCTATCTGGGCCCTAAAAAAAAAATAAGGCCGGGGGGGGGAGGGGAGGTAGTCAGGAGGCTCTGCGGAGAAAGCAGAGAGTAAGCGAGCTACAACTGCGTTTTCTCCCCGGAATGTCAAAGCAGCCAAGCCCTTGATTTGCAGGCGCGTCGGCCATATCAAGGAACCAGGGCGAGGCCCCAGCAAGCGCGCGCGGCTGACTCCAAAGAGCCATCACAACTGCCTTCCTTACCACTTCAAAGCAAGGGGAGACATCTAGCTTTCATTTCACCCCCCCCCCGCTCCTCCCCTCACCCATCCGCAGAAGAAACTCGCAGCCCGCCTGCGTTGTCTCTCCCGCCCCCTCCCTTTTTGGGGTAACCTTTTGTTGATTAGGGTAAGGCCGCCAAGCCGAACAGATGGCCCTGGAGCAGAAAGACTTTCATGTGAACTCGGTGGCATCTGCATGCCAATGGCCGCGGACTGCTGGAATCCCGGGCACTGCCGGAGCTGGGCTAACTCGCTGCCAGCTTCTGACCGCTCCTCGGTTCTTTACCCGGTTCGATCCCACACTCTCGAGTATCGTTCGAGGGTGGGAAATAATACAAAGATAGCAAAAGAATGGCATTCCCTTTTCTCCTTTCTCTCCTTAAAAACAAAACGAAACCAAAAACAAACAAACAAAAAAAAACACACACACAACAAAGCTCAATCCAGCAGTTATAAAAGCGGTGCGCGCCCCAGTTGTGGAAAATCTCATGTCCTGAGATGACCTTTTGTAAATCAGGAACATTCCGTTTTTCTAGCCTACTGTGTCGAATCTGGATTCTATCTTGTAGGACTTAGACCCAGAATGTAGAACTTTCGCAAATTTCGGAAGTTGCTCTTGCAGATGTTATTCGTTAATAAAGAAAGAAGTCGTTCTGGAATAAATACCCCACTTTTCTATCACCCAGAGGCTGCATTCTCCCCAGGAAAACCGTTTGTTCATTGAATCTTGGTGCTCCCTATACCTATGGGAAGAACTCAACGCGGACCTTTACCTGAGATTTTTCTGATACAAGCCTTTTAAAGTTCGGTGAGCGGGTTTCTCAATATCAGCCTGCGGGTGTAAACCAATGCTGAGATCCTATAATCACCTGCCTGCGATGGGGCTTACTTCCGTGTAGATAGGCATAGCATTGAACTGAATGTCTCTTTGCCGGCAATGGAAGGCAAGACTATTAAGTCTGTACTTTACAACAAGACAGTGAACAGCGAAGGAAAAATGTAACTTCACGAGAAAATAATACTATTATCCTCAGAATTTTTTTTTAAAGAATAAGACGTTATTGATCATTAACTTAACTAGCTGATTAATATGGGTGACATTAAACGCTACTCATTCCATTGGAATCTACTCTTGGAAAGTGATTTCTCTGTGATCTCTATACATGTCTACTCAGAAGTAAGTACCATTGTGTTTAACAGATCTCCTCCCGGATAAGCTTGAATGGAATGCAGTCTAAGGGTCGGGTGGATTAGTCAACCATCTCCTCTTTAATCGATTAATGGAACTGTTGCGGAGAGTTGAAGGTAAAGGTTTCTTGGCACGAAACAAAAGAAAAACATGTGTTTCAGTGGCAGTATGTCCACACGTCATCGTTATTCTAAACCCCGCGGTTTCACTGCCTATTTTGTGCCTTTCAAACACCCACACCGATGGATCTTCCAAAGTGGATGAATTCATCAATTAATCGCATTGATTAACCCTTCCCAACCATAAACCGATTAATCTCTCTCTTTCTCCTTATTGACAAGGAAATCTAAAGTAAAATTTCTCCCTCTCCTTCCTTGAAATGTAAGGTATACTGTCTGTGTGCCTGGGGAAAAAAATAATATTTTTCCCTTTAGGAGAACAACAAAAACACCACAGGAATGGGCCGGCGTGGAGAAATTTCATGACCACTGCTTATCACTATGCATTTATTTATCCCAACACGTCAGCCGAAATCTATTTTCTTCCTTCGAGTCTAACCATCCCGGCCCTTTTAATGTTCACCTTTTAAAGTTTACTTTTGGAGGCTACATCGAGATGCTCTCGCTGTTTTCCTCTGGGGCAATCAGATTGAAAGCGATCAATATTTACTCAGTCTGAAAAGGGTTGTTGAAAAGGCAGCTAACAACAAACTGCTTAGCTGCTCACCCCTGTTTAATCTCAGGTTCACCGAAAGTTCAAGCAGAAATGAATCCAGTGATGGGTCACTTTAGAATGAGTCCCGGTGGTTTATCTCGGCTCTCTGCTAAAGGCAACAATTATTTACACACTCACTCTCTCTCTCTCTCTCCCCAGTGAAGCCTCTAGCCTATTCTAATGTTAAGTTTGCTCCCTTCATTGAAAAGCTGTAAACATTTTCTTCATCTGTTAGGCTAAGATCTGATTTCCCCTTTTGCTTCATGGATCCTACCATCCTCCTCCTTCTCTTCTTTATGATTTTTCAACTTAGTTAAAATCACTACAGGCTTTTTAAGGGGGGGGGAATGAAAGATATATAAATTCTATGCAGTAGAGTCATTTTAACATAAATAGAACAAAACGTGGACACCCTGCTTATTTTCTAGGAAGCAAAATCCTATTAACCTCAATAGAACATTGCTTCCAAGTAAATGTTTTATAAGATCAATTTTTAAAATCTACAACTCCGTGAATTGGGAGAGTTTGATATTTTCTCTGTCTGAAACCCAGGTGAGGGATGGTTGTTAATACTGCTGTGTGAAAGAAGCACTAAAGAAGAAGATACTACTCAGATCTACTTTGAAGTAAAACTCATGAGGATCAATGCAATTTACTTCCAAGTAAAAGCGTCTAGAGCTAATTCTAATCATGCAGTCTCTAGCCATTATTTTGATATTTATCTGAATGCTAGGATCCTAGAATTCATTTCGAGTGTATTTATGTAGGGCTGTCTGCATGTATATTTCTGGGTGTGTGTTTATATGACTGTGCTGTCATGATGAAATAGGTCGATCTGCATTTGTACATTCCTTTCCCCCCCTTTTAAAAAAATCCCAACAGGGACTGTGGCTCTCCACAAAAACCGAACATTTGAAGGTTCTGCACGTTGCGGCTAATTGCAACAACCTTCCAAAGGTCAAAGTTCATCTCATCACTGCATAAATGCATTCTTAATCAGGATTTATTAGACTTTCTCTAGTGGAAGATCACGTTTAAAGTAGAATCTAATTTTCATTATCAACCCGATTAACAGGAATTGTTACCCATAAACGCAGTTGCTTTGCATTTTCTTTTGAGTCACTGGATGCTAATTTAATTATTTAGTTTCCTTCAGTAACAGACAGAGAAGATCTTTTCAAATGTGCCATTAAGAATTCTCACTCTGCAAGTAAATTCCACTCCAATTCTGAGTGGATACCATTCATTTAGGACTTTCCCAGGGCCACCTGCAAAATTCCTGCTTTTAACTGAGCGTGTGTTTGCACCCATGTAGGAGTGCCATGCCCATTTATGGAATAATAGCATACTATTAAAACATGCAAAGAGATGAGATATTAAAAGAAAATCTTTGTAGACAGGGACATTCACTTAGCAGAAAAATCAGCAATAATGTAAAGCAAAGTATATGTGGATAATTAAATAATAATAATAAAAAATCTTAAAATTAAGCCAAGGCTCTCTCTTCTCCTTCTTTCTATGCCCTTCAGACACCTCATTGGCTATCTTTCACAGTGGAGATAGCAAAAAAGGTTCTTGTGCCATAAACTCTCCCAGTTCTTCTTTGCTTTGGCTCAGTCTCAGGAGGACATGAAACACGTTGCACAAACCAGCTGAAGGTGGACTTCTCCTAGGCAAAGTTCTTTCATACAAACAGTGCTCAGCCACGCTCATTCATTCTCTTCCCGTTGGAATTTTAATAGGGAACCGAAATGGGGAGTCTTGCGAGCCTCGTATTTGGCTTTCACAATGTCTCTGCTCTTATTCCCTTGTGTGAGAAGATCTGTGGCCTGGAGCGTCTTCCTGGGCAGAAAGGCAGGGTCTAAATTTAATAAATAAATCTAGTCTTGAACACCGCTTTCCAAACCTTGGGATTTTGTTAGCCTGAGTCTGCATGTTTTTGATTCCGAGTCTTCCATCCAAGTAGCCTGCAATGATGAAGGGGAGAGAAACCTCGCTGGGAATCGCCATGGGATGGTTAAAAATTAATTGGAGACCTGAAAGGCATTGGACAAGTCAGAGGAACCAGATCCTGTCACAATTCTCAGTGTGAGAATCACCAGGAAGACGTTATATCGATAGAAATACGCTAGAATTTACAACTGGAAATGTGTGAGGATGCGAGAGGGCTGGAAGGAAGCACGGCCCACCATTAGGAGGGAGAAGCCCGACGAGAAGCAAACCGATATGCCCCCCCAAAATGATCTGCTCCTGGGACAATCGGAAGTGGTACCCTTCGAGCCACAGGTTACACAACGCTGGATCCCAGGCACTCGCCTTCCGGCGGTTTAGCGTCAGCAAATTTAATTTCAGGGAACGAAATCCGTTGAAATCCTAATATCTTCTAATTACTGTATATCGTCTGCGGATTCGCCGTCGCCCAGTCGCTGGTGCAGGCGGAAGCAGGTGGATCTAGCAAGGCGCTTGCCAACAGTTCGTCTCTAAGAGGTCTGGAGTGTCCTTAGGAATAGTTGAGGTTTTCTCTCGACTTCCGGGCTAGTCTTGCAAAACTGGAACAATCTGTAGAACACGTGGCTTGAGTCGATGCTACCTTTCTCCGAGCATATTTCGAAGTTTAAGAAACAGAAACATACAGACTTCGCAAGAAACACAGAGCACGTAGCGCATCCCCTGACTCTAATTACTGGCAATATTTTCAAATTTCTTTATCTCAGTTTTAATCTTACAAATTTTACAGATCATTCCCTCGCGTCTGCTCTGCAAAGTACCAATGAAAATGTTAACACGTTATCCAAGAGGACAGTGTGCCATTTAGGAGAAAAGAGGCCGTTTACTGTGCGATGTAGTGGAAAGAGTGACGGACTGGGGACTCCAGAAGCCTCGATTCGAATCCCCACTCAGGCAGGGAAACCCCACTGGGGTGGGTGGGTGGGGGGGTGGAACCGTTAAAACCATGCCTTAAATACCTCACTCCTCTCCAAAGCCCTATTACGGTCTCTATACGTCGGCAGCACATAACACGTGGAAGATTTAACCTTAGGAACCTGGCGAGTACATATCCACACACGTGCGCGCGCTGCCCGCCCCTGCTCTAAGTTTAAAGGGTCGCCCTGTTCGCCTTCAGCTTTGCACAGGAGATGCTGCGGAAACACAGCTGTTGGAGATGATGTTTGCATTGGCTCAGCTTTGTTGAAAATCGAAATGCAAAAATAAAACCAGCGGAACTAGATAAATATTTAGAGCAAAGAAAGACGGTTCACGAACTCCCACATTAATTTTTAACTGCACGATCTTCCTGCGTTTTCCTCCAAAGTGAAGAAAAGCAGGTGATTAATACATAAAAAAAACAAACACAGAGTAAACTTCTAACACTAGCATTTCCCTTCCCAAAGAAACCCCCACTTGATTTCTGTAATGTATCAGTTAGTTTTCAAATTATGTCATATAATGTGTTGTAGGTACATAAGTCGATAAATGTTTGCGTGGACGCAGGCTTTTTTAAAAAGAAGAAAGAATTCCGCCTCAATATGTGAAGCACTGTCTTTGGGAGTTGGTACAGAGGACCGGCTGTCATTCGCAGTTCCTTAACAGCTTTATAAGCCTGTAGACACGGGTGCGTCGTTTTTACCCGTTACAAGGCTGTACAAGGGTTTCGAAACACAATGCAGATCACCTGTCACGGACCGAATGCGATGGCTTTTGAATTCGGAAGTTCTCCCCGCCCCCGTGGAAGTCAAAGGTAAATCTCTCCTACCCCGAAAGTCTGGGCTAAGTTTGCTTGCCGAACTCATATTTCCATCCCAGAGGTTGTGAGGATGCG
The DNA here is from genome assembly GCF_051106095.1 of Pogona vitticeps. Classification (NCBI taxonomy): domain Eukaryota; kingdom Metazoa; phylum Chordata; class Lepidosauria; order Squamata; family Agamidae; genus Pogona; species Pogona vitticeps. Next base: position 36,356,275 of record NC_135788.1, on the reverse strand, counting down.
ATGCCCCGTTATTAAGGACAGGTGGCCATGCTGACGCACGCAATCTCTTCGATGCTTCCACGCAGCCAAGACTTGAAAGACGAGCAACGGAAGAAGGGGGCTCTCAAATGCATCGGCCTGGTGGAGCGTCCTCCCTTGGAATTCTGTTTAGAATGTGCAAAACCAGAGGAGTCAACTCCTATTTTCATTTTCTTCCTGCACTTGAGATTACAGTTAGATATACACACGTGGTCGGAGGCAATGGTCGGTCTCCCTTGGATTGTACTAGTGGTGACTAAACAATTCACTTCTTTGGATTTTCAATTATTCCTCCCAAGTGGAACAGATTAACAGAATCAATGGGATTTACAATAGTATGGCACTATTACACTAGTTCCCATGTGGTATAGTGGATAGAGTGACAGACTAGGACTCTGGAGAACAGGGTCCCAATCCCCACCCTCCATGGAAACTGACTGGGAGAGTGGATCTTGTAAAACCATTCCTTAAATGTCTCGCTTACCTTGACCACCCTGTTAGGGTTGCTTTAAGTCAGTTCCTACTTGACACCATGTAACAACAACAATTACAACAATACTATAATTGGGATTAACAATTAGAATTTGTCTCTTGTGAGTTGCTTCACTGTTCCTTCAAAAAATTCTCTTGTAAAAGACACAGGATTCTTTTCAATGACAGTCATTCCCAATGTTTTTACAAAACGCCTGGTGACTGCAGCCTTACGATTCCCTCTATACTGGTGCAGAACTGAGACTTCCCTTGTTGAAGGCTAGAGGGGAATATATCTAAATCTCCCAAATCCCAAATAATGGGACACAAAGAGATAGAAATATAATTATTCCGACAGGTCAACGCTGTCTCCTATTCCATGCTGGTCAAAAGTTACAGCTGCCATGTTCAAACCTGTTGAACCAGATCAAATCCATTGCATTGTAAAGATCCAGCAAGATCACACAAGTATGTGATCTGGACTGCAAACAAGAGCTGTAGAGACTTGAATCTGACTCCTTTGGAACAATGAATTGAGGTGCCAAATATGTGAAAAGAAAACATCACAGGCCAAATAAAGAGAAAGTGATATGGGTGGGGAATCTGTGATTATCAAAATATAATTGCATCAGTGGTCCTATCATACAAAATCATTGGCCAAGATTTGGGGGAGCCAGAATCCAGCAACATTAGGAGGGTCACAGTTTCATCACTCAGGATTCAAAAAGACAAATGTACCACTAATTAGGGTCAAGAGGAGGGGGTGACATACAAGTCATTTTGCCACTGCTCTGGAAAGCATACTGACTTTTGTATAGTCCATGTTTCAAAACATTTCTGATTCCTGACCTGCTTTTGAATTGTACCACCATAGCAGGGTCACGAAGATTCGGACTTAAAAACTAAATAGCAAAGCAGGGTAAAGTGAAATTGTTCCTGTCTTTCTTGGCAGAAATAGCTTGAGGATTTTTCTTGAATCAGTTTGCATTCTCTGTTACTCAGCCTGAGAAACTGTGAAATGGTCATCCCATTTCTTATCAGATTGGATGATAAAAGATGAGAGGGCTTGTAACCTTTTGCCCTGTGCAGGAGACTCAAACTGTACAGAAGTGAAGTTGTAGGTCTGTATAGACATTACCAGTTACTAACATCATGACTTTTCCTGATTTGGCATCTTCAAAATATTGGAAGGGCATCTAGTTTGATCACTCACAATCTCATGTCTTCATTCTTCTAATAAACTCATGATGACCCAACTGAGTAAGCTTTCCCTTCAGCTCTTTCACCACTGCTTCAGCCAATAGTTTTCCTTGGGGAAAAGATACTGGATAGGCCCTCAAGATCTTGTGACAGGTTTGCCCCATGTGCAGTCCCTTGGTGACAGATGCTGGCATTTGGGGAGTTCAGTCAACAAAGACTTGAACTGGACATTTTCATAGCCACAGATGTTTCCCATCATTTCTCATCAAGCTAGGTCCAAAGGATAGTGCATCTCTCCTCACTCACGTTGTTCACCTCCCCTCATCTTCAGCCATCTCCTAGCTCTGGTGGTGACATGAATTTAAGAGCAGCAAAAATAGGAGCTCAGGTTCTTCTTCAACTGTGTGGCAGCTGGATGGAGCCATGGAGCAAGTTCATCCATAAATATGGGGAAGAGGTGTCAACTTGTTAAATAAATAGTTAGAGATGACTAACATTAAGCCAATTTATGAAGCCAAGAAAAACTCTATGGATGGGAGTGATATTTACAAGTAGATTTCCTGGTTATGTAACTGATCAGTGCTATTGTACTGTTCCATTTTTCATCAAGGCTCCTAGTTTTTACCTATTTTGTTGGCAGGACTATAACATTTTGTGCTAATTAATATATTTCTTCATGGTGTGTATGAGCCCAGCGTAATAGCATTAGCTGAACCTTTTGGCATAAATAATAGGCATGGGCAGAACTATTATACTCTGAATTAAAGATGGGGAAAGTTACACATAAACTAAAAAACCCAGAATCCCACGATCCGGCATGTGCAAAAAAAGGAATTCCTCCATATCTATAATGAAGCCTTTAAAACACACACATTCTGTCTACTGTATAGTTAATTCATACAGGAAACATTATTTATTTATAATAAATAAAAGCATAATAAAAACAAATCATACTAAATATGAGGCAAAATATGGATTACATGTATACACAATTATATATCTGAGACCATCTCCATAGCCTTCTTCATGCAGTTATGTTTCTGCGTATCTTTCAGTTCTTAGTTATTTGTTTCATTTCTTGCATTGATTTAACTGTATGCAATACAATGTTGTGCAATATTTATTCATACATTTTAATATACATAGATATATATTTAATGTGGTTAAGAAAATATCTCTAAATTCATATGTCAAACTACATCATGTCCTAAAAAATTAGCAGTCAAAGGCCAAAATCCTTTTGTGTGTGTGTGTGTGTGTGTGTGTGTGTGTGTGTGTAAGCTATGCCTACAAGAAGGGTGACAATATCTCCAGCGGAAAAAGATTTTTTGCTAACTACATATTTCCTCCCTTCATCCAAGAGCTCCCACGGTTTCCACACAATAAAACGGATCACTCCAAAGCTTCAGGAAGGAAGGAGAAAGTCTTTAATTACAGAAAATCTCCCTCTACTAATATTGTCATCACCCTTCTGCACGCTTAATTTATGCAAAGGAATTTAAGTCATAATATACTAGGAATCACCCAGGGCTGGCTTTCATATTAGCTTTAGGTAGGAAATCCATATTTTCTGATCAAAGGGCAGGATTTTTCTATCAAAGTGCGACCTTGGTAAACTTGTTTCACCTGCTAAGGGAGAGAAAGGAAGGGTGGATCTGCCAAAGAAGAAACAGCCAAGTAACAGGCCAATGGAATCTACATATGAAGGTCCTCTATAGCTTAAGGGCTAGATAGGGCAGACCCCAAGGAGCAGAGTTAGTCCAAGACATGATGCTGCCTGAAGTAGAGCATTAAATAATGACCTTAACAACGTAAAGGTGAACGGTAAGTCCATCCAAGTTATTTGACAAATGAGCCATCAAATCACAAACATGTTTATATGGTTAGAGACAGGACAATAATAATATATTTGTACAACCAACAACCTGCTGTTTCATATCAACAAACTGGGAGATCCCTCACTTTGTGTAATTGTAGGAAGGTAACTATCAGAAAGGGTCTGTTGAAAAGCAGAAGTAGCCTGTTGGGTCCCAAAGGCCAATCATCATCATCATCATTATCATCATCATCATCATCATTATCATCATGGAACTGCAGAGCTGAAAGGGCCCTATGAGTCATCAAGTCCAGCCGCTGTCAAGGAGGCACAATGGGGAATCGAACTTCCAACCTCTGGCTTCACAGCCTGATATCTAAAACACTGACCTATCTATAATTTTTGATAAGAGGTCCATAGAGATAAGAGTAAGAGCAGGTTTACAGTGGCAGTAGAAGAGTGTCATGGGCTATTGGTAAACAACACAAAGCAACATGGTGCCTGGGAGAATAAACATGGAAACACCTAAAATATATAAACTCCATGTCCTAGTGCAGTGGGGGGAGTTTTAGTGTTTCTGCTAGAGTGTCAAAAGCTCACCCTATTCTGACCTTTCTGTTGCAGTTACTGATGAGGACTACTCCCTTGATAGGGATAGATAAGGCAGAACGCAAGAGAAACCAAAGTCAACAAGAAGAGACTTAATTAATTCTGATGTTCTTTTCTTCTTCCTTGCAGTGTTGGTTCAGCAGGTGTTCACACAAGCTAATTGGATTTTCTAGCGTGCATGTGCAATGAGAGGGAAAATGAGTACACTTTTCCCTTAAACAATGCTAGGTTAGGGGTGCCAGACCCCCATGTAGTTCAAAATCTGTATATAATTCTTGTGTTCCTAAAAACTTAATTGCAAAACATAAGCAGTTGATTAATACACACACACACACACACACACACACACACACACACACACACACACACACACACACACACACACCACTTCCTGGAGATGAATAGAGGCACAGCATTTTTATTTATTTATTTATTTATTTATTTATTTATTTATTTATTTATTTATTTATTTATTTATTTATTTATTTATTTATTTATTTATTAGGGGAAAAACAGCATATAACAAAAACTGTGCTGTTCAGATCCATGTAATTCAAGGGAAAAGTGTGGGATCTTTATTACCTTTTCTATTTACTAAGCATATTGGAGGGGGGCAACCTGCTTAGTAGCTTATTTACTTATTCTAACTCTCCAGCTTCCACTGATTGCAATACTTTTTAATGCAAACATGTACTATTCTTATACGTTTTTTCTGATATCAGGGTGAAATTGTTGGCTGAAACCAATTATTCAGTCACAACTAGAGTAGGCCCGTTGTATCAATGGGAATTTGACGAGTCAGCTCCCCTGTAAGTTCCATTGATTCATAGAGCCTATTCTAGATGAAACGTGTCACTATATTTCAGCAACTGTACAGAAATAAAAAGAAGGGACTCTCCTTGCCTTCAAATAGAGATTTTGAGTGTATCTGGCCAAAAATAAACATTTTGCATCAGTATCTACATAACAAATTTTCAGACTGGAGTATATTTACTCAGTGTCAGTAGGATTTATTTTAAAGGAAATGTTCTTGAGATCACAGCTGTGGAAAAAGCAGAATGATGTCTTATCTCTTTCAACAATGCTCCACATTACAGCTGATTGCTAAGACATGGTGCTTTATAATGCTATATATGTATACGAAGTAGTTCACAGCCCATTATAATCATGTCAAAACTCTTATTCATTTCTAAACCTGGGAATTTTATCTGGTGATGTTTTAACCTTTAACCTAATCTAACAAGGAATTAGATAGTGTTGTCTTGAAAAGTCTACAAACATCAGCTTCAGTAAGTAACTGGCTGTAACCAGCTGTGACTAGGAAGTCTCTTTGTGTAAATACATGTGTACCTCAGGGAAGGCCAACTAATAAGCAATTAATAGATCTGGACATGAATCTTCTGTTCTTTGCCACATTGCCCTCCCTATTCCAGGACGTGACACCTTGATTTTTCTCCAAGGAGACTATATGTTCTGCCTCTGTTGGGATTTCAATATAGAAAAGAAACATTTCCTGGGCATGTTAACATGATTTCTCTTTGGGGCTCAAACCCTAGAGACACACTTCTGCCGGCTGAGGTCAAGACACAGACATACAGAGGTGGATGCTGGAATAGAAGCTGACAGGCTTGGACAAAGAGGTCATAAAGATGGGATTCAAAGCCTATGGGGTAAAATCATAGGATCTCTTTCCTTTTTGTTGCATAGATTGCCAGTTCCATTACAGAGCCCAGAATTTGTATAAAGTGCAATAATACATAAGCTGTGCTTCTGAATACTTTGTGCTTGGCTTCCACCCATGCTAGAAGCATAACACCCTCTTTCTGCAAGTGAGACATGTACACAGGGCCAGTCCCAGGAGACATAGCACCTTAGGCAAGGAGTGTCTTTGGCACACAGACACCGCATCCTGCGCCACTCAGTAGTTTTATGGGGCTTAAGGCAGGTGTAATGTTGCTCCCTTCTACATAAACATAGGCATGTCAGCACAAAGTTGTAGTCCACTGAAGATACCATGGGAAAAGAAACATACAGTACTTTTAAAAATCTGTTTGTGGGAAGATCATTTGTACTCAAACAATCACAGCCCACTCCGCTCCACCACAACTGTAGTTCAGAAGATATTGTAAGAGCTTAAGCAGACCCCCCCCCCTTCAGAAATGAAAAGACCAACATACATAATAAATAACCTGAACCAGTTAGAAGACAGAGATCAGCTAGACAGTCAGTAGGCTCAGGGATCTATTCCCTTCTTGACCTTTCTAAGTATGTACCTGTGGGAAGTAAATTGCTTAGAAATGGGAAAAGTTTTTTCCCATACCAGAATCGCATAACCAGAAGAATAGATAGAAGAATATTTTCATTTTTATGAGGCTTCTCCTGGCATTGCAGAATGGCACTAGTGAAACTAGAGCAGGAGCACAACAAGAAACAAATGCTACTTGAGCTCTGTCCCATCACTCAGTGGACTAAATATGTGAAGAGGGCGAGGCATTAGTCTCACCCCTTCCATCATTGCTTTGCTTTTGTGAAGCAACAGATCTGAAGAGGAGAGACCTGTCATTCTATGCAGACTTTCCACATGAGTCAAAATCTTGATTTCCTCATGTGCTGACTTGCATGGAGAACCATCATAGATTGAACAGTTGTCCCTCCTGTAAATCTACAGTTACAAGATGCAGAGTATTTGGCTCAGTATTGCTATATGTGAGAAAGTTCTTGGAATTGTTGTAGAACACAAGCTGATAATGAGCCAAGAGTGTAATGTGGCTGCAAAAATGGCAAATGTTATTTTAGGCTGTATTAACAGAAGTATAGTCTCCAAATCACGTGAAGTACTACCAGTCAGGACTGGCAAGGCCTCATTTTGCGTACTGTGTCCAGTTCTGGACACCACACTTTAAGAAGGATCCCTACAAACTGGAACAAGTTCAGAGGAGGGCAACAAGGATGATCGGGGGACTGGAAATCAAGCCCTGTGCAGAAAGACAGTTTGTTTGTACGCAACTTGTATTGGGCATGTTCAGCCATGAGAAAAGAAAACTGAGGGGAGATAATGACAATACTTTTCAAAAACTTGAAAAGCTGTATTTCAGCACAGCGGCTGGATCTGTTCTCAATCATTCTGAGTGTAGGACATGTAATAATAGGTTCAAGATACAGAAAGCCAGATTTTGGTTGAAAGCCAAATTTTTTGTCAAAGCAGTACAACAATAGAACCAATTATCTTGGGAGACGATGAACACTCCAGCACAGTAGGCAATCAAGAGAAAGTTAGATAGCCATCTCCCAAATGTACTTAGATCCCTGAATTGAGCAGGGAGTTGGAGTTCAAGGTTGATTCAGCCTTCTATCCTTCCGAGGTCAGTAAAATGAGTACCCAGCTTGCTGGGGGGGGGCAATGTGTAGCCTGCATAATTAACTTGTAAACCACCCAGAGAGTGCTTGAAGCACTATGGGGCGGTGTATAAGCAGCACGCTTTGCTTTTGCTTTGCTTATAGGCCCATTCCAACTCCATTATAGTATGATTCTATGATTCTATATATATGGTATGTGTACGTATACACACATATATGGTAGGTCCACATCAAAATAAAAGTCTCTAATGATTTTTGCTGCAATTAGTGTTGCCCCTACATACTCTTGTTTGAATAATAATTAGCCTTCCACTTTATCAAGATGGATTCCATTCATTGTCACTTTTTCAACTTACCTCTGCCATTTATAATATAATGTAATGGACTCCCCACCCTCCATCCTGCTGCATATTGCAGCACTAGAGGTATTTTGTTAATGATATCAGAGCTTATATTATCATGACTTTACCATAACATTACCTACACTGGATTCTGCATAAACATACCCTCAGATTAGGTTTCAGTAGTTCCATAAAAATGTTCTCTTAAACTGCTGTCTCGATGTTATGATTATGGCTATAGTCATCACTGGAAAACATCAATGTTTTAAGTAAGATAAAGGTGATTTAAAGTGCATTTGTGACTCTGGCAATGAGTTGACAGCCATCTTTAACCAGCCTGACCTGGGAATGACCCTGAGCTCAGCTGGTTGTGAGAGAATTTGGTCTATTATGAGGCAGAGTATCATATGTCTGACAGGCTGCACAGAATAGATTATAAAATCACAGCTGAGAAATGCTTTGAGACAGAATCTAGTCTTATTTGGCAAGCAAACTCTAGACAAAGCTTAGAACATTAAAACAAGGGTATCACCTTTCCCTAATATAAAAAAAATCACCTTTGCTAAATTTTGTATCTCTTCTTTGGTAAAAACAAATCTGATGTCGGTCCCAGATTGGATATTGCCAAGTTAATGAACACTGATGAATTAAAATGGACATAGATCTTTCATTCAGTTTCTTCCTTCCCATGCGGCTTTGACTAGTTATCTCTGTCTGTTAATGTTGACACTCTTTGCCATTTTGTCCCACCACAGCACATATAATTTCTGCCCTGCACAGTGACTTTGGAGATAGCATAAATATGGTACATAGTGAAGTCAAAAATATTGGCAAAATGGTTCAGTTTGATATCTGGCTTTGAGTACAGCAAAAATATGTGAATTACCTGGAAAAGGAATGTTCCATTTTAAAAAAAGAAGAAATGAAGTGGTATCTACTACATATTTATCAAATTGACAACACCTCCTTACAGACTGATCCTAGGCATGTTAACCTGGAAGAGGATGCCAGGAAATTACTTATAGTGGAATGTGTATTGTGTTGTGGACATACAACCCAATCTATGCACTTATGCCAAATTTTAGGTTCTATTTCAATGAGGCAGCGTGCCAAGTAACAGTGTCTACAATTTCAGCCTTAGCCTATTTTTCTAAACAAACAAACAGCCCCCTCCCAAAGTGAATTACAAACATTAAAAAGAAATAAAATGTGGTGGGATGAAGATTTAGCATATGATGCATTTTATTTATTCATATTTTCTTTTCTCTCTTCAATCACCCATCTACATCTGCTCTCCCCTGAAGGGTGGCTGCAACTCCAAATTTAGAATATTCAGAATCACTGCTACAGCAGTAAAAATACCAGTACAGTACTCAGAAAAGTTACTGTCCTGGACTACACTATGTGAATCCAGCATAACCAGCAACCATTCTGGCTGAAGGATTCTGGGAGCTATGGTCCAGGAAATCAACTTTTCCAAACTCAGAGAAGCAGAAAAAACTGACTCTACTGGTCTTTCCATTGGTGTCTCCATATTTAAGTGACTATTCATTTGGACTTAGTAGAACACATTTTCTTATTCTGTGGCATGCAGGAGGCTTTCTAAACAGGAAGATTCTAATTTCAAAGGAGCAATTATTTACTCTGAGCAGCTACACTGTGCTGCCCAGTTAAAAACTGGTTGTAGTGGTTAGAGAGATGGATGATGATAATGGGACAACTGGGTTCAAATTCTCACCTACCCAAGCAATTCACTGGGTGGCTTTCGGCTAGTCACACTCCTTTGGCTTTACATCCATCACAGAGTTGTGCAGATGAGGTGAGGAGGATGGCCATGTACTTGAACTTATTGGAGGAAAGGTGGGATATAAATGCAACAACAACAAAAACAAAATGGGATGAGATAAAATAAACTGAGCTGGGATGAGATGAGGGCAATTAGAAAAAGGATATATTGATAGGTAGTGGGTATGTGTTCCAAGTTTTATGCAGGATCTGTCTGACTGAGATATTTGCTAGTCAACACTTTTGTTATCTGAGGGCCATTTTTACATCAAAGTATCCTTGTAGTGCACAGCCAACATAATGTCCCTGATGTGTGTGAAGTGCTAACCACATAAGTGCCAACATTAAACTTTACATTGTTACAACATTACACAAGTGCACAACATTATAGTGCATAACACTGTGGGTGTTGCACAAGCTTAGAAACCTTCATTAAGATACACATGTATGCAAATATTGATAGCAGATGTGGCAATGAAACCACTGCCTTTTCAGTACTTCCTCTTGATTTTCATTGTGGCCTCACAAACTATAAGGAATCAAGTATGTACCACTGACAATCCACTTCAGAGGGTCATTTTTCTAGGTGCTCTTCCAGTATTCTAGAGCAGTGGTTCTCAAATTGGATCTCCAGATGTTCTTGGACTGTAACTTACAGAAATCTTGGCCAGCATAACAAGAGGTGAAGGCTTCTGGGAACTGCAGTCCGAGAACACCTGGGGACCACAGTTTGAGAGCCACTGCTCTAGAGCACAGGACAACAAAAGAGCAGGACAGTGAGAACACAGTTACTGAGCAGATTTAAATACATAATACATACTAGTTTTTTTTAACCACCCTTTACTCTGGCTGCCCACAAACAGCAGTAGTGGTGTGATACCTTCACAGAAATAAAGTTCTGCTTTGGATAATACTGGATCACCCAAAAAGTTACAAATAAGGCACGTTTTCCAGCTGATCACAATTTTTCTTCTGGGAAAGATAGTACATAATTTAGGATCAAGGCATATACTGTACAGTGGTGCCTCGCTTAATGATTGCCTCGTTTAGCGATGAATTCGCATAACGATGTGTTTTTTTAGAAAATAATATGCACCGTATAACGATGTTTCCTATGGGCGATTTTCGCTTAGCGAAGTTTGGGACCATGCTTCGCATAACGAATGCGATTTTAGGTCCCCTGCTTCACTTAACGATGTTTTTTTTCAATTGAAAAAGTGTCTTAGAAGGGTCAAAAACGGTTCTAAATGCTTGGATTCGTTAGAGGACCCCCTAAGTCATGTGCAAACCTGATTTGGCTTTGATCTGACTTTTCGTTAATTTATGGTTAATTTTTTTTTCCAGCCCATAGGTGTTACATACAGCACTGATGTTACCTGTCTGTCATGGGTTTGGAGGGAAAGTTCCATCCTATGGGGAGTGGAAGGCGGGACATCAGGAGGAGGGGCTGTACTGTATATATATGTGAAGCCTGTGTGGAGAAGTTAGAAGACGCTGGGAGGAGACAAAGCAGCAGCTGAGAGAAGAAGCTGGTGTGGGAGTCTGTGTGTCAGACAGGGTACTACTGTGTGTCAGAGTACCAACCTGATAGGTTCAGGTGTCTGTTGGTTAGCCAGAACTGATAGGTTCAGGGTCTGTGCTTCAAGTTAAGGGTTCTGTGTGAACCAAACTGTATGCATGTATGAGTGAGAATAAGCCACGTTACTTTATCCTATTCACCTGATCATTTTATTTTCCCTGTGTGTTGTATTTAAATAAACCTTATTCTTTTATTTGTTGAAAATCCATCCCTGGTCTGTGTGACTTCTTATAGGGAATGGTTGGTGGCAGCTTAGTTAACGTGTGGCAGATCCCAGTAGGTCTGGGTTTGTCACATTGATTGGTGTCCAGCGTGTGGGATACGACTGGTCCAGTTGTCCAGCGGTCCAGCAAAGCCTTGGCAAGTGTGCCCAGAGCAAGGGGGGTCTAGTCAGGGACAATCTGAGGCGCGTAGGTAATCTTCTAGGTGTACCTCACGGGGAGGTGCGCTAGTAGAAGAACGTGCCAACTGGGGAGACTAGATTAGGGTGCTCTGAGGCAGCCTGTTTTTGGCGGGAAAAAAGCTGAGGCAAAACTGTGAAACAGCAGTGATCTAGCCTGCCTGCTGAGAGGCCCAGCAGAGGGGGGTAGACTCTAACTCGCTACAGTTGCAAGTAGTGCTGAAGGACAGCAGCAATCTATAGGGAAAGCTGGTTCTGAGGCAAAAGAAAAAAAAAAGTGGTCGTTTTATTTTGAGGCTTGACTTTTTAAAGCAGCCTGTTCTGGGGGGATTATGCCCTTGACTCGAAGCCAAATGGCAGAAATGGGTGAAGTGAAAGACCCCCAGGTAGACCAAGGTTCTGAGGATGAATTTGGCTCAGTGCAGGGTGACAGCACGGGAGAACAGAACCCAGAACTCAGGAAAATGCTCATAGCCCAACAGCATGAACTGAGGATGAGGCAATTTGAAATAGAGGCCAGAGAAACAGCTGAAATCTGTCAGGCAGAGGCAGATGCCAAGAAAAGGGGAATGGCCATGAGGATAAAAGAGATGGAACTGAAACACCAAATTAGAATGGTACAATTGGAATTGGATTTCCTAAATAAGTTTATTAACAATTTATCAGTTGAAGAAATGTCAAAGAAGGAAAAGTATGAGGCTCAGGTCAGACAAAGTGAGCAAGATCTTGAAAAATATACTCAGCAAAAAGACATTAAATTAAAAGAAATCAGAGATAAGACTGAAGAAAAAGTAAAAGAGATAAAAGCTAGGGCTGAGGAAGAAATTTTACAGATCAGGGCTGAGTTTGAGGCCAAGCAAAAGGAGCTGGATTTGAGAATAAAAGGGAAAAGCCAGCAAGGGGGAGGGGCCCATGGTGAAGGGAAGCCCTCAGACATGAAACCAAGACCTCAGATTTTGGAGGGAAAACCAAAACAAGAGGAGAAAGACTCAAAATACCCCAGAAAATGTTATTTCTGTCAGGGAAAGGGCCATCTAATCTCAGAGTGTGAGAAATTAAAGCAGCTAAAAGGAGTTGTGCCTCAGGATTCGAGTGGAACCAAGCCAAAAGCTGTGTTCTGTGTCCAGAAAGAGCAAGGCTCATTGTCACTGAGGGAGCCTGTTGCCATGGCTACTCAATCTGGAACAGCTACATCTGCTGATCAGGCTGAGGAAAATGGTCCTCTTGTAGAGGTCAGGCGCTGCCTGCTGGTGAGAACAGATTCTCAGTTGTTTGAGACAGCAGGGGTGGACGTAGGAATACTTAACCGTCAGTATCGGGGGCTGCGGGACACTTGTTCTCAGGTGACCCTGTGCCATCCAGATATTATTCCTAGGGAGTATGTAATCCCAAATGAGAGCATGAAGGTGGCAGGGATTGAGGGGCAGGTGATCTCTCTGCCAGTCGCGGAGGTACCTGTGAACTTTCAAGGCTGGAGGGGAGTTTGGCGGCTAGCGATTTCATCGACTCTGCCAGCAGCCGTGCTCGTGGGAAATGACCTGGCTGAACATGTGAAACGGGTGCTAGTGATTACACGCTCACAAGCCACCACGGGGACAGTTCGGGGGGTAATGATGAGCCAGAGACGGAAGCAGGTGGGGGAAGTTCAGAAGCTGTGGTGGAAACCTTAACCACAGACAGCAGATTTGGACAAGAGCAAAAGGCAGACGCCACTCTCCAAAAGTGTTTTGAACAGGTGACTGACGCCCAGCTAACACCTGAAACCCCAGTGAGATTTCTGGAGAAAAAGGGGATTTTGTATAGAGAGACCCTGAGGAATATCTCAAAAGGGGGAGATGGGATCAGAAGTCAGCTGGTGGTACCTGAAAAGTATCGCCCCATGATCTTACAAAGGGGGCACTCTGACATGTTTGCTGCGCACTTAGGGGTGAACAAAACACAGCAAAGAATCACACAGAATTTTTACTGGCCTGACATAGGGAAGCAGATCAGGGAGTTCTGTAAACAATGTGATGTGTGTCAAAGGCAGGGGAATAACCGTGACAGGACCAAAGCAAAGTTGTGCCCTTTGCCTGTGATTGACACTCCGTTCAAATGCATAGGGGTGGATATTGTGGGACCTTTGCCCAAGGCCACAAAGAGGGGGAACAGGTTCATTCTCACCATTGTGGACCATGCCACGAGGTACCCTGAAGCCATACCCTTGACTAACATTGAAACTAACACAGTGGCAGATGCCTTGGTGGGGTATATGTCCAGGATGGGATTTGCCTCAGAAATAATCACAGATTTGGGAGCATCATTCACATCGAAGCTCATGAAACGCTTATGGCAAATCTGTGGAATTAAGCACAAGGAAACTACTGCCTATCATCCTGAAAGTAATGGGTTAACTGAGAAGTTCAATGGGACTCTAATGCGCATGATTAGGGCTTACTTGGCAGAGAATCCAAACAATTGGGACCAGAAGCTGCAATCCCTTTTGTTTGCTTATCGATCAGTGCCACAAGCCAGTACCGGGTTCAGTCCATTTGAACTTTTATTTCAGAGAAGGGTGAAAGGGCCCCTTGATTTGATCAAACAAAATTGGGAGCAGATCACCCAGGATGACCCACAAGACGTTGTGACATATATAGACTCTTTAAGGAATGACCTAAAGAGAAACCTAGAGCTAGCAGCAGAGACCCTGCAAGCTCAAAAGGTCAGAAAGAAAGCTTGGGATAACCAGAAAGCTAGAGAGAGGCACTTTAACCCAGGGGAGGAAGTGCTTTGGCCTAGGCTCTGCAAAGAGAACAAACTGCAGCTGGGTAGCCCAGAAGTAAAGTGCTTGGGTCACATAGTAGGGGGAGGAGTGATAAAACCCCTGGAGGCTAAAATAGAAGCAGTTCGTGATTGGCCCAGACCCAACACCAAGAAAAAAGTCAAATCATTTCTTGGGTTGGTGGGCTACTACAGAAAGTTCATCCCGAGGTTTAGCGAGATTGCGGCTCCGCTGACCGATCTGACGAGGAAGAAGACTGATGACAGCATCCCGTGGACCAGCGACTGTGAGGCGGCGTTCCAGAGGTTGAAGGAGGCGCTTGTCCAGTATCCAGTGCTGCGTGCTCCAGACTTCGACCGGGAGTTCATCATCTACACCGATGCGTCTAACAGCGGGGTAGGAGCAGTTCTTTGCCAGGAGGATGAGAATGGTGACCAGCATCCAGTGTCCTACCTGAGTAGGAAACTCCAGAAAGGTGAGAGACATTTGGCAACCGTGGAGAAGGAGTGCCTGGCAATAGTCTACGCGATCCAGAAGGCCAAGCCTTACATCTGGGGAAGACATTTTATTCTGTGCACTGACCATTCACCACTGCAATGGTTAAAGACAATGAAAACCCACAATAGCAAACTTATGAGGTGGGCTTTAAACCTACAGGACTATGACTTTGAAGTGAAGGTGGTCAGAGGGTCAGTGAACTGTGTTGCTGACGCCTTATCAAGAAGACCTGAAGATTGAAGACGGCGAAAGAAACATGGACTATGTATATATATTGATGACAAAAAGTTAAATGTACCTGGTTTTCTTGAATTTGGTTTGTATGAATAAAGGTAAATTGATGTAATGTATATGGTAAATGTTTAAATGCCTAATTGATATGGTTAACTTAGAATGTAAGTATAAGTAAGTATGATATTGTATGTATAACTGTTTTTGTGTGTTTTATCCAGGTTGTTTTTTGGGAAAAAGCACCTTAGCTTTCCCCCTACAAAACAACTTATAAAGAGGGGAGGTGTTACATACAGCACTGATGTTACCTGTCTGTCATGGGTTTGGAGGGAAAGTTCCATCCTATGGGGAGTGGAAGGCGGGACATCAGGAGGAGGGGCTGTACTGTATATATATGTGAAGCCTGTGTGGAGAAGTTAGAAGACGCTGGGAGGAGACAAAGCAGCAGCTGAGAGAAGAAGCTGGTGTGGGAGTCTGTGTGTCAGACAGGGTACTACTGTGTGTCAGAGTACCAACCTGATAGGTTCAGGTGTCTGTTGGTTAGCCAGAACTGATAGGTTCAGGGTCTGTGCTTCAAGTTAAGGGTTCTGTGTGAACCAAACTGTATGCATGTATGAGTGAGAATAAGCCACGTTACTTTATCCTATTCACCTGATCATTTTATTTTCCCTGTGTGTTGTATTTAAATAAACCTTATTCTTTTATTTGTTGAAAATCCATCCCTGGTCTGTGTGACTTCTTATAGGGAATGGTTGGTGGCAGCTTAGTTAACGTGTGGCAGATCCCAAAATCTGACAGCTCCATGCTTTCCTATGGGGGAGAAAACAATTCGCCATAAATTAACGAAAGTTCAGATCAAAGCCAAATCAGGTTTGCACACGACTTAGGGGGGTCCTCTAACGAACCCAAGAATTTAGAACAGTTGCTGAGTCTTCATTAATTTTTTGTAAATTTTTTCTTCCCCCATAGGAAATAATGGAGCTGTCAGATTTTGACAGCTGTCAAAAGTTGGGGGAAAAAAATTCACCATTAATTAACGAAAACTCAGATCAAAGCCAAATTAACTTTTGCATCCGTTTTAGAGGGTGCAGAAGCTAATCCAAGCATTTAAAACCATTTTTGACCCTTTTATGACACACTTAATTTTGCAAAAATTGACTTCGCAAAGCCATTGAAATGTATTGAGTCAGCTACAATACATTCCAATGGAGGAAACATTGTATCGTTTAACGATGTTTCCTATGGGTTTTTTCGCTTAAGGACGGCAATCCGTGCCTATTGGAACGGATTAACCGGTTTCCAATGCATTCCTATGGAAAATGGTGTTTCGCATAACGATGTTTCAAATAACTTTTTTTTTTGGAACCAATTAAAATCGTTATGCGAGGCACCACTGTACTTTAAATACTGGACGAAATGCGACACCCATGGGTCTTGAAGTCAGACCACCTGCAAGGTCAGATGGAGTTTTACAGATTCTACAGGAGACAGAGACCTCAAAAGTATCAATTTACAATCTTTTCCTCTCCAGACAGATGCCTGGCTTGGACATCCACCCACCCTTAGGTTTTTGCCCTTCGTGTTACAGATCTCTCTGGATGCTTAGCATAGGAAAACATGAAGCAAGGTAAGAGTCCTTATGTCAGCAAAAGAGAAGATTACATTTAGGTTTTTTTTTAACAAGGTTGAAAACATCAATCACAGTCTGATTTGTAGTCATGCCAAGTGACTGGATGACATGGAGCCCCAAGAGTAGTCTCAAGTCTCCTTCCAAAGTAATGGACTGCTTACAAAGTCAGATGAAGTTTTACAGGTTCAAAGAGCCATGGGCATGACATCTGGCCCAGTTTTTGTACACATTATCCCCATATTCTGTGCTATTTTTTCCTGTGGAAGAGTTCTGGAGAACTCAAAATCCTGCCATGTCTGTAACTTTTACTAATTCATTTAAGGTATTATTCAACACCAAACTTTGTTTCTATGGATGGCTCACACAATTCCATTTTCTATTTACTGTTGGAAATACCACGATCAGCTGCCATAAGTGAGACTGAAAAATCAGGATTCCACTCCATATAATCTAACCACTCTCAGTAGTTTTGCAAAGGTGCTGTGAACAAGTAGTCTCCTGACTATCATGTAGTCTTCTACCATCATTTCACTGCACACTGAATGCAGCCTGGATCATGACATTTCAGAATGTCTATACTACAAATCATCATCTTCATCATCTTAGAACAGTAGAGCTGGAATGAGCCTAGCTCCAACTCCCAACTTTTGGCTCCACAGCCAGAAACTTAAACCAGTGAGCTATCCAGCAATAATAGACCAGGCGAGAATCAGAATTAACTATCAATTCAATAGCTAAATCCTATGAATATATAGAATATAAGCCACAACTGAAGAGCAAAGGCAGGCGTTAATGCTACCTAGATCAGATCCATTGAAATAAATAGATTTGTTGCAACCTACTAAAGTCACAACTTAGTTAAGTTCCAGTGGTTTCTTCAGGCCAATTCTAGCTAGGACTAGTATTGGATCTAGGCCTAAGTTTGCTATTGTATCAGTGGGACTTCAACCTGGATGGCTGTACTATAGGCTGTATTAAAGGAATGCCCTATAAGTTACAGTATATGTATTTTCAGGGTCCAAATCAGGACCAAGAAACTGAAATTGACATAGATTGCCATACTCTTTGGTCATAAATTTGCGGGGTATGTTTTTTGTTAAATCAAAACTACATAATCTTTCAGAGAGAGATAATTTGATTTATGTGCTGCTTTTTTTATTGCAGCTTAAAGATAAGTGATGGGGTTGAAGTCATGTCACTTGGAGATCATTCTGCTTTATGTTTTTGGTATATCACTTCAGTATTTCCAGAGGTAAACCACTTAGATAAACCTACTGTCAGCATTATACTATTAAAGTAAAACTCAAATGAGATCTGTATCTTGATAAAATATAACAAGGATTATATAATAAACCCCCACAGAATTAGTCTCTGTAACATGAAGGCACAGAACATCTTTTAAAGCAAAGATTTCATTTTAGTGGGTATTTAATATGGATTTTCATTTAGTGCCCTTCTCATAAGAATATGGGCACACATTTTCTAACTCTCAAATAATGATAATCCCCTATTGAGAATAATATGCCCATTGTTGTCATAATGGATCTCCATTCACACATTTAACAGCTTGAAGGTACACATTTTAGGCACCATAACTTACTGTAATTAATCTTTATTATGCCATTACTGCCATGTACTCATAAAACGCAGAACCCATGTAGAAATTTATCACTTATATTAATGAACATGCCAGGGCCCTGCTAAAATTGCAGTTGAATTTGTTTTTAGACACACCACACACAAACAATGAACCAGGGAAGTCAGCTCTGTGATGAGCCTGTGCTGTTATAGTAATATGCTTCTGTGTAATAAGCCTGCATGAAAAGCTGTTGCCTTCTCCTTTAAAATTAATTAGCCTTCTAATAAGACAGCATTAGATCTGCCAATCACACTGGGATCTCAGAAACTCTGAATTCTATTATAATCTTCATCAAGTATCTTTTTACTAATAACCATCATGTTAGTTAGGTCAACCAACTTCTTAATTACATCTGAGGAATAATAAATCTCTCCCCATAAGCAAGAAAAAAGGAAAAGATTTTCCAACATAGAGATCACAAGCCAGAGATTATAAATCAAAATGGTAATTAACCAAAATGATATCAATGAACCTTCCATAAAGGAACTTGAGCATACGAAGGAAAAAGAATGGATGGAAACAGAAATTTTAGCTCTTAAGACTGAAGAGCTGGAAGGAACCCCATGGATCATCAAATCTAGCCCCTGTCAGGGAGGGATAGTGGGGAATTGAACTCCCAACCTCTGGCTCCACAGCCAGATTCCCAAACCACTGAGCTATCAGTGCACCATATAAATTTAAAACTGATGAAAAAGACACAATTTACTTACTGGGGCATCAGCTCTGAATAGAGGGATAGAAAAATCCATGTATGTATGTATGTATGTATGTATGTATGTATGTATGTATGTATGTATGTATGTATGTATGTATGTATGTATGTATGTATGTATGTATGTATGTATGTACGTACTTACGTACGTACGTACGTACAGTGGTGCCTCGCTAGATGATGATAATCCATTCCACTGAAATCGCTGTTTAGCAAAATCATTGTCTAGCGAAAAGCATTTCCCCATTGGAATGCACTGAAACCTGTTTAATGCGTTCCAATGGGGAAGAATCGTCGTCTAGCGAAGATCGGCCATAGGAAAGCCGCTTTGCGAACCGCCAATCAGCTGTTTAAATAGCTGTCTTGTGAAGCTTAGGTCCCAAAAACACCTGTTTTGCAAGCGTGGAGGGAGCTGTCGAAATCGTTGTCTAGTGAAATTGGTTTGCGAAGCAGGGACCAAACATTGTCCAGCGAAATTCCCTCATAGGAATCACTGTTTTGCGAATCGCTATAGCAATCGCAAAAAGTCAATGTCTAGCGAAAAAACTGTCATGCAGGGTAACTGTCTAGCGAGGTACCACTGTATGTATGTATGTATGTATGTATGTATGTATGTATGTATGTATGTATGTATGTATCTATCTATCTATCTATCTATCTATCTATCTATCTATCTATCTATCTATCTATCTATCTATCTATCTATCTATCTATGTATCTATGTATCTATGTATCTATGTATGTATCTATGTATGTATCTATGTATGTATCTATGCATCTATGCATCTATGCATCTATGCATCTATGTATCTATGTATGTCATCTGTAACTTATCTTTTTCCTGGTGTATGTGCATGTGCCCTCATGCACCCAATTGTATAGCTTTGAAAACCTTTCCATATTTTAACACAGTCCTTAGCTCTTCTACTGGCATTTCTGTTTGCAGATAGGAATCTGCTGAAAACTGAATGTGTTAATCTTGGATACAAACTTAGAGTCAACCTAGATGTTAACGTAACTTCATATTGCTTGGGAATACTTCCTTTCCCCATCTACAACCAGATTTCCTCAGAGAAAAGAACCTGGGTAGTCAGACTTTAAAATGAAGTGCTTGTATGTTTGTAATCACTGGTAAAAAGAGCAAAACACATTGGAATACATGAGACAGAGGTGAGGCAAAGCATGCAAGAGGAAAAACAGATACCATTCACCACTTAGGAGCACCTAGATCTGAACTACGCACAATGTCAGACTTTATCCCAATTAGAGATCAATTGAAGTTGAGTGGGTTTTAATTACTGGGAGTTGTGACCCCCCTCAAAAAAAGCGCTAAGCTCTGATCTTAAATGCCTTTGAGGATTGTGGCTTTGATACATGAGAGCTATAGAGAACAGAAATCTGCTCCAGATCAGAGAATTCAGGGTGACATAGTCTTCCTGTGCAATCTACCAAGCATTTGGTACCTTTGTGCTAACATGGTTCTTTTCACATATCTGGAGTGTGTTTACAAACACTTCTGTTCTGTGTATCTGTCAGAGCATCTGGAATAGAAATAGCTCTGACCTGTCTCCCCAAAAGGGCTAATATTTATTTGTTTGTTTTTTGTTTGTCTGTCTGTTTATTAGATTTTTGTACCACCTACCTAGTGGAAACCACTACCCTGGGCAGATTACAACATACAGTAGGGTCTTGACTTGAGAACTTAATCCGTATTGGAAGGTGGTTCTCAAGTCAAAAAGTTCTCAAGTTAAATCTGCATTTCCCATAGGAATGCATTGAAAACCATTTGATCCGTATCTGCTCTTTTCCGTCCATAGAAACTAATGGGAAGCTGCTATTCCACCTTCGACCACTAGAGGGGGATATTTTGTTCCTTTTTTTCTTAGGTCAAGAAAGGTTCAGGGAAGGCAGGGAAAATACAGTCCAGGCAGTACAGTACCAGGCAGTCCGAAGACTGTCTCCCAATCCACTCTCTAAACGCTGGGAGGAGTGAGGAAGCAGACAGGCACACTTTTCACTGGCCAACAGTTAACTGAAAGTTCACATTTTGCACTTTCCCTGCCTCCCACATGGTTTTTTTCAGTTCTTAACTCAAATCTAAGTATGTAAGTCAAGTCAATATTTTCCTATGAGAGTGGTTCTTAAGTCAAAATGTTCTTAACTCAAGCCGTTCTTAAGTCAAGACCCCACTGTAATAAAAACGGAAGTAATATATACCTATAGAAATAAACAAGGAAAAATAGACATTATAAGTAATAATAACTACAATGCAACAGGGTAAGCAGCAACACAATTAGCAGAAAAATTAAAGCATTTCTCTTTTTTTCCTTTCTCTCTCTCTCTCTCCCTTCCTTTCACTAAGGAGGACCTCCCCAAAAGCTTCTTCAGGAGCTTCTTAAAGGTCCGAAGGGAGGGGGCCTGATGTACGTCCCGTGGGAGGGCTCTTCAGATGAAGGAGCCATTGCTGAGAATGCTCAATTTCTCATAGATGTCTTCTCTTGGTGTCGGCATCCACAGGTGTAAGGCCTGGGAAGACTGGGTAAGATGGGCATTAGAAATCAGGATGAGATGTTCCAACAGACAGCGAGGTCTCAAACTGTTTAGAGGTTTATAAGTTAATACCAGGACCTTGGACTTGGCATGGAAGCAGACTGCTAACCAGTGCAAGTGGACCAGAACTGGGGAGAGATGACTGAATTTTTACACCCCAGAGATCAATCTGGCTGCTGCATTCTGGACCTCCTAAAGCTTCTGTATCAGCACTTCACGGAAACACTCTCAGAATGAGGAAGGAGGTGGGGTAGAGGAGAACAGCTCTAGGTGTTTATCTTGTTGTGAGCCACAGAATGAAATTAAAATAGCTATGATGTTTCTAGGTGTTTTCCAGGTAAGCGTTCGACTTGCCTGAACTGGTTCATTGCTGTCTGAAAAAACGGTGTCAACTTGACACCCACATCTGTATATTTCAGTGTAAATATATCAGTCTCCATGATGTTATGTATTGGATCTCATCAAGAGAAAACCAAGTGTAAACATCCATTACCCATTTATCCTATGTGTGGACTTTTCAGTGTCAGCCTTTTATAAAAGCAAAGACAAAATGGCTTGTGGCACCCTATAGATCAACAACCTTATTATGGTATCAGCTTTCATGGTCTAGAGCCCAACTCAGAAAACTTGGATTCTTTTTTAAACAAACCATCTTGCCTGTATATATATGTATGTGTGTGTGTTTCCTTTTTATTTAGTACCTGTGGGCTAAATGCAATGTTTGCCCCAGCTGTAGTAGTTCCACTGAAATGAATGGGGCTTTTTAGTCAAAATTAATGCAAACCCTATCTAGTTCAAAGGATCTGCTGTAGTTGGGACAAACATTGGATTTAGCCCTGTATCAGTTTTTAGAAAGTCCTCTAGTTTGTTATTTTTTCTGAACATATATTATGAAAAATGTAAAGAATCCAATACATTTTCTTTGAATTACTTGAAATCAAGAAGCACAAATGAGTATCTTGTAATAGGAAACAGATGCACTAAAGTAACATATACGTTCTGAAAGGAAAATGTATCTCTGTTAGAGCTATCAGCTGATTAAATCATTCTTAGTTGCTTAATCATCTCACTAACTGATAAGTAATATATTTACTATTTAAATAAAATTCTATGTTTGAAGTTTGGTGAACTATTGAAGGTCACAGTAGAAAATCTACCACATTACTAAAAGGAGTTTTTATTATTTTGTCTTTAATTCTTTATTATAGCAATAACTGGAAATCAAAATACCCTCAAGCTAAATAAAATTTATCCTTGTCAGTTGCAACTGATCTCAGCCAATTGATTTTCTATGGCTTTAGGGGATTTACACATCAGATGACCCAGTTAAAGACTACAAATACACAATCTTTTTGCAGGAATGCTTCAGAAAGGAACTAATTAGTTTGTTCTTTTTTTTTTTTTTAATGGATGGCCGAAGGACAGGCTAGATCCAGTTCTTAGTTCCAACCAGATGCAAGTAGCTCCACTGAATAAATAAGACTTTGGTCAACCCTTATGCAAGTTCCACTGATCCAAGTGTCTATTCTGTTTGGGACTGATGATTGTGTAGGGCACAGAATCAAAACAAAAAAGCTGGATCCGTAGACTTAGTGGATCTATTTGAGTGCTTGAGAGTTTTTATGTAAAGGAAGATTCTCACTTTCTGACATTATACCAAAGAACCAAGAAGTTGTTTTGAAGGACACTCCATTATCAATGAGAGAGTGTGGTACTACCAGTTCAGTCATATATTTGTTGTTATTGTTTTGTGCTGTCAGGTTGGAACAGATTTATAGCAACCCTAATAGGGTTTTCAAAATAAGTGACGTTTCCATGGCTGAGTGGGAATTCGAACTCTGGTCTCCATAGTCCCAGTCTATCACTTTATCCACTACACCACACTGAGTGCTCTTATGCCCAGGACTTCTGCCCAAATGATAGTTATGAAAGTAAGTTCCATAGAAAGACATTGCAATTTTCTTTGAAAAAAATCAGTACCAAATCCCGGTTATTTAAGGAACGAAATTGTAATGCAATTTTTAGTCTGAATCCACAGACTACAATATATAGCTCATCTGATTCCTGAGTAGCCATTAGTACTATTATTAGACTGGAGTTGCAAACTGTGGGATATATTTGGAAACATTTAGTCCAGCATGAAGCTGTGTAGAAGCATCAAAGCAGCGATTTTAAAATCGCTTCTGGTCCCCCACTTCTATACATCATTGATGTATAAGCCAAGACGTCCCAGTCCTTATCACTGGTCATTTCATTTGGAGAAACGATGTGCCTCCCTGGTTATCCAAAGTCTCATTTTGCAGCTTGGCCATGCCTATCAATTTCTATCTTCACAGGCTCTTGATATATTTAAACACTAGGAATGAAATGTCATTGCATTTTTCTTCTGGGTTAGATTACATTAAATTATTGGGAAATGATCTTGTACACATTTTATAGTGAAATAATACACACATCACAGCATCCTCCATTCTACAAAATCACAGTGCCTCTAAAAATAAAATGGTGCAAATTGGTAATTTACCAGCATGCAGCAAGTAAAATTTCAGCTTCCCCTGCTGCATATCAAACTCACAGCTTCACATCTTAATCAGGTTTTTATTTAAATAGTTTTCACCATAGCACAATAGACGAAATAGACAAGCTGTTCTTCATTAATGAGCCACATTGTCATCATGTCACAATTTCTCAAAATGATGAACCATAATATGAACACAGAACACATGTTGTGAAAGAGAGGTGGATGCTGAAAGAATGCAAACCGTCCTCCTGCCTGTCTCTTTTCTCTTGTCTCCTGAGGCTATGAGACTATAAAGCTCAATGGTCTTTTTGACCAAAAAATGCAGTCATGCAACCCTTTAGAAATATCATCTGCAATCACCACACCTCCACGTCAGGTAAATGCTACATCAAGAAAAAAGAAAAACAACTTTCCTCTGCATTAATTCTCCTTAATATAAAGGAACATACATGTGGTTGGGCAGGAGCACATAGTGGTCTAGAGATAGCATTTTGAATTATAGGTTTCCATTAATGTCTCCATATTCACACTCCCAAGGAAAGTCCAAAAGTACAGATAACAGAGCCAATTCATGTCAACAAATCAGTTTTCATCGATAACAGGAGCATGTCTTTTGTGGGGCTAATGAGTCTTAACTGCAGATTCTAAATGAAATCACTCCAAAAGGTCTGCATTGTGACAAGGAGAGCTCATAACAATATAGTGTTGCTTGGACAATCTGTCGCCCCTGCAGTCTTGAGGATTGCAGCAAAGCTCAGAAGAAACAGGTAACAAGAAGGGTGGCTGCTGATGTTGTTGCTCCTGTTAATTAAAACATTCCAGCACTCTGATCCTGTGAGTTCTGGTTCCACTATACCACTGAAGATGCAAATTCTTAACTTTAGACAGTTGTTTTAGGTGGAGCGTCATTAAATAAATGTGTCTCTACTGTTTCAACTGTGAAGCTGACTACTAACACCTTTATGCCACTCACACCAAATGCATCTTTCCCTCTGCTTCTTCATTCTTGATATTTCAGAGCAAAATCCACAAGACACAGAAAACCTATTTGTAGTTTTACTTTGAGTATGTGCATCTTGATATTTAAAGCTCACTTACAGAATAGCATTGGCATCCCTAGAAAAAGAAAAATGGAGTTTTCTACAGCTGCCTTGAGACTAAATACATTTATTCAGAAATGCCAATGGGTACTGGCATGACTCTCCAGCTCAGGTGTCGATGCCTATGGTCCTAGTCAATTATTGAGGAGGGTTCTACATTGACAGACTCTAGACTTAATCCCTGAAATCAGTGGTGGCTAGTCCAATAGGACAAAAGGCACCCCACTATCGCCAGCTCATTTTCAGGCTATGCCCATCAGCTTAGTGCACATTCATATACACAGACACAAGGCTGTTAGTATTCATGCAAGTGTGAATACTTGCTTGCTTCTCTTGTTCTCTGTTTTTCCTGCTGCATTATGAACACCGACTTTGCTCTTGGCTCTGCCTGCCCTCCCTGTCTCCATGCACTAATGGCTACTGTGCCTTCTGCCTCGCCAACTCCAGTGGGCATTGGCTGCCACTGTCTGAGCTGCATCTCTAGCTGTATGCTCCCCCCACCCCCATAGCCAAGACGTGAGGCTGACCATGATTCAAAGAACATAAGAGAGCTTTCTTCAATTGTGCAGATGCAAACTGGGCACTGTAAAAGTACACCGGTCTTTGAAAGTGTCGGGTAGGAAAAGGATGTCAGGATGAGTCGTGTAACATGTTGGTTCTTTGTCATTGCTCAAGAGCCATCCCTAAGCCTCTGGCCTTTGGGTGTCTCCAAGCATCTTGAGGCCTGCAGCGACTGGCTCCCACTGTTCCATGGCCGGACTGGCTGTCCTCCTTGAGCACACCCTTGTTTGGCACACTTTGTTTCCAAGCTCTAGTATGGGTGTGCTGCTGAGTGTTAATTATCCGTGTTGGAAGCTGTAGTAAAAGAATAAACAGCAAGTCAACTAGAAAAGAAGAGAAATAAAAGGGTTGTTGAGAATGACGTGTTGTGATGCCTAGGGTGGGAAATACTGTTAACACTCACTGATGCAATAATTAGAGGCAGCTTCAGTGTATCAGTGCATATGACACCCACATATTGGCTCAAAATGAAAGAATTCAGGAAAATCAGCAGTAGATTTCTGGCAGCAACCCTTAAGCAAAGAGGTTATGCACTGTGCTGTTCTTGTGTGTCATGTGAGGTTCTGACATATACCCTTGGTGTAAGTCCACCCTACCTCCATATAGACACACACAGAGTCTGTAAAAATGGTTAGTGAGGAACCACTGAATGGTGTAATCACTGTGTATGATAGGGTGGCACCAGATGGCCATCACCCCAATTTTTGTGAAATGTGGAACCTTTTCGAGATAAGTGAAAGCCAAGAGATTGCTATTATTGTTTGTGGGTTATGCCCCAGGCAGGGACTAATCTTCTAGGCATGCTCAGGTATCCTCCACATTTCAGCTGTTCATTTTGCTGAAGACTGATAATTTATGATATCCTCCATGGTCAACTCCCTAAAGACCAAGCAAACACAAAAGGCCTGGAATGTTAATGGAACCTTTTGCAACATCTTTAAAAGGCCCTATCAGAAAGGGCAGGACAGTGCAGCACGTCTTGTCAAAGCTATTTACCCGGTAATTTATTGGTCACAAAATAATTTTGCACATCTAGCTACACAAATCTGGCTCAAAATCAAGCTGCCACCTTCTCTAAAGAAGGACAGGCAATTGGAGTGCAAAGAGACTGAACATTCATTCAAAACCGTGAAATAATTCTCATACCATGTTCACATTTATTCAGAATTAAGTTCCACTAGGTTTAGTGAAACTTACACCCAAGTAAATATGTACAGGATCAGTCCTATTGTGGCAATCCTGTCTATTTTTACTCAGAAAATCTGATTTCTTTTAATGGCCTTTATGCCTAATTGCATGTAGAACTGCAGCTTCTAAGTAGTATGTCAGTGTACTGTAATGTAAGTTTTTTTTAAAATGATAAAACCCTAGAATTCAGTAGGGATCCTTTGCTGCCCACTTCCTACAGGAAAGCTTTAGTTCTTTATTTATGGTTCACACCCAGAGTATAAAATCCTGCACATGATTACTGAGGAATAAATCTCATTGTTTGAGCAGACCTGTATAGCCATGCAATAAAAGTCAGAACAGGGCTTAAGCAGCTTCTTTAACTTGAAAAATGTAACACACAAGAAAAGCTTAAAACTAGTTGTGAGAACAAGCAATGTTTTCGGGTTGGCTTTGACAATGATCATCTCAGCTCTATTGCATGGCATGGAATCATGGACCATGTTTGTGGATGATACAGTATAGATTGTTAGCATGTAAGGTAAAGTAAATGGGAAAAGAAGTACAGGAAGGAGAATCCATTGGCTGAAGAATCTGGGACATGGGTTTGAAGGCAACACAAGATAGGTTAGAGTTGCTTCTTTCAAAGTCAGAATGGTTGTGGTGATTTCCTGCCTCTATTAGAAGGGGAGCAACTGAAAGTTCCAGTGCGGCTTACTCCCTTGCAAGTGTGTTTTGGGTGGCAACCCAAGTAGCCAAATGCTTTCCTTTATGTTGTGTCAGTCTTTACATCACTGGTGATTGATATTAAGGGTGGCCACAAACTTTGAAAAAAAAATGTCTTAAGTGAGGCAAAGCAGTGATATTTGTACATTTCTGGATCAGCTACAGAGCAGTTCAACACCCACCCACAATCATTGGCAGTCCAGTTTGTACACCACAAATCACTAAGGTTTGCTTTAATGTTGGGGGGGGGGGCTAAAAGCTGAAATGGGGGGGAGGGAACCTCGTACCTTTTGTTGTAGCAGAAGAAGGAAGTGCCAGAGTAGTAGGAAACTGACAGATGAAGCTCAAAGAAAGTCAGAACCTCCCTTGAAAACCGAAGTCAATGAGCCCTTTCTTGGACTCAGGCCCAGCTTCACCAGATGTGGATTTATGTGACTAAATAGCCAAGTCACGTCCAGCCATGACAAAAAGAGGGTGTGACATTGCTTGCTAGATTGGCTACATTCTAGAAGTTTGTTCCTTTTCTCCCTTTTAGATGGCTATACCAAGTCTTCCTTACATTTAGGATTGAATATGTATGTGAAAGTGGGAGGGATCTTGTGTGGAATTTGACGAGGTCAAAGCAGTATGGGCTAACCGTCTCTCTCTCCCCCCCACACACACTCTTGTCTGCTTTTTTTTTTTAATGCCTGTTGCTGGCTGGAGGGGCAGGAATTGGGCAAGAACCCGAGGATATGGTATTCAGGAGATGGGAAAGAAAGTTGGTAGGAGCCTGGCTTACACACTGAAGGCTCACCACATTTGTCAAATATATGGTGCTGTTTAGTGCTCCCCATGCTAGGGCATAGTCCTTTGGTTACCTCATTTACAGATCCCACCCCATCTTCCAACCCTGAAACATATAAACTATATGCACAAGCTTGATGATAGATCAGTTCAGTCCATCTCTAAACTATCTTGGAGGGGGAAGGGTTTAGTTCTTAGCTGTAGAACAAATATTTGGATACAGATTGAATCTGATGGTACTTTCACGTTCCTATTCTGTATCGAAGGCTGCACATGTAATATTGCACTCAGGAACAATCTGATAAAAGGGTGCATCAAAGCTGTTCTTTAAACCATTAACACCTATAAACCCATCACGCTTGCTTGAGCATAATCCCACTGAACACTATGGAAGAAATGTCTGAAGAACTAACTGTACACAGGATTACACTGGTAGCATAATATGAGACCATCATATATAATGTTTCCATTTCCAATTGGTGAACCTGCTCTCTCTTTCTAGACCAGCACTTTAAAAAGGTGCTTTTTAAAATTACTATCCCCAGAAATTCTCAGCCAGCATGGAGTTTAACTTTTCCACGTTCTCTCTAGATCAAAAGGTGAGGATCACTTATGATACCAAAACACTCTTTTCTCAGTCTGCACATTAAACACTTGCTGAAGTTAACTCACTAATCTAAAGCAGTTGAACGCAATCCACATTTTCACCACATGGCTCAGACTGTGGTCAACGTTTTCTGATGCACGAAACATATATAAATTATAGGTTGAAAGTGTGGATTATAGTGATTTCAGAGCAATTCCTCCCTCTCCCTCCCCCTCGCACTTTCTCTGTATGTGTTTCTTTTTGGTGTATATTGTTCTTTTGGAATCTTTTCACAACAGCCCCTAGCTATTTGCCTCCATTTTCTGCTCTCTCACCTTTCTCACAATCTTGCTACTGCCTTATGTTCAAGCCTGCCTTTTATCATTAGTGGTTGTCAGTTCCGGAACAAACAGACTGCATAACCTTGAATTCTCCAAGGGCTTGCCTGCCTGCTCATTGCAATAGCTATTACATGAGAGCTTGGGGAAAAGAGCTTCATCCCTCAGAGGTTCCTTCAATAGCCTGGGTCCCTTGTTCCCATAAATCAGGAGTAGATTGTACCCCACTAAGTAACACTGCACTGAAATTCCTATTTGCATGTTCAGTGGTCAGTCATAACAAGAGTTGAAGTCCAGTGGCAATCGGAGGCTCATAAGTTATCTACCCCTGGTGTAAATGAAATGCCTGTACAGTGGTGCCTCGCTTAGCGATCTTAATTCGTTCCGAAAAAATTGCTGCTAAGTGATTTCATAGCTAAGCGAAACGCGGTTTCCCATTGAAATGCATTGAAAACCGGATAATCCATTCCAATAGGAACGAATTGCCGTCCTTAAGCAAAAATCACCATAGGAAACATTGCTAAGCGAAACGTGGTTCCCCAATTGAAATGCATTGAAACTATTCAATGCATCTCAATGGGGAAAAAATACAACAACAAATTAAAAAAGAGTCAGAACAAAGTCAAATTTGGTTAACAAAGGGTTTATTAAGTGCACTTTATGATTTTAAACATTTTAAACAGCAAACTTTAACTTTATAAATAACAGAAAAACATTTAAAAAACAGCAAACATGAGGCTGTTTAAACCATCGTTAAGCAAAACAGGGGACCCAAAATTTAATCGCTATGTGAAGCATGGTCCCAACCATTGCTAAGCGAAAATCGCCCATAGGGACCATCGCTAAACGAAGCACAAAAACGCTCCAAAAAAGTCATTGCTAAGCGATTTTGTCGCTAAACGGAGCACCCGTTAAGTGAGGCACCACTGTATAGAGACAAAGCTGGCCCTGCTGCAAAGCAAACAAGCTGTCTCATGGCATGGTTTCATTTAATTGCGTGCTGTCAAGCTGATTCAAAGTTATGATGAACCTCCCATGGGTATCTAGGTATAAAATACTCAGAACTAGTTTCTCTTTCTTCTGGTGGAGCTCTGGGACAATGCTTCCCCAAGAGCACACATGGGCCAGGATATTTAGGCCCATCAGCCACAGACACTCAAAATGATCTTGGCTGTCCAGTTTCCCAGGAGGTACAGTTAGGAATTCAACTCTTAACCCCTGTTTTGACTTTCTGAACTGTGCCAGCTCTCTTTTCACTAAAGGACAGCAGTCTATTCATTATTTAACAAACATTTATATTTATTTGATGGGAAGAGGATGTCATTTAGATTCACTGACTTATGCATCAGGATAAATCAGCCCTAGAGTGAGGCAGTGTGATATTAAGGCTTAGGGTATTGGACTGGGACCTGGGAAATCTTGGTTCTCCCCAAACCCCTAGTTTTCCCCAATCCCCACTATTTTGGCACTTCTAAGGGACTATTTTGGCACCTCTAAGGGACGTGGTGGCGTTGTGGGCTAAACCACAGAAGCCTGTGCTGCAGGGTCAGAAGACCAAGCAGTCGTAAGTTCGAATCCATGCGACGGAATGAGCACCTGTCGCCTGTCCCAGCTCCCGCCAACCTAGCGGTTCGAAAGCATGCAAATGCGAGTAGATAAATAGGTACCATCTCGGTGGGAAGGTAAACAGCGTTCCGTGTCTAAATCACACTGGCCATGTGACCATGGAAAGATTGTCTTCAGACAAAACGCTGGCTCTATGGCTTGAAGAGCGGGATGAGCGCCGCCCCCTAGAGTCGGACACGACTGGACAAAAATTGTCAAGGGGAACCTTTACCTTTACCTTTAAGGACTTCAGTCCAATAGGATTCTCAGTGGCTTATAATAGGAATTAAACCAGAAAACCATGAAGACACACAACTAACATTGAATAAGATAATACACAAAAATAGATGGCGACATAATAAAATAGAAATGCTTTTTTAAAAACCTGGGGAAAAAATACTTGCACCTGACACTTTGCCCAGTAAATTACCCTAAGGGGGGGAATTTGATTGTCAAGAAGACATCACCTCCTATCAGGAGCTCCCTCCAGTTATCACCCACTGTATTTCTGATGGTGGGGGGTCCTTTGAGGAAGATCTTCATACACTTTTGTAAGACTAGGTGGTCTTTAAGAACTCAAGCATAAGAAGTCAAATTTTGAGAACTGTTGTTAATTGTTCTGGACAGAGTTGGTTCTATCATTGGGTAGAGTATGGCAACTTCCTCTTGCCCTTCTTCTGAGTACCTAATCATTCCCTTTTCTTTGAGGACTGATGTGTACATGTCACATGGCTTCTCCTGCAACCCATAAACTAGACTGTCTGCTGCCCACTCAAATGTAATGAAGGATTCTACTCTACTGCCCAGGTTGAAATAAGATTTAATTGATAGATTTTTCCACATTAAATAGAGAGAGGTGCCATTTTGTTCTTTGACTCAGGTAGCAAAACAGCTGGATCTATCCTAAGTATGGACTTTTGGTTGTGTCAAGATTATCAGCTTCTTTGTCTGAATTCTAGGCAAAGGATGCCTCTGCTGTCGAGATTTCTAACAGCTCCCTGAGATTCCTGTCATGGTAGCCTGCTCTCTGTACATCTGGAGTGCTGGAGGGTCACTCTTGAGGCTACCCATGATCTAACTGGAGAAAGAAGTAAAATCTCTTGGTCTGTATTGGTATACCAATAACATTCCTTGGTTGTGTTTACAATAAATATTCAAGAGTGAGGACAGATTGACAGTTGCTGTACTGTATGAACTGCCCAAAGGTAGATCCTGTTAGAATAGAAAGTAGATAGTGTGACAGATAGATGTGAGATAAGCAAGAGGCTATTACCTGAGGTAAAGATATTTCAACATGCTGCTACTCCCTCTCATATGTTTTTCTGAAGCACGAATAAAAGGTTCAGCAAAAAGAAAAAAATTCAGCAGAGATACTTCTAAAACTTTTATCAAGAAGAAAAAGAAAAAATTGTTCTTTGTAGTCTGAGTGACTACCAAGTAAGAAAACGTGAAGAAAGATTAAAGCTTCAGGGGACGAAAATGACATACCTGGTAAATTTTATAGTATGTAGTTTTTTGAAAAAGGAAGAAGCTTATTATGAGACAACTCCACAAGCAATCAGGTTAATTACTAAGGTATATGGTGAAGAGTGAAATCTGGAATTTTGCATGAAATAAGGTCTTAGATCTGTCTTGACTTTAGAAATGTTTTGAGCACCTGGAGAACAGTTTTTTTTAAATTCACTGATTAGGATATCTAACTCCTGATCATTGTAACAATGATATTAACACACATACCACACTCCCACATTTTCTGGCATTTCAAAATGATATTTTTATTGATTTTTTTACATTTGATTTTACAATATTTTTAAAAATTGTTACTTGTCTCTTCAGATGCCCATGGACAGAGTACAAAATTTATGCAAATATAATAAATTTTGGAAACATATATATAGCTGTAACTATTTTGCAATCAACAAATACATTTTATTGAAAAAAATGAAGATATTCTAAGTGATATTCAAGTTAGAATAAAATAAAACCTTAAGAATAAAATGATATTTATACAAACTTCTTATTGAATAATGCTTGCTTCTGCATATGAAATGAACTGCTTAAGAAGAACCAGCAGGAAATATCATGATTTTCATTCAACCCACAGATGCAAGCTGTCATTTTTTTCTTTCTTGGAAGCAAGCAGTTTCTAACTAGTGTCTTAATGTTTTTGTTTTGGTTTCATTTAAACATGCAATTGTATTATTTTCAGATCGTTTAAAAATAATTTTATTGTTGTATTTGTGAAGGCTTTCACGGCCGGGATCTAATGGTTGTTGTGGGTTTTTCGGGCTCTTTGGCCATGTTCTGAAGGTTGTTCTTCCTAACATTTTGCCAGTCTCTGTGGCCGGCATCTTCAGAGGACAGGAGTAGCACTCTGTGTTCTGGTGCTACTCCTGTCCTCTGAAGATGCTGGCCAGAGATACTGGTGAAACGTTAGGAAGAACAACCATCAGAACACGGCCAAAGAGCCAAAAAAAACCCACAACAATCTATTTTATTGTTCCATTTTCTTATGTTCGATTTTTGTGAGATGCTTTGTGTGCTTCTACGGACAAAACCTGGGATGTTTGATAGATTTCCTGGGAGTAAACCCAATTGAAATAAACAAAATGTATCCCCCTTCTTGAATGCACACCTTAACATGGTGAGGGAGTTTGAGTGTGTCAGAGAACCTGAGAGCAATGTCATCAGAAGGCTAGACTCCATTATGGGCCTGGACTCCTAGCAGGGTCACCCAAGGTGGAATGTTCACAGATGAGGCAGCAGACTAAGAGCCACCTTCCTCAGGAGTAATGGGCACATCAGCAGAAGATAATGGATAGTTCCAGTGGTTAGTGGGACAGAAAAATGTCTGGAGGGCAGCTACTGGGCAACAGCAGTAGCTGAAGGTGATGCTGGTGGAGGATCTTTCACAGACAACAGCTGTGACACCCATGCTAACTTTTGTTAGCACTGTGCAGAAGAAGGTAGTGGTAAATCACTGCTGAACCTTTCTTACCTCTAAAACCCTTTTGAGGCAAGAAACAAAAAAACAGTGCTGGATGATGAGACTCCCAGATCAGAAAGTATTCAATCCACTTTTACTTTATATGGAACAAGCAATGACTGATATTCAAGCTGGACCTTGAAAAGGAAGAGACACTGAAGATCATATTGCAAATATTCACTGTGTGATGGAGCACACCAAAGAATTTCAAAAGGAAATCAGTCTGTAGTTTATACAAAGACCAAGCATTTGACTGTGTGGATCATGAGAAGCTATGATGAGTTTTCAGAGAAATGGGTATGCCTGTAACACTTGATTGTCCTGATCCCGAAGGAAGGAATTAGAAAATATAATCATATGTATGAACTAATTAGTATACACTGCAAACTGATATAGGGAGAATAGAGGGGTTAATGAGGTTGGAATCTTTGACTCCAAAGGGGGGTGGAGGGACTTCAAATAGAGGGGTTTGTGAGTTTTTTTCTTTTTCTGTATATGTAGTTAGGTTTTTTTCTTTCTGTGTCTGAGTTTTTTTAAATAATATATATATAATCAAGTATAAGGATGCCTTACTGGAAACCAAGGCCAAGATCATTCACACTTTTGTATTCCGAATCGTTATATACTGATGTAAAAGCTGGAGAGTGAAGAAGGCTGGTGGGGAAAAATTGATTTTATTTATTTATTTATTTATTTATTTAATTTATACCCCGCCTATCTGGCCCACCGATTTAATTGATTTGTTTGAAATATAGTGCTAGAGAATAGCTTTGTCGATACTCTGGACCACCAGAAAGATGAACAAGTAGATCTTAGAGCAAATCAAACCTGAATAATCTCTGGAAGCAAAAATGATAAAACAAAGTGTCTATCATTTTTTGTGTACTTCATGAGAAGGAAAGATTCCATGGAAAAGACAATAATGCTGGGGAAGGTAGAAGGCAGCAGGAAAAAAGGAAGACCAAATATGAGATGGATTGGCTCCATAAAAGAACCCACAGGTAAGGGGTTACAAGAGCTGAGCAAGGCTGTTAAGGACAGGACATTTTGAAAATCAATTATTCATAGGATAGCCATGAGTCAGAGACAACTTGATGGGACTTAATGATGACAACAACATAGCTCAATACAACATGTTCATGTGACTTTCTTAGCCCACTCCTACTATATATTTGTGTGTAGATATACTGGTGAGTAGGACTGAATCGTTGAACTGATGTTACAGATTTTGTCTAGTGTTCTGTCTCAGAATGTCTATAAGTCTTGGTTGATTGTTACGACTGTTTCATCATTTAGCTAAAAGTTGCAGTCAGAAACACTTTCATACACCCCAGTAACAAATCATGTTTAAACAGACATAGTTATATGTTTGCTTATCAAAACCTCCAGTTTGGCTGCTGTTGTGTGTGCAGCTGGGGTTCTGCTGTGAATAGACGAGCTATACCTGGAAAAAAGAAAACCAGCAGAGATTTGTCTGGAAAGGAAATTTGTTAAGGAAGTCTCTGCAACAAAGCATGACAGTCTCACAGCTGGAGATTAGCAGCACCAACTCAGACTCTGGAAAACTTACTTTTTGGATGACATTTATTCTTAGTCTTGCATGTTTAAGAGAATAATCCAAGATGTGATGAAGATATCTCTAAGATGGTGTTCTCCAGATGTCAACGGCCCTACTGCCTGAGGATGATGAGAATCATATTCAAAAACATCCAGAAGACATCAACTTGTATGTTAGGAGGTGTAATGATCATTCTTCTCTTAGGACACTGACATGTTTTTGTTCAGTTCCGCTTTTGCACAGAAACACCAAAATAAGAGCCTGAGACTCATGTAAAGCAACAGTTCTCAAACTGTTCAGTCTATATATTCTCTCTGAGCCCCACTATAACAGAACAAAGTGCCACATTTTCTGAGAAGGCCATATATATATCTTTGCAATCATTCTGTTATTCCTATCAACATTCCATGCTCAAGTAAAACTGTGCTTGTCAGCTTTATTAGCTCTGTTATTTTATCTCATGGAACCAAAACAAGGTGAACACCCTGAAAGTTTTAAAGACTATCATCAGCATCCTATTCACTTATATGTTTGTGGAAAGGCAACTTGTATCCTCACTGCAAGCAGGCTTGCCTTCACATAACCAGCTATACACTGGTCATGAAAATTGACTGTGCAATTAGTTATGTGAATAGTCATGCAAGTCTGGAGGAAGAAAAACACTATGTGATTCTCATTCCACAATCAGTTTCCTAAATAGGATTATAGGATATTTGGAAATGACATGGCTAAAGGAATATGGTCCCTCGCCTTTGGAACAGGCGAGGGACCATAGAGATCTGCCTGGCTCCCTCACTGAGGGCCTTCAAGACTAACCCGAAGACATG
Organism: Pogona vitticeps; assembly: GCF_051106095.1. NCBI lineage: Eukaryota > Metazoa > Chordata > Lepidosauria > Squamata > Agamidae > Pogona > Pogona vitticeps. The sequence goes on along the minus strand of NC_135788.1, from coordinate 36,319,917 downwards.
GCTATAAATTCTATTTATACAGCAATTACCTAGTCCAGTGATGGCAAATTTTTTTGAGTCCGAGTGCCCAAACGGCAACATAAAACCAAATTATTTATTTCGAAGTGCCAACACCAATTAAACTTGAATACTGAGGTTTTAGTTTAGAAAAAAAAACAACTCATACAGTTGTCTGAACTAATCAACACCTTTTGTCTTAAAAGATAAACACAACAGAACTTTCAATGATACAAACACTTTTTTATTGAAAAATAACCATTAACTCTAATAAAAGGAAAAAATATTAAAGTAATACATTCTACACATAGCCTGAAGCCAGGTAATTTATACAAACTTATAAAATAATTCTAACCATGTATGTTTTTATAAGGGATACTCAACTTGGCATATTTTTGCACAATTAATGTGATTTTTAATGTTGTATGCATGCTGATAATTTGTCAAACCTTGGCTCATATGCCATTAGTTTGAGAGCAACACAGGCAGCACTCATGTCATCTGACAGTCTGTTTCTGGTATCAGATTTGATATAACTCAAAGCTGAAAACAGCTGCTCAGAAGCATAAGATGTCCCAAACAAAGTAAGAACAGCAATCCCAAGTGCTTTCATTGACTTAAAATTATTTGGCAGAGAATTCCACACTTTAAGGATTTCATTTTCAGAACTACCAACTGTGCTGTCCTTCGTCATCCCTTCACACTCTATTTTCTCCAGTGTTGCATGCAGGTCATATAATTTATTTTTCCAGATACATTTTTCTTGAAATTCCAACAGCTCCATTTCCAGATTTCCACAGACACGACTAAAAGACTAAACAACAACAACAATAACCACCACAGTAAGCAGGTAAGATCAAGTTCTTCAAATTTGGTTTTATCTGGAGAAGTAAAGAAAACACAGAGTTGTTGCCATCTTATAGAACTGTAAAAATCTACTCCTAAAATTATCCTTTGCAGCTGCTACAATGCTAGAAAATTCCTTGTAGATTTCCTGATGGCTTGTAGGATTGTCCGTAAATGTTGCAGAATTTTCCAAATGCATTTTTAGACTTGGAAAATATTTCAACTGCCTCCTTTCAAGGTCTCTTTCAAAAACCTGCAGTTTTCTCTCAAATGTTCTGATGTCACAAAACATCCTTTCTGCTGTTTTCCCTAAACCTTGCAGTTTTTTTGTTCAGTATATAGAAGTGTGGTGTAAAATCCTCAAAAAACATGAGGTTGGTAAGACAGGCCATATCAGTGAGCTGTGGTTATTCTTGTTCCTTTTCAGTCATAAACAGCCTAATTTCATCCAAACAGGCTACAACTCTCTCCAGGACATGTCCTCTGCTCAGCCACCGGACATTATTGTACATAAAGTATTATACTGTGCCTGAACCTCATCGAGAAGTGCTTAAAACTTCCGAAAATTAAGAGCACAAGCCATGATGTAATTCATCATTTTTGTGACATCTCTGAGGATATTGTCTAATTTTTTGCTGCTTTCCCTGGCACAAAGAGCTTCTTGATGTATAATACAATGAAACTGAATGACCGGATGTTTTTCTTCCCCCACCATGCAAGGTGCACCATCACTAGTAACTGAAACTACTTTTTCGGCTCTTACTGTATGTCTTGTGACAAAAAAGCTTCCATCACAGCATTGTAGGTATCTCTCCCTTGTGTTCTTCCAGGCAAAGACAACAGTTTCACCAGCTCTTCTCTCATGATGTCACCAACAGCATAATGCAAAATTACTGCTAGCCTTGCATGATTATTTATATCTGTGCTTTCATCCAACCACATGGAGTAACAGGCTGCCTGTTGTAAGTCAGTGGTGAGCTGCTGACTAACATCATTTGCCATACGCAGGACTCGATCTTTAACAGTATTTCTGCTAAGTTGGCATCTCAGAGATGTGTTGAATAATTTTATCCTTGTTTGGGAAATCATGAAAAAGAGAATTACTCCCACTCAACATGGCCGTTTTGATAAAATCCCTGTGGGAGAGGTCCTTACCATGTTTTGCTATGCAGAGTGAAATTTGAAAGCTATCAACTGTCAGATAATTTGTTTTAGAAAGATAGCTGCAAAAACTAAGATGCTGGGAGCGATATTTCCTCAATTTCCCTTCAAGAAACTATTTTCTTTCAGCTTCACCAAGTTCAGCAACACCTATGTGGTTGGTTTCAAAGTGACATCTGACACTTGATGTGTGAGACAGTTTTGATTCTTTCTGTCTCTCTCTCTCTTTTTTCTTTTTTCTTTTTTCTTTTCTTTTTTCTTTTTTCTTTTTTTGCTGTACTCATTTCTTTTGTGTTCAAGATTTGGAGTCTACAAAAAACAAAATTTATATTTTAAAGAAGATGAATGAAGCATCCAATACAAATCTATCCCTACCAAAATATTACTGTCACATTTACACATTTTGTCTGTCTGGTTCTTTATTGATTCTTCCAACTGACAGCTCTTTTAGAAAAAAGTCAAGTGCAAAATGCTACACTGAATTAAATGCACCCTATTTATAAAGCTTATTAAGTAGATTGAAATCCTGGACTTGTTTCCTCCAAAGTAAGCCACCCTCAAAAAAGCAGCTATATACAGGAGTGCAAACTTTTAAAGTGTATACCTACATTTTATACACTACATAAAGTGTATACACACATTTAACTTATTTGAAATTTAGTGTTGGAAATGAGTTTTAAAGATATCATGACTTGTCAGAAAGATAAGTAAAGGAAATTAAGTATGGACTTTCACTAGCAGCTAAAATAACCAAAGGGTACTGTACTACAGTGGCATCATAAGAAGACAAGTTCACTGGAAAAGGCAGCAATGCAGGAAAAAGTGCAATGCAGTAGGAAAAGAGGAAGACTGCACATGAGATGGATTGACTCAATAAAGAAACCCATAGTCTTTTGTTTGTAAGACTATTTGGTGTTCCAGTCAAAGTAGGACCAGGAGCAGAAAGACTGGGATTCAGATTTTGGGAATAAACTATGATACTCTTCCCTACTTTGGGGATGAGAAATAGAGAAATGTGATTGCTACACACTTCAGACTTCTGCTGTTCTCAACAGAAACTGCAGCGCTAAATGCAGTGGAGATTAACTTTGGAAGGTTCCTTTTTAATAGTTTTATGAAAGAGTCAAGTCTCTCTCTCTCTCTCTCTCTCTCACACACACACACACACACACACACACACACAAACACACACACATACACACAAACCCTTCCTCCCTCAATTTTCATCAATCAGTTGCTTCAGTTCAGTATGTCCATTTTCTCTCATTAGATTTAAACAAGCTTGATGAATCTACCCATCCACCCTTGCAACTACCTTCCCGCCTTAATTGGAGCCTTCCCTCCTGCTTGCATCAGTACCTTTTTTCATAGTTTTGAGTTAGTCTCTCTCTCACACACACATACACACACCCTCCCTTCCTCCCTCCCTCAATTTTCTACAATCTTACATTTAAACAAGCCTGATGAATCCACTTGTCCCTCTCTCACACCTTCTTTCCCACCTTAATTGGAGCTTTCTCTCCTGCTTGGAGTCATGTGGGGTGGAAGTAGTAATTCTCAAGCTGGATTGACTGTCCTGGGCTTTTCTACAGCAGCAAACAACAAAGCAGCCTTATTTCTGATCTCTAAAAGAACTGATTTACAAGTGTTGCAACCAAGGAAGGTAGCAGGGATAGGTGGCTTACAATTGTGCAGTTTGAGGTTCAGCTGTGGGGATGGGGTGGGGGGTAGCACTCCAGTGACTTTTGGCCCACGTGCCCATGGAGAGGTCTCCATGTGCCAGCTGTGCATAGGTTTGCCATCACTGACCTAACCTATCTCCTCTTTTGTTTTTTTTCTCTCCTTTTTCTTTTTTCCTTTCCCATGTTGGACTAATCTGATTTTATCTTAGTTTATTTTTATATTGCATTTTAATTATTTTGCCCTTTTATTTTGCCTTTTTATTGTATTTTAAATGCTGTAAGCCGCCCAGAGACCTTCGGGTAGTGTGGGTGGCATATAAGTTAAATAAATAAATAAATAAATAAATAAATAAATAAATAAATAAATAAATAAATAAATAAATAAATAAATAAATAAATAAATAAATAAATAAATATTATATGTAAACCACCCAGAGTAAACACGTTCTAGATGGGTGGTATATAAATCTAATAAATGAAGAAATAAATATTTCATGTTAAATGCACAGTTCATGGAGGGCATAAAGAGATAACCATTAGCTAACAGGGTGATTAGATTTAAAGCACCATTACTGGTCACAATACTCAGCATGTATCATCACAATGGTTGTCTGGATAGCTCAGTGAGTGATGTATCTGGCTGTGGAGCCAGAGATTGGGAGCTCAGTTCCCCACTGTGTATCCTGCAATAAGTGCCAACCTGTGTGGCCTTGAGCAAGCTGCACAGTCCCAAGATGCACCCAGAAGAAGGGCATGGTAAACCACTTCTGAGTACTCTTTCTGGAAAACCATGAAAAGTGTCTCTATAGATCAAGATTGGCTTGATAGCACATGATCCTTATTATCATCACAAAGGCCCACCTTGATGGATGCTTCCAAAGTCATAGATTTCCCCTCCCAACTATAGTCAGGTTGGTGCCCTCCCTGTTGTCCTTCCACAGGCATGTCAAAAACTTTTAATTCATGCAGGCAATTGGCAGTAATTACTATTTGTGGATAAGGGTGTTTCTTAAACAGATCAGTGCTGTTATTTGTTATTAAAATGTGTCTTAAATTTAATTTAGCAATTCTTAACATAATTCCCTCACTGTATTTTGGAATTATAATTTCTATTTGATTTTTATCTATACCTGTTTTTTATCTGTGTTTATCTTTGCTTGTTTTAAATGTATGACTTATAAATTAGGTTATCAAAACCAGCAGCAGTAACAAGAATGCATCATAAAGCTGTAATCCTGAAAGCTGGCTGCAAGGCTGGATGTTGGAAGTGTTGTAAACCTGGTGTCAAGAAAAGCTAATTAATTCTTATTTTATCTTGAACAGCATCTCACTTCCTAGGCATGATTGAGAAGCACCTAATCATGTCTGACTTATCAGCAATACAAGCTATAGCATGTGCTTCCTGTCATAGAAATAACAACGGACCTCTTATTTCTGAAAGCAAAGAAAGATGCTTCTAGTCCATCATGTCGTCTTAGAAAGGCCGATTATTGTGCTTCCTGTGTTATACCTTGTTCAAATTGTTTGGCTGTCACTGAAACATTTGATTAGAATAACCACATAAAGCGTTACTAAGGGTCAGGTCAACAGCTTTCTTTTCCCTGAGATTTAAGGGTGAAAACCTTGTGATGTCACAGAAGGTAGGAGCCCCTGTAGGAAAACTGCAAAATAAATTCCAAATTACTAGCTGAAGAAGAACTTGAAAGCAACATGCAAACTGCAGCTGTTTCCATCTAAGAAGCTTGCCTGGCCTCTACACCACCAGCCTTGTGGATTTGGGACATTAATAACAGTATATAAGTTTGGAACTTCCCACAAGAACTTGACACACAGCCTTGAAGAAGATGATTTATCATCAAAAGCTGGCTATTTGTTTTTGTTTTGTTTTTTGTTTTATATTCGTAATGATTGATTAAAGATATCACCTGCTCCTACATTTGTATTGTTTCCACAGTCATGCAGCCCTGTCCTGATTTTTTCCATTTTCAAAGGGATTCCCTATGTCCTCTGACACCTTCCAAGTGATTGTGCCAAACAGAAAGTATGCATGCCAACAGCCAGCAGGTTTTAGGAAACAACTGTCACGGTCATACTGACTGAACCCTGAACAGTGGGGATGCCAGCAGAAATGGGATAGGCCAGAGTGGGGAATGGGAAAATAACCCTGAGCAGGACTAAGAAGCAGACTGGAGCAGCAGAGAGCCTGTGGTGGATGGGACAAGCATGGGACAAAGCGCAGTTGAGGGAGTGAGCACCATCTTGAGTAGCAGTTGGAAGAATGCAAGAGGTAGAAGGAGGGGGCAGCAGACTGAACCCTGGCATGCCTAGTCCTGTGAGCAGAGTGCACCATTCTCTCTTACCTAAAATGGACTTCAGAGAAACCAAGCAATGGTAGAGTGACCTTAAGAAAAATAAGTTTTTCTACAGATCCAGGCTCCAGGATCTGGTGACATGGACTGACAATATCCCTTGCCTGCGATAACACTCTCTCAGTGGGCAAACTAGCTGGTCAACAAGAAAACAGTCCCATTGCCACTTTGGCCAGGGCTCTCCAAACAGACTCCTTCTCAGCCCAGTAAGAGAAGGAATCAACCTCTTTTTTGTTTGCAGGGCTCCTGCATATACACCTTTTTCTCTGTCGCTGCCATGTACTTCCTCTGGGGTGGTGTCTCTGGAGGAACGTCCCCTGCCTTGCTTGCCTTTTTATTATTAAATTTTATTGAATAACAAACACAAAACATAACATACCACCTTTAAAAAGTGATAACATAAAACATAAAAGCAACTATAGTGCCCCTACAACCAAATGGACAACTGGAGATAAAGCCAATTTCTCCTTCCTTTATGGAGCCCCATTCCTCTTCCGAAATTATAGTGACTCTTGCAAAGGATATTTTCCTTTCCCTCTTTTAATACACAATCAATATTTTCCCCCCAAATAGCTATAAAACTATTCTTATCCAACAATCCTCTCTGAACTTCGATATAATGTTTATCATCAGTAGCTATGTCCCATACCTCTTCAAACTATTTATTTAATTGAAAAGCAAACTTTATTTTAGATTTCAAATTAATTCCCTATTTGAGAATTAGTTACATAGCTTCTTACTGAATATTGATAAAAGTACTATTTTAGGGCACACCTCTACATTTTGTTTAGTTGTTTCATTTATTTCCTTAAAAACAATTGCCAGCATTTCAATCAATTCTCACATTCCCACCACATATGAAAATATGTACCTATTTTATGCCATCCTCTCCAACACACTTAGGATAATTCATATTTATGTGGTTTAATTTCACTGAATTTAGATATAATATCCAAACTAACATATAAAAAGTTTCTTTCATCCTTGCAGACATAAATTTCAATGTCCTTATATCCCATATTTTCTTCCAACTCCTGGCATCTATTTCTTCTTCTAAATCATATTCCCATAATGATTTAAGAGAATCTTATCCTCTGCTTCCAATAATATTTATAAATTTTATCTTTCCTTTTCTTATTTCCACACATGCTTTCTTTTTATAATATCATTTCTCCGAATTTCATAAGTTCCCAACATTTGTCATGTTTCCTTATCCAGTCTTTTCTCCATTATTCTAATTGTATAAAATTAAACGAAAGTACTCCATTCTTACCCTAGTACTCCTTCTGTTTGACCTTTATTCCCTGATTTTTCTAACTAATCTTTTGTCCTAATAACTTTTTTTCTCTGAATAAATTCTCCATCTTTCATTTCAAATTTGCTAGAAATTATACCAACTCTGCCACCAGGTATAATGGAGAAATTGTTGCAATAAATATTTTTCTGTACATATTCCAAATTAATAATGTGGTGTTTTTTTTAAAAAAGGGTTTCATTGTTTATTATACTCCCATTATGTTGTATAAAAATAATATTCTTGGGGATAAAATATAATTTTTGTCATTTCATTCTATATTCAACCATATTGATTTGTTGCACTGAGAAATAATATTCACCATATGTATTAATTGATTGGCAAAACAATATATCCTTAAATTAGGAAGTCCCAATCTTTCTGCTTTTTGAATTTTGTACCATCTCTTTTATTAATCCTTGCTTCTCTGTCTCCATTACAAAATTTGTTAATCGTATTTTGACAATATTTAACTCCTCTTCAGTTATCTTTATTGGTAACATCATAAATAAATAAAATTATCTTAGGTTGAATTATCATTTTACTCACTGCTACTACACCAAACCATGAAAGTCCAGTTGCCCTCAAATTATCTAGCTTATTTTTTTTATTTCTTGCTTCAATTTTTAAAAATTTTCCTCTTCTAATCTTTCTAAATTTGTAAGAATATTTACACCTAAATGCTTAATAGATTTTGAATCCGACCATCAATTGTTTTCTAATTAGTTCTTTTTCATTCTTATTATAATTAAACATCATCTCTGATCTATCCAATTTATCAATAAACCTGTTATCATTCCAAATTGCCATGCTTATCAAGACAGTCTCCCAGAAAGCTAGTCCTGTTGTTGCAGGGGTGAGGGACTTGGACTCTACAATCCAGCTGTTGGTGCAGTTGTTTGGCGTGCCATGAACATTTCTGGTTTCTCCCTGCTCTGTGTGAACCCTCAGTTCTAGTTGGATGTTCTTCACCAGCTTCTGCTGCATGTATTGGAAGGTTGGCTAGCATTGCTCTCTCTTTTGCTGGTGTGTAATATCCATTGCCCACTATTTAATTCAGGGGTTCAAGAGAGTTGCTAGAATGTATTCTTCCTTCTTCCACAAGGAGGCAAAACTATAGTGGAGCAGGTCTGTTAGCTTGCTGGCCAGAGCTACCACTTCAGGCCAGGAAAAAATGCAGTTCTCACTCTATGGAACCTCCATCCACTAGTCTGTCATCTCATTATGTCCTCCACCATGCCTACTAAGCCTTGGATCATTGGTATCACCTGGCTAAAGATCACTGGCTCTATTAATAGAAAGCACACTGGGAAACTGAACTCCCAGCCTCTGGCTCTGCAGCCAGATACCTAAATCCAGCTGGCTAATAAAACTCAAAGGAGCCTTAATCTAATCTAATATTTCCCTGTTAATTCATAATGTATTAATCTATGAATCTACTAATATTAGATCTTATTCCTAACTATATTAACTATATTAAGTAAACAATATATAATGAGATGCATAGAATGTAAATGTAAGTTCAGAAAAGGACACTGAGAAAGCTGCTGCAATGCAGGCTTGCAGAAGAACATATCCCAACATCAAGTGCTCAGGGGATTTATAAGCATCTATGCTCACCTTTCAATTGGAAAGAACCAATGTGAAAAAAAATATATTCTCTGACAGACATCATTTTCATATGATCCCAGACTTTGGAACTCCCTTCCACAGGAGGCCATACTGACCTCATCTTTGATGTCCTTCCGCAAGTAGGCAAGTTTTCCCTCAGTGACTGGCTGCCTGAGTGGGATTTTTAAATGGATTGTTATGCCTTACTGCTCTAAATGTGTTTTTAGTACTGATTTCTTTACCATTTCTCAGGGAGCTATTTGTTTGAACTTCTTCTAGTGTTTGTATACTTAGGTTGCTTTTTGTCCTTTCTAAGGAAAAAGATGGGATGTAAATACAAGGAAGGAAGGAAGGAAGGAAGGAAGGAAGGAAGGAAGGAAGGAAGGAAGGAAGGAAGGAAGGAAGGAAGGAAGGAAGGAAGGAAGGAAGGAAGGAAGGAAGGAAGGAAGGAAGGAAGGAAGGAAGGAAGGAAGGCAGGCAGGCAGGCAGGCAGGCAGGCAGGCAGGCAGGCAGGCAGGCAGGCAGGCAGGCAGGCAGGCATTGGACTAATGTAAAGCTGACCATTATGAATATTTATACTAGACCCCTGAAATGAATCTCACAAGACAGTGTGACTTCTGAATACAGTACATTCATAAAACTATATTGTTAATGTCTACTTTCTTCTGTGACACGATGGACAGGGTCTCCTCAACAGAAGCTCTCTTTTTCTGGAATTTTGTTTCAGTTAATGCATCCAATCCCCGTCATTACAAGCTTCCAGGCAGGTTTTAACCAATGGCTGTCCACCTTGACTTCAAACTGAGCCAGCTTGTTAGATGCTAAGTTGGTGGTAGCTTGTTTTGCTAGATTTTGGTATTTTAGTCTGATAATTTTGTGTTGTAAGTCATACAGATTACTTTCATATGCTGCCTTAAAGGGTTCCTTAAAACGCATCTTAAATGTTTGAGCATTTCTTTAGCTATGTAAGGATAACACAGATGTTTGGGGATTTCCAAAGGGGTAACTATACTAGTCTATGTTTTGCTGCAACACCAAAACAAAACAAAACAAAAACACAATGGAAGAACAAAGAACTACTTCATTTATTTAGAAAGAAATTAGGTGCTTCCATAAATGTTGGCAATGCAATACAGACAATGCTTCTTTGAGGCAATTAATGCTAGCATGGCCAGTGGCTGCCTCTTTTTTATCTGGATATATGGTAGTGAGCTAATTTTGTATTTTAAAAATCCTTTCTATCCGTAGATATCTGTCTCCTTTTATACTTCCTGAAGTTTCAAACTTAAACTGATGGTCACTACAGTTGGCCTTTACAAGTTCTTGCCACTGTCAAAAGATTTACACTTCAAGGCTGGAAAAAAAAACAGCATCTATCCTTCAATGGCTAGGTCTCACTACTTTATACACATGAACATTTATTGTATCACTTTCTATTCTCAAAGAAATGGTGTTTTGGACATGTGATCAGTTTACATTACTTTATAAGCTTAGTCTATGATTATATTTTGTATATCTCTCCCTGCTCTCTTTTCTTTCTTCCCTTCATCCCTTTCTTCTTTTCAGTTTGAAATAAATAGAATTAATAAGAATCAAAACTGCAATGACTGTGTGTCTTGTGGCACCTTAAAGGTTAAATCTTCCTTTGCTTTTGAGGTGCTATAAGAGTCCTTTATTGGTTTTGCTGCACCCATGTTTCTGATTACAGGCACAACTCTTCATTAGATAGAATGGAGAGAAATAGCTGACTTTCGTCCATAAAAGAACAAGTTCAGTATTGATGCAACTATTTTAAGTAACCTGAATACTTCATTTAACTTGATTGCTTAGATCAACAAAAATTGGTCCAGGAATCAAATTACCCAAACCTTATTTCCTAAAGTCAAAACAACTGATCTTTTGCAAACTCCCCCTCACCCCCCTTTTCAAGCAAGTCTATAGGCAGACACAGCCTCATATTTACAGCTGGAAATTCCAAATGAAATCCTGTCTCCCTGAAAGGCATCGATGGACACAACTGCTGAGAGCTGCTTTCTGTAGCTGATGAAACCTCACCAAGGAATACACTGCAAATCCCACCACCGGTGTCAAGGGTTGAGTTATTGATGCCGATGGGGGAGACTTGTAATCCCAACCCCTGCTGGTCCTTTAGAAACTCAGTGGATTGTTCAAATGGCTGAGAAGAGTTCGTGAACTCTTTCTCTGTAGGAATGCAAACTATCTGGAACATTGATATGGAAGTGGAGACTCTGGATGCTCTTGTTCCTATTCATGTTCCTTCAAATAATATTTTAATGATTAAGGGCCACATTGTTTCCAGTTTCACCCTTTGACTTTGTTAAAACTAGCTGGGGAGCCAGCACAGTTCTCACGGTGGAATAATGAAGTGGATGAGGTGGTACCTTCTTCTGCTTCTTTCTTAAATTCTCTCTGACCACTTTTTGAGCAATAATAGACAAGCAAATTGCTCCAAGCAAAACAACCCCCCCCAAAAAACCCAGAAAGATGGTGTAGTAGGGATAGCAGGCATTCTTTCCAAATATCTCCTGCCAGCCCATAAACTCTGCCAGGTTTCAGCTATAGTGTGCTTGAGTTTAATATGTACATCATGCCCATAAGAATGGCACTCTTCCTTTGTTCATTAATTGTATTTGTTAAATTTACAACCCACTCTTCCTTTCAATAACCTTAGCATCAGTTATAATAATACAGTGGTGCCTCGCATAGTGATTGCTCCGTATAGCGATGAAATCGCTTTGCGATGGACTTTTTGCCATCGCAAAAGCGATTGCTTTGCAATGGTCCCTATGGGGAAATTTCGCTTTGTGATGATCGCAGGGAAGTGATCATCGCAAAGCCTTCATTTTCAGCCAGCTGATCGGTGGCTTCAAAATGGCCACCGGGTAAACAAAATGGCCGCCCGTTGTGTTTCCTCTCTTAAGAGGCACTGAAAATGGCCGCCCCTATGGAGGATCTTCGCTTAAAGGTGAGTTTTTAGCCCATAGGAACGCATTAATTTCATTTTAATGCGTTTCTATGGGCTTTTTTATTTTCGCTTAGCGATGTTATCGCTTAGCAGCGATTTTTTCTGCATGGATTAACATTGTTAAGTGAGGCACCACTGTAACATCATGTCCCATCAAGTCAATTCTGACTTATGACAACCTTTTTCAGGGATATCCTGATAGAGCATACTGAGAAGTAGTTTATCATTCTCTACTTCTGGGTGCACCCTGCTACTATGCAGGTTGCCCAAGGCCACACAGGCTAGCTCTTCGGGGGTGCACAGTGGGGAACTGAACTCCCAAACTCTGGCTCTGCAGCCAGATACTTAACTCACTGATCTATCCAGCCAGCTTCAAAATCAATGGCTCTCTTCCCCCCCTCCTTTTTCTCACAAAACCCTGCGAGGTAGGCTTGGCTGGAAAAGAGGGGGACCGGCCCAAGATCACCACTCCACTCATATAGATGCATGGCTCATTGGGAACTAGCATCTGGGTTTCCCAAATCCCAAGACACTGCCTTTCTCCTAAACGACCTTCGCTGGAACACTCAAAGTATTTTTCTGGCATTTTAAACATTAGCACATTTATTATGGCACGAGCTTTTGTAGGACTAGAGTCCAATTCTTCAGATGCATGAAGGGTTATCATTTATGTGGAGCTGGTCCCTGAGGGGTAGAGATGGTGGCTGGGATCCTGTTGTTAAATAGGCTGCAGCTGATTGCAGCTAATTGATGAGATGCTGGGTTGCATGTCAATCACATGCCTGCTCATGGACCTAATAGTGCATTCTGGCACCTTGTGAATTACCTGCCATTGCACGTTATGCTGTGGCACATGCAAGTTATAAATCTTACACAAACACCACTAGGATTTCAGCACTGAGTGTATGTTAGTTCATGTTGAAACAATGTCTCTATTGCTGTGTACTGTACTCTCCTAGCTGTTTATGATATTTTCTAGAGCTACTCTTTTCCTCACCAGTTTAGTTTATGTATCAGTGTTAACATTCATGTACATCATTAGTTAAGGGAAACTTTGACTAACTATCCAGAAGTGAAAATGCCACCAGTTACTGCCACCTCTGTCTCTGCAACTCTTTAATGGGAAAGCTTCATTTGGAATATTTTCAAAAGCAGTCAGAAGGCACTCCACAGCTATCTTTTTCTCTCCAACATATCTTTTCAAAACATGGAAAAAGCAATGTAAAAATAAAGGAACAGTACCAATGGTGGAAGAGCCATGTAAAGCCTTTGAAAAATTTAATGAACAAGGCAGAGCAATTTCATGATATAGGTCTTTTCCAAAATTGTCCTTGCTCAGTTCCAGTCAACTTCTAAAATACAGAAGTCCTCTCACAGCATATACCCTCAAGCTGAAATGGCGCATGGTAGATTCCTAATGATGAAATCAGTATTTTGAAGGATCTACAAGAACAATGAGGGATGTGGTGGCGCTGTGAGCTAAACCGCAGATGCCTGTGCTGCAGGGTCAGAAGACCAAGCAGTCGTAAGATCGAATCCACGCGACGGAGTGAGCTCCCGTTGCTTTGTCCCAGCTCCTGCCAACCTAGCAGTTCGAAAGTATGCAAATGCAAGTAGATCAATAGGGACCACCTCGGTGGGAAGGTAACAGCGTTCTGTGTCTAAGTTGCACTGGCCATGTGACCACGGAAGATTGTCTTCGGACAAAACGCTGGCTCTATGGCTTGGAAACAGAGATGAGCACCGTCCCCTAGAGTCGAACACGACTGGACAAAAATTGTCAAGGGGAACCTTTACCTTTACCTTTACAAGAACAATGAAGCAATAGTGAAAGCACTCCTCTGTATCTGAATCAATAAGCATCCTTCAGCAAAAGACACAGTGCTGAGGAGCCTCCAGCCTTGGGTCTGGATACAGTTCATGTGGTCTTGCGCATCCAACCTACAAGATATTTCTACTGTTGTTACTGTTGAATAATTGGAGGTGAGATGCATTTAATGCCTGAGAAGCTTGCACAGAACTCCACTTTGTTTTGCAACCTAAAATGTTATATGACTTCATCTGCAGCCCTGGTAGTGGCTGCACAGGAGCTTACTCCTAAGTAGACATGCAGAATTTGAAGGAAGGACAGCACAGGTCAGAATAGCTAAAGGATGGGATAAGGAACCTGGGGAGGTCATCTCCTTCTGGTTTGGAGACTTGCAATGGGAGGAGGAGAATGACTTTCAACAACAACGACAAAAAGACCAAATAGGATATAAATGTGGAACAGTGAACAATTGATCTCAGAATTTACTTAGGAAACTAGAAAACCTAACCCAATATTGGAGGATAGCTATAGAAGGGAGAGGATGTTCCACATTTCCTGTTGAAAGTTATTCCTGTTCCATTCTAGTCTTTTCAGATTCCTTTGACATACAATACTAGACAGTTCATTCACTTGTGACAAACAGCTACAAAATAATTCAGCACATTATAAATAAAATACAATTTCACATTATTTTGTTTTCTATCTCCATAAAGAATTTGAACAGATGGATGCTTTGCAGCCATCATGTTCCTCTGTATACCAACTGGAGGCTGTGACAGGTTTTTCTTTAAATGCCTCTGCTTCAATAAGCATTTACATTTTCAATGAAGCTTTACTCTGCCTGTGCAAACATCACTGCAATGACTAAAGCATCCACAGGTCTCACTACAAAGCATGCTTATGCACGGTGTACTCAGAAATAAGTCTCATGAAGTTAAACTGAATTTACTTCTAGATAAGAGTGGATCAAGATGTAGCCTTAAGCATGCATTTGAAATTCACGTGAAGGAGCTGATATTTGGTTACAAAGCATTGGCTTCACTTCTGATTTTAATGATGCTGCTATGTAAGAGAAAGAGAAACACAGAGAAAGAGAGCTAGAGAGTTTGGTGATACTGTTATACTGGGCCTGGCGTAAATGGTACAATGTGACCTAAGAATGACCTGTGTGGACAGGGAGCTTGTGTCACTGATAGCCATATTGATCTGGAGATGATGGCTGAGGGCAGTGTGTACTGATGACATGACAAGTCTGCTGAGGTGATGATAACCATCCTTGATACTTTTGTTGTGCTCCTGATGTTTCATCATCATTTCTAGCAACACAACCCTTAGGCAGAAAGTAACATGCGTAGTTGGAAAAGTTCAGTCCTAGGTCATAAAAGATACCACAGTCTTTTAATTTTAGAAGAGGTAGCCATGTTTGTCTGTGCAAGGATATGAGGTGAATTTTTTTTAAAAAAGTCACTATTTTAGAACAGAATCATTATATGTGTGGTACAAGTATAAAAAGAATTTATGTCTGTCTAACTCTCCATTTGGATTAGTGACTGAAATGGAGAATTTTCCTGCCAATATAAAAGTTTATTTAGAATTATTTAAAGAAAAAAAATGATTAGATTAAAAGACTGGTTGGATAAAATGAGATTGAAAGATCAAATAAAACAAATCCTTCAAAATAAGAATATATCATGGTTGAATTACATGTGATTAGAAAGATGCACTAATGACTGGTCAATACAATAAAAGTAGAGAATATACGAAGTATGAACAATTTCTATTATCATATGAAGATATTCAGATGACTGACCCAGTGAAGGGTGTACCAAGTAAAATTTATAGATTCCTGCTAGATCTAGAAGAAGAGATTGAGAATGAAGGATTGAAGTTAGTATGGGAATAAGACTTAGGAAAAGGAATAAATGATGAAGAATGGATGAAGATGTGGAAAATGAGGGTTTTACGATTTATGTCAGTGAGAGTAAAAGAATTTTTTCAAATTGGGCTTAAAATGGTATTTGACACCGATAAAAGTGAATAAAATTAATGCTGGTTATCTGGATATCTGTTGAAAATGTGAGAAGGAAATTGGTACATAATTTCATATGTGGTGGGAATGTGAAAAAGTACAAAGATTTTGGAAACTAATCTTTAAAGAATTAAATGACATATGTGAAAAAGATATTGAATCTAATCCTGAGATAGCTCTGCTATCAATATTTGATAATGTGGAATATGATATGACAACTAGAGAGTTGATTACCAATTTATTAACAGCAGCCAGATTAATAATAGCTAGGAATTGGAAATCAAAACTGGAATTTCAAATGGAAGAATGGTATAATGAAATATGGAGCATTGCTATAAATGATAAGTTAACTTGTAATTTCAAGGTTAAGAAAGGAGAGATGAAAAATAATAAATTTTATGATAAAAGGGGCAGATTTCTTGAATATGTGCTAACAAGAGGAAAAGGGAAAACTCCAAATCAGGAATCAAAGCAGTTCTGGAGAAGAGGACAATAAAGGAAGAAAAAGAATAAAGATAAAGGAAGAAGAAGACTACTGCAAGAGGTCCTGATTATGGTGGTGGGGAACACAGTTGATTTGTATTTTGGTTTATGTATTTTGTGTGTATGCTGTAGTTTATTTAATAATTTTTTAAAAAAAGAATCATTACAAATCAAGGAGAGGGAAACAACTGAAATAAAATTTATATGCATGATGGACACCCATAGAAATGCATTGAATATAAACCCAGGTTTCTTAAATCATGACTAAATGTAATATTTCTGCTGTTATCTACTGCCACTGTTATTTTCCTCACAACTAACAAATCCATCTCTCACCACAAGCTCTAAGGTAAAAACTGTCTATATTCCTTACATTATCACAAGTGATTCTTCTGTTAACATCTTTCATTCTTTCTTTCCCCTCTTGAGGTTTAATTGCATCTAATCCCACCCCTTCCCTCGCTTCTCTCTCTCCCCCCCACCCCTCATCTCTGCTCAGATCTGGTGTTTGTTTTCTTCCTTCCTGAAGAATTTTTACAACAGGACCCAAAACAAACATAGGTCTAATTACTGCATGTAACCAATGAATGTGAAACTGATATTTAATCTAAATTTCATTCCATTTCATTCTGTTTCTTTATGTCGGATGAAGTGGACATATAACAATCTATGAAAGCTTACATTAAAATATGATAGTTAGTCTTTAAGGGGTCACATGTTTTTGTCTTTGTTTTGTTTGTGTGGATTTTGCCTGATACACTGTGATTTAAAATACTCCTATAAGTTGTTTACACAGAACTCTCGGTGTACAAGGGGTGCTTTCTAGTCTTTAATTGCTTTACAATCTGAGGAAGCAGAAATGGCACACCATCTCCTCCTCTCCCCAACATAGCCAGGTAATATTATGGGGGTCACAGTCCAAAGAATTAGCACATCATGCAAGTGCATCATGAATACTGGGAAAGGGTTTTAATTGCTTAACAGTATTTCTTTCTTTCAGAAAAGGGAAATATTAATGTTTTTAGACCATCACTTTCTATCTCTGCTATGAAATCTGTTCTTCACTTATTGGAATGCTGGATTTGTATCACTAAAATATTAATTTGCAGAACATATGTCTGAATGCTGCTTTATTCTTCATCTGGCCTATGTGGAACTAACTTTCACATAGCAAGGAAGTTTTGAAATCCTCCTTCTTGTGGTCAAAATCTTGTTGCAGAATTACACCTGCTGAAGCATAACCTCAGCTACTTTCTTGCTACTAATTAATGAAAATCCTGCTTGAATTATTTGAGTGTATGCCCGTCCATTGAGTTGGCACACACCCAGAAATCCAAGTGAGGATTCATTAATTGCCAGTGAGAAACTGTTGCAAGGCACACTGCTTGTCTTCTGCAGATATAACTAAGTAATAGGATTTTGGCCTATGATTAGTATTACTGTGTGACAAACCCAGACCTACTGGGATATGCCCCACTTTCACTAAGCTGCCACCAACCATTCCCTATAAGAAGTCACACAGACCAGGGATGGATTTTTAACAAATAAAGGAATAAGGTTTATTTACATAACACACAGGGAAAATAAAATGATCAAGTGGATAAGATACAGTAACGTGGCTTAGTCTCAATCATGCATACACCAGTTTGGTTCACTCAGAACACTTTTCAATAAAGCACAGACCCTGAACCTATCAGTTCTGGCTAACCCTACAGACACCTGAACCTATCAGGTTGGTACTGACTGACACACAGTAGTACCCTGTCTGACACACAGACTCCCACTCAAGCTTCTTCTCTCAGCTCTCCTCCAGCTCCTAAACTTCTCCACACAGGATCCCCATATATATACAGTACAGCCCCTCCTCCTGATGTCCCGCCTTCCACTCCCCATAGGATGGAACTTTCCCTCCAAACCCATGACAGACAGGTAACATCAGTGCTGTATGTAACACCTCCCCTCTTTATAAGTTGTTTTGTAGGGGGAAAGCTAAGGTGCTTTTCACCAAAAAACAACCTGGATCCAAAACATACAAAAACAGGCATATAATAACATACAATACCATACTTACTTATACTTACACTCTAAGTTAAACATTTACCATTTCCAATACATCAAGTTACCTTTATTCATACAAACCAATCATGTTTAATAAACCAATACATTTAACCTTTGGTCATCAAAATATATACATAGTCCATGTTTCTTTCGCCGTCTTCATTCTTCAGGTCTTCTTGACAAGGCGTCAGCAACACAGTTCACTGACCCTCTGACCACCTTCACTTCAAAGTCATAGTCTTGCAGGTTTAAAGCCCACCTCATAAGTTTACTATTGTGGGTTTTCATTGTCTTTAACCATTGCAGTGGTGAATGGTCAGTGCACAGAATAAAATGTCTTCCCCAGATGTAAGGCTTGGCCTTCTGGATCGCGTAGACTATGGCCAGGCACTCCTTTTCCACGGTTGCCAAATGTCTCTCACCTTTCTGGAGTTTCCTACTCAGGTAGGACACTGGATGCTGGTCACCATTTTCATCCTCCTGGCAAAGAACTGCTCCTACCCCGCTGTTAGACGCATCGGTGTAGATGATGAACTCCCGGTCGAAGTCTGGAGCACGCAGCACTGGATAGTTGATGAGGGCCTCCTTCAACCTCTGGAACGCCTCCTCACAGTCGCTGGTCCACGGGATGCGGTCATCAGTCTTCTTCCTCGTCAGATCGGTCAGCGGAGCCGCAATCTCGCTAAACCTCGGGATGAACTTCCTGTAGTAGCCCACCAACCCGAGAAATGATTTGACTTTTTTCTTGGTGTTGGGTCTAGGCCAATCACGAACGGCTTCCATTTTGGCCTCTAGGGGTTTTATCACTCCTCCCCCTACTATGTGACCCAAATATTTTATTTCTGGGCTACCCAGCTGCAGTTTGTTTTCTTCGCAGGGCCTAGGCCAAAGCACTTCCTCCCCTGGGTTAAAGTACCTCTCCCTGCCTTCCTGGTCATCCCAAGCTTTCTTTCTGACCTTTTGAGCTTGCAGGGTCTCTGCTGCTAGCTCTAGGTTTCTCTTTAGGTCATTCCTTAAAGAGTCTATGTATGTCACAACGTCTTGTGGGTCATCCTGGGTGATCTGCTCCCAATTTTGTTTGATCAAATCAAAGGGCCCTTTCACCCTTCTCCCAAATAAAAGTTCAAATGGACTGAACCCGGTACTGGCTTGTGGCACTGATCGATAAGCAAACAAAAGGGATTGCAGCTTCTGGTCCCAATTGTTTGGATTCTCTGCCAAGTAAGCCCTAATCATGCGCATTAGAGTCCCATTGAACTTCTCAGTTAACCCATTACTTTCAGGGTGATAGGCAGTGGTTTCCTTGTGCTTAATTCCACAGATTTGCCATAAGCGTTTCATGAGCTTCGATGTGAACGATGCGCCCAAATCTGTGATTATTTCTGAGGCGAATCCCATCCTGGACATATACCCCACCAAGGCATCTGCCACTGTGTTAGTTTCAATGTTAGTTAAGGGTATGGCTTCAGGGTACCTCGTGGCATGGTCCACAATGGTGAGAATGAACCTGTTCCCCCTCTTTGTGGCCTTGGGCAAAGGTCCCACAATATCCACCCCTATGCATTTGAACGGAGTGTCAATCACAGGCAAAGGGCACAACTTTGCTTTGGTCCTGTCGCGGCTATTCCCCTGCCTTTGACACACATCACATTGTTTACAGAACTCTTTGATCTGCTTCCCTATTTCAGGCCAGTAAAAATTCTGTGTGATTCTCTGCTGTGTTTTGTTCACCCCTAAGTGCGCAGCAAACATGTCAGAGTGCCCCCTTTGTAAGATCATGGGGCGATACTTTTCAGGTACTACTAGCTGACTTCTGATCCCATCTCCCCCTTTTGAGATATTCCTCAGGGTCTCTCTATATAAAATTCCCTTTCTCTCACAAAATCTCACTGGGGTCTCAGGTGTTAGCTGGGCGTCTGTCACCTGGTCAAAACACTTTTGGAGAGTGGCGTCTGCCTTTTGCTCTTGGCCAAATCGGCTGTCTGTGGTTAAGGTTTCCACCACAGCTTCGGAACTCCCCCCACCTGCTTCTGTCTCGGGCTCATCATTACCCCCCTGAACTGTCCCCGTGGTGGCTTGTGAACGTGTAATCACTAGCACCCGTTTCACATGTTCAGCCAGGTCATTTCCCACGAGCACGGCTGCTGGCAGAGTCGATGAAATCGCTAGCCGCCAAACTCCCCTCCAGCCTTGAAAGTTCATAGGTACCTCAGCTACTGGCAGTGAGATCACCTGTCCCTCAATCCCTGCCACCTTTATGCTCTCATTTGGGATTACATACTCCCTAGGAATAATATCTGGATGGCACAGGGTCACCTGGGAACAAGTATCCCTTAACCCCCGATACTGATGGTCAAGTATTCCTACGTCCACCCCTGCTGTTTCAAACAACTGAGAATCTGTTCTCACAAGTAGGCAGCGCCTGACCTCCACAAGAGGACCATTTTCCTCAGCCTGATCAGCAGATGTCACTGTTCCAGATTGAGTAGTCATGGCAACAGGCTCCCTCAGTGACAAGGAGCTTTGCTCTTTCTGGACACAGAACACAGCTTTTGGCTTGGTTCCACTCAAATCCTGAGGCACAATTCCTTTTAGCTGCTTTAATTTCTCACACTCTGAAATTAGATGGCCCTTTCCTTGACAGAAATAACATTTTCTGCTGTATTTTGAGTCTTTCTCATCTTGTTTTGGTTTTCCCTCCAAAATCTGAGGTCTTGGTTTCATGTCTGAGGGCTTCCCTTCACCATGGGCCCCTCCCCCTTGCTGGTTTTTCCCTGGTCCCTGAGAGTACTTGCTGTAGGTTTCTTTGGGTTTACCTATCGATTTCCCCTCAGCACCTAAGGGCTTTCTTATTTGGGAAATAAAATCGGCGGTTTCGGCTGCTTCCGCCACAGATTTCGGTTTCCTTTCCCTCACCTGGAACTTCAGTTCCCCATGCAGGACTGAATAGAACTGTTCCAGCGCTATCAAGTCTTTGAGCTGCTGAAAGGTCTCTGTTCCCTCCTGAGATAGCCACTTCTCTAGCAGCCTCACCAGTTGGGCCCCCACTTGGGTAAAAGTCTGCTCTGGTTTCTTGGTGAGTGACCTGAATCTCTGCCTCAGCTGTTCCGCATTTATCCCATGTCTGGCAAACACCAGTTTTTTAAATTCTGCAAAATCTTTCATCAGTTCCTCTGGCATCTCTGCATAGACTTCTGCCAGGCTGCCACTGATTAAAGATCGCATAATGGTCATCTTCTCAGTTTCCCTCACTGAGAAGTCCACAAACGCTCTTTCCACTAAGGAAAAGAACACCTCAGGGCAATCTCCCTTGTGGTATACAGGGAATTTCTTCAGGTCAGCTTTAGACAATTGGCCTCCCTCAGAATCCCTATTGTTATTATTGTTCTGATTCATCAGTTCCAATTTTCTTAACTCAAACGCCATTTTCTCTCTCTGCAATTCCAATTCAAATTGTCTTTGCCTCTCCCTTTCCCTTTCCTGTTTCTCTTCCTTTTCCATCGCAATTTTCTCTCTCTCTAATCTTTCTTCTTTTTCCAATTGCCTCATCCTCAGTTCATGCTGTTGGGCTGTGAGCATTTTTTTTGAGTTCTGGGTTCTGTTCTCCCGTGCTGTCATCCTGCACTGAGCCAAATTCATCCTCAGAACCTTGGTCTACCTGGGGGTCTTTCACTTCACCCATTTCTGCCATTTGGCTTCGAGTCAAGGGCATAATCCCCCCCCAGAACAGGCTGCTTTCAAAAGTCAAGCCTCAAAATAAAGCGACCACTTTTTTTTTCTTCTCTTTTGCCTCAGAACCAGCTTTCTATAGATTGCTGCTGTTCTTCAGCACTAACTTGCAACTGTTGCAAGCCAGAGTCTACCCCCCTCTGCTAGGCCTCTCAGCAGACAGGCTAGATCACTTCTACTTCACACAGTTTTGCCTCAGCTTTTTTCCCGCCAAAACAGGTTGCCTCAGAGCTCCCTAATCTAGTCCCCAGTTGGCATGTTCTTCCACTAGCGCACCTCCCCGTGAGGTACGCCTAGAAGATTACCTACGCGCCCTCAGATTGTCCCTGACTAGACCCCCCCTTGCTCTGGGCACACTTGCCAAGGCTTTGCTGGACCACTGGACCACTGGACCAGTCGTATCCCACACGCTGGACACCAATCAATGTGACAAACCCAGACCTACTGGGATATGCCCCACTTTCACTAAGCTGCCACCAACCATTCCCTATAAGAAGTCACACAGACCAGGGATGGATTTTTAACAAATAAAGGAATAAGGTTTATTTACATAACACACAGGGAAAATAAAATGATCAAGTGGATAAGATACAGTAACGTGGCTTAGTCTCAATCATGCATACACCAGTTTGGTTCACTCAGAACACTTTTCAATAAAGCACAGACCCTGAACCTATCAGTTCTGGCTAACCCTACAGACACCTGAACCTATCAGGTTGGTACTGACTGACACACAGTAGTACCCTGTCTGACACACAGACTCCCACTCAAGCTTCTTCTCTCAGCTCTCCTCCAGCTCCTAAACTTCTCCACACAGGATCCCCATATATATACAGTACAGCCCCTCCTCCTGATGTCCCGCCTTCCACTCCCCATAGGATGGAACTTTCCCTCCAAACCCATGACAGACAGGTAACATCAGTGCTGTATGTAACATACTGTACCTCCCAGCCTAAAATATTTTGTTTAAGCTACCCACCAAAGTTTATAGGATCCTAAATCCTTCAAGTTTATAATATCCCAAACCCTCCAAATTATTTTTACACGATACAGTACAGTAAAATTCCCGAAGCACCTGTCTCTATGTTTGATGGTCTACTACTACTACTACTACTACTACTACTACTACTACTACTACTACTACTACTACTACTACTACTACTACTACTACTACTACTACTACTTGTAGTAGTAGTAGTAGCAGCAGCAGCAGCAGCAAGGAATTTTCTGCCTTTTTATGAGACATAATATACAGTATATTCCTTTAGGAAAGGGTGAGCAAAGCACAGGTCTCCATGTTTTACTGGACTCCAACTCCCCTCATTTCTCACCTTTGGTTATGCAGACTAGGACTGATAGGCACTTGCAGACCGATAATATCTATAGGGCCACACTTTGGCTGCTCATGTCTAAGGGAAGGACTGGCCCATTAGCATCACTTCTCATGTGCAATTTGGTTTGACACAGGAATTGTGCAGGTGATGGATACCCACATTGTTGTGAAATGAATTTTTCACAATCTTACGTGTGTCTGAGGTAGAATCACACTACATCACATTATAAGGAACTGAAAATCTTCACAGGAAATTCACAACTTCACCTAAATTTGTAGACAAGATTTTTGTCCTCTAGTCCTTACATTTGCAACATTTCTACAGAAAACTGAAAATTATGTGACTAAATACCTTGCAATTGGCTCTTGGTTCTGGCACCTGTACAGACTCCAAGCTCTGTACTGTATTATGGAGACATGGGGTGGGGTGAGGAGATATTACATGACAGAACTAACAAGAAGGCTTTAATATGAGCACCATACTTTACACTTCCATGGTGCTGACATTCTTGTATCTCTTGCATATTTCATTCAGAGAAGCTTATCATCAGAAAGGGATGTGAGTTTCTGGTTGTTGTTGGGCTCCCGCACCAAGAGTGATATTTAGAGAAGAAGATATTTGTAGCCCAACAAAACCCAGAAAACCATGCATTTCCCCATCCCATCATAATAGAACTCTATTTTTTTTATAGTAGTTAGTCTATGATCATATCTATGATCATGATGAATTAAATTTGAAAGGCAATTGCGTTGAAGCACAGCAAACAGGACAAAAGATTGCAATCTACAGGGTTTTAATACATAGTGTAGGCAAGACATGCCCTTTGGTATGTTGCAAGCAGCTGTCATTCATGCTTCAGTCTAGTGGAATTATTGGTGAAACTATGACTAATAAAATTGGATGTGAACCAAAATCCGATAGTCACAAAGTTAATTACAGGTTTGCAAGAGTATAAACTTACAGTTTGATCAATATGTAAATTCTGACCTTCAATGGTCTTTTCAACTTCCTTTTAAAGCCTTTAGTCTTGCAAAGATGAACTCAATTGCCTGAAAGTTTGTTTTCTAAAGAAGTTATAGTATTGTTACAGTGACACATACATATTTCTCTTTCTGCATGGCAACCACCTTACAAATATATATCTGTTGAGCACTAAGCAGGTCTTTGGACTGCTATCTCTAAATGTTCTAAAGGCCAAGGCATTTTAAAAAAAAGTTTAACACAATAATATAGAATGAAGACAAATAGAATAGTTTATTAGCATCTTGTAATAATTCAACCCTATTTCTCTTCATTCAGTTATCACTCTGTAAGACTACATCTGGGGATATTTCAGAATTCTCCTGATCATCTAAGAACTGTTGGAATTTTTATCTGATTGTATGTATAGTGTCTTTGGAAGAAACAACTGCACACATTCACATGACAGATAAGTATTTACTTTAAACAATATTTTTCCTTGTCAAAAGAATAATTCTGAATATTGGGCAAGTTAATTATTAGGCTGGTGCCTATATAAATGTATCTAATCTATCTAAGAACACCCCTGGCAGTTACACTGAGCTAAATCTAATTGTTCATCTCAATTAAAATAGACCTATCTGAACCAATGGGACTTACATGTAACTATTGACTTCAGTGAGTCTCTGGTTGAGACTAACAATTTGCTTTCTGATTCCAATTTTCTTTCTATTCCAACATGGCTAAAGCAACATGATTTCAAACCAAATGGGAATCTCCAGTTAGTGAGTATTAGCAATTATCTGTGTCCCTCCACATCACATTAAGAATCCTCCCCAAGGTCTGGGATATTTGCACCCATATAACTAAAAGAGACAGCAGTGGCTATGAATTTATCCTTAACTTGTACAGTGTTTTCAGGAAATACTTTACAGGAAGCATGGTCATCTGATGTACTGCAGTGCACAAGGAAGGATAACCCCCCCCCGCCACCTCACAAGCATCCATCTTGTTAACAGCATCAGTATGTTTGCTTGGGTGGTTTTGTGTGTTGTGCTAATAGCTGTAGCTTCAGTGGGGAATAGTCAATAGCTCAAAAGGGAAGTGCAGAAGGATCATATATCTGGAATAAAGTATACCCAAAAGTACACTTCAAGGTTGTATTTTAGTTTAACAGTCTTGGTGATGTTGTAAACCACAGGAGTGAAGCAAATGAGCGATCAGGAGATTGTTTAGACTGAATGGCTTGTGCAAAGTAACATCTGGATACTTGTTCATGTATCAGGCACTCAAAATGTGTAACTGGTGAAGATGAGAAGAAAGGAAATGACAGAAAAATTGCTAAAGAAAAAGAAAAACATCCTTGAATTTCACTTCAATTGTGGAAAGAAAAAAAAACTCCCAAGTATTTCCCAGTGATTATTTAACTTCTCACACTGGAAATAATGAACAGAATTAGAAAAGCAAACTGGAGCATTCCACTTTCGTCAAACTATTGTTGCAGAAAGCAATACTTCATGAATTTAGCTGCTGACAAAATTGTGTTAAATATTTGACCTAAAGAGTTTCCATTTTGACAGCTCTGCTTACTCTGGTGAATTACAGAACATTCTAGAACGTGCACACAGTTTGGTCCTGCCATTAGACAGAGTAAGGTTGCCACTTCAGGCAGTAGATTTAGGTGCCATTAAAAGGCAAACATTTGTTAGTAATGCACACTTCATACACTTTTACTCAAGGAGATTAGCAATGCTTGTGTCATTACCAGTTTCACAAGCCCAACAAATATGTTTGCTCATAGGTAATATGTACTTTGACTGACATTTGCTGCTTCAGCCAGAGATGGGAAAGTTTGCATTTTGTGGACTACATCACCCAGAATTCAACAACCTGCATGACTAGAAGCAATGTTTCCTATAGATGGTATTACTGTAGGAATCAAAATGTCTGCCACAAGTTGACCAATTATATTATCTAGTGACAGAATATATAGCATTTTTTACATAGAATGAACAGAAGCGACCATTTATTAAATGAAAGCTTAAATATGATGATATATAGCTATTTATGTAAGCACTTACCATCTGCTAAAGCAGTGAGCAAAATACAACATTTCTTCTGATTTTCCACACGTCTGGGCCGGTTTCAAAATATGATTAAAATCTCTTCATCATATTGGAAGACACCACTGAGGACCAACTACAACATGATCTGATTCTTGGAGTTATAATGTTGCCATTTAATGATAGTCCATGCTTGGGAACATTATTTTGTTAGACTACAAGTCCTAGGATCGTCCTAGGATCCTTCATTCAGCATGGCCAGTAACCATGTTTTACTTTGCTAGTTTTACAAATATTTGTTGTGAGTATATCTTTGTGGAAACAGCTGATATTTACTAATTCAGTGAAAATTCATATGTTTTTTTTTAACCACATAGGCTGGATCCATAACAAAAATGCTTCATGCAAAATTAATACTGTATGGTACGATAAACCTATGGTGTCTAGTTCATGTGCTTACCTAGTGATTAAATAATACTTCACAATGTAACTGTCTCATCCAGTTCTAGGCTTCTGAAGGGAGGTACCTGTCCCAATTTCAGCTTCAGCCAATCATGGCTTTCTACATTTTTTATCCTAGATTTGAAATTATTGTATTATTATTCCTATTTGAGCATCTCAGTGCTCATACTTCTGTGTGGAAGTTGAGTGGAATTCAGGTCCCACTGAAATCAATAGCCAAAATCCTATTGTCCTTTGCAATCATGTTAGGACAATGTACAAGTGATTGTATCTGTTTTGAGGCTGTCCATGGTGCTTCCAGTCATTCCGGGTTGCACAACTGATCATATGCCCAGTTACAAGACAGCTAGAAACAAGCTGCTTGCATGATTGCCCTTATACATACAGTTTTTCTCACTAAGGTTTTGGCTAACCGAACTGTAATATGCATGCATAATTTTGAGATAGATTGTGGCCAGTGTGTAATGACTTTGGTGAATCATTCCTCTCGCCTCTATGGTCCATTCAAGGTAGTAATAGTGCAAAGCAATGTCTAAGGTCTGTCAATAATTTATATTTCAGGGTAAAGAAAATTAAAAAGATGAATTTTTAAAAGGATAGCTATGGGCTCCTACTGTCAGAAAGTGGATGCTCCCAGCAGGAGGGCACCGACTAACTCTTGTAGCTCAGATAAATGAGAATGCAAATCAAGTCATCTCTTCCGTTATTCTAGGGCAACAAAAATCACAAGGGCTTTTGACATGTCAGCTTCGGAGACACGTTTTGTCACATGCCTGATTATAATGCTATCCAAAGTTGATTTGTCAGTGAATAATTTTGCTAATGCGCCATGTTCCAATAATGTGCAAAGCTTTTGAGCTGAAAGTGTTCAGATCTCAGTACCCTCTTTATTTTATGCATCAGTGTTTTAGGGCTTCCATAGAGCAGCAAGAAAGGGAACACTACCTATAGTGACAGGAAATAATTTTAATAATATTATTTCAACATCTTCTATTTTTATTCTCCAAGCTATTGATTATAATGGAAAGACTTATAAGTTGCTTTAGTGCTAAGTGTCAGCTGTGAAGAATGTGTAATACTTTCAGCTTTCAGGAAGTTCAAAAGTTCAGGATCATTTAAATTAAGATCATTTTTCTTTAGTGGGTAAATATGGGCATATACTGGACCTTAATTAAGTACCAGTGATTTTTCTACTGGTGAGTCATATATTTCCCAGGACTGCAACTAATTCTCAGATTACCCTGGATTAGTCAGTCCCCTTGAATCAAAAGGACATCATCAGATTACATAGTTTGAAGTTTAAATTTAAATTTAGTATTGTAAAGTAAATAAAAATATATTAAATCTTCAGGTCCATATTCAGCTTTCAATCAATTTTTCTGCCACTTCCTTCACATAACAAGGAATATGAATGTGAATTACAGTCTCTTAATCTTGTTTTGTAATGCTTAGTTCATTAAAAAGTTTTGATTCTGCCAGATAAGCCCAAATCTCAGTTCCTGAATGTTAATCTGAGATGCAGATGATAAACTAAAGATAAAATATTCCAATTGCAGATAATTAACCCAAATCTCATCTGTTCTTGAAAATAATATACTCCACTCCTGAGAGGCCAAATGTCAGTGCTCTGTGTTCAAGCTTTCAAACAAGCTTTGTACCTTAAAAGACTTTAAAGTAAGGTCATCTCCATGTTTTTCACTGTTCTCTTTTTCAACTAATCTGATCTATAAATATGGAACCCAATTGTTTCAGTAGTCTTGCTTTTGTCCCTTTCATATAGCAAAACAGTACTGGGAAACAAGTCATTATTAGAGAGAGAACTGCAGCAATTTATTTTATGTTGTGACCATTTTAGAAATACAAAACATGTGGTACAATATTAGAATATTATACATCTTGAAGAAGGTCAATCCATAACAACTGTGACAGCTT
This sequence comes from Pogona vitticeps, assembly GCF_051106095.1. NCBI lineage: Eukaryota > Metazoa > Chordata > Lepidosauria > Squamata > Agamidae > Pogona > Pogona vitticeps. The sequence continues at coordinate 36,291,111 of NC_135788.1, read as the reverse complement.
ATTTCAGGGCATCAAAAGATGCTCTTTAGAAACCATGTAGCTGATGCAAAATAAGATTTAACATTGATTGGAGGCAAAGCTCATCTTTGTCAATGTGTGTCCTGCTCTGTAGATCTTACTTAGTTTGTAAGACTGGAAGTGCAAGTATGGCCAACACATGAAAGCTGAAAGAGTGACAAGCAACTTTAAGGTTCATATTCAGACAAGCTTCCATTTTTGCAATGCTTCCACTGATTTCATATACATAATGCATTTATGTATATGATGGATTATTGTCCTCTGGGGTAGTACTTCGTTTCATGCTACAAGAAGAAGATGCTAATGTTCATTCCAATGGACCCTAGTGAAAATTCCTTGGTTACGGAAATCTAAAAGTCAGGAAGGTTTCGATCTTTGGGCTCACCTATAATTTGTGCACCATAAATGTAGACCGAAGTCGTTAGGGACTTTGTAATGACAGTGCTGTCTATAACAGTATCATCAAGGAAGACATTGGCATAAATCATTGGCACTCTGCAAAGTGTCACTTCTGTCAACATCCCAGTGATGTGATCTTTAGTCTTTCAAATCTATAGACTGGCATTTGGATCAGCTAAGTGTCCCACAACCTGCCTTGCATATTAAAGTTCCTTCAGCCGATATCTACATGCTGAAGTGGTGCCTGTTTCAAAATATTTTCAAACCATTTGCATAATATAAGCCCAATACTTTCCAGCTTTTCTGTAGGGCATTACTGTACAACCTGAATCTGCAACTAGCTTAATCAATACGAAAGAAACCTTGCTATTAATTTAAACAAGGAACACAGTGAAATAACCAAACACTTGTTAATTAAAATCAGATACAAAGTAATCACAGTTAGAAACAACACGTCAATGAAATTTTGTAGAAACTTTTTTTGGTTTATTTTCAATCAAGATTAGTTACAGAGAATATCCATCATGTTATCAAAGCTGAGCTGGGCTATGTGGTTTTTTTTAAAGTATGAAATATGTGATTAAAGAGAAGAGTAAGAAGCAGAGGCAAAAGGTGTTCACACTAGCCTAACTGGGCTGGATTAAACAATTTATAGAACTTTGCAACTGTTTTTTAAAAGCCATATGAAACCAGCTTTCTGTTTTTAAAGAGAGTTACTTAAAACTGCAGTTTCTTGAATGTTTTTCTTTAAGTAATTCATATTCTCTAAACTTCCAAACATTTTTATCTTGCTCAGGCATAACATCATGATTTCTGGGTCACAATATGCATATAATGATAATATACATCAGATATTGTCCATTATTCTAAGCAGCCGCTGAACTGTAACTGCTCAACTGTAACCTCATGAAAGTGTCTCAGTAATAAAAAAAAGAAGCCACAGAATAAAAATCATGCTGGTAGTTAAAGATGGGGAGGATCCTTCAGTGGGCTTCAACTTTCATCAAAGATATTAACACTGTGTATGAATGCCTTAGAGTGAAAAACAAGCATATGTGAAGGAAATGCTTTAAATCATGGACTTCAAGGAAAGGATTTGATGCATGTCTGAGGAATATTAGGACTTAGAACAGTTAATTTTTTTACAACCACTGGCCACACTGGCTAAATAATTCTAGAGGTGGTATTTGAAAAAAGTTATTTTCCCAATCTCTGATTAATTAAGAACCAAATTAATGCTTCTCTTTTGTGATGTTGATTGCACACCAAAGAGAAAGCTCTTTTCTGAACCCTGATTCTTTCAGAACTTAAGAATATTAAAATTTCTGTGGTCTTTATCCATATGTAAACCAGCCCAACAAACAAACCTTTACTTCACTGTTTTTCAGTCTACAAACCATCTTCATTGGGGCCCGCTTCATATTCCATTGAGCTAATGAGTTTGGGTGGTTAGCTCTTCACAGCAGTTTGCCCCAAGAGACTGTGAAATAATCTTCCTCTAAGCAGGTCTTACACATTGGTGCTTGAGGCGAAGGGCAAAATCCTCATTACACAAAGACACACTGACTAGACTAGCAGGTGAATCTTATTTCAACAGTGCCCCTGGGACAGCAGTGTGGAGGCTGTGGAATTGGATTTTACAGGAGCAGTGAATTTGCTCTGGATTTTAGTCTGGTATTTATATGAGATGGTCAAAGTTCTCAATCTATTTGGGAGGCTGAGTTTCAGCACCTTGGATAGCTCCTGTATAGTTCATACTAAAATGTAGATCCAAGTCACCATCCATGTAATCAAGTAGCCTGTCATTTTGTGCTTGGTGTACATGTTCACAAAGGGAAAAGGTGTGTTGTCTTGCAGCAAGACATTTTGCACAACATGCAGAAAACATGACCAAATAATGTGCTTGTTATTGCAGTGCTGCTGAAAAAAAATCTCTTACAGGTACTGAAGAACACTTGGCATGTACTGTCTCATTATGCTGAGTTGGTCTTTTCTGAACCAAAATCTTGACAATGGTGTGACTTTTTTTCTAACTCTATCCAAAGGTAACTTGGGATTTAATGAATATCAACTTTCAATTCTTTAACAACTGCTGCAAAAATATAAATTATACTGCTGAAATGAAGAAAGCTTGAGGAACAGATGTGAGGAAGGATTCTGAAATCCATTTGGTTTTGATACTCAGAATTCTTTAAATTGGATTGCATGGCTTTTGCATCAAACTCCATTTGTTGGATCCTGGAGTTCTGAAATCATCATCTTGTCATCATTGTTGTTGTAGTGATTATCATTATATGGAGCCCCCAAACCTGAAGTTTTCCCAATTCTTATTTAATCTTTCTGGTGTGTTGATAAGTCATAATATTAGCAGCAGAGGAACTCAGATAACAACTACTGGCTGCTCCCATTCCTCTGCCATCCTCTTTAACTAGAAAAACACACAACCCTAAATATTCATCCTAAGGAGAACTTTTAATTTCAGTGGGCTTCGGTTTAAAATAGATCTGCTGACCTCAGTTTCAAGCAGCCATGTCCTGTTTTGACCTACTGGGGTCCCATGAATATCAGCAGGATTTTCTTCAAGGTGAGTGTACTTAGGGTTGCAGGTACAAGTTATTTAATGCAGAACATGCTTATTTGTGTTCTCAAAATGTTTGTGAATAGTACAGAGGTAAGATGAAATTGGTAACCTCTTTTGACGTCGCCAAGTCAAGCCATTCTGGATTCCATTCCAACATACAGTAATATTTCTTCCTGTAAAGATGATTTGCATTTGGGAAACAAATATATACATTACCACATTTAAAGCTAATGTGTTTTTTTCTCCACAGAACACATGGATTGGGGAATCACACTCTGTTTCCATTTGTGGCATCTGCCCAGGTCATGAATATTAATGTGCTACCTGCATGGACTAATGAGGGTGCTGGAGAGGCGAAGTCATGAGATATAAGAGTGTCTGCAGGGGGAGGAGAGATTTAGATTAAAGATTGGAGGATTGGTGTGTTTTGGGAGTTTGGGAAGGCGGTAGAGAATAGAAAAGAAGGTTCTTTTAGTTGAGAGCTAACAACACTGACCGAACTTTTATTTCTTGTAATAATAAACGATTTCTACTTGGTTTTTAAAATGACACATTGCCTGGACCTCTATGATTAATAAAGTTGATGCAATCAACTGATGGCAGCGACACAACATGCAGCTTGTGCCCTGTGATTGGTGAAACAACCAAGGGAGAGGCAGGAATGTGACACCATTATTCACATATACTGTACAGTAAAAAATGCCTAAGGTGCTGGAAATGCCAATACTACCTCTATTTTATAACCTGCTTCTTTTGCCAGATGTGTTTGAGTCTGTTTAGAATAAGTGGGCTGTACATCACAGCTTTACTGGAAACATTCTTCCTAGAAAATTTGTCCCAATTAGCAACTGCTGGTTTCTTCTGAGGAAAAAAAATACCCATGACCTTTCTTCTTTATAATTTCCTTTCAACTTGAGTAATATATAATATACACAGCCATATTCAGTTTGGAGTTATGTCAATGGATTCAAACATACCAGTGCAAATTATAAATGAAAACATAATATTAGCCAGAGTGTAGCTTTTATGCAAGGCTGTCATGCGCTCTGCACTGAAGCAACACTCCCCTTGAACCCAATGGGATTTGTCATGTTGGCTATTTTATAAAGAGTGAACAATTTGAGCCATATCGTTGTCAGGGACAGGGAGGTGATCAAAGTAGAATAACAGCTGTAATTGGGGTGGTGGGGAGGGGGGTGAGAACAGATGGAGAGTTTAAAATAAACCGCCTCCAAATGCCAGTTTTTTTCCCCCCAATGAGTGAGTGTTCATGTATGCGCCTTGCTGGACTTCTAAAAGCACCATTACAAATTCTTTATAACTAAGGAACCTTGGCCTGCAGTATTTCTCATTATAGGAAATATCTCCTGTAAATCTATAGGTAGTGAGAACAGAAGCATGAAAAGCCACAGCAGGAAGTTGTATTTCCCTCACACCACTAGGCTGAACAAAAGGTTTGAATTTGCTTCTATTTGATCACACACACCTCAAAGAGTCCCTTTCCCCAGTAGGCTCTATCAACTGGCAGTTTTACATGGCTTCAAGAATGCTCTCTAGGCCATTCCTGCAGGGAGAACACAGAAAGTCTTGCATACAAATGCAAACAAAATTGCTAAAGTGTTTGATCTGCAAAGGCACTCAGCAAAATCCCAGAGTAAACTGAAGGATTACCTGTGATGCCAAATTACATGCAAGTATGGTCATTAATAGTAATTACTATGATTCAACCAAAGTGGGAGTCAGAGAGACTATGATTTTAGGATAAATATGTTACCTCTGTGCCCTTTCATCAAATCTAAAAATGGCTTAGGGAAAATATAAAAAATCACAGAATCAATACAATTCATTACCAAGCTTAGTAATACAGCCGTCATTTTTTTTTGTATCCCATTTCCACAGCCATATATACTGTACTGTGTATATACCTGTGGCCTGAATGTTGTACTCCATGAATCAGAAGATATAAGACTCCACAAAGATATCAGACTCATGCAAAAATACACAATACTCTCATAAAGCTTTATGTTGTTCTTATTTCCCCCTTCCCTTTCTTTTTTAAAATACAGATTTAATATATTCATTCATTTGCAAAAAACCCCCCACACCTCTCTGTTCTAGAGTTACCTTTTCTTTCCTTCTAACTTTGATGGGACATGGTGGCGCTGTGGGCTAAACCGCAGAAGCCTCTGTGCTGCAGGGTCAGAAGACCAGCAGTCGTAAGATCGAATCCACGAAACGGAGTGAGCTCCCGTCGCTTGTCCAAGCTCCCGCCAACCTAGCGGTTCGAAAGCATGCAAATGCAAGTAGATTAATAGGGACCACCATGGTGGGAAGGTAACAGCGTTCGGTGTCTAAGTCGCACTGGCCATGTGACCACGGAAGATTGTCTTCAGACAAAACGCTGGCTCTATGGCTTGGAAACGGGGATGAGCACCGCCCCCTAGAGTCGAACACGACTGGACAAAAATTGTCAAGGGGAACCTTTACCTTTACCTAACTTTGATGCACAACCACATACACATCCTAAAAAGTGCCCTATGAATTTCTTTCTCCTGTAAGCAGGAATGGAGTGGTAACCTGGTCAAACCAGTCTCCGGTGCCTTTGATTGGATGGCTATCCAATTATTTGAGAATCCAAAGACAAAATCCTTGCAAAATATAAATCTGTCTGACATTCCACTCACTAAAGTAAATTGTACTTATTTTATGATGCAGACTAGCAACAATAACCAACATGCCCGGGCACATCTCTGGTTGCTTCTGGTAGCAGCCCTGTGTGGCGGGGTGAAGAACCTCAATAGCAACACCTATCCTCCCATGTGTTTTTCACATTCCACAACCATTAAACAAGCTGGCTGCATTACAGCAGGACAGGAAAACACCAAGGAAATTACTGTAATTGAATACTTCAAAGGAAAAGTATTGGAGAGTTCAGGAATAGAGAGTGCTTTTTTTATAGCAGCTGCCAGTTGTGTTATCACTCCACCAGCGATGGAATGTGCCGGCATGCAGACAGAAACAAAGGCAGCCATGACATTAGCCATTCTGAGGTAGTCACCTCAGGTGATAGAGCACTGAGAGAGGCTAATGTGTGGTTCCCTCTGACAGCCTCTGCTGCCTCAGGAGTGCTTTCTCCTCTTGGGACAGCTGCCACAGTGGTCAGTTTTCCAGTACTGCTGCATTGCATTGCCTAGCTCCAACACCCACTCCGCTGAAGGCACTGATGCCTACAAACCCATTTCTTTATGCTGCTACTGGGGAAGGAGGAGACAAGGAGCACTGTTAGGCAACCAGGTTGAATTGGATCTTATAATTGATTTATTTTAAATGCTGACTCTGAGTGGCCTTTTTACAGCCAAAGCAGATGGGAGGGATGGCCAGAGAAATTGTGGCACAGGCCATTTCTCTGGACATCCCTCCCATCTGCCTTGGCTCTGAGAGGACCCCACAAAATCAGGCAGAAGGGAAAGAGCCATCTTTGACTGGAGCTGTTTGCCATCCTGATCTTCTTTTCTCTCTTCATTCTCCTGCAGTTGAACTCAGGTAACCATGTGAAGGTAGCGCCTTCAGTGGTGGATGCAGCACATTCCTTACAGGGGTGGGCAAAGCAGGGAGGGTTATGAGGATAGCCATGTGAAAGTACCATTTTGTTTCCCACCTGAAGCACCAGAACAGCTCGGGCCAACACTGTTACTACAAATTGTTAAAAGGAGAAAAGAGAGAGAGAGAGAATCAACCTTGAAGTGGCTTTGCTTTAGTAGTAATTTGGTATAAGGAGGAAGGTCTACTCATATTAAATCAGGTCTATTAGCTACCTTGAACAGCCTGGCCAACTATAATTATATTTCCTTTCATGAACAGTCTTGAGAATCTTGGAAGTGCTCCTAATGCTGCAGACTTGCAGTTCAACACACAGTGAAGCACTGTCCGCACACTGACTTGAGAGTCAGCTTCACTGCTCTCAAGAGATTTCCTTCCTTCAAGGGAAATATGCAAAGAACTGGACACCATGTCTCTGAAAGTGTTGGGTTTTTGCTTGTTTTTAAAACTGAAGCATGCTTTCAAGAACCAAGATCAATGAAAAGGGCTGAAGAGATGAACCAGACGAAGACATCAAGATGTTCTGATTTTCTTTATCGGGAAGTGACCTTGTATCAAGAGCCTTAAGCCCTCTGAAGTAGAAAGATCAGTGGTTTTGCCTGCCATAATGAAAGAGACAGGCTTATCATAAGCCCTACCATCCTTCATTGGAAGAGATAGCAACTTAGCAGTGACAGTTTAGCTACTGTTTCCAAAAAGAATCTACTAGTTATGTAGTGCAGTCATTCATAGGCAGATTCTGCTTTAATTGTGATTGAAAAGTAAGTAATAATTTTATCTTAATTATGAATGAAAAGTAGAGGATTTTGTACAAATTACCAATATCAAATATCTGTTCGATTGCAGTGAGTTTTAGGGAAAGAAGGTTTTATCCCCTCTGAAACAGCCAGAATCCTATTGGTGATTTACATGTACATACTGTATGTGAAAATGCATAAGTTGTAGCACTGAATTGCTGCTAATTAACAAGGTGCTTGTTGCACTCCTTGTTGTGCACTGAGTCGTATAACAGGCATGCAACCAGGAATGCAACTGGCACCTCTGTAATGAATAAGGAAATTTCTACTGTGGAATGACATTGTCTCCACTCTCTTTATTCAACTGAGAGAAATAGTTTTAGTGGAGATTACAAGGAAATAGAAAATTCTGCATATCTTTGATAATAGTCTTTTCAGACTCAAACTTGACATCAGCTGCTCATCCATATGTTTTTATAGTGGAGAAAAGAAGACCAGCTGCATTTTAATAATTTAACAATAATTTAAAAAAATGGAAATGATCTCTTTGGTCATCTAATTGGAGCCTCTGAAAGCCAATATGAACATAGCAATGAAGTTATATGAATACAATTGAAAGGAACACCTCCCTCTCACTATTGTCATCCTAAGTCGTCTACAGTACTCTTGGATTCACGAGAATGGCTTCATTGGTACATACCACAATAGTGGGACTGTTCCTTGCACTTGTATTTCTATAATGTGATGTTCTTCCACCTAATTTTAACCTCACCTGCATCTGCATGTGCCACCCAAAGATCTGGATAAAAATAGTCATAAATAAAGCCCCAAGGAAAAGAGGGCCCACTGTGAAGGCCAAAATAATGACTTATGAAGGCAACTTTACCTTCTGTCAGTCTTCTATTTTTCTACCATGAAAAGCCTGCCAAGTTCAGTTATTTCAAACAAATATTGCCATGGAAACCTGAGCACACAGACCACTCATTGAATGCTTACTGGTCCTGTTTTCATGCATTGCTGAAATTAGAGATAGCCTATGAGGATCAGCATTCACACAGTTCCTACAAAGCCCCTTTATTTTAGTGATTTACTACAGTTCTAATTGTCCACAGATGGAAAAAGAGGAAAGACCATTAGCAAAAGTCATCTTTGGTTAACATTAAAACGTTATCTCTTTCTTGATCCATGTATGGCAAACTAAAGGATACATAACCAAAGGATTATGCATACCACTTGCACAGGGCCTTAGCTACACTCCAGAAACATGGTTTAATGGTCACTTCTTAGCCACAGTGAACCCTGCAAACTGTAGTGCTTTGACGGAACAATGTAATTCTCAACATTACAAAGCACAGTCAGGATTCTTCTGTAAAAACCATGGGAGCAAAATTTGTACGAAACCAATTCACATTCTCAATGTAGATCTATGACTGGTCTCAATCCACTACACTGGAAATAATATGCCCTCTTGTACAAATTTGGATTGATATTAATGGTTCCAGACTCCAATAAAACACACACATACACCAAACAGGAATTTCTTTTTTCCGGGGATGGGTTTCATATAGCCTGCAAGTTCCACAGGTCCAACTCTTTTTGTGGTCCTTGCAGTTGAACGGCTGCTCAATTATTCTGTCAACAATTGTTGTACCCATGTGGCAGAAGCAGAATCTCATCCAAAGTTACATTTTAGAACTCAGGTTCTGACAAAGTGAAGATAGGAATCAAGAGAAACAGCCATCACAGCATTTCCCACATTAGGTGGTCATCTCAATTCGTCTAAGGATATCTCCAGGGCTGATCACCCAACAAGATTCTTATGTTCCATATTAGAACCTTAGAGCTTTGGAAAAGTTACTTTTTTGGACTATAACTCCCTGAATCTCCCAACATCATGGCCTTGACAGTACTGGTTGAGGGTTTCGGGGAGCTGTAGTTCAAAGCTCAACTTTTCCAAGCTATGCTGCTGCCTCGCTCTTCCTCCTCAAATTTCAGAACAAATTTTAACATGGCGTAGAGTGAGTGCTGTTGTAAAAGCATAATAAAAAGCTACAGCTGTGCATACATCTGTTGAACCAGGGCCAGTTGGTGCTATCTCTTCATCAGTTCTGGGTGAGTACATTGTGTGGATGATATCAGCCACTGTGTGCACAGTTACATGCTTCTACAGTAAGAATAAACGAATGGCAGCTGCAACTTATGAAAGGGATATTTACACTGTCAGTGTAAGTGTCAAATAATATCGCTGCCCTGCCCCAATTATCATCTACATCAAACACCACCATGTAAAGTAAACTGTCACATATAGACTGACAACCCATAGAAGCATTGCCAGGATAACACATGAAGTTCTTACCTTGGAACAGTGAGAGGCAGAGTGTGCCACAGGTTGGGTTTTCAGAATATACGGTAGCTAAGTGGAAGCTTTCATCTGTGGCATGCATAAACTGTTGCAGGGCTGGGACGGGGTGTGCTGCCGCCTGCAGACCACAAAACAAAGCCCTGCTCCCCAAAGATGTGATCCAGATGCCTCTGTCCAATTGTTCATCCCAACTAGAATAGAAACACTGAATCAACTGCTGAATAACAAATGAATATTTATGGTTCAGTTGGGCTATTCTAGTTTGATTGGATTCAGGTCACAGTACTCAAAGACGGATAAGTTATTTTGATACTTGGGATGGACTATCTATCTATCTATCTATCTATCTATCTATCTATCTATCTATCTATCTATCTATCTATCTATCTATCTATCTATCTATCTATCTATCTATCTATCTATCTATCTATCTATCTATCTATCTATCTATCTATCTATCTATCTATCTATCTATCTATCTATCGTAACATCAGGCATAATGAAGTTGCAGGGATCATTTTTCAGTAATTGGCTAAATCTTATGGATTACTCACACCTTTTTCTCCATATAATAAATTCCAGCCACCTCCAGTTTTAAAGAATGAAACTGCAGCAGTGTACTGGAACAAGCAATTTAGCACAGATAAAACAAATGGATAAACAAAAAAGCAATGCCTTATAGAAATTGGAGTACCATCAACTGGCAATCTCAAAAGTACAAAAACTGCAAAGTACCAAATATTAAAGCAAGTGAGATCAGGTCCCCATATTAATTTCAGCAATGGGAGTTGTTCCCAAACCTTTTGTTCCCAATTTAAAACAATTGTCAATAACTGCTCATTTGCTTACTGAAACCCCCAAATTTGTGATTTTGCAAACATGTCATCTCACCTGGAAATGTTTAGAACTTGATTCCTAATTTTACTGAGGCCCAATGTGAGCAGAGCACTGGATTTCAGAGTACTCTGTTCCTAGAAAACCCCGGCAAAGATTGTCATGAGTCAGAATCAACTGACTGTTATATTAAATATACTCCAGTTTGTTCTGAAGTTAGCTATGCCCCATCTAATTTTACATATGTAAAATTATTATTCGCAATGACCAGATAGGCGGGGTATAAATGGAATAAATAAATAAATAAAATAAATATGCCCCAGATCTGAAACCATCTGTACAGATCCAAGATGAACTAGAAAACTAGAACACCTATATGTTTTCGCAGTGATGAAATTTTGCACACATGATATTAGGTGGCATAATAGACCTTATGGAGGAGAGTAAACCCGTCAAATTTCAGACAACTAGCTTACAGCTTTGCAGTGGGTACCTTTAAAGCTGCTTTTTAAAAATGTCTGGAGCAATTCATGCTTTGTCCAATTTGATTTGTGCTTGTGATACAAATCCATTTATAAATTTGCTGTATTTTGCTCTAGAACAAAATCTGGCCAATTTTATTTGGACCTTGTACTGTACAAACTAGTCCTAATCAGGATGATCCAGGTTCAAGTTTATCCAAATCTGGCACATAGCCATATTTTCCCACTTTTTAATATTTTCCTTGTTGGGAAAGCTTAAATAAAAATTTTATATAGTGCAGTAAGTGAAGGTTTTGCTGGATAGACATGATCAAGGATACAGTAACTCAGATTTTTTTTCTTTTGGGGGTGATTTTCTTACAGGCAGTTGATAGGTGTGGGGAAGAGATCAAGAATGAAAATGCTATAAAATGAGGAAAGTGGAGTAGTAGCTGCAATTCAAGCAAAAGGAGTCCTGTGGGATAGAAAATATTTTTGGGAAACAAATCCTTGGTGTGCAAGATTTAAAGGTCCCTAACCAGCCATGGTTCCATGTCTTTTTCTAGATGCGAATAATCTAAGTTTTCACTTATCTTAGTCACACTATATAAGCAATATTTCTAAAGTAAGGACATTCTAGTCCCCGAAGTATTCTTTCTTTCTTCAAGGTATTTTCTCTTCTTTTGGATGAAGCTTTTTGATGAGCAGGAATGCATAGAGAATAATGTCTTATGCTAAATTTGAGAGCTTTTCCCTCTGCATCTTCTTCAGGGATTAGAAAATTGACACTCTTTTTGGTACCTTATCTTTCAGGATTTCTCTAATGGCACCTGGGTCACGTTGAACTTCACAATCAGTCTTGTGTAAAAGTACCTGAAACGGAAATTAATTTTAGACTAATTTCAAGTCATAGTTTAGAATACCTTCTCTAATCCTACCACAGAAGTCTCTCAGAGAGGTGAAAGCTGCCTCACACTGAGGCAGAGTGTTCATCCATTTAGCCCTGTATTTTTAAAACTGTCAGGAGATCTCCCAGGTGTCTGGGTCAGGGGGAGGGATTCTTCCTTAACTCTACTTGAATATCCTTGGTGTCTCCCATCCAAACACTAACCAGGCCTGACTTTGGCTCAGCTTCCAAAGAACCAGGAGTAAACCAACAATATTCCAAAAATCAGACAAAAGTTGGTTTCTTCAGCTTGGTATAATAATAATTACCAAATTGGATGTTAGGTTTTTACCAACAGCTGGGAAAATGTACTTTCTACAGCTCCATGACAGTTTTTAAACCTGCGACTACCATTATGGCCACCATGATACCATAGCTTGACATAATCTCTCTGAAAGGAATGTTTTGACCAGTCTTTAAAAAGATAATTAATTTTTAAAATGTGTATGTCTATTTTATGGAGCTGGCAAGCTTTGCCTCTTTGTGCCAGTAATGAGAAGGAAAACAAAACTGATAACTCTGTCTCTGTATAGCACCTTCCTGAAAATTGTATCCAAACACTTCATGCCCACATACAATATTGTTATTTCTACTTAAGTGATAAGATATAACCCAAGGGTGTTTACACAGTAGTGTAGCTTGTGATAAGACTGTTGATTCTAGTATCAACATCAGTGTAAAGTGGTGCATCACATAACAGTATGTGCCAGATCAAACAACTAGCTAACAGCTTGTAATGTAAATATGTATTATACTGTACTATCTCCGAGGAGTTAGTCTTTGAGCCAGAGGTTTAGCAGGTTCTGAGCAGCCATCAAATTGCTTTTGCTTAATGCTGACAAGGCAACATGACTCAGGCTATATTAAGTGTGATGTACACCGCTTCCACTTTATGGGCTTAAAAAGAAATAGTCTGTGCTGTTAAGCTGACAGAGGTAAAGACAGACTAATAATATGATATTTTCTTCAAAGACATTAAATATAGTATTGTTGCTTTACTTCTTGTTCTGAATATGTAGTATAATTTTCTTTCTAGTCTGAAAGGTAAGCAAAGACAAATCAGTATCAGAACAATTACTTTTTAACTGTTGAAAATGCTATAAAATGTCCATCCTCTGTGTAATAAAAAAAAAACACAAAGCTTGTGGACAATTGAAAACCAGCAACAAAAGCATGGGGCTTTTAAATGAACTCCATCTGATTTTTAAAAACCCAAGATTCATTGCACTGTCAGAATTGTATATAGTTTTTTGCCAATGTACATAGGAAGTGTGAGTGTGTGCGCATAGGTACATACATAAACAGAGTATTAGGTTGCCTTTGGTTTTCTTACTGGGATTTGGGGTTGCCTTAAATGTGTCTCGTCTTAAGAATGTTTATATCAAGATATTCGTGAAGGCTTTCATGGCCGGGATCTAATGGTTGTTGTGGGTTTTTCGGGCTCTTTGGCTGTGTTCTGAAGGTTGCTCTTCCTAACGTTTCGCCAGTCTCTGTGGCCGGCATCTTCAGAGGACAACACTCTGTTGTGCTAAGGACAGGGGATAACTACACACAAAAGACCAGCTAATGACACCCATCAACCACAGGAACAGATAATCTCTTCTCCTTTGCACAACAATACACCCACAACAATACACACTAATCACCCATCTACAGAAAAAGACAAAGGCCTATCTCACAGCCATAAATACTGCACTCCCAAAGCCAACTACACCAGAGCACAGAGTGCTATCCTCTGAAGATGCCGGCCACAGAGACTGGCGAAACGTTAGGAAGAACAACCTTCAGAACACGGCCAAAGAGCCCGAGAAACCCACAACAACCATTTATATCAAGAATTGCCAAACAACTACCAAAACTCTTTGTAGCCAATCTCTCTCTCTGTTCTGAAAGAATGAAAGCATCCTTTCTTAACACGATGGCTACCAATTTTGGCAAACTATAATTCCCAACATCCTCAGCAGACAAAGCCAGTAAGGCTGATGGATTGTTATTCTGACACATACACTGGGCACCAGGCAGTGGGAGACAGAAAAAATAAAAATGCTCTGTCAGCTCAGTTTTAAAACCACAAGTATGTAAACAGCATAACTTATGGTCATATGGTCTGTCTTTAATATCCTGACAATCCAAAATTTCCCTTGTCATATACTATGTAGGTATGTTTTTCTGTATGTATGTATGTCTTTCTATATGTCTTTCTGTATGTATGTATGTACTAATATTAATATTAATATTAATACTAATGCTAATGTTAATACTAATACTATTTGAATAGAAGATTTACTGTGTTGACATCCAATTGCCTATCTTAAATCCAAAGTATGGACTGTAGAAATAATATTGCTCGAACCAAGAGCCCAATAATCAGTCCCCAAACCCTGCAAGGTCACTTGGTCAGCTTTTGATTACAGCTGCAGCTTTCGAGCTTGTTATTGTCCTATGTCTGTGGCAGGTCAATTGGGGGGAGTGCTTTAAACATCAGAGCATCTGATTGTGCAATTCCTAAATCAGTGTCATTGATTATTCACACTGCTGGACCGCTCAAAGCTGGGGAAGTAATTAGGGCTTTTTGTGTGGATTATCCACTGAGAAAAGGTCAAATAACTACAAACAGTGCCAGAAAACAGGAGCCACTAAGGACCTCAGCCTCCGTGATCGGTTAAGAAATGCTCAAGCAGGAGCTGGATAATGATGTGCTTATGCCAGGTTCTGCAGAATTTGATCATTCTGTCATAGAAATCCAATGAAGCATGAGTGATGGTTACTTTCTCCCCCTGGAAGCCTGCTTCAGGTCCCTGATGTCTATCAAACAAGTTTGTCACACTATCTTGACTGAGAAGAATTTAAAAGGCAGTTTTTGTTCCAAAGGGATGTGTGTGTGTGTGTGTGTGTGTGTGTGTGTGTGTGTGTGTGTGTGTGTGTGTGCGCGTGCGTGCGTGCGTGCGTGCGTGCGTGCGTGCGTGCGTGTGTCTTCCTTTTCTCAACATGCAGACTGGTTTAGCCATCTCTATATCCTCCCTCCTGCTTCTTTTTAGCTGTCTCTCTCACCTCCTTCCTGCCTTTCTGCTGTGTGTTTTGGTCCACCTTCACTCTAGTTCATGAGCTGCTTTAATCCAAATATCTGTTTCCAATGGTCATCTGGAAAAAGCATCAGTGACTATAAACAATGCTCCCTCCTTCACTGAAATGTAATATCAATGACTGGGAATGTGTAACAGAATCTCTCCTACAGCCGCTCTCAATCCAGATGTGGTGGAATGCAATTCCTATCATCCCCAACAGTCATGCCTGAGGATGATGGCAGCTACAGCCCAATACATCTGCAGACCACAAGGCTAGAAAGACTTGCACTAATAGTTTTCAACATTTACATAACCTGTCATCAGACTTCTTTATATAATTCATACACAGACATATATAGACACACAAACACAGAAAATTCATATTCACCCATTTTGGTTTCATCACCGTGTTTGAAACAAGCATTTTGCTTCTTAAATACTATCACTGCCTTGAATTATGCTTTGCAAATTTTATTTAGTACATTTATGTCCTGCCAATAAGGTCAAAGTGGTATAAATTTCTCTGTTCATCCTTTTTATTTTCACAACCACCTTGCTAGGTAAGGAGTGACTGGCCCAAGGTTATCCAGGAAGTTTTACATAGATTGCAGATAAGAATCCAGGTCTCCTGAGTCCTAGTCCAATACTGAAGTCAAGACAGGGCCTTTCCTGTCAAGGAATCTTTGCTCCTTTGTCTATTATTGGTATCTTCACCTGGTCATGGGACATGTTGAAATTTAGAGGACAAGTATTTGCACTCCTTCTGTCTTAAGCAGTGGATTTGGATGCATAACTCACACTGAAATAAATCTGCTAGTGTGAAAATGTCGTCAACCTTCACTTTCTTCTCTCTCTCTCTCTTTTCTCCTTGAATTTTACCAGCACTGCAACTGCTATGTCATTTTGGCTATGAGGTGGCATAGAAGTACCATAACGATGCAAAGAGACTTCATAAATGGTTTTCTATTTTAATTAATACTGGCGGACTAAGTACAGAATTATCCTGTGTTTTTAAAAGGAGTTACAATTCTTAAATAGGATGAACTGCACTGAAAAAAGCATAATGAGCCTTACTTGTTGAAATTGGAAATGAACGTGCAGACATGCCGCATGAACATACTTTTGAAGCTGTCTAACTTATCAAATTTGTCAGCAATTAAAACATTAAAATTAAAGCACCCTTGGTTCTGCTGGCTTGGAATGTGGGAGCTGCCGTTCAACACATTTGGAGGACCCCAGTTTGAGAAGGCCATGCTAGATGATGCAGCAAAAGGCTATAAACCAACATTATGCATGTCTGACCAATTGTAAAAGTCTGCGGAGATTTCTTCTTCGAAGGTCCCAACGATTTTTACAGAACTGTTATGGTATAACTGCTCCACATGAGGCAAAGTCCAAAGAAACAAAACAAGACAAAAACATGTGGCATCTTAAAGACTAACTTTAATGTGAACTTTCGCTGAGACATCCACATTGGCAGACATATGGAAACAGAAACGTGAAGTATATATTTCTCTAGAAGTACCAGATTCTGCATTGTTTGCTTTCTCACCACAGGGATGAAAGAAAGCATCATCTGATCTGTTCATTTCTGTTTCCTTGCTTTTTTGCACTCTTTTGTCTTTGCTGAAGGCTTCCTTTATTTGTTCCAAGGCATGTTCCAGGGTAGTATTTAACACTATGCACTTCCAAGGTCAAGATAGTGTTCTCAGAGACTCCTGAACAGAAGCCTTCAATTAAGTGAGAAATAAATCTAAAAACTGATCCAGCAAGAAAGTGGATTTATTTTCCCCCTAAGTTTCCAAAGATTTCCTGGGGAGAAGCAGATTTCAAAGATGAGGCTTTTATTGTGCAGTTTGAGAGCATATCCCAGTAAACAACACTCTCCTTTGCGATGAACTATTAATAGTGGGGCAGAACTGTTCTCCTGACTGGAAGAATCTAGCCTGGACTAGTTCAGAGAAGGTAAAATTTCCTTTGCAATCTATTGCTCAAACAGAGCTTGGAATGTTACTTTTTAAAAAATGATTAATTGCAGCCATAATTGTAGTGCCTAAAAAGTTGTTAATTATTATCACAGATACATTTTTTTTTAAAAAAATAATGCTTCTATTTCTCATAACTAACAAAAAATAGTTCATTTTTAGTCATCATTTTAAACACACACACATACATACACATGCTTGAATATTGGAAGCATTTGTATACTTGTGATACAAAACACAAATCCCTCCATTTATCTCCTTATTATGTTTCAATCCAAGCTTGGCTGAAATAGGAATGCCATATAACTCAGTGCTTCTGCTCTTTGCCAGCACAGGAGCAGGCACTGTCCCTTAAAAGCAATGACTGGATAGTTTGCTGAGTACTGTACCTGCAGGATTTGATTAAGGAGGCAGGACAATAGCAACAACAAACGATTCTGTTTGAACCATCCAGATCACTCTTTATGTTGGCTCTCCAAGTTTGCAATCTTCGTTTTGGAGCATAAACAACTGCAGCTCTCAAGGCTGCATTGGGACAGAATGATTTTTGAACTTCTCTGTTTCTCAAGTATTGTATCTGTTTTCCAGCTTTTGTAACGCCCAGCCTGATGAAGAGTTTGGAAGAACTGGAAATATTGCTCCCCTTTTTTTCGTTTTGTCAATATTTCAGTGCCTTGGTTCTGGGATTACCCAACTCTGCTAACAGATAGGGCCGTGGTAGGCTTATTTTAAACTTGGATCTGTCCCAATGAAAAGAGACAATAATTTAAGAGACTAAAGGTATGATCAGATAGTGACATAAATATCACAATGGGAAGGGGTGCTTTGAGGGTGAAGTATATAAAGGAATCTTTAGAGCATCCCTTCCATCCAAGTGTGATTTGATCCTGATCACTCCAGCCTGCTCCAAATAAAGAACAGCTCTGCTAGTCAACCAAAAAGATCCAGGACTGAGCACAGGATCTGGCTGGTTTGTGATCATGTGTATGTTGTCCGGTCGCTGGCAAGCACAGTAAACCAGACCATGCTGTTTGTGCTCCAAAAAGTGATTTAAATAATGGTCTAATCACACCCAGAGGGAGATGAATCCTCATGTAATGAAGAGAAAATCTTCACATTCCTGCAAACCTTGCAAAATATACTTTTTCGAAATAAAATTCCCAGAGCCCTCTTGCCAGTCGCATGGCCATGTTAGCTGAGGATTCTCTGCAACTATAGGCCTCAAACTAAACTTTTCCAGGCTTTGTCACTTTGCTTTCAAAATCAGGCCACCTTATTCCCAGTGTATTTGTAGTGTGACAAATTTCAGTTTAAACAAATCGTTCCAATATACACCAGAATTTATAGTTTATAGATCTTGTTCCTTTGTGATACGGACTGGTCTCTATCTTGCAATGGTGAAAATGCCATTGCTATTTTAAATGGAGTTCTTCTATTGCAGCAGATATATTCTATGCTATTATATATGCATGAAAGTACTGCTTCTATTACACGCTTCTTAGCACCTGTAACTTTCCCATCAAAAAATCTGCATTCTGCCATACTACATACTAAGTTTTCTTCCTCTGGCCAACCCAAGCACGGACCTGGAGAGGAGGTACCCCGCCAATGTACACTTTTAAAAACACAAAGCAATGATGTATTCAATTAGGTTAGGAATAAAATTTCTTGGCTTCCTAACAATAAACCTTTTTGTAACATTGACATCACATATTCACTGAGGAAATAATACATGTCATTCCGGCTGTTGTAGATTGCTAAGGGAAACATGCAATTCTGGAGGTTTCAACAGTCCTGTGAAATCCTGCAACCGCGTAAGTGTACAAATTAGAAAAGGATGTACTATGTGACTAATGATGCCTCCTGGGATACCTGCGCAGCTTATGTTTACTATTATGATCATAAAGTGCATTTAAGCGGCAGGAGCCAAAAAGAAAGGTCCGAGCAAAATGAAAGCACCTCTTGGTTCATTAGATGTCACTGAAATTTAAGCTCAAAAAGCATTTTCCTTTCTTTTCGGTGTTGTTCCTCATGTTTCTGGAATTCTGGTGATTAGGCGCCTAATAAAAGTCGCATAGATCATGAGAACATAATCTACAGTTCCTGTAAAACACATTTACACCTCACCATCTGTAGAAGCACCACAATCTGACTAGCCATATAATTCGTCCCAGATGGCACTCCCCTCCTTCCATGAAGCTTTCTAGAGGAGCTACTGTTCATGTTTTATTTTTCAAAGCTGTATCCTCTGTAAACCTGAGAGTAACCCGCGAGAGATGAGCATTCTTTTTTTTTAAAGACACACTTCCTGCTAATTCTGAGTATATTTGGTTGAAATAAATAGAGTTTACATCAGTTAAGTCCCACTGCATTATTTTCACCATGATTTAGGCCTCTTGGCTAAATTTCTACAGATTCAGCAAGGGAGACACATTAGTCTGTTTCAGCAACAACAAAAAGAAAGGTCCAGTGGCACCTTCAAGACTAACCAAAAAAGTGAAAGTGTCTGAAGAATTTGGTTAAAATCCGTGAAAGCCGACACTGAAATAGATTTGTTGGTTTAAAATGTGTCACAATACTTTTGTTTTTGATTTTTTTTTTTGTTCCTTCTCTAGATTGTGTTCCTATAAGGGTTGGACACTATGAAATGAATCCAAATTAACCTACTTTAGAGCCAATAAGTTCTGTCTCACTCCCAGTAAGGCTCTGCAAAAAGTGTTCATTGATTTTGTCTGACTCCTAGAGAACTTCCTACACTGATACAGGTTGATAGAGCGAGGCAGAGGCTATGTGTGTGCTTGCTGTGGGTGTTGCCCGAGCTGCCCTCATCCTATTTGCTTTTACTATTTTGGAATGTTTTGTTATTTAGTTTAGTAGTTTGTTATTTTAGTAGGAATGTCCTGTTTACCCTTTCCTAAGAGTCCCAGATAAAGTTTGTTACCTTCCTACTTCATTTTTGTCTCTGTGCCAAACATTTTCTCTTGCCTTCTAGGTTTAAAAACAGGACTGTTTGGAATGGGATATTACAATGTTTTTCTTTCTTTTTTCCCCCCTCACAAGCCTCAATTGCTGCCCTCTTTGAAGAGATATATAGCACTATACAAAATGGATAAAATAAGCTGCTTGAGGAGTGATCTACCTGCTCTGAACAACTGTGTTTGTTTACTACCCCCTGTAATACCCTGAAGAGAAATAAAAAAACCCAAATCAACCATAATGAATGATGAAAAAAGAAAACATAAACATACTGTATATCCATGTGGGGGGAAACAGCTGCAGACTCTTCTTGAACCTAACAGTTTGATGGTTGCATTTTCCAGTACAATGTTGTGATTTCCTGCCGAGGATTTGATGGGCTATAAGCAGCGGGAGGCGGTCACTGAGGCAAAAGGCTAGTGTGCAAGAAGATGGAGCTGATTGTGCAGTTTCTCTCCCCATAACTATCATGTGCATTCATAAATATTTTACAAGTCCAGCTTTCCAACTGCTAAATTTTACTGCCACATTAATGCGACTTGCAAATTTACAACATGGGCATTTGAGGGCTGTGAGCATTGAATCCATGAGAATGATGTCAGTAAAAATTTGTTCGTTATGAAGTGGTATCCCTTGTACTGCAAACATGGATGTAATATATACATCTCACAGCTGTGTTTCTAGTATAATGTTAGAATTCATCAGGTCCTAATTCCATTGAAAAGCATCATAAATATTTCCCATACAACACATTCCGTATTGCTCGGCAGTATTTTCACGTCTGAAAATCGCATGGGAAGCATTGTCCAAGATTTGCATAGAATGCGGAGTACTTTCTAAGACTATGTTTTGTTTGTTGCCAGCAGTTTTCGAATGTTTCGAAATGATAGTCATATAAATTGAATGGCTCTATGAACATGGCACCATAATTCAAAATGGGAAATTATTACCAGAAAATGAAATCTTTTCAACTTCTGCTCAGTAGCATTGATTAAAAGACTTTGGAAAAGCAGAGCCGGGGAAACTGAACCACCACAATTCCTGTGCCAAGCACCCACACAAGAAAGGGCCTAAAATAAATCTCAGACCTCTCCCAAATACTGTACACTTTAAATGGTTTTGAGAGTGTGATTGGCCATTTTTTGTGTTTGTTTGTTTTTGTTTTTCAATGAGGGACTCTTAGGCTCTTTTGGGGGCTGTTCTTGGGACCTTGGCCACTTGCCCATAGGCTGCAGAATAACCACCTGTCTAGAATAGACACTTGTGTTCTTTTTGAGAACAAGAAGAAACAAAACAACAGTTGATTTTCCATTTCTGAAAATATATACAATCTTGCTTTTACTCAGAGCTGTCTCTGATCTTGTGGGTGGAGGATGGGGAAGCATACTCTATTTGAGAGAGAAATGCAAGCAGAAAATGGAGGAAAGACTACACAACCTTTGTATTAACAACGAGATAAGTTTGGATTCTGTACTAGGTTCTAAAAAAAGTTGTTAGAGGCCAAATTATCAGCTTCCCCTTGTCAATGGATGCTTCTATTAATTAACTCTCAGAGAAAACTATCATATCAAGACCAGTTGCCCTGCCTCTGAGACTTGTCTTCCTACTTGGACATCTAAGGAATTAGAATTATTCCCTGTTGTTTGAGGTGGTGTCCTGAGATCTGGGTAACTTTACCTGATAGACATGATGAATCCCAAGCCGGAATTAAGATTGCCGGAAGAAATATCAACAACCTCCGATATGCAAATGATACCACTCTGATGGCAGAAAGTGAGAAGGAATTAAAGAACCTCTTAATGAGAGTGAAAGAGGAGAGTGCCGAAAATGGTCTGAAGCTCAACATCAAAAAAACTAAGATCATGGCCACGGGCCCCATCACCTCCTGGCAAATAGAAGGGGAAGATATGGAGGTAGTGACAGATTTCACTTTCTTGGGCTCCATGATCACTGCAGATGGTGATACCAGCCACAAAAGTAAAAGATGCCTGCTTCTTGGGAGGAAAGCGATGACAAACCTCAACACCATCTTAAAAAGCAGAGACATCACCTTGCCGACAAAGGCCTGCATAGTAAAAGCTATGGTTTTTCCAGTAGTGATGTATGGAAGTGAGAGCTGGACCATAAGGAAGGCTGACCGCTGAAGAATTGATGCTTTTGAATTTGTGGTGCTGGAGGAGACTCTTGAGAGTCCCCTGGACTGCAAAGAGAACTAACCTATCCATTCTGAAAGAAATCAACCCTGAGTGCTCACTGGAAGGACAGATCCTGAAGCTGAGGCTCCAATACTTTGGCCATCTCATGAGAAGAGAAGACTCCCTGGAAAAAACCCTGATGTTAGGAAAATGTGAGGGCAAGAGGAGAAGGGGACGACAGAGGACAAGATGGTTGGACAGTGTCATTGAAGCGACCAACATGAATTTGACCCAACTCTGGGAGGCAGTGGAAGACAGGAGGGCCTGGCATGCTCTGGTCCATGGGGTCACGAAGAGTCGGACACGACTTAACAACTAAACAACAACAACAACCTGATAGAAGGTAACTGAATGTCTGTAAACCCCTCCTCCTTCATTTCATTTCAAGATTCTGTTTATGAATACAGCTTGATTTCAGCATTGTGGTTCTTTTTCTTTTCCTATCCTACCATCAACATGCTTTTAAGAATATTTTACCTCATGATGCACTCAGAAGATAGTTAAAGCTTCTAATTTTTATGTTTTTTGCTTTTGAGTAGGCCTAATAAAGATATTACTGTGTTTCCCCAAAAATAAGACAGGGTCTTATATTAATTTTTGGCCCAAAAACTGCATTAGGGCTTATTTTCAGGGAATGTTATATTTTTTCATGTACAACCATCTACATTTATTCAAATACTGTCAAGTCCTCTTCTTCTGGTTGCTGCACAAGGGTGGAGGGCAGGGTTTCACTTAACTGGGGCTCATTTATGGGGTAGGACTTATATTACGAGCATCCTGAAAAATCATACTAGGTCTTATTTTCAGGTGAGGTCTTATTTTCAGGGAAACAGGGTAATATGGATTTTTATTGTCCCCATACCCACCCTTAAGGGCAAAACACATCCATTTTTCTGTGACTTACACCAATGAACCTTTTCTTCTAGGATTTCTTCCTGATATGAAAAGCATTGTTCATATGCATTTCTTCACATGAACCATTTCTGCGTATTCCAAAACTCGGTACCTAGCAGGTGCGGTATTTCTCATGTTGAAAGAGGCATACCACACAGTTCAACTGCAGGCCGACGCATTGGCCTTGTACTGCCTTGTGCTGTTTTTTTTTTTGGGGGGGTGTCATGGGTTTGGGGGGGTAGATGAAAGGAGAAGATGAAAGTATGTTTTGCCATGCAGACCAATGAGTTGCAGTTATCAGATTTCAAAAAAGTAACTTCAAAGTAACAATCTTTGCTATTTGTGTGAAATGTGAAAATAAAAAGGTGTTTCAAATTCTAACTAATTACATTGGTGCTTTGAATCAGCAAGAATAGCCAATTACTTTGAAAGTAACTTTCCAACTCTGTATCTTAAAAGAGGTTTTAAGGTGTACAAGCTGTCAAAACTATGATATGTTTAGCATTCGGCTCCCATATCTTTCCTTATTTATATTGGCAATTATATCTAAATTTATATATGAGCCTCGTGGCGCAGTGGTTAAAACGCTGTACTGCAGCTAAAACTGTGCTCACGACCTGGGGTTCAAATCCCAGGTAGCCATCTCAAGGTTGACTCAGCCTTCCATCCTTCCGAGGTCGGTAAAATGAGTACCCAGCTTGCTGGGGGGGCAATGTGTAGCCTGTATAATTAAATTGTAAACCGTCCGGAGAGCGCTTGTAGCGCTATGGGGCGGTATATAAGTCCAATTAATAATAATAATAATAATAATAATAATAATAATAATAATAATAATAATAATAATAATAATAATAATAATAATAATAATAATAATAATAATAATAATAATAATAATAATAATAATATATTCCTTTGAGAAGAACAATTTGAATTCAAATGTTCTTTCCTCTTCCCCCCCTCCCAAATGGGCCACTGGTAAACAAGATATGCTTTCAAATGTGCAACCCAATGAGTGTGGTCAAGGATGGTGATGCTCTGTACACTTGGATCCATCTGGACTTTCCACCGAATTGAATGAAATGCAGATGGGCCATTATTGCTAAAATGAATAGCTAAATGTGATTTTTCTCTATTAGCATTAGATTCTCTAGAACAGAATGTAGGTTCACACAGGGCAGTGGTCAATGCTTCTTGGAGGGGTCATAGAACACTCTGAGAATCTTATGAAAGCTATAGACTCCCTCCCAGAAAAATGTATATAAATACATGTATGGAGAAATGTGCATACATTTTAAAACAATTTGTACTCAGATTACAGATGTCCCAAAAGCCCACCAACAAGTCAATGGACCACGGGTTAAGGACCTCTGATGTAGAGTGGAGATTTGGGATGTGTACCTGATCAAAAAATGTACACATTTCCCCCTCAACCCAATAAATCTTTCTCTCAATGCATTTTCAGATATTTGGATAAAGTGTTTATGTGGTGTAACTTTATTTTATTAATTAAGCATTACTAAATTGGGGAGTAGCTGACACAAAAAGGCCACCTAAGTCTAAGAAAAATCACATCTGGTAAGAGAGAGCATTTAGCCTAAGTACATGGAATCTTAAATCAGTCAAAGGGGATTATTTACTTCTGTCATAAATCAGTAATGATAGCACCATTATACATAATGGTCTGTGGTTTCCTCTGGTCAGCAAAGAGAGGAGCAATGGTAGTAAATAAGCATATGTGTGTGCAGTAATATCTTCAGCATACATCTTTATATGCTTTGTAACATTAGGTGAAAATAACAATCTGGTATGCTTGGAATTGTGTTGTGTGATTACCAGGAATTTCAGTGTGTAAGTGAAAGACAAACAACAATGATAAACAACCGCCCACTGTTATCTTTTAATATTAATCTTCTTAACTACATTTTATTAATATCCTTATTCCATTCATTCTCACAATAGGATTGTAAAGTAGGGTATTCATATTCCCATTTTACAGGAGAAAAACAAAATCTGAAGAGCGTTAAGATTTGCTAACTAGTTTTGAAACATGCATTTGTAAATGCTAATCTTAGTGAATCTGTAATCTACAGAAATATAAGAGGTTTGATTACATAAATGTTCTGAGTTGTACAAAAGCTTGCTTATAGGAGAAAAAAAATCATTATTGCCAGTCTGCAACCTTGTGGCTCATCAGCTTAGAGCACGTTTACTAGTCCTGCCTCACTCACTTGCCTTTTTATTTTTGTTAATTTGGCAAGATCATTTATATTACTTTTTTAAAACTTACATACTGTATATGAAGTGCTTTACAATTTATCTTAGTCAACCTTAGAATAGCTCCCATGATGACATTCTTTTTACATTCAGCAGAGCCCAAGTCTGAGAAGAAGCTGCTGCTAGTCCGAAGCTATCCTTGGCTTTCCTTGGTTGAAGCATTGTGTCGAAGCAGTCCGCACAGTACACCACGCTGATATTTGCTGCATGCAGCAATATGAGATCACCATCCAGTTCCATACATTTGAAGCCAACTAGACTGGTAGCTAACACCAGTGATGGGAGAGTGCCCTCACTGTATCTGCTTTAGAAGATGCAGGACAGGGCTTGTGGCATGTAAAACTCCAGTGCTTTCCCATTTCCAGAAATCTTCCAGAATCCACTGACCATGCAGGCTGAAATATTCTGGGATTTGTAGTCCAAAAAGTAAAATTCCTAACTCCTAGCCACCACTCTTCAATCCCCATCCCCTTAATCCACAAACTGGTAGATTTGTACATACACCACTATATTGAACAAAATCCCACATTTACCAGACATTGTTTCTTATGATTTTTTCCGTGGGAGTAGCTGTGTTAAAAATACAATGCACCTTGTGATGTCTTAAAGTCTAACAAGTTTTATCTAGCATAGGTTTTCATGGATGGCAGCCCACCTGAACAGATGCATGGAGTGAAGCCTCAGTAGGCAGACACAGATGGGTTGTTAAGTACCAGCTTAGGGCAACCTTAATAGGGCTTTTGATGTGAGATAAAACTGATTTATCATTCCTGCTCCCCAGTGAATTTCCATGGTTGAGTGGGGATTTGAACCCATCTCTCTGGAGATTTAATCCAATACTGTACTCTATCCACCACACCACACCGGCTTTCAAACATACAAGTGAGGGTGTGTGTGAGAGTGTGAAAATGTAGCAGAAATGCAAAAGTTGCCAAAATGGTAATGACCTTTGTAGCAGTTACTAAGGGTTCTTCAACAATCATTTGTACATGGCAAGTACTTCCAAGCAGAGATAAGCCGATTAACACATGTATGGCAAAGAAAAATCTTTATCCAAGCTCAGTGTGAGAGATGAGAGATGAGCAGTTGCTGAGAGATTGAAACTAGAGAACAAGAATGTGGAAAAACAGGAGGAGAGAAAATTGACCAATCAGTTTTAATAAAACATACCAAATTTGGATAGTATTGCAGGCAATCTTGCATAAATAGGCTCAGCAACAAATTTAGTGAGACAATTTCTTTTTTCATCCCTGCTCAAGCTACAGGTGATAAAATTGAACCATCTAATGTATCTTTGTTTAGATGTTTTCTTCTGAAATTCTGTTCTCTAAGGATGGAAGATTGACATGTTGCTTTTTCTTTCTGTTTTAATATCACTGTCCCTGATGTCAGACTACTGCTTCTTTATTTTATTTTATTTTATTGATTGCATAATTGATTGACTGAATGTAGTCTGGCCTATTCTATATAAAATGCTGTGGGATATTGCTAGCAAAAGATGACATAAACTGGATGTTGACTAGGTGTCTTATAGAATTGCATATTACATCACCTGGTATTATGTACCATAATAGTATTCCTATTGCAGTGACAGGGACAGATTTGGTATCTGGATCTGCCATTTGATCTAGTTCCTGTTTCAATATCTCTGTTGTAGAATCTGTGGTTTCTGGTGAATAATTATTACATTGTCTGGGTCTAAGCAAAAGCCCTCCCTTCAAAGCCTATGAGTGAGAAATGTCACTGTGCAGAGCAAGCCATAGATCACTGGTGATACGTTTGAGTGGTTTCAGCTAAGGCAGAAGGTGTCAACATGTGCTATTCTTTTGTTATCTATTGGTTCTTCCTTTAGAAAATTGTTTCTGGGCCCAATCTGGCCTTGATGATCTGTTTTGTCACTTATTGCAGTCAGCCTGACAATTGCCTTATCTGAATACTTCATTTGGGAGTCTCTGTCTGATGGGATGGAGCAGAGCCAATTGTCTCAGGAGGCTTAGCTGTACCCAGTGCATTTTGTAATATTATTGAAGAAGAAGCCAGATTCATTTGACTTGCAAGCCTGTCAGACAGCTTCCAGTATAAGGTGGTTCTTTGCCATCCATCATCTAGGTCAGTGGCAGTGAACCTTTTTGGGCTCACATGCCCAAACTGAAAACAACAACAACAACAAACCAGAGGGTGGCGTGCTGCGGTAGTGGAACCGGAAGTGGCGACAGAAGGGGGAATCCCGGACACAAAGGTGCTTCAAGGCCCCACTCCGGATCTGCCGCCAGTGCAAGTGGCTCCAGATCTGCCTGTCAAAGCGCCAGCACCACGGCTGCAGCTGTCTCCTGAGGCTTGGCTGCCGGGGGGGGGGAGTAGCGATCCAGTGACCTATGGCCAGCTGTGCCATAGGTTTGCCTTCGCTGATCTAGGTGAATGGTTCCAACTTGAGTCCCCAGATGTTCTTGGAGTACAGCCCCCAGAAATCCTGGCCAGCACAGCTAGTGGTGAAGGCTTCTGGAAGTTATAGCCCAAGAACATCTGGGGATCCAAGGTTTGGAACCACTGATTTAGGTATACAGTTGTGTCTAATATATGGAAATGTCAAATGGAATATTCTGGTGAGTGAGGTGGAAGTTGTTAAATTTCTGGTGAAGTTTCATTAATGGCTCTTTTCCATGATAAAAAAGAAGCATTTCCTGGGGAAGCATTTTAACAAGAGTAATCCAGTGAAACACTGAAGAAACTAAGTGCTGTATGTTGAACCTGAAAACCAGTTGAAATGTACATCTTGACTGAGAAATGTCTCCAATAGCATACCACTTACTATTGCTTCCCATCATCTCATAATGAGGGTGTAGTTCTCTTAGGTCATGGAAGGAAGTAGGTTTTGGCTAGGATGTCTTTTCAAGCAGCCCTCTATGTACAGTAGTGTGCTTGTAAAATTGGGGCATGGGATGGTCTGCAAAACATAAGTGAAGCAGGAAAGAATGTTCCAATGAGAGTTTTACTCTTCCCACTCCCACACATCTGGATATTTTGAAACTCACAATTGTTCAATTTCATTTATGAAGGCATCTATGAATGTGGATAAGTTCTTAACAAAAAAAGAGTAACCAAACAAACTTTGGATCTCTTTGCATGACCAAGTGTGATAGATACAGTGCTTCCTTGTATAGGGAAGACTGTATTTGCTTGCCATAGTGTTCTTAAAGCTGAGGAAACTGTGGATGAGGAAGGAAGAGAGAGGGAGAGAGACTAACTTAATTCAGGACCACTAAAATGTCTTAATATACTGTACAGGGATTAACAACCATCTGACTGAAGGAACAAATCTCTCTATTTCACTTTTCCCACATTCATCTCTTTTTAATATCAAGGTTTTGTCAATTAATTAGTAACAATACATGGGGGGGGGGGAATTCTAGTCTTTGAAACAAAAAAAGTAAAACAAAAGAAGTCACTTTTCCAGAATTCTTTCAGGACTCCTGGAAAAAAAAACACCACCTTGTGTCCCATTGGGGTGGGGTGGAGTGGAAATTGTGTTTTTTTTTTTAATGAACAAGAAGAATTCTTACCCCAGAAAAAGGACCAAATATATATAAATGAACTGTCTGTTATATATATACTCTACAACTAGAAAACTTGGGAAGTGTCAGAATTGACTCAGTGGCATATAAATATTATATATTTATCACTGAGTCAATTCTGACACTTCCCAAGGTTTCTAGTTGTAGAGTACTCAGAAGTGTTTTGCCATTCATATTTTCAGGGGTTTCTCTGGGACTGTGCAGCTTCTCATAGCCACAGGAACTGTCTGTTTTCCTAGGAGGCACTGTGGAGAATTTAACTCTTAACCATTGCTCAGGTGCCCCAACTCACTGAGCTATTCAGCCAGATAACAGGAAAGAATAAGAGATGTCTTACATCAACAGATTTCTTGGCAAAAAAAGTAATAGTTTCTATTGAATTGTATACCATGTATATCCATAATGCAATACATCTGAAAAATGCTAGATTAGCAAAAATGAGAATTTAAATTGAAATAGTATTGATATTAATCTTCCTCCAGAATTACACAATATATAAGGAGGCATCCAGATTTCCCTCTGCGTAACAGAAATGTTAATTAGCAGAAAACTCTGTCCCATTAAAACAATTAATTATGGTTATGCACTGGATAGCCACGTACAATGTTTCACATGTAATGCACAATTTCTGATTAGAGTATTTTTGATTACATCTCTTTAAAGCATAGCATAAGAAAATGATGGACCTAATCCTACTTCCACTGAGGTCAATGGGAACTTTGCCATTGTCTTTTATTAAAGAGAAATCTGGCTTCATGACATAGGAGCTGCATTCATATTTATTAATTAATGTAATGAATGAATGACAGGAAGCACTAAACTTAAAAGCAATATGGAAGGCAATATTGCTTTCATTACAGATAACTGCAATGATGAAGTCTGTGTCATTCTGAATTGTAATGCATGTATCAACATAACCTAATGTCTGAAAGTTGATTTTGTCTCTTAACTGCAGTTGAAGTGGCTGATTTTTTTATCTCTGGAAAGCCCTAAATGGCTTAAGATCTTGACAGTTTGAGAAGGGCAACTGTACTTAATAGATGGGCCAATGAAAGTCTTCTTGATGTCCTCTCCAGTAACTGATTCAGAACCCATGGGTCCACAGACTGATTTTGCTATGCAGCTTGGCTTACCTGCCAACCATTACAAAACACATATGTTAAAAATGGCCAAAACTAACATTTTAGTAATGATGATCATCAGTACAATAAAGACAGGCATACTCTGTGGGTCCATGAGCCCATCTGGCATTCCAAATAAATGTCAACCACATCACCACAAATGGCTACTTTGAGGTATGCACTAATCACAAAACAGGAACCCTAAAGGCATGCCTATACACAACTCATATAGAAGCAACCCCAAATTAAACAAAACAAAACAAGACACAAAGCAAACAAACAAAACCCCTCAATTTTCAGGGGGATTTTTTTTTTAAAAATTGTTAAATGAAGTTCAGCTTGGAGGAGAATGTCTGGATACTGAAATGCCTTTGAAAACTTTCCCCTCTTTTCCTTATAAATACGTTACCAAAAATTCTGCCATACATAGACTAAAATTTGGTACTGGGTGCTGTTCTATCTAAAGCAAGAGATAAAATTGCATTGGAGCTATATTAGGTTGGCAGGCAGTCAATTGACTATCATTGTTTTAGACCCTGGTTTCATTCCCTTTGGATGCTCTTCCACATAAATCCTAGCTTCTCAGCACTTACTTTTAATCCATATTAATACTGCAGTAGAAATAGATAGCAGTTTTCCGAAACAGAACTGAAATTCAAAGTGACTTTCCTGTTAATGGAAGAACTCCTTCTGTGAGTTGTTTTTTTTTTTTTTTGGTTCATTAATGTTTTCTAATTGCCTTGAACCTTTTAATTCATGGCCTGGAAATTTTCCCTGTGTTTGTAATGTGACCCAGATCAGAGCCAGAGGGAAGATAAGAGAGAGAAGTTTGACTTAGAGCCTGCTTCTTCAATCCAAAGCTTGGAAATGTTGCCTCAGCTTGGTGTCTCCCATATGTGCTGGGTTGAAATAGCCAATTTCTTAGTTAGCATGGCTACCAGATTTGAGGAGATGTAGACTAGCACATCTGGAGGGCACTGGTTTGGGGGGGGGGGGCTGATCCAGAACAGTCAGACAAAGGCTGTGATTACATGGTCAAATACTGCATGATTTGCTCCACTTATAAAATGGGTATATGTGAAGTAATTTTTACTGACCACGTCACAAAGGCTGATTTGAATAAGTCCAGGGATGTTGGCAAGTTTTTGGGTCTGAGTCACAAGTTTGAGTCCAAGTCTTTGGTACCAAGTCTCAAATTCCAAGCCTCAAGTCTGTGTCCCAAGTCCTTACCTTACCCTAAGGGTCCAATGAGAGGGTGGAGGAGGAAATCTCACCCGCAAATCTCCAGCGCAGCTTGGTGCTTGCACAGTTGTAAAACTCGGAAGGGAACCAATCACTCTGGTCCCTACATTTTTTGCCTGTCAAGAGAATGCTAAGAGGAGTGAAATGGTGCGACCTGGGGAGCATGTGCAGGGCATGCTGGGATATATAGGCCAAGGAGGTCTGGTGGTGAAGGGTAACCTGCCGCTGGCAGCTCTGGAGTGAGTAAATAAACAGTCACAGAGTGTAGAAAGAACAAGTTGGAAGGGCCCACCTGAAAACAAATAAATAAGGGGAATGGGTCTGGTTTGTGTTTGAGGGCTGAGATCCTGAGAAAAAAAATAGGTGGGCTGGCGGATTGATGAAAGATCGATCGTCATTAAAATAACATGTATCCATGAAAGTAACAGGGCCTTGAAAACAAGAATTGGGAAACGGGGTCCATTTTCTAAATTTTTTTACATATATGAGACTATCACTTCTTGCTGGGTCATCATCATTATTATTTCCCATATTTATGCTTATAAAAGGATTGAAAGAGGTGGGACCAGAGAAAGGAAGGAGCTGCAGAGACAGGATCAGAGGAAGGAAGGAAGGAAGGAAGGAAGGAAGGAAGGAAGGAAGGAAGGAAGGAAGGAAGGAAGGAAGGGAAGGGAAGGGAAGGGAGGGAGGGAGGGAGGGAGGGAGGCCGTGGACTGCAATGCAAATTGTATTGCATCCACTATGAATAGTGGCACTCTGAATCAATCCACAATCCCTGTGTGAGCACTGACTGTGATTTCAAATATAATACCAGTCACAAATCAAATTGCAGCATTCCTTCCTCTCCCCCAATTGTCCCTGAAACTGATTTCTAGTGTAGTGCACCCAAAACTAAAATTTACATTTAGTCAGACTGAAAGGAGCCCAGGGTGGTTCAAGGGACCTACCAGTTGTTCGCTTTGAGCACCTGAGTAAGAATCAGCAGTTTTGCTGCCTGCT
Organism: Pogona vitticeps; assembly: GCF_051106095.1. Classification (NCBI taxonomy): domain Eukaryota; kingdom Metazoa; phylum Chordata; class Lepidosauria; order Squamata; family Agamidae; genus Pogona; species Pogona vitticeps. Next base: position 36,258,850 of record NC_135788.1, on the reverse strand, counting down.
TCAGGTAGGACTCTGTTGTTTCCAATGTGCTCTACTCGCGTGTTTGTAAGCAGAATGTTACAATTCTCCAATGGTCAGTGATCCAAAAGAATCTAAATCCTATTGTACTACCACTGGAATCCTAATGACTTGGAGAAAACAGAATAGCCATAGCAATTAGGTGTATGAGAATTATAACCTGAAAAAAAGCACAAATTGCTATCAGCAGTGCTTCCTTATTCAAGGAAACAATAAGCCAAGACTGAGTAAATAACCAAATTTCTTAGTCAGTTTGCAATGTGAGTCTATGGACCTGGGGAAAAAAGTGATGAAAAAATGGTTTTGGCAAGCATTTGTTTCTCCTTAGTGCATTGCCACTAAATGTGCTTAAAAACCTTTAGCCTTTTCAACCATAGCATATGGACACTGAATCAGAAATACATGCTGAGAAAAGCTCTTTTATTAATTGAACAGTCTCACTGTAAACCACGTGATATCCCAGTAGAGGATTTATAAATAAAACTACATTTGCATGGAGAGTTGGCCAAGCTTCTCCTAATTTTGCAAAGTAATAATTTGTAGCTTAAGCCGATTTCTCAAAGGTGAAGTTCAAGAGTGCAATGTTTTGATAAAACCGAAGGGGATGCGAGGAAGGTTGGAAGCAAAAGATATATTCCTTATTTAGCATGAAACCTTCTATACAGCCATGAATCATTTTGAAAGAGGGATATGGTGGCGATATTCCCTCCTATCAGCAGAAAGATGTTTGGCACAAACACACACATTTCTCTCCCTTTGAAAAGTATTCTATTTATGCAGGATTGGAAGGCTTCATTTACATGCACCCAATGAGAGCGTTGAAGCCACACAATTTGAACATTGACTTCATTTGAATTTTTATGATTTTCCCCCTGATTTGTTACTGCTTACAGTAGGCATAGGAAAGCAGGAAATACAAAAGGAAGAGAAATGAGGCAATGAAAAGAAAGTATGGATATTAAGCCCAAATTTCAAGATAGTTTTTCAGTATTCAAAATTGTAAGAGTTGATGCATTGGATGCTAAAGCAAGTAAGAGCAGTGTATGACTCTCCAGATGTTATTAGAATGCAGCTCCCTTTAACCCTTGGCACCAGCTATGCTGGCTTGGACTGAGGAAGGTTGCAATCCAGTATCATCTGGAAAGCCACAAACTCCCCACGCTTTGGTAGAATCATAGAATAATTATTGGAAGGGGTCTATTAGGCTATCGAGTCCTACCTCCAGCTCAAGGCAGGAATCAAATCAAAGTAAATATGACAGATGGTTGTCCAATTTTCTCTTGAATGCCTCCAGCGTTGGAGCACTCACCACCTCCCAAGGTAATTGGTTCCATTGTTGTACAGCTCTAACAGTTGAGATGTTTTCCTGATGTTCGGCCTAAATCTGGCTTCCTGGAAGTTGAGCTCATTATTATGTGTACTCATACTATGGGATGATCCAGAACAGGTCCTGCCCCTCTTCTATATGACTACCTTTCTAGTATTTGAAAAGTGTTATCAGATCTTATCTCAATCTTCTTTTCTGAAGGCTAAACATGCCCAATCCTTTCAGTCTTTTCTCGTAAGGCTTGGTTTCCAGTCCCCTGATGATCCTTGTTGCCCTCCTCTGACCTTGCTCCAGTTTGTTGGCATCCTTCTTAAAGTGCGGTGTCCAGAACTGCCAAATAGAGGGAGACTAGTACTTCACAGGATTTGGAGACTCTGCAGATGTTTTAGATCGCAGCTCCCCTAACCCTTTGCCACCAGCCTTGCTGCAAGGGCTGATGGGAGCTGAAGTTCCAAACATCTGGAGGTCTCACTTCTCCCCCCCACCTACTCCTTAGAATAATGAGGGAATAGCTTAAACACTCTGTAGTTCAAGTTTTCAGCAATTTAGCAGATGGATCAAGAGGGGACTTTAGGTGTTATGAATGGAGAAAAAGGCCATCGTATGCTGCTTTAATATTGTCCTCTGTTGGGTTTATGCAACATGTCGTATTTGCTTGAAGGTGAAAATCAAGAACTTAAGGCTTCCTGTAGAGTGCTTTGGGATTTTTTTAATGCTCCATTCCTGTTAAAATAAGAATGCATATACAATGTTTTCCTGAAAATAAGACAGGGTCTTATGTTAATTTTTGCTCCAAAAAACACATTAGGGATTATTTTCAGGGGATGCTTTATTTTTTTCATGTACAACAATCTACATTTATTAAAATACAGTCATGTCATCTTCTGGTTGCCAGGGTTTCACTTCACTGAGGCTTATTTTTGGAATAGGGCTTATATTACGAGCATCCTGGAAAATCATACTAGGGGTTATTTTCAGGTTAGGTCTTGTTTTCCGGGAAACAGGGTATAAATAGATGAGCCTAACAGGGGGGAGCCATAGCTTCATCAATACTTTAATTTTATTTCAAATTACAACATACATTTCAAATTAGAAAAAAAGAACACACATTATTATCTAATGAGTGTACACTGAGTGTCTGATATAGAAGGGCAATGATAAGTGTAACTGATCAGTCAAATACATCAAGTATATATTGTTAATAATCATGGAAACTCTTCTTCCATGATGTGAAGCATTCTATTTTTGTTTGTCTGCTTAAAGAGTCTTTTATCTATGCACAGAATTTGTAGGCCAGGTTGTTATTGTTATGTGCCATCAAGTCACCTCTGACTTATGATAAACCCTATGAATGAGCAATTTCCAAAATATCCTGTCCTCAACTGTCCTGCTCAGCTCTTATCAACTCAACTCAGTGGCTTCTTTTTGAGCGTCAGTCCATCTTCTATTTGGTCTTCCTCTTTTCCTGCTGCTTTCCACCTTTTGCAGCATTTTTGTCTTTTACAGAGTATTCAGCTTTCTCATCATGTACTCAAAACAGACCAGCCTCAGTTTCAAAATTTTGGCCTCTAGTTCAGGCTTGATTTGATCTATGACCCACTTTTTTGTCTTTTCTGTATCAGGAAGAAAAAATAGCAGATGGTGGTACCTTTAAAAGTTACATGTTAATTTCATTGAGAGCTTTCATGTATTCCACTTCCTCTCACACATGAAGAATCCAATACAACTTCAGGGGTGTTGCAAACAATATGCAAACAGCATGACAAAAGTAATGTAAATTCATTTATTTCTCAGTGTTTTGTAAGAATATTTAAAACATATCTTCCTGTTCCTCTTGAAGAAAGATTCATATTGAAATCTACAGGCAGAATTAGGTAATTCTAGAAAACCCTGTGTTATTGTGCAAGTGCAAGGCTGCTGGACCAGTGAACTGATCTGGTTAGGTAAAACTCAAGGGGAAACGTGTAATTTTGGACTGCCCTAAAGCTTCCAAAAGGCATGTTCCAAACTAAAATGACAGATTTCAGTTTACTTCAACCTTAGATCACAGATTTCTTAGAAACAGAAAACTGATTTCTTCACACATGTAAATGTTGTGTGTGATCTCTATGCACACACATAGGTATCATATAGTTCTTAAGAATACTCATAAGCTTATCTACATGTTTTGGAAAGACGTGTTCTGCCTAGATGTACTCTGTGATACCAGATACAAGAATTCTCACAGAAAGTGTGCTAATAATTACTCTTTCTTTGGTTACTGGCATTCTGTAAGTGTCTGAAAGAAAGAAAGAAAGAAAGAAAGAAAGAAAGAAAGAAAGAAAGAAAGAAAGAAAGAAAGAAAGAAAGAAAGAAAGAAAGAAAGAAAGAAAGAAAGAAAGAAAGGAAGGAAGGAAGGAAGGAAGGAAGGAAGGAAGGAAGGAAGAAAGAAAGAAAGAAAGAAAGAAAGAAAGAAAGAAAGAAAGAAAGAAAGAAAGAAAGAAAGAAAGAAAGAAAGAAAGAAAGAAAGGAAGGAAGGAAGGAAGGAAGGAAGGAAGGAAGGAAGGAAGGAAGGAAGGAAGGAAGGAAGGAAGGAAGGAAGGAAGGAAGGAAGAAAGAAAGAAAGAAAGAAAGAAAGAAAGAAAGAAAGAAAGAAAGAAAGAAAGAAAGAAAGAAAGAAAGAAAGAAAGAATTCAAGTGTTTCCCATTTCCTCAAATGCTTATCCTGTCTGATGTAAAGAGGAGGGAAAAAATCTACGTGGAGAGGGGTTTTGGTCACTTGCATATAAACTTTAAAGTGAATATGGGGTTCAAATATTAAGTTGGAGGACTGAAAGAAAAATGGCAGCTCCTTACAAATGGACTGCCCAGGGCCTGTTCTGTCATTACACAGAGCAAAGTGGTCTCCTCAAGCACCAGGTCCTACTGGGTGATGGAAATCCATCCCCTCCCACTCATTCAGTAGCCGTGGCTACATTTTCCTTTGGTCTCACTGTGCATGTCTTTCGGTATGTGTAATGGCAGCGGCAGCTGCTGTCACATCCCTCCTGGGGTTTGGTCCTGTCCCAATTGCTTCCTTTAGCTTCCTTTTACTGGAAAGCAGCAATGGTCTCCATTTTCTGGGCATGGCTCCTTCTGACCATATTGGAAAGACCAGGCAGGTGTCAGGACCACTCTAGCCGCCTAGAGTGGTCCTGACCCGACCAGATAGGCGGGATATAAATAAAATAAATAAAAATAAAGGCAGACAACAGTTCCTGGGAGGTAAAGCCACAGCGGGCTCATGAAGTCCTGTGATGGTTGAATCCTGCTCTTTGTCAGTGCTTCCCTTCTGTGGGAGAAACACCCCCCCCCATTTAACTTGGCCTGAGAAAGGATGAAGGGATAGTTGAAGCAAGCTGGAATAAAATGAATGATATTGAAGAAATGAAGATGCAATGAAATATGAGGTTTTCAGAGCATCTCAGAACTGCAGAAAGAACTTTTATTTCTCCTGAGGAAAAATGGACTTAAACAAATTTAGAAGAAGCTCCTGGGAACAACTAACAGGATTCAATCAAAACTAAGGCCTGATGAGCTGCTGATAGACCTATAGAGAGGAAACCGAAATAGTTCTAAATGAAAAGACAAAATATAAGATATAATGATATAAGAAGAGCTTGGAAGTTACTTTTTTGGTCTGTGGCTCCCAGAATCCCCTGATGCAATGGCCGTGGGTGGGGACAAAAAAAGCTTCCAGCATCAAGATTCATGCTCAGCAACCATCCAAATCAGCAACCTGGTATGGTTGAATTGCACTGTGTATAATTCAGATGGGGCAGAAGAGAACCAGGAACCACAAGCAATCCTGTCTACACTTGGGGGGGGGGGGGGAATCCAGATAGCACTCTTTATCTCTTTGTAGTCCACTGAATTTCATTGTAGCCCATTTCCCCCTCTCACCATGTTTCTTATTGTATCTGCTCACATTTTATTTCCAAAATGATTCCGTCCTTTCCCTTTGTACTGCACCCAGCAGCTGAAACAAATACAAATCTTGTAGAGGAAATCTGATCACAGTGGAACGAAGGGCTGATTGTTCTGATTGGTCACAACATAAAATGGACTGCTGCCCTTTACCCTTCTATAACTGATATTTAAACATTTCAAAAACACTGTGAAAGAACAAAACACTCTTTTTAAATTATGGGTCTTGCCAGGTTTTTTTTTTTTTTTGGCATGGAAAACCACAAATTCTTGCAGAATTTTATGGATAGTATGTGAGGATAATATGTGTGAAATCAGGATGGTGAAATATCTAGTGATATGTCCTCTCTCTATACCCCAGTCCAGAGTATCTTAAAACTCTCACCTGCTTTTTCCCATTGACAAGTCAAACCTTCCCCCATTTGTATAGCAGTGTACATAACATCTAAATGGTAATTATAAAATATACCTATTTTTTCTGATGAGCTAAGTCACCACTGGTGAACATGACTTGAAATTGTCTGCCATACCTCTATCACTACAAAGACCAACATGATTTAGTGCTGTTACAGTGTTTTCTACCCAGCTGTTGTCCATAAATCACAAAGGGAAACTGTTGCAATGTAGAAAACATTCTGCACATAGTCAGAATTAGGTAATGGCTGAATTCCAGCCACTCACAGAATACCAGACACTAGATAAGAATGGCAATGTTACTGATTCTCACCAGTACTAGTGTGGTAGGAGTTTGTTAGAGATTCCCTTAGGTTTACGCTGCTAAGCACGAGCACATTAAGAAAGACTTTATGGATTTAAGACAATTTGTTTTCATGAACTTTCATGCAATAAACTGCCTTAATTTGTTACATTCAAGTTTAACTGTTGAAGTTGTTTAAACTGTGATCCCCAAACCATTTAAGAAAGTGTCCTTGCTTTATATTGGAGTATTTTCCATTTACTTCAGATCACCTTCTTTCATGCAGCTACCACAATTATAATAATGTCAACAGGGAAAGTAATTTCTGTGTAAATAGAGTATTTTGTTAGTTTAAGTGACACCCTAAATAGGCTTCTCAAGAGAGACTCAACAGTAAATTAAACTAAAAAAATAAAGTGGGATTAAAAGTAGCCCCAAAGGTCAAGGTTTCTGGATTGTACATAATTTCCTTGTTAACCTATTATGTACATACAGTATATGCTTCCCAAGACTTTTGATGGAAATGTGCCGTCTAAAGTATGCATTAATAGCCATTATAACAACTGAGAAGAGACAGAAAGACAATACAAATATTCCCTGGGCAGAAAGAATAGGCATTTATTAACAATTAACACAAATATAAAATTTCTATATAACCCACAGCTACCATTATTGTATGACATTATACGGGCCAGTTACTTAACTGCTTCAGTGTTGGTTAAGCCAGCAATAAAATGGATAATAAAATACTATTGCTATCTAAAAGAGCTTCCTTGTCTAATTAAAGATAAAAAGTGGAAAAGAGACTAAAGCATAGCCCATGCAGTGCAGTGAAGTTAAATTCTCATTACTTGGCCAAACTGCATGCCACACGGAGCTGCATATAACACTCACTCCACTATTTAAAAAGAAAACTGTTGAAGATTATAATAAAGGCAGGGGTGTTAAATAATTCCCCAGGCAACTTCTCTCTCAAAATCTAATCCCTTCTCCCCTCTTAATCCATTTATTTTGTAACAATAGGCTTCAAATTGTTCGTGCATTTTCAAACTTGGATTTTTATCTAGAACTTAATTCTTGACAATACTGTATCACCTCCTAAACTCACTGTATAGGGTGCGTTTTCATTCCAGCGTCTTTCTTCTGACATGCGCCTTCAGAGCAGATGGAGAGAATAAGGAGTAATGAAATATATAATGTACACATACAGAATTTCAGACCACTGGCTCATCCAGCCTAGTATTGTTGGCATTGATTAGGATCTGCTTTTCAGATGTTCAGGTAGATTCCCCGCCCGCCAACTCTATGAGGAGATACATATAGGAAGGGAGGTGACACAGGACTCTTTATTTAGTCAAAATAAATGTTTATTCAGAAGTGAAATAAAGCAGAACTACGGTCAGTGATTCTGAGATGATACTCCCTTCAGCATCTTTCCTTCATCTACTGAGCAGCCATTCTATCACACTGCAGCAGAGGGTAGAAGAGAACACAAGCAGAGCCACTGGTTCTGCTGAGAGACCAACAACATGTGTCTTTATACTTTCTGACTTGCTTCCTAGCATGGCGGTAATTAAACCTAGTGTTTGCGTTTGTTCTTTCTCATCTTTCCTTCCAATCCTGTTTTCTTTTGTGTTGTTTCTTTTTAAAACTATAAATCGGAGAGCAGGACTCTTCTATTACTTATCTTTGTAAGCTCCTCTGGGACCCATTTTGGCTGAAGATTGGGTAGATGGATGGCAGAACCACTGAATAAATCGTGCTCTCTTATAAGCAGTCTTGGAACTGAACGCAAAGGCTCTCAATCCACGTCACAGCTTATCATAGATAATGTGTAACCTTGTGCAAGACAGTTCTTCTCTGCTGTAGTCACCCATCTATAAAAGAGAAATAGTAATGAACTATGTATCACACCAGGTTGCTTTGCAACTGTACCAAACACATAAATGTTAAATATTAGACTCTTTCAGGATGAAAAGCTGTCTTACCTCCCCAACAAAGTGCTTCTTTCCTACAGAAACCAGCAAGAGCCTTGAGGTTTTCCAGGGGAGTATCTCCCCCACCCTGCTATCTAATTCTTCAAATGGGGACAATGGCAGAAAAACCTGACTTTTAAAAAGCAGAGCACAAACTATATGCCATTGAGACCCATTGATCTCACGGCTTTAACCTTAACTGAGCTCCAATACTAATGAAAAGGTGTTCCTGTGTGCATAGTAAATCACACCAGAGTTGGCCCATTGAATCAATGAAGATTTAGTGAGTTAAGTCCTCAACTTCTTATACTGATTCTAATGAGCCTACTCTAGCTGGGACTTACTAAAGTCACACTAAAGTAAGTCACAATTAGAGCAGGCCCATTTGAATCAATGGAATTTAAGGAGAGGTTGACTCAACAAATCCTCACTGATTCAATGGAGTTTATTACATTAATGCAGTTTATTACATTAAGAAATAATGATTTAGCCATTAGACCACAGAAATAAAATCAAAAAACACAAGTGAGCAGTATTTTATTATGACTAGCTAAAACCATACATGAACATGGAACTTCAACAGTGTTTCAACAAAAACATGCTCTTATTATTTATTTTCATTACATTTTCATGATGCGTTTCTCCTGGTCAAGGGACCCAAGATGGCTCACTTATATCAGATGCAACTACTGTACAGTAGATGCAACACCAAAAAGCAAACAATGTAACTATAATGTTAATCAGACTAGTACTGTAGATCAGTTTTAAAAAGCACAAAACACAAGAAATGTACATTAGTGCAAAATTAAGACTCTGCCATCCAATTTAATTGGCAAAAGCTTGCCTGAAAAGGAAGGAGGTGCTTGTGAGGACACAAGGATTGAAAGAAGGACCTTCTCAGAAAATCTTTACACACAGGGAGACTCCTATGGAAACACAGTCCTTTGGATAGCGTGAACCCAAGCTATATAGGGCTTTATAGATCACGAGTAGCGCTTCCTCGGTGATTTGGGTGTCTGGCTGTGGAACTGGGTTAGGAATTCAATTCACCGTGTCTCTTATGAGTGGGAGCCGCACTGCACAGTTCCAGAATGCCCCGAGGGGAAGGGAATGGATGTTCTCTACCTGGAGGGCCCTGGAAGGGGTTGCCATTTGGTTAGAACTGATTTGGCGGCACATGATTTATATCCCCATCTGGAAGGGGGATTAAACAATGGAAGGTGAGCAAAACTATGGTGCCTGTCCCACTGCTGTCCTCACATGCAGAGCCTCCATGTTTTGCAGGTGCTTTAATGTTTTTTTATATTCAAGTAACCAGCATTTTATTGCTATTAACAGGGAAACTGTTTCCTGTCCTGATTAGCAGTCTGGCTGCTGCATTTTGGCACAACTGATGTTTTCAAACTCTGTTTAAAGGCTGCTTCATGCAGACCCTTTCAGTAATGCAGGCAGGATATATCTATGGCATGTGCCACTGTAACCAGATCAGGGATCTTAAGGAATGGCACAGCTGGCACATTAGTTGTAACTGTACAAATGCCAGGCTTGGGGATGGATCCAGGAGTACATGCAAACTCTCAATCTGAATTTTCAGGGGGATTATTACAGCAAAGTGCTGGAGAATAATTTTCCTTATTATCCAGAGAGAAAAAATATATAATTCAATGAAATAGCATCGCTTCCCGTTTCCAGTACCACAGAGGAAAACAGTTATATACCGTCCTGCATAATGAAGCAGATTTTAAACAGTATTACGGGATGCAGGAAAAGCAGTTGTTTGGTGGAGGCGGCAAGGTTTCTGCGAGAGAGCCGCCTTCTCTATCCTGAACTATGTTTATCCGTCTCACTCTTGACGCTGCAAAAGGGAGATCGTAGCGCAGAGCGCAAAGATATCCTACGCAGTCACGCAGAAGGCCCTCTGGATGCAAAGAAGCTTACTCGCAAGTAAACGTGTACTCCAACGCAGCGAAGGACCCATTCCTGACTGGCTACAGCAACACAAATGGTAGGCGGGCGTGTCGAAACGAAAAGGAAAACCGCCCCCCAACATATTTAGCCAATCATAGAAGCGGCAAGTACATTCGAATTATTTCACCCAATAGAAAAAGTCCAAGAAAACGGAGTTGGCTGTGATGGTAGAAGCGCCATTTTTGGTTTTGGAAACGAACCTTGAAATCGGCGGACGCGCACGAGACATTACGCCCTCGTCAAACATGGCCCGACCAGAAAGTCGTGCGTCACGCGCCAGGAAGCGCGGCTCCGTTGCCTGACGCAATTTGGGAGGAGGGCAAGCTCGGCTGTAACCATAGAAACAGATAATCGTGTCCCTCGACAAGGGAGTGCGCATGCGCAACACAACTTAATAGGCGGGGCAAGGAGGAGAAGCGTAAGAGCCGACTGAGAGCGTAGCCCCGCCTTCTGTTGTGGTTTCTTGAGTGGCTTCCCGGAGCCGGCCGAGGGGGCGGGGCTATGCCGTTTCCTCTTTCCCTCCCTTCACTTCAGCTGTTCCCCGCGCGATCACCTCGTTCACCATGAACGGGTCCCCTGTTATCCCCGTGGAGATCAGCGGCTTCCTCGCAGGTGAAGATGCCCAGGGCGGCTTGGGAGGGAGTCCCTGCAAGATGAGTCGCGAGTAGGAGTGAGGAGTGGGGGGGGGGAGGGAGAGTTTGGAGGAAGACAGGTGCGGTTGCTTGAGTGCATGATGGGTCGGGAGGTAGGAGGGAGAACTTGGAGGAGATAGGAATGGGGCCTGGGGATTATGGGTGTTTCAATAATCCGAAACATTCTAATGGAGAGCATAAATTTGGGAGCGGAGTTTCCCCAGGTGTAATAATAAATAAAAGTTAGAAAAAATATGCTTCCCACCTCCCGATTGTCCCTAGGCAATCCTGATCTCAGTTTTTCAGGAAATAAAAGTTGTCTTGAAGGTTATTTAGAGGAAGGTTTGGTTCCAAAAGATGCCCGATTGCATGTGGGCGTGCCTGCTAGAATTTTGCTCGTGCAGTGCTACTTTATGTTCTAATACTTTTTCTTCTAATATTTTTGGTAGGAACTTTCAGTGATTTGTCCTCACTTTCGTTACATTTATTTGCATGATTTGAAATGCTGGTGTGTGAAACTTCCACTGTGTTAAAATGTTTATGGGAGGTTGTAGCATGGGGTTACTGCTTCTGGGACACTCAGTTGCTTGATAGTGTTTACAGGAGCATCTGACTCTTGTTGGACCAACACTACTTTCTCCTAGCATAACCGGCTGATGTGTGTATATCTGTGGAGTTTTGTGTGTCTGGCTCTGGAAATACAAGCCCAAAGTTTAGAAATACGGAATTATCTTTCACCAAAAAAGGGGAAGCCTTGAAACTTGCTTACTTATTTGCTTACTTATTTTCATGTAGCTGAAAGAGGGAAGGACAGTTCTGTCTTGCGTTTCCTGTATTATGCAAATTATACTCTAACCACCTTCTAGGTCTGGTTGAAATATATTTGCATTAATTGCTTTTGCAAGCAACTGTCTTGGGTCCACAAATTCCAGCTCCCACAATTGCAAATGTTTTTGGATGAATTGTTAATTTATGTTTCCCAACAGTGGTGCTATTTAGTCTTTGTAACTAGGGTCACTGTGTGACTTTTATTCTGAGAAGTTTGGACCCGCTCCTATAGCCAGTAGGGAATACTAATTTGTGATTACTTTTCAACAAACTACACTGTTAAGCGTTCACCTTGCTTATTCAAATCTAGTCATTATGAATGTTTATTGTAAAGACAACTTAAGGTCTATATATGGGTAAAGTAAAGCTTCCCCTTCACATTTAGTCCAGTCATGTCCGACTCTAGGGCACGGTGCTCATCCCCATTTCCAAGCCGTAGAGCCAGCGTTTGTCCATACAGTTTCCGTGGTCATGTGGCCAGCGGAACTAGACACGGAACGCCATTACCTTCCCACCGAGGTGGTACCTATTCATATACTTGCATTTTACATGCTTTCAAACTACTAGGTTGGCAGGAGCTAGGACAAGTGACGGGAGCTTGCTCCGTCACGTGGATTTGATTTTACGACTGCTGGTCTTCTGACCCTGCAGCACAGAGGCTTCTGTGGTTTAACCTGCAGCGCCACCACGTCCCTCTAAGGTCTATATAAACATGTTGTTAAAGGTTATTTAATATTATAAGACAAGATTTTGCACCATCCATACTATTTGATGTATACACTAGCCAGCGCAGAAGGCAAATACAAACATATATTATAGATAAAAACAAAACAAAAATAAAATAAGAAATTAAAAGAAACGAAAATATAGTGGCACCTTAAAGACTGTTATATTTCAATGTTAGCTTTCATAGGTGAAATCCATTTACTCAAGCATAAGAGAGAGATAACATGGCAAATATTTGTACATGTTATCAAAATATATAGATCATGATTGGTTAGTAACAAAGTCAATGGGAATTTGATAGTGGGATGATGGCTTGTTTGGTATACAGTATGCCCCTGAGTCTGTGAGTGGGTAATCCATTTAACAAACTGAAAATAAAAGCTGGACTTTGGCTTTTCATCTTATAAAACAGATTTCTTCCACCTAGTTGTCATTTTAATATAATCCTCTGGAACATTTTCATGATCCAGAGCAGCTTTTTTAAAAAAGGAAATGACCTGTTGGTCACTTCAGGTCCAAAAGGAGCTGATGCAGTCTGTAGGGGTAGAAAATGAGGCCTATGCTGTCCCTGGATCCTTGAGCTAGAAAAGCACATATTTAGATCTCAAGCTATTAAAATGAACTCTGAGACAATAGTTACTTTTCTTTTTTAAAAAAAAATTCAACTGGCAGGAGTGTATTATGTTTCTTGGGACTTGACAAATGGAAGTCGACACTAGCAGTTTTTCTGCATATTGAAAGAATTCTTTGAATTCCTGGAAAAGATATTTAGTCTGTAACCATGATACACTTCCAGATTATAGAGCAGCCACTGAATTATGGAGCAGCCACCAATAATGATTCTCAAGCGCCAAAAGAAGAAATGGAAGCCTGCTCCAAAGAGTTCAGGACTTCCAGGCCCACAGCTGTCTGCCTGATTATTGGAATCACTGGGACCTGATTGGAACATTTATTTGATTGCACTAGTTGACAGAACAAAGGGGAGAAGGTCTTCTGAGTTCATGTCTTCTGCCAAACTTTCTCAGGAAGAAGTCCTGCACCTCCTAATTCTTTGAGAATTCTTTCCCATGTGTGCTGATGCAGTCTAAATCAAGGGGCTTTGGATGAAATAAAGAAAATCAGTTTTATAGCATGGAGGAGAGGAACCTCTCCTGTCTTTTCAGTGTATTGCTATTATATACTTTGCAACACTAATTAACCTGGTTTAATGTTAAGCGGTGGATTAGTATCTGTGTGATGTTGTTGAAAAATAAGAAAATAAATCTCAGTGAAAGGGAGATTATGGTTGTTGTGAGTTTTCTGGGCTGTTTGGCCATGTTCTTAAGGTTTTTCTTTGTAATGTTTCGCCAGTCTCTGGCTGGCATCTTCACAGGACAGGAGTCAGAACTCTGTGTTCTGGGCCACAAAGACTGGCAAAATGTTAGGAAGAAAAACCTTAACAACACGGCCAAACGGCCTGGAAAACCCATCACAACCATCGGATCTTGGCCGTGAAAGCCTTTGAGAATGCAAAGGGAGATTACTTGTTTCATGCTATACTATTGGTGGGAGAGTCTTCAACCTATGGAGATTTTGTCTTTCAATCCCTAGAAGCCCCAGCCAACATAGTCCATGGTTGACTATGGGAGTTTTAGTTCAAAAGGTCTGGCAGACCACATTTCCTATCCTTAGTGTATAGCAAAAGTTACAAAAGATGGGGCTGAATAAAATTACTTGTTATTGATTGGCTGGTTGTTAATGGTGCTACAACTCCCATCAGGCATAGCCACCATGCCACTGGTAAGGGGTAAGGGAAGTTGCATTCCAGTCACATTTCTGTGGCTGCAGATTGCCCACACTAAGTGATAACAGTACTGTAGAATGGATATCTGTGTCACTGAGCAGGTTATGGGTTTCATCAGAAAGCCTGTTTGCGTCTAGCTGGGAATCTTATCCTTCCATGAAGAAGCAGCTATATCTGTCAGCACGGTTCCTCCTGGTGGTCTGTTGGAACGATCCAGCAATATTTCTAGTGAAGTGACATTAGGACTTCCAAGACAGCCTTGCAGATAAGAGGGTGCCTTTTAAGTGTTACTCTGTTTTCTGCGGCTTCTGTAGCTCATCTAATTTAGTGTCCTTCAGCACATATTTACAAAGAAATGTTTGTAGATCTGGCCTGGGAAAGATACAGTGAAGAAGTTGCTATCTTTTTTTTTACATAAATTCTTTAAAGACTGCCCCATCCCCACATCCCGTTAATGTTGTCATTTGAGCTGAAACATATTTATATGGTATCCAATAGATAGGTACATATTTTATTATTTCAGAATATTTAGGATTAGGTTATTTATCTTCCAGGCAGTCCCATCTTTGCCTTGTGTCATACATAAACGTCAGTTACGTTACCAACTTATATTAGTTTTTTGCAAGCACATGAAATGGAACAATGATGTTTCACTGTGGGATCTAATCAAAGACAAGTAATTTCCTGTTGATTTCCATGCTTATCTTGCCTTTTAAGTTCAATGGGGCTTTAAAAATGCACCTGGCTTGATAATGCCTAAAAACTGTGGCCACAGTTTAGCAAACTATTCAGAGCAATGATGAATGATGCTGAACTCTCTGGTCACCTTCTTTGTATCCACCTTAAATGGTTGGGTTGGAGATGGCCAATTTCTCTGCAACACTCTGTTCTCAAGACTCAGTCCAGACTTTTTCTGCACAATAATCTTTATAAAATGAGAAGGTGAGCAAAGTTATGGATCATTAATATGAATGACCCATTTCATCTCTATAAAACTAATTTAGCTGCCAGGGTGAGAAAGAATGGTGGTTGTCCTCTTTATTTCTCTTGGTTGTGCTCTCGGTTAATGCAGTCTATCCAAGGTAGAATACAATATTTTCCATATTTAGTTCTCAAACATAAAGACCTAACTCTTGTAGTCCCTCATTTCCAGTCTGAACATTACTAAAATGAATGTTCATCAGAGTAGAATTCTAGATAACTGAGTAAGATATAATCATTATGTGAATATCATTTAAGGTGATTATCATTGCAATTACCATCTATTAAAACAGTATTGAAATGAGATGAGGTACATTGAAGTTAAAGAAGAGAAAAGGGAGCCACTGACATTCTTGAAATAGCCTACAGTATTTGAGACATAACTCAATTGTCTTTGCTATAAATTTGAGTAAGTGTTACATCAGTAATAAAAGTGACATAGGCTATTTTTAATGTACTCCCTCAAGTTCTTTCTTTCTTTTTAAAAAAATTAAAAATGAGGTTGGTTGCCTTGTCTTTCTACTGATTTTCTTCTCATTAACTCTCAAGGAATTTAAATAGACAGAAGGTTAACATTTAGTTTTTGTTGTGTTTATTTTATTCAAAATGATATATATCTTGATATGTAAAAAAGAGGCTCCTGATCTTGACACAAGCTCATTCTGTGTCCATGCGTGTTTGTATTTTGTTTCAGGTATTCTGCTTTGCAGTTAAATTTTGAGTTCTTTTTTCAGTTCCTTTCTCTGATATTTTAGTTTAAAACAGAAAGAAAATTACTGTTTAGACAAAACGTTACATGTGCCATCCTCAGCCACATTTCTGCAGTTAGCTTTGTAAGTTCTTCCTTTTCTGTAAAATAGTTCTTTGTCCTGAGGGGATTTCTTTTCCCATTCTGTAGGAAGAAAAAATGTTGATGTTAGAATCTCTTGTGGTTGATGAGGTCTTGGCATCTCCAGTGTGTTCCTTCAGATTTTTTGAGCTTGTTGCCTTAATAATCCATCATCATTGATTATGCTAACTAGAACTCGTGAGAGTTGTAGGCCAAAAATGTTCCAATTTCATCTCCTGGAAGGCCCAATCAGAATGATAGGGATTGTGGTCATAAGCCAAATTATTTCTGGTCAACATTTCCTCACCTCTGGTACAGAGGTTCCATCATACAGTTCAGATGATACCTCTGGATCCTGTCAATATGTTTTACTTTTTGAAAACTGCTATCTGAGCCGGAAGCTCACACACCATATGCAGCAGTGAATTCCACAAATCTGTGTTGTGTTGGTTGGAATATTATTTTCCTTTAACTGATCTGAGCTTACTGCCAATCAACTTCTTGTTCTTGAACTAGGTAGCAGAGAGAAGTGGTGGGGGGAATGTTTCTTGCCATCCTGTCTTTCATTATCATCCATAATTTTAGAAACTCTTTTCTTAGCCTCCATCAGTCACTGCTGTCTTCTACTCTAAAAGCTCCCAAACATATTACCCTTCTCTTCTATGGAAATTCTTTCACTTTCAGCCCTTCAATCACTTTGCCTCTACTTTTTTGTACATTTCCAGCCGCATCAAATTAGACAGACATTAGAAACTTTGTATGGAATACGGCCACATTATATAACAGTGATGGGCAATTGTGGCCATCCACATGTTTTTCCCTATACAGTGGTGCCTCGCTTAGTGATGTTAATTCGTTCTGAAAAAATTGCTGCTAAGTGATTTCATCGCTAAGCGAAACGCGGTTTCCCATTGAAATGCATTGAAAACCGGATAATCTGTTCCAATAGGAACGAACTGCCATCCTTAAGCGAAAATCGCCATAGGAAACATTGCTAAGTGAAACATTTAAAAAACAGCAAACATGAGGTTGTTTAAAACAGTGGTTCTTAACCTTTGTTACTCAGGTGTTTTTGAACTGCAACTCCCAGAATCCTCAGCCAGCAGAGCTGATGGTGAAGGCTTCTGGGAGTTGCTGTCCAAAAACATCTGAGTAACAAAGGTTAAGAACCAGTGGTTTAAACCATCGTTAAGGGAAACAGGGGACCCAAAATTTAATCACTAAGCGAAGCATGGTCCCAGCCATCGCTAAGCAAAAATCACCCATAGGGACCATTGCTAAATGAAGCGCAAAAATGGTCCAAAAAAGTCGTTGCTAAACAATTTCATTGCTAAATGGAGCGCCCGTTAAGCGAGGCACCGCTGTAACTTCCTTCATCCCTACTTAGAAAAAAAGATTAGGAGTCTCTCTTTCATCTTGCAATTTCAAGGAAAATTACAAAGGTATGGATCCAGGTTGCAGTTAATCGTCGGATAGCTCCATTTAAATCAGTGGGATTCAGTGTAATCTGGATTTTGATTAAGGAAACTTACAAAACATCGAGAAAACATTAAACTAATCCACTTGTTAGTTAGTCCTAGCTGGAGCAAATCTGTTGAATAAGTGTTGATTTATGTGCCATTCATTCAGTGGCTGTAATCCCATAGTGAGTCGTAACTAGAGTAGGCCCATTGAATCAGTTGATTTGACTCACCAAATCCCCATTGATTCAGTGGGCTTACTCCAGTGTGACATTACAGTATGAGATTTCAGCCAGCGGGTTTATTTTAACAGTTCTGAGCTACAGTATATTATATACTGTATCTGTGTTCCTGGGGCCTGGGTTCAAATTTGCACTTGGCCATGGAGACTCACAGCAAGGTGTGGCAATGGGAAATGCTCCTTGAACGTCTCACATACTTCAAAAACTTTTATTACAGTCACCATAATTTAGAAACAACATAATGGCATACAGAAGCTATTCTAACAATTGGAGTTTAGCCCATTAGCTTTATGGTTTGTTTTTCTTGTAAACAGAATTTTACTGTCAGGTTTTATTGATCAGTGTGCCTTGGAACTTACTTTCATCAGGATCTGTGGTATTGGACTCCTTGTGCACAGAGTGATTCTGTTAATTCCACTGCTGTTACTGAGCAGTTTAATGTGAAACGTTTACACATGAGATTCCAAAAACTAAGGCTAGCTTAACACAGAGAAAGGTCCTAGAGGTCTGCAGTCACTACTGAGAAGAGAGTTTTGTTAATAAAAGTGCCAAATGATGTTTGATCTTGTGGCAATCATATATGCATTAAAGCGTTTTATTGTCTTCTGGCTTTTATTCCTCAAGTAATGGGGTATATATATATTTTACACACTTTGACAGTTTATTAAAACTTGTTAGATTTCTGCTCATTTAATGATGGCAAATGTCAAAACAGCATTTGCTGTGCTAAGCATAAGCACAGCAGTGAACAAATCTATCCAATTTAGAGTTTGAAATATATTTCAATTATATTATGCCGGGGACTGATAAAGTAACTCCATTAGATAGTTTGGCTATTATTGCCTTATTAAGAAAAGCCATAATAGAGGTATTTATCTTCTGAAAATTATCATTTCTCCTTTCGACTCATCTCTCTTTCTCTTCTTACTCTTTTGTGATTTAGATGTTGATACATTTATATCAGATATCCTAAAAGGAGAAAATTTATCCAGAAAAGCAAAGGAAAAGAAGGATGCTCTGATTAAGAAGATAAAAGACATCAAGTCAAAGTAAGTAATTACATACATATAAAGCACATTTAGTGGAGAAAATTAATGATCTTTTTCAGTGAACCTGTGATGTAGGCTTTCATTGTTGTTATTATTGTCATAGTTATTTTTTCAGTTTAGATATTGAAATGTGGTCTTGAAAAGTAGTTACCCTCAGTTAATGCTAAACCATGGTTTAGTTTTATGAGAAAGGGACATGGCAAACCTTGGATCCCAACATTCTCCACTTTATCTCTGGCATGAAAGTGAGGCAATTGGAAACTTATGCTTTGATTTAGATTAACCAGAGTTTGCCATTTTATTCAAACTCAGTAAACTGTGTTAGTTTTTCTTGAAAATGATTGGTTTGAAGCAGTTTGTTTCCAAGTTTACCCAGGTTATCAGGGTGTGGTGACATGAGAACCTGCTGTTATTCTAAACAAAAGTAAAATCTTCTAAACTTGACATGGTGATATGGGGAGAAAGTATTCATTTGGGCCAAGGATGGGGGATGGGCTTGTCATGTTGTTGCTTTTATTTCATCATATGAATCTGTGTTTTTGGTTTTGTGGTTTGTTTTTGCTCATTTACTTATTTATTTATTCAATTTATACCCCGTACTATCTAGCAGCCAGGCCACTCTGGGCGGCTAACAACAAGAAGACAAACAACACAGTATTAAAACACAATAAGAATAAAATAATACAAACATTCAACAGATATAATAACTAGTAGGATAAATTAAAACAGATGGCTATAATAAAGATGGTTGAAAAAATGATGAAATGATGGCAAAAAGGATGTTCAGAAACGTCCCATCTTTCTTCAGCTTCCCATTTTGCTTATGATGGCGCCCTGATTTCTGAACCTGTAATGTTCCTATAATATGTATAGTGATTGTTCTAAGGAATACCTATCACTTTTTTTGCTGGGCAGATGGTTTTAAAAACTGCAACATGGTAAGCTATGGAATCTATTTCCTTCCCTTTCATCCATATCTGTTCCTTTTAATGAACTTGTAATTTTAAAATACTAACTTGGAACAATATTCTCCCAAGTTCTCAAGAGTGCTTGAGAATAGCCAGTCTTAAAAAAATGAGGTATGAAATGAACCACAGCCTTCCTTCTGTCATTCTCAGTTAAATACTGACAAGGCATGGCTTTATTTTCCATATTGAATGGATTACAAAAATAGTGTCCAGAATGTGGGGTAGGAGATATTTAGACAGGTCTTGGAAAAATGCCCTCAACTGCCAAATATAGCAAGTCCAGGTTCTATGAATTTTTGATTAATGAGGATGATTACATTGCCTTTACCAGCTTTCCTTTTCACAGTGAGGTTGCTTGTAGCTGATGTGGGCTGAATGGGATTTTCTCAGCAAAAATCTGTTCTTACATATTAACCTGTTCTGTTTGAAAGTATTGTGGGATAGCTTGGACATCATGAACAGTGCAGTTCTGACTAGTTGACAAAACACCTGGTACTGGTGGAGATGGAAGCAGCCAGAACTGGTTTGTTGTGATGTATCAAAACAACTTTCTGCATTATTTGGCTCTCTTTTGAAGTATGTCTATGGGGATTATCATGCCTGAGCGTCAGAATTTACCACAGCACCAACAGTAGTTATGTAAAAATGCTCAGGATTAACTATCAATTAGATGTTTTTCTATAGAAGATCAGCAAACTTGAAGGGATTTTTAATATCTTTCCCTCGTTTTCTCCTGTGCATTTTTGCCCCACTTTTTGGAAATGTTTGGTTTTCCTTGCAAACCACTTGGAGCAGACTGCAAAAGGGAAAGGTTCATGGGTGGCTTGATTACATCTGCTGACTTTTGACGAGCATGTGAGCTTCTATTAGAATAAAAACATGTGGCAGTTTGATAATAAGATTATAGGTATTTAAACTAGAAATAGATACGCGACTTCAGAGTTTCTAAACTACATAGGTTTCTAAGAGTGAATTGAAATAGTAGGGACCTGCATTTCAAGCTTGGAAACCTGTTTTTCTGGGGACTCCCAATATTCAGCATAGAATACCAGCAGTTTGAGCAAAATAGCTTGCCCTGTGTCAGCACTTTTCAGCTATGGGAATTGTGTAGAGACCAGCATGACACTCAAGTATCCAACACGTCTCGGACGTACACATTGAAATTGCTCAGTTAGTATTCCCATTCCCAGAAATTAGGAATGTCAGAGGTCTTGGTGCACCCAACGTAGACAGATTATTTGCCTAGAGAAGTTTTGGCATGCAGTCTTACTTGTGAAATATTGTTTACTGAAAAATGAAGCATTCTTCAAGAACAGACTAAGATTTCGACGGTCTTTATGTAAATGGGGCTGGTATTTGAAAGAATTTCGTTCTATGCAGGAAACCCTCACCCAGCTATTCTCATGGGCTAGTTTAGTAGTTCTCCACCTTTGGCCCTTGTTGTTTTTGGTTCAGTTCACCAGCATGACAAATGGTCAGGGATTTTAGAATCCAAAGTCCAAAATATTTAAAGTAAAGTTTGAGAATCACTGGGCTAGGCCATACCTGCAAACTGTACTTCTTCTTTTTCCACATGATTGTATAAAGAGGCATTTGGCTGCTAGGAAGAATAATTGTATGAATTAGGCTGTACACAGAGGTAGCGGTCGGTGATCACTGTAAATGTGATTTGTTGCTGTTACTTGCTTCTAGTCGTGAAAATGTTGTCTTTGTGTTCCACCTGTTATGGACTAGTGGCTGTGCTTCAGATGTGACACTTAGTGCTGGCAAATAGTATATTCTAATTGCTTAGAGGATAAAGGGTTCCTGGGTGACAGGAGACAAGGGGTATGATAAAGGCCCCGAGTTATACCTGTTACAGTGAAACCAGTCTGTACTTCTAGTTGTTGTGTGCTTACTGTATTTTTCTGTTTATAAGATGACCCAATGTATAAGACGACTTGCCCTTTTCTAACCCTCAAATTTGAAAATGTGCACGATCACACCCCTTTGATCCTGCCACCGTTTCATGGCTGCTTTACCCACTTCCTAAGCCCGCGAGGCAGGGAAAAGTGGCTGCCTTCCATGTACTGTATAACACAACCCTCAATTTTTTGTCTAATTATTGAAGTAAAAAGTGTCATTTTACACATGGAAAAATACAGTACCTTAGCTGCCAGGGATTAGTCTCTACACAGAAGTGAATGTAATGTGTAAACCAGTTCTGAAATTCTTAAACTTTGCTTTTCCATCCAGAACCAGAGTCATGCCTAAGAGTCCAAAATTTCAGGCAGTTGGGTTGATCCATCTCAACTGATCAGTTCTAGCCATGTAACAGGCCTCCACAATCTGGTGCCTTCCAAATAATTTGGAGTACATCCTCTATGATCCCAATCTATTGGCTGTGAATATAAGAGCAGCCATGCTATCTGAGACCAAAGGCCTAGTTATTTTGCATTGTTATCACACAGTGGCTATCCGATAGCCTGAGAGAAGTCCACAAAGATGAAAGGATCACTGTAACAGTACCCTTCTGCCCATCCTTTCGAACAGTGGGAGTATATGCATCAAGATTAGAAAACACTGATAGCCCCATCGTCTGTGGATCTGTTCCATATGTTTTAAAAGTTGGCTGAATTTGTGCACATGCTGACCGGAGACCATGGCAGGGCCTAGGGAAGATTTGTAGTTTAGGAGCACAGCACTGGTGGAATCACTTGCTTGGGAGAATGATCTCCCTTGGATGTCGCAGTGGCTGAAATCCTGTTGAGCAACTACATTTCAATAACTCATCATTACACAAGCAGTGGCGCTTATCATGCCAGGGCAGAAGTGCTATTCGTGAAGCACTTCTGCAGGCTTATTGCACAGTCAAAATGGGAAACCACGTGACCAATTGTGGAGTCCTCTTTGCCTTGGTACATTTACATAGGTGTAATGTTATATAATGACTAAACAATCAGGATTCTAACCATTGTAGCAGTGGTTCTTAACCTTGGGTTACTTAGGTGTTTTTGAACTGCAGCTCCCAGAAACCCCAACCAGCACAGATGGTGGTGAAGGCTTCTGGGAGTTGCAGTCCAAAAACACCTGAGTAACCCAAGGTTAAGAACCACTGCATTATAGGACAGTGCCCTACACACATCTGGAAGGCAAGAGTTTTGGGAAGGCTGTGGTATGCAAATATGCCTTGTTCTGTGCTCACATGAGTGGCTCTTGAGGGTTTGTTTTTCTCTTTTATTCTCTGTGTTAGCAGTATTACTTACACAGGCACCTTCACTCTAGTACAATAAAAGTCATAAGGTTTCATGTAATTACTTTCATCAGAATGTAGTAAAACATTAATCTTTCTTATTTGTATGCATTTGTCAAAACTACAGATGGGAAGGCCTGGGAAAAAATAGTAAAACTGGGAAACAGTTTTTTCCTGGTTTTTTTTTCCAAAGCTGTTTTTCCCCCCTTAAAAATAAAACAAATGAAGTGTGGAATATGGTACTGTATTTCACAGCGATAAATAGTATGTCTGTGGTATGGTATTCAAACTATATAACAAGAGGACCTTAATGAAAGACTTCTGAGACTATATATTTAAGTTTTCTGAGACAACTTAAATAAATAAAGTCTGAAACACCGGTTTTTCAAATTAATACATTAAAAAAAAATACAAACTTATGTGGATCCTAACTTGATATAGATGTGGCTTATTGTTTCTGTTCATTATAAACATACAAATTTTAACCCCATGGAAGTTCTTTTAAAACTTCGAATATGTTTTCTGGATAACATAATGAAATGTAAAATATCTAAAGAGTCTTTGCCTGTCTATTTTCATTAAGTCATTTAAAATATTTAACAGTATTCTCTATTTCTTATCCCCACTTCCTCTTCTGTAGCTACCCTCAAGAATTTACCGAAAGAGGTAAGCCTACAACTTCCTATCTGCATGTGGTTTAAAAATTACTAATTGAGTGGCTTCCTAACTAATAATAGGGTTATTTAATCAAATGTGCATATAACCCTCCCCAAATTCAAATGTCTATAATCTGCACACGTTGGATCTTTTGTGTCTGAGGTTTTTAGCGCCCCCTGCTGGAAAAAATAAAGCTTTCAATTTTTCCTCTTTTGTCAACTTTCTCTGTTGAGTAAATGAAAAAGAATTTACCACTACCAGAACAAGCCTAAAATATTTAATGACTGGATTAATTGCTTTAGCATTAGGTTAAGATAATATGTCTAATATGAACTACAAATGAAATGAGTGTTTCAGCATAAGCTGAATTATTACTGAATAAATAATACTGAAATCCAGTATATGTTTATTAAATAGCAAAAGTATATTACAACATATATGAATAAGTAAAAAGTGTGTGGGGTTTTCTCTCTAAAAGCAGTGTAATGAAGACAATTTGCTTTCTGTTTTTTCCAGCCCTTTCTTTTCTGAGTTCAGCCTGTGGAAACAATATCTAAAATACTGCAATGGGAAACCAGATTTGGTGTGCTATTCTCTTTTAGTGGATAAATTGAAACAGACCTTTATAGTCTCGTTAAAAGCCGGCTGATACAGTGGCCTGTTCTAAAGCTGAACCTGAAATGGCCCTTATTTTCATGATGCTAATTTGTGAGGTCATGACCTGCAGCTGCTGAATGCTGGTATGAGGGTCACGGCATGAGGTCAAAAAAGCATATGTGAAACTACAGTAGGTTCCCTCCCCTCTCCTTCCTCTTATCCTGAACAACCCATGATGACATGTATTTATTTCCTTTTATTTTAGGGTCTTATAAGCTCACCCCCAGTACTTTCAGAATGCTTGCAGATGAAATTTAGCTGTAACTTTGTGTCTGCATATCGCAGCGCTTCTCTGAAACAGTAAATGTATGCAGTGTGAGGCATGGAAGTATGCCTCTTTTGAAAGCTATTTCCAGTTGTTTGTGTAGATATTTAGTATTGCAGCACTGATTGGATGAGGAAATTAGCAGCTCTGTTTTTTTTCTTTAACTCAGTTTTATTATATAGTGAAGTTCAGTTTTAATTTGTTCAAAGCAGAGGCTAAGAATTTAATACATTGGTCTGCCTTGCAGAGGAAATACTAATGAACAATTACTTAAAATGATTGCACAAATTGATTGCAGGCCATGGATGCGCAGATGGGAGTTTTGCATGCAGAGCAGGGCTATATTGCTGCAAAGCAAGCTTTACAAACTCAGATCACTGTATCCAAGGAGGGGCATCTAATTTGCAGAAATAGGCTTCTGCATGGATATTATTTGTTGGATGGAGAACTGCATCCGTGATCCAGTATAATTTGGCAAGTTTTTCTAGCCAATATAGTAATTTGACTGTATGTAGGGAGGTCATTTTTAAAAGCTAAAATCTGGACGATCCCCTTTCTGGTATGGGGACATGGATTTATTGCCCTCTTCCACATAGATGTGAAGTGGTGTGATGTATGTCAGTTTTCGTTGGTATGCCTTTTTTTACAATAGTTTTGATTTAATTCAAATTAATTTAAATCATGCTTTAAATTACAATTTAAATTTTTAAAAATCAGATTTTTCAACAATTCAAATAAAAATCAATTTTTGATTTAAATAATGATTTAAATTAATTTGATTTTTATAAAAAAATCATTGATTTTTATCCACCATGTTTTTTTTTTTATCGGTTGGAATATGTCATTGATTCTGTTATAGACACTTCCTTATATAATGCCTGAGTCAATTTCACTGCATCTTCCCAGCTTGATTCTTTACCAAACAGCAGATTGATGGGATGTTAGGTTTTACAGAAAGCTTTTTACTTAAAACTTTTTATTTCTTTTTCACAAATGGTTGGATTAAAAGAAGGAGATAAAACAACAATTTATTATGTGGCGTGTGTGGCTTTATAATCAGAATAACATCTTAAAATGTATCTGCATTAGAGATGGGGCTATTCATATTCATAGACAAATATCCCCGCACAGGTGGAAATAATGAGGATCCAGCCCCATGGGGCCAGACTGTCCACTCACAATTTTGCCACTGACGCGAGCTCATCAGACCTTCCTATCGCGCTGTTGTCCGCAATTGATTACCCACTCCTGGCAGGAGGCGGGATGACAAGCCTCTCTGCTAGGTTGGAGAGTGGCTAATTCATTGCAGAGAACAGTGTGATAGAAAGCCGCCACAGAGCTGGCGTCAGCGGTGAAATTGTGAGTGGACAGTCTGGCCCCATGGGGCCAGACCCTCATTATTTCCACCTGTGCAGGGGTATTCGTATAGAAATACGAATACCCCCATCTCTAGTTTGCATTGTACTCTAAATGTACTCCTTGCAGTGTACAAAGACCAGGAATATGAAGGTATGCGTTGTGTGCTGCTCAAGGGCCCCCAATGTCCTTCGAACCCCCAACTCCTGATGCTCTGGGAAAGAAATAATTTGCTCAAAAATTGCAAATCACCTCCTCCCCTGAAGCTGGTCTTTCCCCCTTTCTAGAAAAAGCCTTTGCCTTAAAACAGGCCCTTAAAACAGAATGGAGGAATTACAGTGGGGTCTTGACTTAAGAACGGCTTGAGTTAAGAACATTTTGACTTAAGAACCACTCTCATAGGAAAATATTGACTTGACTTAAGTACTTAGATTTGAGTTAAGAACTGAAAAAACCCACGTGGGAGGCAGGGAAAGTGCAAAAAGTGAACTTTCAGTTAACTGTTGGCCAGTGAAAAGGGTGCCTGTCTGCTTCCTCACTCCTTCCAGCGTTTAGAGAGTGGATTGGGAGACGGTCTTCAGGCTGCCTTGTACTGTACTTGCCTGGACTGTATTTTCCCTGCCTTCCCTTAACCTTTCTTGGCCTAAGAAAAAAAGAAACAAAATATCCCCCTCTAGTGGCAGAAGGCGGAATAGCAGCTTCTCATTAGTTTCTATGGACGGAAAAGAGCAGATACGGATTAAATGGTTTTCAATGCATTCCTATGGAAAATGCAGATTTGACTTGAGAACTTTTTGACTTGAGAACTGCCTTCCAATACGGATTAAGTTCTCAAGTCAAGACCCCACTGTATAGCATTTGCCATTTTGGATTGAAGGTTCTCCCCCAGTGGGGCAATTGCAGTGGTGGAGGGAAAGAGAAATAACCCTTAGAACCTCAAAAGTTGCACATACCTGATGTAGACACAGATCAGTTGAAGTATATTTGTGGATCTGTGTGAAAAAAGGGTTGCCTGTTGGCATGTGTTTGGCCACCATAAGGACAAAATGCTGTACTAGATAGGCCCTTTCATGACTTTTAGGTTTTTAATGCATATTCTTAGTGTTTCCTCAGAGAAAACTGTAATTTCATGGAAGTAGAATGTGTTCATGATGTGCTAAAAAGATTGTGTGATTAACAGGCAGAGCTGCATGAATTTATAGCAACACAATTTTCTGTTACTTTTCTTATTTTTTATAGCAGCACCCATTTATATCACTATTCTTGTTTCTACTCCTGTTTCCTGAATCAGCAGTACAGTGGTGCCTCGCTTAACGGGGGCTCCGTTTTACGATGAAATCGCATGACGACGAAGTTTTTGCGATTGCAAAAGCGATTTCAAAACGATGTTTCCTGTGGGGGAATTTCGATTCTCGCAAAACGATGATTTTCCTACAGCTGATTGGCGGTTTCATAATGGCCGCCGGATTAAAAAAAAGGCCACCCGCTTTATTCTGGGACAGATTCCTCGCTGCACAGGCAGTGAAAATGGCCGTGCTATGGAGTATCTTCGCTGGACGGTGAGTTTCAAGCCCATAGGAACGCATTAATCGGGTTTTAATGCATTTCTATGGGCTTTTTAATTTCGCTTTACGATGTTTTTGTTCTACAGCGATTTCGCTGGAACGAATTAACACCGTAATGTGAGGCACCACTGTAGTTACAGTTCATATATAAGGTGGGTACTTTGCCATTCCTGCACTTTATGCATGGCTCTATGTATTTCAATGCTATTGGTATCTTTATGGTCAACCTAGATTAAATGCAGGAGGTGTGTTAATGACTGCTGGTGGCTGTCACACCCTGGAGAATCCCCCACCATAGGAGAAAAAGACATGGTGTATGTCTTTTTGAGAGGGCAGTCCTGATTTGATTTCAAAAAGGTCCTGGGAAGGAAAGCTTTAAGCACCACTTTCCACTGCGATTTCAGCAAATATCACACCCTTCTACTCTATAATGATTGGAAGGCTGTTCACATACTTTCCATTTGACCTGAAGGCTTTTCTGCTCATTAGCGACACATTAATTTCCTTATCCTTGTAGGAGATGTTCTTTTGCACGCACCCTTTCCCCTTGAAAGTTGTGTCTCACGTCCTAATTTCTAATATGTTGAAGTGCAGTTTTAGAGATCACAAAGATGTTTCATTATCAGGCAAAACCAAAAGAAAAATAAAGAAAGAAGACAAAAATGTGGCACCTTAAAGATTAACTGCTATACTTTAACTGCTATGCTAATTTTTGCCAACTGTGGTCTTCTGTACTCTACATAAGACAAACAGATCATTCTCTGCACAAAAGAAATTAATGGACACAAATCAGACATCAGAAATGTTAGTGCATGAAAACCTGTTTCGAATCACTTTAATTTACATGCACACTCTGCACAAGACCTGAAAGTTGCCATTCTGGAGAAGAAAAATAACAGGACAAGAATCTAGAGAGAGGCAGCTGAGCTAAAATATGCACATGTGTTTAAAACCCATTTCAGTGGACTCAGTATAAGCCAAGGTTTCTTTTGTTGGTTGTTATGGGTTTTTCGGGCTCTTTGGCCGTGTTCTGAAGGTTGTTCTTCCTAATGTTTCCCCAGTCTCTGTGGCCGGCATCTTCAGAGGACAGCACTTTCTTTTGTTGTTGTTGTTTAGTCGTTAAGTCATGTCCGACTTTTTGCGACCCCATGAACCAGAACACACCAGGCCCTCCTGTCTTTCACTGCCTCCCGGAGTTGGGTCAAAGTCATGTTGGTAGCTTTGGTGACACTGTCCAACTATCTTATCCTCTGTCATCCCCTTCTCTTGCCTTCACACTTTCCAAACATCAGGGTGTTTTCCAGGGAGTCTTCTCTTCTCATGAGATGGCCAAAGTATTGGAGCCTCAGCTTCTAGATCTGTCCTTCCAGTGAGCGTTCAGGGTTGATTTCCTTCAGAATGGATAGGTTTGTTTTCCTTGCAGTCCAGGGGACTCTCAAGAGTCTACTCCAGCATCACAATTCAGAAGCATCTGTTACATAACAGCACTGATGTTACCTGTCTGTCATGGGTTTGGAGGGAAAGTTCCATCCTATGGGGAGTGGAAGGCGGGACATCAGGAGGAGGGGCTGTACTGTATATATAGGTGGAGCGTGTGTGGTGAAGAGAGATGCTGAGAGACACTGGGATGTGACGAAGCAGCAGCTGGGAAGAAGAAGCTGTTGTGGGAGTCTGTGTGTCAGACAGGGTACTTCTGTGTGTCAGAGTACCAACCTGATAGGTTCAGGTGTCTGTTGGTTAGCCAGAACTGATAGGTTCAGGGTCTGTGCTTTAAGTTAAGGGTTCTGGGTGAACCAAACTGTATGCTTGTATGAGTGAGAATAAGCCACGTTACTTTATTTTATTCACCTGATTGTTTATTTTTCCCTGTGTGTATTTAAAATAAACCTTATTCTTTTTATTGTTTAAAAATCCATCCCTGGTCTGTGTGACTTCTTAAAGGGAATGGTTGGTGGCAGCTTAGTAACTGTGTGACATATCCCAGTAGGTCTGGGTTTGTCACATTGATTGGTGTCCAGCGTGTGGGATACGACTGGTCCAGTTGTCCAGTGGTCCAGCAAAGCCTTGGCAGGTGTGCCCAGAGCAAGGGGGGTCTAGTCAGGGACAGTCTGAGGCGCGTAGGTAATCTTCTAGGTGTACCTCACGGGGAGGTGCACTAGTGGAAGAACGTGCCAACTGGGGAGACTTAGATTAAGGTGCTCTGAGGCAGCCTAGTTTTGGCGGGAAAAAGCTGAGGCAAAACTGCGTAGTAACAGTGATCTAGCTTGCCAGCTGAGAGGCCCAGCAGAGGGGGGTAGGCTCTGACTCGATACTGTTGCAAGTTAGTGCTGAAGAACAGCAGCAATCTCTAGGGAGAGCTGGTTCTGAGGCAAGAAGGAAAAAAAGTGGTCGTTTTATTTTGAGGCTTGACTTTTTAAAGCAGCCTGTTCTGAGGGGGGATTATGCCCTTGACTCGAAGCCAGATGGCAGAAATGAGTGATGTGAAAGACCCCCAGATTGACCAAGGTTCTGAGGATGAATTTGGCTCAGTGCAAGGTGACAGCACAGGAGAGCAGAACCCAGAACTTAGAAAAATACTCATAGCCCAACAGCATGAACTGAGGGTGAGGGAAATGGAGGAAAGGGAAAGAGAGAAACAGCGGCAATTTGAATTAGAGAGAGAGAGAATGGAGAGGGAGGAAAGATTGGAGAGAGAGAAAATGGCGTTTGAATTAAGAAAACTGGAACTGATGAACCAGAACAATAATAACAATAGGGATTCTGAGGGAGGCCAATTGTCTAAGGCTGACCTGAAGAAATTCCCTGTGTACCACAAGGGAGATTGTCCCGAGGTGTTCTTTTCCTTAGTGGAAAGAGCGTTTGTGGACTTCTCAGTGAGGGAAACTGAGAAGATGACCATCATGCGGTCTTTAATCAGTGGTAGCCTGGCTGAGGTTTATGCCGAGATGCCTGAGGAACTGATGAAAGATTTTGCAGAATTTAAAAAACTGGTGTTTGCCAGACATGGGATAAATGCAGAGCAGCTGAGACAAAGATTCAGGTCCCTCACCAAGAAGCCAGAGCAGACTTTTACCCAAGTGGGGGCCCAATTGGTGAGGCTGCTTGAGAAATGGCTATCGCAGGAAGGGACAGAGACCTATGAGCAGCTTAAAGACTTGATAGCACTGGAACAGTTCTATTCAGTCCTGCATGGGGAATTGAAATTCCAGGTGAGGGAAAGGAAACCGAAATCTGTGGCAGCAGCCGCAGAGATCGCAGATTTTATTTCCCAAATAAGAAAGCCCTTGGGTGAGGGGAAATCTGTAGGTAAACCCAAAGAAACCTACAGCAAGTACTCTCAGGGACCAGGGAAAAGCCAGCAAGGGGGAGGGGCCCATGGTGAAGGGAAGCCCTCAGACATGAAACCAAGACCTCAGATTTTGGAGGGAAAAGCAAAACAAGATGAGAGAGAATCAAAATACACCAGAAAATGTTATTTCCGTCAGGGAAAGGGTCATCTAATCTCAGATTGTGAGAAATTAAAGCAGCTAAAAGGAATGGTGCCTCAGGAGTCTAGTGGGACCAAGCCAAAAGCTGTGTTCTGTGTCCAGAAAGAGCAAGACTCGTTGTCACTGAGGGAGCCTGTTGCCATGGCTACTCAGTCTGGAACAGCTACCGCTGCTGATCAGGCTGAGGAAAATGGTCCTCTTGTGGAGGTAAAGCGCTGCTTGCTGATAAAAACAGATTCTCAGTTGTTTGAGACAGCAGGGGTGGACGTAGGAATACTTGACCGTCAGTATAGGGGGCTGCGGGACACTTGTTCCCAGGTAACCCTGTGCCATCCAGATATTATTCCTAGGGAGTTTATAATCCCAAATGAGAGCATAAAGGTGGCAGGGATTGAGGGGCAGGTAATCTCTCTGCCAGTAGCAGAGGTACCTGTCAACTTTCAAGGCTGGAGGGGAGATTGGCGGCTAGCGATTTCATCGACTCTGCCAGCAGCCGTGCTCGTGGGAAATGACCTGGCTGAACATGTGAAACGGGTGCTAGTGATTACACGCTCACAAGCCACCACAGGGACAGTTCAGGGGGGTAATGGTGAGCCAGAGACGGAAGCAGAGGGGAGTTCAGAAGCTGTGGTGGAAACCTTAACCACAGACAGCAGATTTGGACAGGAGCAAAAGGCAGACGCCACTCTCCAAAAGTGTTTTGAACAGGTGACTGACGCCCAGCTAACACCTGAAACCCCAGTGAGATTTCTGGAGAAAAAGGGGATTTTATATAGGGAGACCCTGAGGAATATCTCAAAAGGGGGAGATGGGATCAGAAGTCAGCTGGTGGTACCTGAAAAGTATCGCCCCATGATCTTACAAAGGGGTCACTCTGACATGTCTGCTGCACACTTAGGGGCGAAAGGGCCCCTTGATTTGATCAAACAAAATTGGGAGCAGATCACCCAGGATGACCCACAAGACGTTGTGACATACATAGACACCTTGATGAATGACCTAAGGAGAAATCTAGAGCTGGCAGCAGAAAACCTGCAAGCTCAGAAGGTCAGACAGAAAACATGGTATGACCACAAAGCTAGAGAGAGGCACTTTGACCCAGGGGAGGAAGTGCTTTGGCTTAGGCCCTGCAGAGAGAATAAACTGCAGCTCAAATGGGCAGGACCATATAGGGTCATTTCCAAGATGTCAGACCTGAACTACCTTATAGAGCAGGAGGAGAACCAAGCAAGGAGGGTGGTTCATGTGAATGCCCTAAAACCCTACTACAGAGGGGAACAGAGGGTTTTATTTGCGATAAAAGCAGCTGAGAGTGAGGAAGCGGAATTACCCTTCTGGGAGGGTAGAGGGGAAGTAAAATACAACCCAGAGGAGGTAAAGATCAGTCCTGCACTCACCCAAGACCAGCAGCAAGAACTAAAAATGCTGCTTAGTAAATATCAACAGGTGTTTTCCAACAAGCCGGGGATAGTGAAGGGAGTGATGCATCGGATCCACACAGGGGATGCACCCCCGCAGGCAGTATCCCCATACCGAGTAACGGGACCCTATAGGGACAAGGTGCGGAAGGAGCTGGACGAGATGCTTAGAGAGAACATAATCGTCCCCTCTTCTAGTCCTTGGTCCTCTCCGATAGTCCTTGTGGACAAGCCTGATGGGAGCATTAGGTTTTGTGTTGATTACAGGAAATTAAACCGTGTAACCACTCCTGATGCCTACCCAATGCCCAGGCTAGACAACCTGATTGAAACCATAGGGGGTTGTCGGTTCATCTCATCATTGGACCTGGTAAAGGGATATTGGCAATTAAGAATTGATCCCAGGGATCAAGAAAAGACTGCCTTTTGCAGCCCTTTTGGTCTCTATGAGTTTCGAGTCCTGAGCTTTGGTCTTAGAAATGCACCAGCCACCTTCCAAAGGCTGATGGACCAGACCTTGGCAGGGCTCAGTGACTTTACAGTGGCCTACATTGACGACATAGGGATCTTCAGTAATACCTGGGAAGATCACCTGATACACCTGGAGTTAGTGCTGCAGAGGTTAAGTGCAGCAGGGCTAACAGTAAAGGCCAGCAAGTGTCAGCTGGGTAGCCCAGAAATAAAATACTTGGGTCACATGGTAGGGGGAGGAATGATAAAACCCCTGGAGGCCAAAATAGAAGCTGTTCGTGATTGGCCTAGACCCAACACCAAGAAAAAAATCAAATCATTTCTTGGGTTGGTGGGCTACTACAGAAAGTTCATCCCGAGGTTTAGCGAGATTGCGGCTCCGCTGACCGATCTGACGAGGAAGACGGCTGATGACCGCATCCCGTGGACCAGCGACTGTGAGGCGGCGTTCCAGAGGTTGAAGGAGGCGTTAATCAACTATCCTGTGCTGCGCGCTCCAGACTTCGACCGGGAGTTCATCATCTACACAGATGCGTCTAACAGCGGGGTAGGAGCAGTTCTGTGCCAGGAGGATGAGAATGGTGACCAACATCCAGTGTCCTACCTGAGTAGGAAACTTCAAAAAGGTGAGAGACATTTGGCAACCGTGGAGAAGGAGTGTTTGGCCATAGTCTACGCGATCCAGAAGGCCAAGCCTTACATCTGGGGAAGACATTTTATTCTGTGTACTGACCATTCACCATTGCAATGGTTAAAGACAATGAAAACCCACAATGGCAAACTTATGAGGTGGGCTTTAAACCTACAGGACTATGACTTTGAAGTGAAGGTGGTCAGAGGGTCAGTGAACTGTGTTGCTGACGCCTTATCAAGAAGACCTGAAGAATGAAGACGGCGAAAGAACATGGACTATGTGTATATAATGGTGAACAAAAAGTTAAATGTACCTGGTTTTGAATTGGTTTGTATGAATAAAGGTAAATTGATGTAATGTATATGGTAAATGTTTAAATGCCTATTTGCTATGGTTAACTTAGAGTGTAAGTATAAGTAAGTATGCTATGGTATGTATAACTGTTGTTGTGTATTTTATCCAGGTTGTTTTTTGGTGAAAAGCACGTTAGCTTTCCCCCTACAAAACAACTTATAAAGAGGGGAGGTGTTACATAACAGCACTGATGTTACCTGTCTGTCATGGGTTTGGAGGGAAAGTTCCATCCTATGGGGAGTGGAAGGCGGGACATCAGGAGGAGGGGCTGTACTGTATATATAGGTGGAGCGTGTGTGGTGAAGAGAGATGCTGAGAGACACTGGGATGTGACGAAGCAGCAGCTGGGAAGAAGAAGCTGTTGTGGGAGTCTGTGTGTCAGACAGGGTACTTCTGTGTGTCAGAGTACCAACCTGATAGGTTCAGGTGTCTGTTGGTTAGCCAGAACTGATAGGTTCAGGGTCTGTGCTTTAAGTTAAGGGTTCTGGGTGAACCAAACTGTATGCTT
The DNA here is from genome assembly GCF_051106095.1 of Pogona vitticeps. Classification (NCBI taxonomy): domain Eukaryota; kingdom Metazoa; phylum Chordata; class Lepidosauria; order Squamata; family Agamidae; genus Pogona; species Pogona vitticeps. Next base: position 36,224,816 of record NC_135788.1, on the reverse strand, counting down.
GTATGAGTGAGAATAAGCCACGTTACTTTATTTTATTCACCTGATTGTTTATTTTTCCCTGTGTGTATTTAAAATAAACCTTATTCTTTTTATTGTTTAAAAATCCATCCCTGGTCTGTGTGACTTCTTAAAGGGAATGGATGGTGGCAGCTTAGTAACTGTGTGACATATCCCAGTAGGTCTGGGTTTGTCACAGCATCAATTCTTCTTTATGGCCCAGCTCTCACTTCCATACATCGCTGCTGGAAAAACCATAGCTTTTACTTCGTGGACCTTTATTGGCAAGTTGATGTCTCTGCTTTTTAAGATGCTGTCGAGGTTTGTCATTGCTTTCTTCCCAAGAAGCAGGCGTCTTTTAATTTTGTGGCTGCTGTCCCCATCTGCAGTGACCATGGAGCCCAAGAAAGTAAAATCTGTCACTGCCTCCATATCTTCCCCTTCTGTTTGCCAGGAGCTGATGGGACCAGTGCCCATGATCTTAGTTTTTTTCATATTGAGCTTCACACTATTTTTGGCGCTCTCCTCTTTCACCCTCATTAAGAGGTTCTTTAATTCCTCCTCAGTTTCTACCATCAGAGTGGTATCATCTGCATATCTGAGGTTGTTGATATTTCTTCCAGCAATCTTAATTCTGGTTTCCAATTCCTCTAGTCCAGCCTTCTGCATGATGTATTCTGCATATAAGTTAAATGAGCAAGGGGACAATATACAACCATGTCGTACTCCTTTTCCAATTTTAAACCAATCTGTTGTTCCATATCCAGTTCTAACTCTTGCTTCCTGTCCCACCTATAGATTTCTCAGGAGATAGGTAAGGTAGTCACAGTCTCCCATTTCTTTAAGGACTTGACATAGTTTGCTGTGGTCCACACAGTCAAAGGCTTTTGCGTTGTCAATGAAGCAGAGGTACAGTGGTGCCTCGCTTGACGACGATAATTCATTCCAGCAAAATCGCTGTAGAATGAAATCGTCGTCAAGCGAAAGAAGCCCATTGAAATGCATTGAAAACTGTTCAATGCGTTTCAATGGGCGAAATACCTCACCGTCCAGCGAAGATCCTCCATAGGGTGGCTATTTTCTGGTGCCTGTATAGCGAGGAATCCATCCTTAACACATCGTGGAGCCATTTTGCACAGCGGGCGGCCATTTTGAGAGCTGCCAATCAGCTGTTTTTGGATCATCGTTTAGCGAAAATTGGTTCCCGAAGCAGGGAACCGATCGCCGTCAAGTGGATTTTTCCCATTTAAACATCGTTTTGCGATTGCAAAAGTGATCACAAAAACCTCATCGTTAAACGGATTCATCATGGAGCGGGGTAATCGTTAAGCGCGGCACCACTGTAGACATTTTTCTGGAACTCTCTGGCTTTCTCCATAATCTAGCGCATGTTAGCAATTTGGTCTTGAGTTCCTCTGCCCCTTCGAAATCCAGCTTGTATTTCTGGGAGTTCTTGGTCCACATACTGCTGAAGCTTACCTTGTAGGATTTTGAGCACAACCTTCCTAGTATGTAAAATGAGTACAGTTGTACAGTAGTTGGTGCATTCTTTGTCACTGCCCTTCTTTGGGAGGTTTCCAGACTTGCTGGCATATTGAGCGTAGCACCTTAACAGCGTCATCTTTTAAGATTTTAAATAGTTCAACTGGAAAGCCATCACCTCCACTAGCCTTGTTGTTAGCCATGCTCTCTAAGGCCCACTTGACTTCACTCTCCAGGATGTCTGGCTCAAGGTCAGCAACCATACTCTCTTTGTTGTCCGGGATATGCAAATCTTTCTGGTATAATTCCTCTGTGTATTCTTGTCACCTCTTCTTGATTTCTTCTGCTTCTGTTAGGTCCCTACCATTTTTTCCTTTATCATGTCCATCTTTGCACAAAATGTTCCTTTTATATTTCCAATTTTTAAACAGATCTCTGGTTTTTCCCTTTCTATTATTTTTCTCTGTTTCTTTGCACTATTCATTTAAGAAGGTTCAAGTTCAAGTTTATTGTATTAGCTAAAAGCCGTCACAATTTTTTAAATATTTTTTTTCATCAACTACGAATAAGGTAGAAAATACAAAGGGTAAAAGGGAGTAGGGGGGAAGAAAAAGGGTTGGGGGGGTAGGAGAACACAAAGTATACAATCATCCAATCTGTTCATGCTACGATAACAAATCAACTTTCTGCTTCTTTACAATTTGATTACCCTCCAGCTTTCAACTTACAGTTACGTCTTAGTGTTGGAGTAACATAGATTTAAACTATCTGGGGACTCTTATTTAAGCTATTTAAGTACCTTTTTATTCATAGATAATAATACAATATCATCAACATATATAACGCTTGCAATCTTATAGTTCCCAATTGAGGGGGGGATGATCTGGATGGTTTAAAGCTGTTAAAATGTTATTAATATAAAGGTTAAAAAGTAGGGATGCGAGTAAGCACCCCATTTAAGAAGGCCCTCTTGTCTCTACTTGCTATTCTTTGGAAATCTGCATTTAAGTTCTGTAACTTTCCATATCTCCCTTGCATTTTGTTTCCCTTCTCTTCTCTGCTATTTGTAAGGCCTCGTTGGACAGCCACTTTGCTTTCTTGCATTTCCTTTTCTTTGAGATGGTTTTTGTTGCTGCCTCCTGTACAATGTTACGAGCCTCCATGGATAGTTCTTCAGGCACTCTGTCCACCAAATCTAGTTCCTTAAACCTGTTCTTCACTTCCACTGTGTATTCATAAGGGATTTGGCTTAGATTATACCTGAGTAGCCCATTGGTCTTTCCTACTTTCTTCAGTTTAAGCTTGAGTTTTGCTATGAGAAGCTGATGAGCAGAGCCACAATCAGCTCCAGGTCTTGTTTTTGCTGACTATATAGAGCTTTTCCATCTTTAGCTGCAGAGAATGTAATCAATCTGATTTCAGTATTGCCCACCTGGTGATGTCCTCCTGTAGAGTTGCCTCTTGTATTGTTGGAAAAGAGTGTTTGTGATGACCAGCTTGTTCTCCTGACAAAACTCTATTAGCCTTTGCCCTGCTTCATTTTGAACTCCAAAGCCAAGCTTACCCGTTGTTCCTTTTATCTCTTGACTCCCTACTTTAGCATTCCAATCCCCTATAATGAGAAAAATATCTTTCTTTGGTGTCATTTCTAGAAGGTGTTGTAAGTCTTCATAGAATCGGTCAATTTCAGCCTCTTCAACATTGGTGGTTGGTGCATAAACTTGAATTACTGTGATGTTGAAAGGTCTGCCTTGGATTCGTATTGACATCATTCTATCATTTTTGAGATTATTTCCCATTATAGCTTTTCTCACTCTTTTGATGACTATGTGGGCTACTCCATTTCTTCTACACGATTCTTGCCCACGATAGTAGATATGATAATCGTCTGAATTGAATTTGCCCATTCCCGTCCATTTTCATTCACTGACACGCAGGATGTCAATGTTTATTCTTGCCATCTCCTGTTTGACCCCATCCAGCTTCCCAAGATTCATAGATCTTACATTCCAGGTCCCTATGCAGTATTTTTCTTTGCAGCATCAAACTTTCCTTTCACTTCCAGGCACATCCACAGCTGAGTGTCCTTTCAGCTTTGGCCCAACCACTTCATCAGCTCTGGAGCTACTTGCACTTGTCCTTCGCTCTTCCTCAGTAGCATGTTGAACGCCTTCCGACCTGAAGGGCTCACCTTCCAGTGTCATATCTTTTAGCCTTTTGTTTTTGTCCATGGAGTTTTCTTGGCAAAGATACTGAAGTGGCTTGCCAGTTCCTGCTCCAGGTGGATCGCATTTAGTCAGAACTCTCCACTATGACCTATCCGTCTTGGGTATCTCTGCATGTCACAACCCATAGCTTCTCTGAATTACTCAAGCCCCTTCGCCATGACAAGGTAGCAATCCGTGAAGGGGTAATATTTCTTAGGTCATTATAAAATATACAATATTGTGTTAAATCTGCTGAAATTTCCAGCTATTGTACATATGCTGTTGAACTATGCAATGATTCATATACTATTTCCTTACTATATACCACTGCCACCTCACAGGATGCCACTGGTGGTCAGAGATACTTATTCCAATATTGTTCCTTCTTGTTACTTATAGCTTGGGATTAATTTAATTACCCATCATTGTCTTGTTTTACAGAACATTGCTTCCTGAGAGGGGAACCAAATAGCAAGAAAGGTTTTAAAGTTCATTGCCAGGTCAACAACTTGTGCCCAAATACAATATCTGATTTGTGGCCATGTATAAATATTTGCCTGTAGTGCTACTGTTATGTCTGAGGAAATGGACTTGTCCATGAAAGTTCACATTAAAATATAGCAGTTAGTCTTTAAGGTACCATCACATTTCTGCCTTCTTTATTTTTTTGTTTTTGTGTGATATTCTAGCACAGACTAACCTTTTCTAAAATTGCTACAGTACAGAGGTTTCAGAATCTGTATTTCTCTTTAAGAAATGCTCAGCTCCTAATATTAATAAATCATAAGCTTGTATAGAAATAGTGGGAACAGAACAAACAGCCAGCTTTCACCCTTCTTGTGCTTTTCATTATTTGTTATCCATTTGTAAAACTGTTCAGCTCTCCTATAATTGGCATAACCTCAATGCAAGTGTTTCTGAATTCACAAGGAGATTTACCGTTTTTTTCTGTGTAGAAGACGCCCCCTTTTCCAACCCAAAATCAAGAAACCAGTATTTTAAACATAAATCAGAACATGTTTTTATTTAGTAATTCAGTAATATTTACGTACCAGTACTGTCATATTATGTGTCAGCTTTGAGCATTTTACTTTATTTAGCCTCTGGGCTCAGAATGCTTCAACATTACCAGTCCTTGTTGCATCTGAGCACTGCCTACATGTTCCACCCCTCACGAGGTGTGCGCCAATTGGTTTGTTCAGGATCAGCTGACATCAATTACACAAGGCTCATGATTGGAGGAAGCTAAGTCTCGTGGTTAGAGGCAGCTAAGCCTCATGATTAAAGGAAGCCTGTTTGCAGAGGTAAGGCATGGAAGTTTCGCAGTCAGGCGGTTCTCTCCTCAGCTTCTGTGTATAAGACGACTCTCAATTTTTAGTCTAAAGATTTTAGATAAAAGTATTGTCTTATACAAGGAAAAATACAGTGGTGCCTCACATAACGAGTGCACCGTTTAACAACAAATCTGCATAGCGATCTATTTTTTGCAATCGCTAATGCGATCGCATTGCGATGTTTTGAATGGGAAAACATCGCATTGCGATGATCGATTTTCGCATTGCGATGTTTTTAGAACAGCTGGTTGGCGGTTCCAAAATGGCTGCCGGTTGCCCAAAATGGCTGCCACAAGCATTTCCATGCGGTTCCCTTGCTTACTGAGGTGGCGAAAATGGCGGCGCTATGGAGGATCTTCGCTGAATGGTGAGTTTTCGCTCCATAGGAAGTTTAATGCGTTCCTGTGGGGTTTTTAGTTCCGTTTAGCAACGATTCCGGATAGCGACGATTAATCCAGAATGGATTAACGTCGCTATGCAGGGCACCACTGTACAGTAATGTTAACTCTGGAAATAGTCTAACCCTTAAAATAAAGGGGACATGTGGCCCTCCAGATAACGGACTACAGCTTGCATGATTCGTTATCACTGCATGTGCTCACTCGGGCTGATAAATGCTTCTGTCTAGCATCTGGAGGACTGGACTGTATGAAGTTTGGAAAAGTTACTTTGTGGGACTCCAGCGTCCCCAGTCACTATGGCCATGCTTGCTCAGGACTCCAGGATTCACAGTCCATAAAACTAAATATCTCAACTTTTCATACTTCCTATGTATACTTAATTAAATTAAGGGAGCATTAGACTTGGGCCATGGAATCTCAATCTAACTCATCAAGAAAACTGTTATGATAAAGTGGTATGCCCTCCACATGCTATCTCCAGGTGATTTTTGTGAAAGTTCCTTGTCAGTGAGGTGATAACTTACACCCATTGTGTCTCTAATATAACTTGTTCCATCTTCTCCTAATCAAGTTCCCTATAGACATCTTAGACTGTAAACATTATTTCCCCAGCCAGTGTGGCAAAGACATATTTTAGCAGCTGCATTTCAGTTCTCAAACATAACAGTTTTTCACAATCTTAAATGTCCTTAACTAATTGTGCCAGTGTCCCCCATTCTGATGCCCTCCAGGGTTTTAGACTACAGCTCCCACATTTCTCGGTTAAATTTATAGTCCGAAACATATGGAGGACATCAAGTTGGAGAAGGTTCACTTAATAATGCATCCACACTCTTTAGTTTAGATCTCTTGGTTTCTAACTTTCTTGCATTGTCAGATGTACAAAATGTTAGCCTGCATATAATTTAGCATAACGTTAAAGCTTATGCCAAATAAATAAGTTAGTCTTTAAGGTGGTACGGGACTGTCTGTTACCATGGCTACCCTTCTAGTTTTGGAAGAGGCAGCCGCCGCTTCTAGTAGCGTTGGTGATCTAAGGCACTGGTTCTTAACCTTGGGTTACTCAGGAGTTTTGGACTGCACCTCCCAGAGGCCTTCACCACAATCTGGGCTGACTGGGGTTTCTGGAAATTGCAGTTCAAAAGCATCTGAGTAACAAAGGTTAAGAACCACTGATCTAAGGTGAAATATTCCAGTGGAAAACTTTAACAGAATTTTTTCTACTGCTATACTTTTTTAAATAAAAAAACCCAAAAAGTCATATTCCACCGATTTATACAAAATTAGCTTTCCTGCACTCAGTAAAATTGGGGGTGAAATGAGTTGATACAATGTCAGTTTCAAAAGTATAATTAAAGTTTTCAGGTGACTTTCCCTTGAAAGTCTTCATGTAATGTAAAGGTCTTTCAGCATGTCAGAATTAATATATTAATATTTTTCAGTGCTACTGAATTGTGATGTAAATATTTACAAGGATTCCAATAAAAACTTTTCTGGATTTGTTTGTTTTTCCTGTAAAATAAAATCTACATTAAATATGCTTATTTTAGTTATTTTTCTTTAAGATCACTTTTGAGCCATTTCATTTGCAGACCACCATCTAAACATTGTACTCTGCAGAGAACTAGAGATCTGGAAGATCTCACAATAACAACTGTTTGTTTCTACATGGTATTGACTGAAGCATATTTTGGTGATTACTTTTTCAGTGATTCTGTGACAGAAAGCAAATATTGACTAAACCTCGAGTTCTAAACCAGTTATAAGGAACTGGTAAGGAATTGCAAGTAACTATAAAAAAATAATTTCTTGACATTCAGCTGATGCGAAATCAACGTGAAATCTTTATTGAGATAACTTGGCATTAAAGGGTAGCTTCCATTCATAATGGATTAAAGTGTCTCACTTCCCGTATTAGCACAGCACCATTATCCACTACGATCAATAAGCAAATACATACTACAAATGAAAAAATGTTGTTTAAGAAAGAAGGGTCAGGTACTGGGTGTCATATTACAGGCAACTTAAAATATTCTCACATGAAAACATAAGTGTTTAAATCACGGAAGAAAGAAAATAGGAACTGTTCCCCCTCCCTTCTTTTCCGGTAACCATTAACCGTGTTTAATTAATGAAACTTTTTCAGAGTTCCAGGATAAATCAAAGGTTGTTCAGGGGAAACCATATTAATGAATATTAGCCTCTTAATTATCCTCCTGGTTATATCAGTGGGACACGTTCGTGCCTTTTCTTTGTGTAATAACTTTTTATAAAGAAGTATTTTTAAACTGATCATTAATTTTATGACTGAAGAAATGAGATGCAAAATTTATGCTGTTGTCATTGGCACAGGCTCAAGGCACCACTGACATTATGCATGATTATAGTGGAATAGCTGCCCGCTAATGAGTCTATAGACATTTTGTTTGAACATGCCTTGCTTCTAGATGTCTGATTAGGCTGTAATGCTTTCAATTATGCGGGCAAATTGTATTGGATCCATCTACCTGATGCTTATTGTTCCTTTGTAGTTCAGTATTCTGTTACACAGATACCAACGGAACACTTTCCTTTATTGATTTCTTTCCCCTTTTAGATATACTGGTAGACACGTGGCACCTGTCAAGGGGACAAAATTTGTGTCTTGGCAGCTCAACAGTGACTCGTCACACTGAATGGATGAGCAGCATTTATAATTTTAGATGTGGTTCCCTTTGACACTTGCTTCATAATGTTTGCGCCTGGCAAAAATGTTTGACAAATATGTAATTAAAAAAAATAGTACACACAATTGACACATTGTTTCTGTCTTTGACCCATGCAGTATTTTTGTAAAGGATAGTTCTTTTCTCCACGCCCTTGTATCAAAGAGTGCTCTGCTAGAGAGGGGTGTGTATGCATTTTGTATGTATTGTCTAAATTATTTGGGAAGAAGTCGGTCACTTACCCTTACCTTCTTGAACTATGGAACACGATTGTCTTTTTGGTGTTTTTAGTGCCATGTTACAGATTTAAAGGTCTGAGTAGGTTTCTAGGATGTTCTTGATGTTGCTTTCCCCAGAGTATTAAGAATCACATTGAGATCTGTGTATGTTTTGTGAATGGAAAAACTTCAACAAACTGTTGAATCTAAATTCTGCAAATATGGATACAATACAAAAATGATAAATAAATATTGTTAGAAGCCCTGTTGGATCAGACTAAGAAGTCCACCATTCTTTATTCTATTATACAGTGCCCAATCAGATGCATCTGGGAGGCCCAAAGGTAGGACATGAAGCCAAAAACCTTTTATCATTGTTTCCCTCAAATACCTAGAATTCATTGACACAGTGCCACTGAATATAAATGTTCTTTCACAATCATTTTTCCACTCCCACAAGTAACAAGCAGAGTCAGATGAGTTTTATAGGGCACTGAAACATTGTCTTCTGTAAATGATGTGTGGAATCTTGTGACATACTTCTAAGGCCCTCTATGAGACCATAATTGCTACATCTGGGACTACATTCTTCAGGTCCATTGTCTTCATGTGGAATGGTTGGAAATGAATGTCCCATGTTCCACTGTTTACAAGTGGAACTGTACATTGTCGATATTATGGGAAGAAACTGTAGTCAGTTTTTTCCATTTTGGAGCAATTTATTCTGCTCTTCCTTGCCCTTGAGACCGTCCCGGAGTGGCCCTACATTTCTTGAAATGGTTTAGGGTTTTCTTCTTGTTTGGCATTTTAAGCAACTTAAGTCTAGCCATCCTTTACATTTGCCACAATGTTCTTGACTTAGAATCATTCTGGGGCATTGAGGGAAGGCAAACACATGGCCACATGCAGGGTCCTATGTCATTGGAAGTGCTGCCACTGCAAATAACTAAGTGCCCCAGGAGCTACTGACCAGGACAGGGCTCAAAAAACAGTATTTTACCAGGAGAACTTTCAAACCTGCACCCAGCCTTGTTAGATACAGTGGGGTCTTGACTTGAGAACTTAATCCGTATTGGAAGGCGGTTCTCAAGTCAAAAAGTTCTCAGGTCAAATCTGCATTTCCCATAGGAATGCATTGAAAACCATTTGATCCGTATCTGCTCTTTTCCATCCCTAGAAACTAATGGGAAGCTGCTATTCTGCCTTCGACCACTAGAGGGGAATATTTTGTTTCTTTTTTTCTTAGGTCAAGAAAGGTTCAGGGAAGGCAGGGAAAATACAGTCCAGGCAGTACAGTACCAGGCAGTCTGAAGACTGTCTTCCAATCCACGCTCTAAATGCTGGGAGGAGTGAGGAAGCAGACAGGCACCCTTTTCACTGGCCAACAGTTAACTGAAAGTTCAAATTTTGCACTTTCCCTGCCTCCCACGTGGGTTTTTTTTTCAGTTCTTAACTCAAATCTAAGTATGTAAGTCAAGTCAATATTTTCCTATGAAAGCGGTTCTTAAGTCAAAATGTTCTTAACTCAAGCCGTTCTTAAGTCAAGACCCCACTGTACTTGTGGCAAAGAATGTTGAAAACATGTGATGTAATGTCTGTTGGATAAACTTCTGAAGTCTCTGGAGGAATGAGAGATAGCATAAAATTACACAAATGTAGATCTACGAACATAGAAGGAACAGTGGTGGATACAACTAGAGACCTATCTAGTCAAGCATTTTATTCACACAGTGGCAGGGGGAAAGAACCTTAATTTTTTTAAAAAACACCCTTCATTTTCCACAGAAACTGATGTACAGAGAGACGTATTGCCTTTAATACCGCAGGGAATTTATAGCTACTCTGAATAATAGCCTGTGATAGTTTTGTCCTTCATGAATTTGTCCAAACCCCTTTTAAAATCATGTCCAGGTTTGTTGCCATTGCTCAGTTGCTTGATAGTAAATTCTGTAATTCAACTGTGCACAAAAGGATCTAAAGAGTAAACAGATCAAAATAAGCAGCTTGGCATTGTTTTTTGAGGATCCCTTTAGTGGTTGGTATTGAACTGAGGTGCAAAGTTCCTGTGTCATAGTAACACAGCTTTAACACATCGGAAACAGCATGTAAAATATAAAATTTACAGGGTCAAAACCCTGTTCATAAACTTTCCGTTGAAGTGAAAATACTTAAGAAAAACAAATAAAATTAATGAGAGAAGCAATGAGAGAAATTTTGCTAAATTAAGATATTGGCAAATGGGTATGATTTGAACAACTTCCTGCTAAGTGAATCATACAAGTTGCTCAACAGAGTGGCCAAAATTTTCTTGCTTAGTGTAATAAATGAAGACAGGAGGGCCTGGCGTGCTCTGGTCCATGGGGTCACAAAGAGTCAGACATGACTAAATGACTAAACAGCAACAACAACAGTGTAATAAATGAATATTCTCTTCTGACCTAGAGAAGACTGGTTAGCAGTCACGATTTGTTGAGTCAGCTCCTCTGTAAGTTCCATTGATTTAGATGGGGCTACTGTGACATACAATGCTGAGCAGCAATTAGAGTAGGTCCATTGGAATCAATGGATTTATTTTATTTTTATTTAATTTATATCCCATCCATCTAGGCCAAAGTCTACTCTGGATCTACCCTAGTGCAATTTAACATGCTAAGCATCAGGATTTTGGCCACTGAGTTCCACGGAGAAATTACTGCCAATGATATTGGATGAAGACATGAGCCAGCGGATATGATCCCAAATTTTTTTAAAAATTATTTGATAAAAAATCATTTTTAAAATTTAAATCAATTTGGTTTAAAGCAAATCCTCCCTGATTCGTGGTTCTCCATCTTATAGCAGCCCTCACCATTGACTATGCTAACTGAGAATGATGTGAATGGAAGCTCCTACAACAGCTGGAGGCTAAAGGGCAGATTTGAACCTTGAGGCTGAGTTGCTGCTGCTTCATTTCCTTTCAACACTTATGAGAAAGATGGCCTTAGGAAAAAAAAATAACCTCCCTCTTTAGTAGACAAAAAAAAGCCTGTTTTAATTTTTTTTCTGTTGTAAAAGTTCAAAAATTGATTTAAATTGAAATACTTTGCTAAGAAAAAGGTGAATATTATGTCATTTAAATGTTAACATCTAAGTTAACATTTGGCAGTTTACTTGGGAATTGTTTTTAGTGGAATACATGTGATATATTTAAGATATGGCAACTCAGTACAATAGAAAATTATTAACATACAGTGGTGCCTCGCATAACGATTTTAATTGGTTCAAAAAAAACGTTATGTGAAACATCGTTATGCGAAACACCATTTTCCATAGGAATGCATTGGAAACCGGTTAATCCGTTCCAATAGGCACGGATTGCCGTCCTTAAACGAAAAAACCCATAGGAAACATCATTAAATGATACAATGTTTCCTCCATTGGAATGTATTGAAGCTGACTCAATACATTTCAATGGCTTTGCGAAGTCAATTTTTGCAAAATTAAGTGTGTCATAAAAGGGTCAAAAATGGTTTTAAATGCTTGGATTAGCTTCTGCGCCCTCTAAAACGGATGCAAAAGTTAATTTGGCTTTGATCTGACTTTTCGTTAATTAATGGTGAATTTTTTCCCCCCAACTTTTGACAGCTGTCAAAATCTGACAGTTCCATTATTTCCTATGGGGGAAGAAAAAATTCACAAAAAATTAATGAAGACTCAGCAACTGTTCTAAATGCTTGGATTCGTTAGAGGACCCCCTAAGTCGTGTGCAAACCTGATTTGGCTTTGATCTGAACTTTCGTTAATTTATGGCGAATTGTTTTCTCCCCCATAGGAAAGCATGGAGCTGTCACATTTTGACAGGTCCATTGGTTCCTATGGGCCGAAAAAAAAAATTAACCATAAATTAACGAAAAGTCAGATCAAAGCCAAATCAGGTTTGCACATGACTTGGGGGTCCTCTAACAAATCCAAGCATTTAGAACAGTTTTTGACCCTTCTAAGACACTTTTTTAATTGAAAAAAGAAACATCATTAAGTGAAGCAGGGGACCTAAAATCGCATTCGTTATGCAAAGCATGGTCCCAAACTTCGCTAAGCGAAAATCGCCCATAGGAAACATCGTTATACGGTGCATATTATTTTCTAAAAAAACACATCATTATGCGAATTCATCGCTAAACGAGGCAATCGTTAAGCGAGGCACCACTGTACTAATATTAGTGTGCTGAAGGAGCTGGCATATATATTTCATTGAGATCATCCCCTGAAAAATGTTAGCTGTCTCTGGGAAACTGCTGAATTTGACTACTTTTTGCATTCATTATACAGTGGGGTCTCTACTTAAGAACGTCCCTACTTAAGAACAATCCAGCTTAAGAACAGCTCCATTTGCTAAATTTTGCTTCTACTTAAGAACAGAAATCCAAGATAAGAACAGGAAAAAAAACCTTTCCTGCTCTTTTTTTAACCTTAGGTCATCTTAGGTTAAAAAAAAATTCTCCCCCTAGTGGTAGAGTACGTATTAACCAGCTTTGCATTAGTTCCTATGGGAACTAATGCTTCAATGTACGAACGCACCTCTACATAACAAAAAAACAGCCAGAACGGATTAAATGGTTTTCAGTCCATTCCTATGGGAAATTTTGCTTCAACTTAAGAATGTTTCAACTTAAGAATACCATTCCAAAATACTGTATTTGTAGCTTTCTCTTTCTCCAAAGAACTCTGGCAGTTGTTTTGAAGAGAGGCCATGTGAGGGAGTTTAACATTTATTCTGATGCTGTTACGTTCCCTTATGCAGCCTCCCTCTCTGTTTTAATTCATTAAATTCAGTGTAACATTATAAATGAACACTGAAGCAAGGTGTTTCCAAATTTTCAGCAATTGGTAGATGCATAAACTTAATGATCAGAAGGTAAGCGACCATTTCTTTGACTCAATTGATCTCATAAGCGCAGATGAACAGATCGGTGCCTAGTTTGGCATGTGCCGTTTATCTGACTGCAAAGCTGCTGAAAAGCAGACTGAGTGATGGCATGATGGATGGAGATTGAGTTGCCCATTGGATGGGTGATGAAGTATTCATGTCACAAGTATGTCATGCCACACATGCCCTAAGATTTGCTACTGCAGCCACTGTCACAAATGGTGTTAGTGTTGTATAATGTAAGAAAAAGCACTGAAGCACATGTCATGTCAGGCATATACTGCTGCAGCTAGTAGGCACCTTCTCTTTCTCCCTGCGGTCAAAAGCTTTTTGTGTAGCTATACAGATGGTTTAACTTTTAGAGGCAAATTGCCCCAACTTAAGAAATCAATGTAGGCATTATCAGCTGCACTCTGAGTCACACAACGCCGTGTGCAACTGGGAATGTCTACAGTGCTTTTAACTTCGGGCAGTTCACCACGAAAACGTACAGCGTTGCCGGCATAACTAAGGAAGGAGATTTAGGTCTGTGTGTTTTTTATTCCATAAAAGAAATGATGTAATACCTTTTTTATTGCAAAAACTATGGTGGGAGTTGTGTAAAAATGCATGTTTGTAGTTGGGATGTTGGAAAAAGATTTGGAAGACCCAGGTTCAAATCTCTACCTGACCTTGGGGCAGTCTCCATCTCTGCCTAGCTAACCTTGTAAAATTGTTGTAAAGATAAACATGGAGAAGAAGAGCATGTACACCATCTTGAGCATTGCAGAGGAAAGGCAGGGTGTAAATGTAACATATACGTAGTGTCTAGAGACTAATACTGCTAAGAAATGTGTTACATGTACCAGTTGTTATTCACACATATTACACTGGATCTCAGCTAAGTTAGTTGTCCTTAAGTTATTTGTATATAATGTAATTGGTAAGTAATGTATTTTAGTTCTCATTTATAATCAGCATGTTTTAAATTATTTGTGGATTTAAAATGTTTTTATATGCCTCCTTCAGTTCCCACTAGGAGAGAAAGGCAGGTTAGATCCAGTCTTTCACAACACAATGTCTCCTACTTGATATTTTCCCATTCCCATCTAAATTAGGAAGTGAGGAAAATGTTTAACTCAGGACAAACCCTAGGCTAATTGTTGGTTAAGACTTAATCTGGCCAATAAGTGTAGTTTTGGAATTTCCAACCATGCTTCTGAAGTATGTGGACAGAGGCTACTTGCAACATTGATTTTACTTGAAGCGTGGCTTGTGGCGGTGCTTGCTTTATTCCGTGTGTAGGATCAAACTGTAAAGACCTTGCTTTGACGACTGGTAAATATATGGTTTGTGCAGGTGAACCAGAAGATGAAGAAGAGGTTGAAGGATCTGGCCCTGCGCCTCCAGACAGTGTCTCTCTAGCATCTGACCAATGTGATAATGACGGTCCCAGTGATGGTGAGTAATTCTCTCTGTCTCACTATATTTCTTAGCTGAACTGGTGTATTTCATGGGTAATGGATGAATGGCAATGTCTCAAGAAACATGTGGGGCTTATTTCATGCCATCTCAAGACCTTTAAGGAACTGAAGAGTGCCCTCTAGTGGTGAAAGAGGTGCAGTAAATGTTTTTAAAAATGCATACCCTCTTTACTACTCTTTTCCCGGAGGAGAGATTCCTTCCCTACAACTGCATGAATTGGCGACTGTAAAGCACTGACATTTTCTATTTAGGACACATTTTATGTTAATTAAACATCAGAATCTTGTTAAATTTAACCTGGCTATATGAAGGGCTTCCTCTTCTTTTGTCTCTATCAAAACAGTGAATTCCAAGAGGGATTTTTTGGGGGGGAGGGGGGCAGGTGGGGCACTGAAAGCCACCTCAAAAGCAAATGACTTTATTAAATATGTATTCTCTTAATTTGCCATCCAATTAATGTTCTACTGATTTTTCCTTCAAACTATTTCTGGCTCTGTCACTTGATTATTCCCCCCCACCCCCACCCTGGGATGAGATTATTAAAGAACAAATTTTCATCATTTTCGATTGTTTTGGAATGTGGAGGTTGTTGCGTCATGGTTTGCGACAGTCTCTTTCTAATGATTGTTGAGCAACGGCTGATCAATCCCGTGTATATATAAATCACAATGTATGTTGATGGGTTTCTCAGCAATTCAGACTTTGAAGTGAGCCACTTGTGTGTTTTTTATTTGTTTGTTTGCTGTTTGATGAGGAAACTGTACAGCTTGATTTCAACAGCTAAATGTGTGTGTTACAGCATGCTACTCCACATTTTATGTTATACAGATTGTTCCCTTTGGAAGCATATATTGCTTTTATGAGTTATAAAATTATGTCTATTGCAGAAGAGGGATAAGTCAAATATGTGCATAAGTGATAAACCTTCTAACAGCTGATTCAAAATACAAGACCTTTATATTCCTAGAACTCTGAAAAATGTGTTACAGTGACTATGTGTGTGTGTGTGTATATATATATATATATATATATATAAGTGGTTCCTCTCTTAACAAGTGTGTTGCTATCATTCTGTTTGGTTGTGTTTTATGGCTATTGCGTATTGAAGGCAGCTGCCAAGGAGCAGACACGAGGAATGTTTGGTTCTTGTTTTTCAAAAGACAACACAGACAACTGCTTTTGTCTGTGAAGGTGAACAGTGAGCAGCTGAGTGCCGCTAATGCTTGAGCTTTCAGTTATCATCAGTATAAACATGCAGAAAATTCATTTGGAAAAATTATTTTTATAGCATCTTTCAGTAAAAAGCAAGCTCAAGATGGCTGTCAATATCAGAAACTACAGCGAACAAGAGACAGATAGTACTCTAGAAAACAACATGTATACATTTATCGGTATATTGAAAGTCTGCCTAAGAGATAAAAGCACAGTTTGGAGAAAGGCCCACAAGTTTTCCACACAAGGACTCCAGCAATTCATATGTAGTATATAAGTAAAGACTGTAATGTGAAATAAACTGCTCCTACTTATTCCTTTTATTAATAATCAGTCTCTCTTTAACAGGAATGAATTGGGTTTGCAGGACATAACCTCATGCATTTCAAGATGTGCTCTGTAGCAGGGATGAGGAGAATGAGGCTTTCCAGAGGTGGTTGGACTATAAGTCTTATTGTCTTTTGCCAGTGGATATTCTGGGAAGGGATGTTGGGATTACAGTGTAGCAACATCAAATAGGGTGCATATTCACCTTCCCTGCTCTGTAGGTAAATAGTATTAATTTGTGTGTATCCAATAAATCACTAAGTCATCTATGCAGTGAATTATATTTACATCACCATCGTATACTGGACTACCTCATAATAACTGCCATTGAGGTGAGGTTATTCCTGGGCAATGGATACAGGATTGCAACTTTAATATGTTCTTTATTCCCTGATTAATACCCTTATGTATTTTTCAGCTTTTTTCATTGCTAGTACTTTGGTCTCCAGTTTTTTGTTTTTTGTTTTAACTTTCATAAACAGCTTCCACAGCTCATTGGAAGTTAGAAGCTGTCCAAGTAAAAGTGTACATATCTAAAATACTTACTTGTAGGACCAGATATTCCATTTGTAATTGTGTTTCTTTGGAAACATGCCATTCCTAGAATACTAGTTGTGTTGCCCATTGTGGCATCAGTAGGGATATAGAAATTATATCGTTAGCCAATGGCTTTCTTCATTAACAACACACCTAAAGATTAAGCACCGTCTTTCAGACTTTCTTATAAATAATTTAGTTTTCGATTGACTATGTGGCCTTTAAAAGATAATTGAGAATATATTGCAATCATCTGCTTGTGATGGAGGGGTACTGTGTGTACAGTGCAGTATTGAAAAATCTTGTTCTTTTCTTTGACCTTTTTCTAACAGCATATTAATTAGAAGGAAGATAATTATTTTAACAAGGCGTATAGTATAACTTAATTAGCATAGTTCACCAAAAGGCCTATTTGGCCTATCTGAGAGTTGTCTTGCTCCTTTGGCTCTTATTGTATGTTAGGCATAGAATAAGGATCTGTATCCTGATGGATTATAAACTCTAAACATGTGTGATTATAATGCTGATGTCCTTTTTATAGGGCCTGAAAATATAAGCATCCCACCCCCAAACATCTATATTCATTTTTAAGCCTGTTTTCAGCCCTACACATTTGAATTTCCAACAGATAACCCCCCCCCTCTGCATCTGCCTCCTTGGTTCAAAAGTTCATCCAGTTCCCCAGTGACCACCTAATTTTCCAGTTATTCCCTCCAGCCATAGGTGTTTTGGTTTCTTTATGGTTTTATTAGGTACTGTAGGAAAGTAGCATAAGTTATATGTCCTAATGAAATTCAAGCACACTTTGGTGATGCTTTGACTTATTGCTGGAAGCAATCAAGTTGAAAGAGAGGAGGAGACACCCTACAGAAAGAGGTGCAGAAAGTAAAAGAATTTATCTAGAAGACACCACCTTGGAATGAAACAAGATGCCGAATTCTTGACAGACACACATTGTTCCTGACTGGCTTTTATTTTATTGGCTCATCACAGCCTGATTGATGACAGAATCATAACTTGCTGTATGCTAACAGGCAGAGTTCACTTGTAGGTTATTGTGAACTGATAAAGGGTTAGATGGAGTTTTGATTTTCACACTGGACCAGGCTGTACCAGATTAATGGAATTTCAATGAGAAGCCTGAACTAGTTGCAGCTTTGTCAGAAAAATGGATGGTGATTCTATAGTCGTGCCTGCTCATTAATACCAGTTGTCTGAAAGGTGTGGTACTTCTCCGTACAAAAAGACTCCTAATAATTGATTTTTGAATAGGATTTTATTTATTTATTGATGACTGGGTTTCTTGTAAAACAAATGGCAGCTTCTTGTACGCCACAACAATGTCCCACATTTATTATTGTTCTTAATAAGTTTGTGGCAAAGAGTAAGCCTTGACTTAATGATGTGAATCCCTTGGGAAGGAAAAAAAAGAACAAGTGTGTGATGGTATACATACAATGCACATGGTTGTTATTGCTGCTTTTCTTAAAAACAGGTATGCGGTTTGGAAACGGGAATGTGCTTTCCACTGAAATAAAACACGCCTGCTGTTTGTAATTGTGTGATATTTGATCTTGATTTAGTGGAAAACTAGGATGGGTTCACACAAGTGGATTTTTCTCCTACGTATAAGGTGTATCCTAAACTGTGCTCAGCCCATCGATAGGTCAGAATGGTCTATGGTTGAAGCTAGCAGCAGGTTTCAGGACTTTTTTTAAGCTTTTACACTGGCAGAAATTGCTGCTGACAAAAGCCCCATCCTACTAATCTTCATGATCGCTTTCTCCATGTCATTGCTTCCAAGAGTGCCATGGTATGCTTAGGTGAAGAAAAATATCTTCTGTGACTATCCATAAACTGAAGTTTCATCTGAAGCAGCTAATTAAATGCTGAAAAAAAAACCATGTGCTATGCTAAGGAAAACAGATCTTTGGGGCATGCTTGTATGCAAAACGTCTAACTCTTTTCAGAATCACTGATTGATTCCCTTACGTCATTCCTGGGTATTTTCTTTACCCACGCACTACCGTGGTTTAAAAAATCTCATTTAAAAGACGCTTTGGGTGGATATCTTTAAGTTAATTAAATAATTACATTATTCCACATCTTTGTGATTATATGTAGAAAGTTTAATATCAGAGGTGGAACATCTCACATTTATCAATTTGGAAACAAAGTTGTGCCACCCCAAACACACCAGTGGTGTCAACATATTCCGGAAACTCTCAGAGTATGCAGAAATCTGTCTCCTTATAAATGAAAGAAAATTAAATCTCCTTAGATAGCTTGACGAGCCCTCAATTACTTACTTCTAGGTCTAAAGAAATATTAAGCATGTCAACTGGCATGGTTCAGTTAACTGAAAATGGAAATTAGTCTGCTTGGAACCCCTAACAGCCTAGGCAATCCTTGAATGAAATGTAGGGCTGTTGAGGTGAGGGATATGCATATCTGGCTGTTAAAAATATAACATATATATTTTGTTATATATTCCACCCCTCCTGTATCATGAGGCTGCAAAATTATTGATTCTCCATATTTTGCTGGACAACAAATCTCATTGGTCTCAACAGTGTACCTAGTTGGGAGGTGAAATCAGAGCTGCAGTTCAACAACGTTTCCCCATCACTGGCATGTACCAATAAAGCATGCAGGTTTCGGACTGTGGTACATTAGCATCAGGCATAGGTTTCCCTTGTCCTCCCTGTTGCAGGCCTGTACAAAGTTCTTGTTCAGAATGGAGCCTTGATTGGGCCCCTTTCTGTTGGAGGAGGTACACGAGAACCTTTTCTTTCAGGTGCACACTTATAATTCTTAATTACATGGTGAGATGATGTTGGTCTGTGGGCTGTAGAAAATCAGTGGGCTAGCAAATTGGTTATAGCATCCTGTTTATTCTTAGTTAAAGGTTGAATGTCTGATTAAAAGTGAACATTCTTTCTTTAGTTGTACTTTCTTCTTTTTGTTCATTAGAAAAAAAGACTTGGAAAATCTAGAACTAATAGTCCCTAAGACTTAGGCCAAATATTGGAGATAGCCTATGACTGAAGAATGAACTTCTTAATTACTGTAAATGTTTGAGTATTATGACATGAGCTTCTTTCACCTTCAGGAACCTGTGAATCAGCTTTTTGTATCTGGTGATTGGTTTTCAGAACTGAAGGACGGGGTTCTTGAACATGGGACAAATTATCCTGATCGCCTTTATGAAACATTAATGTGCTCTCAGCTCTAATTGTCTATCTTTAATGTAATTTCTAGCCCCAGATTTTACATATGTTGCTGCTGAGAACAATCCAATGCATCCCTGTATCATCTCCATATAATTATTATTCATATTTATTTATTCAAAATATTTATATCACCTTTCTATGCTGAAGCAAAATCATGAAGTCCAATAGTCTTTATAAGAATGATCAATAGAATCACTAAGGTAACATATCAGCCAAAACAGAACATCAAGAGAACTAAAGGTAGCCAGTATTCAGTTGTCCAAGTTTGCTCTAAGAATTGTAGTCTCATGGGGCATCTTAGTGTAGAAAGAGAAGGGACAAATCCCATCCAGATTTTTGTGTTAGGGATGCAATCACTATGAGGCACTTAGTCTAGCTGTAATTCATATTGTTGTAGTGCAGTCTCTGAAGACTGGAGTTTGTAGGCAGGTTCACATGGATGAAAATGATCTCCTTGGATACCCAGATGGCGTTATTGGAAAAATTATGTCCACAAACTAGCAGCTTGATCCTATGATTACTGCCCATAATCCCTAGCTGTGTGGTAGATGATTACAAAAATTATTTTTGTAAGAGAACATACTTTGTGTATGCTGTTAGGGAATTCTAAGGTGGTTTCGTCATATCCCTTTGCTAACCATTTTGCACCCTTCCCAGCCCACTGCTTTCATTGTAGAATTTAGAATTGCAGTCCAGCCACAATGGGTAGCATCCTTGCTTCTCTGTGGTTCCAGATTTTGGAATTTTGCAAGTGAAAAATGGCATGCAACACTGTAGAGTGAACATATGTCAGATGTCTCTGAGAAGGTTTTCATGCCTAGAAACAATTCAATGTATGTCATAATTGTTGACTGCAAAATTGGAAGGAAATGCTGCATTGCCAACCATGGAAACCTGTTCCATCCTACTGCCTTTTCATTGACCATTGCTTTCTCATCAGAACTGATAGGGACCTTTTTATCTACCAGGTGCTTGATACTTAGGACAACTTTCTAAAACCATTTGGAAAAAAAAAAGGCTGCAGTGTGTTGGTGATGATTGATTTACTCCATCATATCTAACAATTCCTTGTTTTCATTACTACTTCCCTTGGGCAGTAATCACAGGATCAAGCTGCCAGTTTGTGGGCATAATTTTTCTAGTAATGCCATCTGGTTTATTGGCACTTGAAGTTCTGATGACTCCATTGCTGTTGCAACGGACGTCATTAAATAGCTAGACTGTTGATTAGAGGTCTTTTGCTAGTGGCTGCTCATCTTCCTGTTCTATTGATTTTAATTGGTAATTTTATGTGCTCTTGTCCTGCTCCGTGTACATGCTGAAAATTCAGTTTGGGATATATTTTTGGAGAATATGATTATATTTGTTAGTACTTGCTTTGAGGAAGTTCAGATTCTGCATGATGTGATGTTTCAACATGGGCTTTCACTGCTTTATAATTATAGGTAGATGGAAAATTCTGTACAATGGAATCCACATTTGATCATTCTTGATAATATTTTGTATAGTACATCAACTTGCATTGACATGAGTAGGTGATGATGCTCCAGATGCTGTAGATTTCTAAGAATGAATATATGGCTTAGACCTGCATCCTATTCAAATTATTGTGCATGTAATAGAAATTGTGGAAGTAGCTCTGTGGTGAGGTCCAGTTGCATGGCTAGGGATATTATCTGATCTTGTCACATAACCTCAGTTACTTCTACCATTTTCCTTCCATGCCTAGTGATTTGAATAGGATACAGGCCATGGTGTTTAACTCTAGTTAGTGCCAACCCTGGTTTGTTGACTTAAACCTGGTTTAAGTAGCCTAAAACATGCAGGGAGACCCTGGTACAGGTAACTGCTAAGCTTTGCTCTTAGAAGGATTGGTGAGACAATAATGTGTCCTCTTTAGAAGTAAAGGAGTGGTATCATTGTGGTTTTACTTGAGGGAGGTACAGCATTCAGATTATGTCATATGTTGTGTGCAGCTCTTAAACCTTTTTAAACATTATTCTGAATAGAGCTAATGTTGTTAGACATGAACATTATGTTGAATGAATTTCTGCCACTGCTAACTTGCAGAAGATAATACAGATGGTTTAAAAGTGATGTAATCCCTTTTGCCCATAAAAAGACATTCTCTTGGAAGCTTCCCAAAACTCAGCCAAAGTTATGGCAAATATTTTGTCCCCAGCTTTGCTAATGGAAAGAAATGAATGGGTGACAAGATGTTATGATTCAGATAAGCCACATGGCCATGGTGCATCTGTTGTGGAAGATAATTTATCTATTATAGATATTTTTAGATTGCCGCTCACTCGTAAAGAGGGAAGGAGAAGAGGCATGCATACCACCTTGCGCTCTTTGTTGGGAATGTGAGTTACAAATGTAGTGAATAAGTGTATAAATAAATATTGCCAAATTGGATTAAAGAAATAATAACATGAAAATGTATAAAATAGAAATAAAAGATCACAGAAAAACATGATAAAACTATGAGAAAAATGTAAATTTTATTTTTTTTAAAAAAAGGGAAGTTGAAAGCCTTCTCCCTTATTACGAAAAAAAGGCATAGCGAAAGCCCTTTTTATGGTAGATGCCTGCTTAATCTTGAATGGGGACTTATAGACGGTCTTCCACAGGTGACAAAGGCATATGGAAATGGCCGTTCTCCCAGTACTGTGATCGTAGAGTATGATGGAGGCTTTACAAGTAAAACCTGAAGGATTTGGTTTACGTAGTGGAATACAGTTTGGCCCTTAAAAATAGAGTGCTACAAGAGTCTAGAGCTTGTTGCCTATTTTAAAAACTGTGTGGTTTTGCCCCTAACATATGTAACCCAAAAATATAGTGTTATGGAGACAAGTAAATGGAACTGTATAAGCCAAGTTTTATCTCATCATTTATATGCTTAATTGTGATTTCCTTTCTTGGGCTTCCAGTTTTAATTTTGATGTGGTGGTAGGTAGGTAGCAAATCTTGAAGAGGCTTGATTTTGTTAACATACATAATGAAATTGTTGGTTTTGTTATAGACTGCTCTTCTACTTTCTGTCCTTAAATGTAAGCAACAGCATTCGTTTGAAAGGATTTCATCACTGTATCATTGTCCTTGCCACAATTGTATCGGGTGGTACTGGCTTTAGTAAAGCGGTTAAATTATATTAGATTTTAATTATATTGCATCGGAGATGTGGCTGAAAATTATACCTGAACTTGAAGCAAGGAATTTGTCTTCTCTTTGCAGCTTGCCAAAATTAAAGTTGGCATGAAGAGCAAGTCAATTAAACTCATATCGAGTAGTACCAAGACAACATTAGAAGGAATCTATGGACAGCCTCCAGTCCATCCTTAAATATTTTATTCCAATAATTTTAGTTTTATTCCACCTAATGATATAACTGAGGCTCATAGAGCCCATCCTGAAAACAGACAAGCATTTTGGCAGGAGAAAGATATTACTGATTTTCCATGTTCTGCCTTGCTGCTCTGGAGCAGTTTTTGAGGGTGTGTGTTGGGTTGTGTCGGGAAGGGATATGCATAACCCCTTTGCATCTACATATTAAATTTGTGTGTATTTTAGAGTTTCAGCAGTTCAGCGAAAATGTCTCTCTATGGAAGGTTTATTGTAAGTAAGTCATGATTGGTTATACATCTTTCTGAAAATTGCATTATATCTCTTCAGCTGTAACTAAAATGTGCAGCTTAAATGTTTCCTCTAATCAATTGTATAAGATGCTGCCAGGCCATTAAGATTTATGCTGTCGTCAAATTAAAGGGGGGGGGGGAAGGAGGAGAAACCACTCCAAACCTATAGAATTGTTTGTTTCGCTCAAATACAATACGCAGAGAGGGCTTCTATAGCATTTTTCTTTTGAATCATCAGGAGATGGGCGACCTTTTGTAGCAAATTATGTAGAAAGAAAATATTTATATTCATTTAAAATAACCTCAGCGAAGAAATAGTCTCATTACCCTGTTTGATCAATTTCTCGTAGGCTGAGCTGTAGCATGCTCCTGTTGCCATTGGGTGATGGAATACGCTGCGAAGTAGCTAATGGTGATGGTGCTCATCAGGACAGGGTTCAGCCAGCGGTCAGCAACAAATAATTCAAGACTGTTTCTAAGTTTGTGCCTGGTGGAATTTTCTTTTCGCCCCAAGCCAGCCGCAGTGCTGAGCTGGGCTATTTGATTACAAGAGAAGCATATTTGCCTCTTAGCAACTGCACGTTTGCACAACCAATCGTAGGATAGGGTCTCGGATGGGTGTCTCCCCCACCTTTTGTGGTGGTGGAATAATGCTTTATTGTCGTCCAACATGCAAAAGACACTCTCGCTGATCCGTAAGAGTCTACAACCAATTTTGCATTCGCCCTTTGTAGATAGATCTCTAGTGGTTGCATTGTTGCAGGAAAGATAACTGAACTGTAGATATTTACAGATTAAGTGTTGGCGCAGTACTTTTGAAGTTGCTGATTTAAAAAAATTAAATGAATGAATAAATAAAATAAATAACACATGGTGTTTTACCAGCCAGTTCAAAACATTATAATTCTCTTTGCAATTTGAAAGAACAATTCTCTGGTATTAATCTTTTCCCATTCAGAATAAAACTTAGAGCAATTTGAAAGAACAATTCTCTGGTATTAATCTTTTCCCATTCAGAATAAAACTTAGAGCAATGTACAATGTTGTCTAGGGAAATAGTTCTTGCGTCCTTGCCTGTACCTATATTGCATGTATATGTTGCTTATTATGGTAATCTGTAAAGAATTTACAGTTTCCACAGGAAATGGGGCCCATGGGAGCAAGCATGTCAGGAGAGGAAAACTATTTATAACCCAAATAGTTAACGCACAAATGAATGAGGACAGTTTGGGAAAGATGCTTTGAATTTTATGACCTCAAGAGGCCAGATCAGGGAAATCACACACAGGGCTTTATGGCTTTATGGCTTCCTTCGGTCTTCTCTCACATTTGGATTTTGGGTGTATTCGTAGTGAAATCATTCCAAAGAATTGTCTGTTTGGCCATGGTGATATTTCTCAATAATTCTGCTGTAGTGTCTTGAGAAGCATGTTATCATATGGGATTCATATCCATGTAACTATGATATATAAAATAGGATGATTAAGAGCCTTGGGCAGCTTTGTCTGAGATATTGCTTGTATCACTGCAAAATTTCACTCTTCAAATTGCTTTCTTAAAAAACCAAATCAAAATCTAAAATCAATATTTAGGTTCCTTCTTTTTAATTAAATGATTATGGAAAGGCCTAATATTATAGCAATTTTGTTATATTAGCCAAGTTCTGCGATACTTGCCAATTTTATGACAATATTTAGCCTCATGTATGTTAATCGACTTGAAACTTGTTGAAATGGAGGTGAGATCAAGTATTTCCTCCACTCCACCATACTCAGCTTGTTTAACCATGTTTTCACAGGGCAAAAAAGGGGGGGCTGATCCTATCTTATTTTTTAAAAAGAAGTATAAATGCAGATATTTTGACTTCACATTTTTAAAAACCACCACTAACATGGAAAAAAAAATCCATACAGCCATGTTAGAATTAGAACGTGTAGATGTCCATAAACAAGCCAAATTTTGTGATAGTGGACAAGATTAAAGTTTTTTTTTATTCTTCCATCTTCATATTGACAAATACAGTATTATTTACAATGGACTGTTTTTGTAAAGCAGTATGGGAACATGTTTCACAAAACTGACTAATAAAATTTTACTTGAAAGGCCTTTAAAAGGAGCTTACGTAACATGATTCAGAAAAGTTCAGCTGTTTGCTGTTTTACGAGAAACCTGTACCCTGGCATAGTTTCCACGCAGCATTTCTACATCAGTTAGAACCCTCTGTGAAGCATCTATCGTTGTCTGTTTTCTATTCTATGTATGTTACTGAGTTATTTCTTCAAAGTAGTTTAATGTAGACCTATTAACACAATGTAAATATTTTAAAGTGCTTCGTAGGAAATCTACCCAATGATCCAGAGATATTATCATTGTGCTGACATCAAGGCAGCTGTGCTTTGGTGGAACTTAAGAAGTTGTTACACTAATACCGTGGACATTTTAGAGAACCTTATAAAGCCAGCAAATGAGAAATAGCTTCTCTAATTGAAGTGACAAAGGGTGGATAGTTTTTGGTTTTTTGGCTAGATAATGTAATTATTCAGCTTGGTCGTTTGCCAGACCTCTGGGGTTAATCCTCCATCCTTGCTAATTAGACTTCCAATTCCATTATCAATCAGTAAAACATGATATGTTTTGCAGTATCATATGTGTGCTCTGTGCATATACTTCTGCTCTATTTTGGAAACACCTTTTATTAGCTGTATAGACCACCAGTATTGGCTCTTACAAAAGAGTGTTTTGAAAGATTACAGAAGAGATAGTTCTTCTTTCTGTAGCATCCCTCACTGTACGGTTGCTCTGCTGTAGTAAGGACTTTCAGGACCCGGATTACATGTACATGTCACCTGTTGGATCATGAGCCAGGTGTTTGTGGAAGAGGGGGAGAGAGCCCTACACCCAGTTTCTGAGGCATCTCTGCATGCTTCCCAACACTGGATTGGAAGTCACTGTCAAGGTCAGATAGTCAGTGTTGACAGTGCAACAGTGTTCGCCACTGCTGACAATATTAGTCTGGGTTCTCTAAACCAGGATGACAAAGCAGACTGCCCAAGGGGATACTGTACACAAAGATTTGAAAACAAACATTGTCACAGCTCATTAATAATTTAGTTCAAGTAGACACTGTATTTCATATTTCATTTGACTCCACAGTACATTGCTGAATTTTCTTTGTCTCTGGCCTGTGTCCCAAACTGACATATGAAGCAGGAGAGTTACATGGCTGCTATTATAGTCATCCAAATATGACATCACTTGGAGAAGCTAGTGAATACTGTATCAGGGAAAGGCAGAATGAAACAAAGGATCTATTCCTGTTCCCACCACCTTGAGTGAAATGCAGAAGACTAGATTGCAGAATAAAAGGGAAGAGAATGCCATTTGGAGAGTGTATCACTAGGGTTGTTGATAATAAGATGACATATATATTTATTTAATTATTTATGGATTTATACCCGCCCCTCTAGACCATGTCTACTCGCATTTTACTAAGTCGGAAGATTCTAGTATGGGTCTGAATCCAATTGGTAGTCCCAGCTACAGTAAATTTATTGGCCAAAATTCTGTTTCTTAGTATAGTACATCACACTAGAGTAGGCCCATTGAATCAGTCAGGATTTACTGAGTCAACTCTGTTGATTTAAGTATGCGTACTTTAACTGCAATTTACTTTGATAAAATAATTTGCAGTTACAGTAGACACATTGAAATCAATGGAACTTATGGAGGAGTTGATTCACCTAATCCCCATTGATTCAGTGGCCTACTCTACTGCAATTTACTATGCTAAGCAACAGGGTTTTGGCCACTGAGTCATGGGTACAAGTTGACTCACCAGTCAGTAATCAGTTGAATGAAATTATTTGAGTTCAGACCACCAGTTGATTTAGGTGTTAGTCCTTTAGATTCCAAAATGTGGGTATGGGTATATGTGACAAACCCAGACCTACTGGGATATACCACAGTTTCACTAAGCTGCCACCAACCATTCCCTATAAGAAGTCACACAGACCAGGGATGGATTTTCAACAAATAAAAGAATAAGGTTTATTTAAAACAACACACAGGGAAAATAAAATGATCAGGTGAATAAGATATAGTAACGTGGCTTAGTCTCATTCATACATGCACACAGTTTGGTTCACACAGAACACTTAACTTGAAGCACAGACCCTGAACCTATCAGTTCTGGCTAACCCCACAGACACCTGAACCTATCAGGTTGGTACTGACTGACACACAGTAGTACCCTGTCTGACACACAGACTCCCACTTAAGCTTCTTGTCTCAGCTCTTCTCCAGCTTCTTCTCCAGCTCTCCACACAAGCTCCACATATATATACAGTACAGCCCCTCCTCCTGATGTCCCGCCTTCCACTCCCCATAGGATGGAACTTTCCCTCCAAACCCATGACAGACAGGTAACATCAGTGCTGTATGTAACAGTATATATTTAATCTGCATATTTATATCCTTGTTTTCTTCCAAGGTGCTGCAGGCATAATATACTTTTTTCCTTACAGCATCTCTGTGAGGAAGGTTAAGCTGAGGGATAATGGGCCCAAGAACACCTGGTTAAGTTTAATGGCTAAATGGGGATCTGACCTAGGTTTTCCAAGGCTTGGTCCAACCTTTATTTTCTAACAGAAAATAGAAAAAAAAGTGTTTGTTTGTTTGTTTTTTTTAAATAACTTTAAAAGGTTATACATCTTTTCATTTGTGGACATAGTAGGAATCTGGTTATGGAAACACCTCTTGAATGAGGCATGTAAAATTCCTTATACAAGATTTAATTGGCAAAGTTGGTACCCCATTCATGCAGATAGGTAGACTGGTACATTTTCTGTGTCATGCTCTTATATATTACTTGCTTGTTACTTTCTGTGTCAGCAGTTGCTCTTCTGCTATGTTCTGCTGGCTCCCATTAAAGTCATCTGGTTTTTATCTTGCATGTTCATTTCCTGTGAAGAAAGCATTTGGAGCTTTTTTTGTTGTTGTTTATATCTATATGTTTAAAATATTGGGTCAACCACAATAGAAATGTGAGGAAATTATGAGTGGTGTGAAAGGAAGGGATAGCAAGGAGTTGTTCTACCTCTCACTGCAGTAGAACCTGGGGGTCACTTTAGGCAGTCAGTTTGGAGAAGATTCCGGAGAAAAGGAAGTGTGTGTCACACCACACATAATTAACTTATGGAACTCATTATTACAATATGAGGTGATGGAGATAACTTAGAGAGGACTTCAAAAAGGACGGGATGTGTTCATGGAGAAGGAGAGGTCTATCAACAGCTATTAGTTATGAAAACTAGTGGACAGTCTACAAGTGGAGGTGGTGTGTTTCTGAATAACAGATGTTGTGGTCAAAGAGGAAATGACCACCAATCTTCCTGTAAAATTATACAGATCTCTGGCTGGCCACTGAAGACAGAATGATAGACTAGATGGAGCTTTGTCTGTCTTAGTAAAGCAATTTTGCATTCACACATGCATGTTCAACAGTGCACTCCACTGTATAGAATATATTATTGTTAATCTTGAGGATCACTACACTTTGTGAACAGTTAAATTGAGTATGCGAACCTGTCTTTCTAAGTATTGTTGGATTTCTATTCTGCTGTCACAGTACAGCAGTGGGGATTACTCAGAGATGATGGGAGTTGAAGTCTAGCAGTACCTGGAGACCCATAGGCTCCCCACTGTGGTATCATCTCTAGAAATAGTTATAATTTTAAGGAAGACCATGAAAGACTGTGTAACCAAACCTTTCTACTGTTTTTGTGTAACACTAGGTATGTATGGTAGAGTCTGGAGCTTAAAAGAGATGCTACACTTGTGAAAACTGATTCCATATGTCAGCATGCCATATTTTTTTACCTAGCAATCTCAGATTTTAAAAGGTTGTTTGCAGACTGAAATACAAGTCATGCTGTGTTTAAAACAGGGCTAGACAAGGCTGTACATATCCCCCTCTGAACTGTGAAGGGCTGCACCTGATCCTGTAATAATCTGTCTGTCTCTCTATGTTGTTATGTGCCATCAAGTTGGAACTGGTTTATAGCAACCCTAATAGGACCTTCAAGGTAGGTGAAATATTTAAGGAGTGGCTTTACTAGTTCCAGACCCCCAATGGCTGAGCAGGGATTTGAATCCAGGCCTCCTGAGTCCCAGTCCATCACTCTATCCATCACATCACACTCAAGTTTCATATGTCTGCAGGAAAATACTCCTCATGCCATCTAGTGGTCATTTTTTTAAAAAAGAGGGTTGAAAGGTTTTGAGCGGTATGGAAGGGCTCAATGACTCAGAGGGAAGAACATGGCAGACTTACCCCCACCCACCCAAACATTTAGAGCATGTATGTTTGCAAGTATCCTATCTGTCTGCTTGCCTGCCTGTCCTGTGTTTGGATGTGAGGGAGTATGTGTATAAATTGTCATGGTGGGACTTGGATGCACTTAAATAGTATTTCAGGGGGGTGGGTGGGTTGTGAATGGGAATGTTGAGCAGGTGTATGCAGGTCCCTGTAGGCCACATGTGGCCCAGAAACTGCACTTTGGCCACCTTTGAATAAAAGTAGTGCAGTGTCCAGAAGCTGCAGTTGTTCACTTCAGGGGTTACCTTTCACTTTTGTGCCACAGTCTATCCTCAAACCTTCATTATACACTGACGTTTGGGGGTTTACTTTCTTTGTAATGAGCAATTAATTTATTGAAATAGTCAGGGTTAGGGGGTTGCGCTCTATTTTTGACACTGTTGGTCAAAACATAAGTGGACTTCATAACTGTAGGTGATTCATTGTGTTTTTAGTTTAAGCACAGGGCAGAAAAGTGTGTATAGGAAAGTATCAATAAACTGTATAGAAGATTTTAATTTCAATTTAGAACAAGCAACCATATTTTTGTAAGTACATGGTGAATAGGATATGGTGGGGTTTCATTGTTGCAGATAGTTTCAAAAGAAAGCACATAATATTTTCCTCAAAGTAAATCTGCTGTGATCAGTAATTACTGTGCATGGAGCCATCTGATTCTTAGCTTTTTTTCCATTCCTGTTCAGAGTTTTGAGGGTACCCTGATGTGTGTGGAGAACTATTCACCGCAAATGTTCTCTTTGTTGTGTCTTGAAGAGGCAGCTCTGAATGTGCATATGCAGACAGGTAAACTCCTACCGGGAAGTGGAATCTTGACTTGCATCCTGAAAGCTTTGTTGATGCAATAGTAAGTCCACTTGCAAAGCAAGGGACAATATTTGAGTGATCAGGAGGTAGAAGCAGATACCTAGCAACTGTGATCATTCAGCTACTTAGATTCCTAGAAATGGAAATCAGATGCATTACAAAGAAGCATAAAATGGTTAGCATCCTATGCTAAAAATTGTCAGAGGCTAGGATACCACTGCATTTAAACCCCAGGCTACTTTACATATTGATAGAGTAGAAACAGAAAATTTGATGTTGAAGCTGTAAGTAATAGAAGTGATTTGGGCGCACTCTAGAGGCAGGAGAAAAGACTGGGCCAACGTGAAACCGTTATTACTTCAAAGCCACATAATCGCCATTAGGATGAAATTGATTCTTTTTGGAGGAGGAGGAGATGTGAGAGAAACTTCTTTAAAAGCTTGAACACATTTTTCTTATGAGATATTATTTCATTCTGCTGATTGATGCTTGAATGTTAAGAATTTGATGGAAGCTTTTCAGTATTAAATTCTGAAATATAGGAAATTCTAGCAAACACTTCCAGATTGCCTTCTGTCTGTCTGCCTTGTAAAACTCTCTTAGTTAAATGGACCGTCCTTAAATGATGTCATTAGCTCAGATTGAAAAAGAAGAGAGCCTGAAGGGGAATAATTTAATTGTCTTAAAAGCACTCCTACTTTTTGCATGAAGATTTCAAAGCACTTTCCTCTTATGAGGTAGTTTATTTTTATTTTTTAAAATATCTTTAAACTCTTTGTGAAGTTTCTGAAAGTAGTTTTTACCTTTCATGAAAGTTCTGAAATCTTTTCTCTAACTAAATGAGGAATTTTTTCATTTCTGCTTTTTCTGGGAATGGGTAGTTTGTGACCTTGTAAAAAACTGGTGGACTGCAACTCTCATAATCCCTTTCAATTGGCTATACTGGCTAGGGGTCATCGGATCTGTCTAGCAACAGCAGGAGTGCAGGTTGCCTAGCCCTGGCCCCTCCTAATCATTTACATTGGGGTGGAAAACCTTTGCCCCCTTCATCTATTTGAACTAGAGCTCCCATAACTATTTGGAGTCATATTGTCAAGATCCGGCACGTCATTGTGTCCCAACACTGATGGCTGGGATTTACATTTGCAATGCTGGACAGGGTAGTTGTGCATTTAAATACCCAAACATCTGGGAAATCCAAGCTTCGTCATGTGCTAGTTCACATTAAAGCTGCCACACCCTTTTAGTATCTTATACATTACAGAGATGTTTAAAAAGTCAAGGCTTGCATGAATGTTCATCCCATATAGACTTCTGTATTATAAAGCATATGCTTTGTAAGCAAATGATGCCAGATTCACTCTTGGACATTTCAATTTAAAAGAATTCAGCTGATGTTGAGAGGAAAGACCTATGTCTGAGACCCGGAGAACTTGAGCTCATTAGAGTAGACCAGTGGTTCCTATTCTTGGGTCACCCAGGTGCTCTTGGACAATACAGTAGACTGATTTGGAGTAAAAACAGACTTAGGTGCATTTGGGAATTGTTCAGCATGACTTATTGTGCCTTATTGTTGGACTCTAGCTTTCCATCTCTGGTTAATTCTGCCAGAAAGCCTAGTTTACTTTCCTCTGTTTTCTGTCTTATCTTAACTTTTTGGCAACTGGGTTGTTGTCGTTTTAACTGCTTTTGCAGTTTTGCCTTATTTTGTATTTTCATTATTTAGTACCTGAATGGTTTCTTTGTAGAGAACTTAATGGCCCTACTCCATACAGTATTGGGTGTTCAGAGTGTGGATTGTCTGCATGGTAGCTGTAGCAAGCATCTGGCTGGGATCCTTCTGCAGTTAGGAGGCGGAACTCAACCATCCATGGCACTCCTTGGGCTGAATAACATGAGAATTATGGCCACATACCTGATGTAATTAAAGACTGAAGCCAAAGCAGTGAGTTTTCTTCAACCGCACCATCAGGACACAATACAGTCAGACAGGAATTTCTGTTGCTTATACTTAAGGATCAATAGCTCAGGCTATTCCATCCATTCCAGATTGTTACTTTTGCCATGCCTTGTGCTTTTGCTTGCCTTCTGCATATGTACGGTTCTTGTGTACGAACAAGGTGGTTGTCAGATTATTTTGCCTTTAGTACTTGACATTTCTGAACTAACTTTAAGTACTTCTTTCATCAGTCATGTGGGAGCCTTGCTGCGCTTAGAGATGCTGTGATGGCATAGAGGGCATCCCTATCTCCTTGTTCCTCTTCCTTGGTTCTCAGTGCCTTCTGTCTCTGCTGTGCACCCATTTGAGGCCTAGGAGTTGCAGTACCCACTGTTCTCTCCAGGGGCACAAGGTGAGGGCAGATGGCTGACAGTCACCTCCTCACAGTAGCTTTGTGCTATAAACAGTTTGGTAACCTCAGAGTGATAGACGATATCACTTAGTGCAATTCCACACACAGGTAGGGCCAAAGGCAAAAAGGTGAGACTGAAAATGCCAGCACATGTAATGTTAGAGCTCTTACTACTAGTTGTTTATCTGTAGAAGAAGTATTTAAACCTTACAGAATGAAAAAAAAAGGCCATACAAAATCTGGGAAACCACCAAACAGTATTGTTATGAAGAAAAGGGGTATGGCTTTCTAGGGAACCCCAACATAGCTGTATTTGGCCCCCAGGAAAGGCCAGATTCATCCTCAGTGCCTGAGATTCCCCACCTCTGCTTTATGTGAAGCAGCATATATATGGTGAGCAGATTCGTGCAGGGAATAGTGTTTTTCTTAACAGGTGAAAGCCAGAGAATGGGCCATTGGTGCTTCATGGAGCAAGGCATTTCACAGTATTGGTGCAGCCATTGAAAAGGTCCTGTCTCAGGTTTCCATTCGCTGTGCCTCCATCCTAGTTTTCTATATATAGAGAAGGTCTTTTGCTTCTGAGATTGGGGAGTTTGGGCTTCTAAAGGGAGAGCCAGTCTGTTAGGTATTCTAGGCCCATGCTGTTTGGGGTCTGAAAGATAATTACCATCCTTTTGAATTGTGCCTGGAGACAAATGTTTTACTCCATATCCCTGTGCCATAGTGTTTAAAGCTGATTGTTTGATGAAGATATGGTCTGTTTTCACCCAATGTTGATATATTGGCTTTGAACCAAAGGTACACTAGGTTACTTCCCCTAATCCAGTGGTTCCCAGCCTTGGATAATCCAGGTGTTCTTGGACTAAAACTCCCAGAAGTCTTCACCACTTGCTGTGCTGGCCAGGATTTCTGGGAATTACAGTCCAAGAACATCTGGTGACTCAAGGTTGGGAACCACCACCTAATGCCTAGTATAGGTGCAACTAGACTTCATTGCTTTCAGCACTATTCATTGATTACCTTTTCCAAGTCCCTTTGCACTGTTCTTTTTGGTCTGGTTTAGCTATGTTGAACATTCTGCACAACACAGATGATTGCAAGTGTTGTGTTTGCCCATTTATTATCTTGTTGGCCAAACTGGTTTTTGCATGTTTTCAAAGTGCTTCAAGAAACAAACCCTGCTTCAAAACTGACATTACAGTAGGACAGAACAAATGTTTAGGCCCACCATAAGTGGTAGAGTGCCTATCTTGCAATACTCTTGTAATGCTTTCAGTTCTTTTCAGAACTGTTCTCTCCTTCCACCTTTTTGGTTTTTTATATTTACAGTACTCAGATTGATTGTCTAGTCCAGGCTTGTCCAACCTGCGGCCCGAGGGCCGCATGCGGCCCAGGTCAGCTCGTAATGCGGCCCAGTGCAATTTTTTATTTTTAAAGAAATTCCAAAGTTTCAAGTTACACTGCCAGCACTTGCGGCCGGAATGTGGCCAGGGCATGTCACAACAAGGCTCCAAAATTGCTAGTTACAGCTCTGTACAGTGGTGCCTCGCATTATGACATTAATCCGTTCCAGCGAAATCGCTGTAGAACAAAAACATCGTAAAGTGAAAATTAAAAAGCCATTGAAATGCATTAAAACCTGGTTAATGTGTTCCAATCGGCCAAGAACTCACCGTCCAGCGAAGATCCTCCATAGGAGCGGCCATTTTCGGGTGCCTGTGCAGCGAAAAATGGCTTCTAAACACAGCGGGGAGCCATTTTGAGCACCCGGTGGCCATTTTGAAAACCGGCTTTCAGCTGTTTTGATCGTCGGGAAGCGAAAATTGGTTCCCGAAACAGGGAACCGATCATCGCGCAGAGAAATTCCCCCATTCAAAACATTGTTTTGCGATCGCTTTTGCGATTGCAAAAACCTCGTCATAATGCGGATTCGTCGTTAAATGGAGCGCCCGTCTTGCGAGGCACCACTGTATGTAGGTTTCCGTAATAAGCTTGTATTTTATTACCTAATCGATTAATTAGTGCCTGTTTCTGCCAAAAAAAAAAAAGGCACACCAGGCGGCTACCAATAACAAAAGAGACATTAAAAAGAGAATCGCACTTTGTTAACTGTTACATTTTAGTTAAGTTGAAAGCACAACTATAAAAGGTGTAGCCAGGACCTGCTGGTGAGACATGGATCTGCAGCAGGTCAATTTATGTGCCACAGGCATCCCAATAAAAATGGTTTTCAACCAAGCAGCAGAAAGGGAGCCAAGCTCTTCAAAATCGCCATTTCAATTGTTTTGATGATTACTGTGAAAATGTTAATTACTGGGGAGATTTGTTTATTGTTTATCTTTTTCTTAGTCTGTTTTTGTAGGATGGTTGTTAGCCATGTTGAGTGCCATTTTATAAGTAGAAAGGTTGGTCAACAAGATAATTAATTGGGGGCTGTGGTGGAAATTCAGTTTTGGTTTTCAAAGATGGGATTTTTGTGTATGTGTTAAATATGGTGGGGGCTGTATGAAGTAAATCTATACCTTCTGGAGGCTTCCAGAAGTAAAAAAAACACTATTTTTTTGCACAGCAGAGGAGGGGGCTTGGAAAGGTTTGGGGATGTGTGGCCCCAGTGCTGTGCTTTCCTCATTAAACACAGAGACTTCGCCTCGCTTTGCATTATGATCCAGTGTATTAAGAGCTCTCTAGATTGGCTAGACCACTGGTTCTTAACCTTGGGTTACTCAGGAGTTTTGGACTGCAACTCCCAGAAGCCTTCACCACCAACTGTGTTGGCTGGGGTTTCTGGGAGTTGCAGTTCAAAAACATCCGAGTAACAAAGGTTAAGAACCACTGGGCTAGACTAAGATATAACTTTCTTTTTTTCTGTGGCCTAAGTCCTACTGTTAGTCCAACAGTTTAGTTTAGTAAAACCACAAACTGAACATGAGTTATCACTATGGCGCAGAGACAAAAGGGGAAGTGCAGTACTAGGTTTACAGTACTGTGTAGAATTGTGAATATAGATGCTTCTCAATCCAGAGTGGTCGACCAGACCAGATAGGCGGGATATAAATCAAATAAATAAATAAACAAATCCCACAGCATTCTAAAAGATTTTCTGCCTTTTTTATTTCATTCCCTTAGAATTCGCTTCCAGCAACGTATCCTCAATTTCTTCCTGTGAAATCCTGTACATCATTCCTTATATACTGTGCAGGAATTGATGCCATTCTCTGCAGGACCCCTTATCAGCAGCTAGGCAAATGTTACCTATTGCTAAGCAAGGAAACATTGTAAGTTAATCATTTTACCTTTGAACATCAATCATTTTGAGCTATTGAGAACCACGTAGTGCAGTGGTTAAACTGCAGTACTACTGCAGCCAAAACTCTGGTCATGACCCAGGTTCATTAGCCGGCTCAAGGTTGACTCAGCCTTCCATCCTTCCAAGATCAGTAAAGTGAGCATCCAGCTTGCTGGAGGGGAGCTGTATGGACTCCATAATTAAAATGAAAAATGGTCCACAGAGTGCTTTAAACGCTATGGGGCAGTATATAAGCAACACACTCTGCTTTTTGCTTTATTGAGAACAGAACAGCAAACAGTGAAGGCTGTGGAGATTTTCATTTTTCAGAGACAAACGCACTCAAGTTATAATCTTGGGTCTTATCCTTTTAAGGCTCCTTCAACACTGTTGGGTTCAGTTTCTTGTTATGTTGTAGTACATTACGTCATGTTGTAATTTTTAATTTTTAATTATGCTATCTAAATGCCCTGCTCTCTGGGCTTTTTTCCCTTCTCACTGATTTCTTGTACAGTGGGATCTCTATATTTGCTTTGGAGGTTGGCAGATGAGGCATGAGGGACTTGTTCAGTGTGCAGGTGCTGATATTTGCCTCCGCTGGTTTTCTTCTGAACCGCTGTGGCTGACACATCACACATTTCACCTCAATGCATCAGGGCTTGAGTAAGAGTAATGGGCGCTGCTGCTGGTGATTTCTACTGAGATGAATGGGCAGAAGTCGAGGAGTGAGGTGCTGAAGAGTGCTTGAGCTGCTGGCAACCTGTCCCATTGGAGGAAATGCTTTGAGTCAGCTCTATCCCTCAAAATGGCTGTCGGGAGTATGCAAGGCTGCTCCCAGGCCCAAAGAGGCAGATGAGGGAGGTGATGAAGTGACTGCCGATCATTTTGGGCCACTATGAACCACACTTAAGTAAAACCATGGTAACTGAAAAAGTGGATTTAGGGGACCTACTAAATAAATTTGTCTGCCTTGCACTGCTTATTCCAGTACTTTTATCCTCTACAGGAGTATTGTATCTCTTTGTTCCTCTTGTCAGTTTCAAGCTCTTATATTGGTCAGTTTGAATTGGTTAGGTACCATGGCTTCTAGGACTAACACAGCCATTT
The DNA here is from genome assembly GCF_051106095.1 of Pogona vitticeps. Lineage (NCBI taxonomy): Eukaryota > Metazoa > Chordata > Lepidosauria > Squamata > Agamidae > Pogona > Pogona vitticeps. The sequence goes on along the minus strand of NC_135788.1, from coordinate 36,187,234 downwards.
GAATAATATTATAAAAGCATGAAATTTACAAGAGCAACACAGGAAAACAAATCCTGCAAAGGTTAAGTATTTCAGGCACAAGCAGTGGAGGACTATGAAAAGTAATCCTGTCCAGGAAATTGGCATGAAGGGGCCAAATAAACAGAAAACAACACTCAACATTTTTCCTGCTGCTGTTCAGGAAATCTCCTGGCTGCCATAGGAGTACTAAATAGATTTTCTGCCAGGGCAAAATGTAAAACAATTGGTGGGACTGAAAAAAATGCTGACTATTTGCTACATCCCTAGTGTTCAGATCATGGAAAGTCATAATATTCATGGAAAGTCACTCTATTCTATTTTTGCACACCTTTTCTGCAATATTGTGTCCATTTCCACGCCATCAGTTTTAAAGAGGGTGCTGAAAAATCCTAATGTATTCAGAGGAGGGTGACAAAAAAACAAAAACAAAAAACAAAAAAAAACCAACTGGGACAGTCACATGATTTTCACATGAATGGTGGGGCAGACTGGTTTTCTGCAGGTCCAGAGGGAAGGAACAAATGAATTCCCAATGCAAGAAAAGTGATTTCAGCTAAACTTTAAGAACTTCATGACAGCAAAAGTTGTTCAACAGTGGAACGGACTACTGTACTTCTTTATTGGAGTTTTAAAGAAAGGTTGGAGAACCTTTACCTCAGGGGTGATAAATCTGTGAATTTCTGGCTCTGTTGGCGTCCCTTGCAGCTCTGCAATTTTATGTTTCTAGGAACTAGAATAGATCCACTGAATAACTGAATTTATATAAAAGTTGATCTAACAAGTCATCTCCATTCATTATGTCTTCTCTGGTTGAGACTAATGATTGCATTTATTTCTGGAAAATCAAGGTAGCCAACATGCTGACTGTAACACCTATCAGCTGTAATCAAAATACCCAATTCTGAAGATTATCTAAACTTTTACAAAACAATCATTTGAAAACAAACAAGCACTGTTGTATTCAAGGCCTCAGTGCTACTTCTGTGATTGTTTGAATGAATATGGTAGAGGTAGGTAACATGGTGCACACTAGAGATAGGCACAAAGCAGAAAACCAGTGGTTTGTGATGGTTCATGGCTACCTATGAACCATGAACTATCGCAAACCACCTGAAAAACGAATCAGTTCACAGTTCATTTTTTAGGTTCATAGGGGGAATGAACCTGTCATGAACTCCATCTCTAGTACACACCATATATTTTGGAGTATAAATTCCATCATCCCTGATCTTTTGCCTTCTGGGAATTACCTGAAACATTTGAAAGGCATATTCAGCTCTAATACCCTTGGAGTATAACTGAGTTTATAACTGAGTTTGACAAATTACAAGGGCATCAAGGTTTTGTTAGACTGGAACTCTTGTCAGTCCTAAGCAGTATAGCCAGTGGTGAAGATTGCTGAGACTTGCCGTCTAAGAACATCTGGAAGGTTATATTTTGCTCACCTCTGGACTACAGTGATGCTGACAGAGATATTGCATGTTCCTCATCTGGCCAAATCTGGTGAGGTTGCCTATGGCCCTGTCATTTGAATGTGGTCTCACTAGATCATTGTTATGTAATCTACAACACTTTGGTTTGTTTGTCAACCTTTTAGATTAAAATTAGAGATAACCCTTCTAGAATTAGCAGTCTCATCCCTTTGAGGATAAAAAAATGTAAATAAGTACATTTAAAAGCTATTATAATGATTTTGATAGTTTTTAAAAATATATTTAGTTCTTTCAGTAAATTGAACCACACGAAGATCAGCTGGAAAGTTAATCCAATTTCTTCTCCATCACTGGTTCACTGATGGGTTGGCAAACCCTTCAGAGGAGAAAATGAAAGGGCAGGGCTGGCCCAGAGCAGGTAATAGTCAGCTTTGTGTATCCAGGTGAGAAGGTTGAACCTAAGCAATTACGGGGTAAGAATCCTCAGATAATTCAGCCAATAAAGGTGTTTAATGATAGTATGAACAGTTAGAGGTGATGATTAATTAGCTTGGGCATTTTGGGCTGGCTAGTGTGCATGCTGTACTACATACTGGCCATCAGCTGGTAGGCATGCAGTCTTGTAAAGGGCTTTCTGCTTTGACATTGGTCATATATCATTGCAGCTGTGCCCTTTGATTACTGGGAGGGCTTGCAGAGTGATTAATAGCCAGGATCAATGTTTCTGCCCAGCACATGACATTTGGTCACAGAGCAACCATATACTTATTCCCCTTTGGCACAACGCTTAGGAGAAATGAAGGATGAGACCTGCCAATTTATAGCTGAGGAGCTTCCAGTTTATAAAATGAGTCAACTTTGACTGTACAAGATTATTCCCCATTGAAATAATTAGTGCAGCATTAAACACAATTAGAGCCAAAACTATGGGAACATGCTTGCTGAATTCAAGCCAGTTGACAGATGGTTAAAGCATGAGATTTGGCTGCCTGCAAGGTTCAAGAGTTATTATTTTGCTGAGAATATAAAAATAAAATAAAGCCCTGGAAGAGTGGTTATGTGGTATCGTGGGGGATGGGAAATAGATAAATAATGCAAATACATTTTGATCTTTAGGGAAAAGAAGGAAATGAATCACTTTAAGCATTTATTAAAACATGTACAGTACTGATATCGAATAGTAAATGATAATATACAATGGTATTTAAGAGATAACATTTTGATAATCACATATAGTGATATTGTTTCATCAAAGGAAGTAAAACTGTAAATGGTACAGCTTCTGCCTTTGCTTGCAAAGGCTGTCGTATCCTGCTAGAATTTCCTTCCTTTATCTTGAAGATAAAAATTTCACTTTTGGATACTCCATAAAAACTGCTTTGGTTAAACATTCAGTATGCAGAAACCAAGCCTTGGGGAATTTTCTGTTTTGAGAATAAATCATCTCACTGTATTTCCTTGAACTTTGTGTGTTACTTGAAAGAGAAAAAAATGGTAGTTGTCCAACTAAATGCCTGCTCTGAATTCTACAATTTAGTCAGTTGATGTTGTGCATTGTAATATCAAAATGCAGGGTGATTTTGGGGTTAATTCACATCCTACTGACAGAAATTTTTCTTTTCCTCTCCACAAGTTTCCATGACATAAGCAGTGAGAAAGAAAGGAATGTCTGTAACTCCCAGCAATTTTTTGTGATATGGGGGGGGGGGGAGAGTCCAAATGATGTGTACGCTTCTCCATAAACATACATACACTCCCCATAAAAATGTGTTTTACTGTCAAAACACTCCCCCCCCCTGAAAATCATGCATAAATGAGTTGCTTCTGTACAGCCAGATTTTGGTGACTCTCGATGACTGGAGAGAGTACAGCCCACAACATATGGCCTGATAGAAAGTCATATCTTACTGATTTATTGTATTTGACCTCTACTTTTATTATCTGATCTTGCAGCTGACAAGTATCTATCTATCTAAGCTTATATGTTTTGATAGGATATTAGTAGCCCTAGATCTCAGTCCTGTGATTCATGGATGAGAAATCGTTTTACATCTTATTTTATCCCAGGAGACTCCTTTTGGTTTGAATCAGTTTACCTCTTGGGACATCCCCAGAGTCCCTTTCTGTCCTCTAAAGTTCTTGCCTTATGCCATCATATTTTCACCACAGCATTACATAAAATGCTTCTGTGTTGCTGAGCAGTGGAAAATTTGGTTGCGTCGGGGGTTTGGTTTCCCAGGGGCTGATATTGAATGTGTTGTATATGGACCATTGGAGGTTTCCCACTCCTTAAAGTTCTCCCTCTTACCTACAACATATGGTGCCTTGTGAGAAAGTCAACATCACATTCATAAAAAGAATAGGGCTCCCCACCAACTCATCAAACATGTGGCTTCAGGAACAAAACAGAAAGGTCCTATGGGGTTTGCAACATTCTGCTGCATTTTTTAAAAAAAGATTTTATCTGTCTTCCTTGTTTCACATTTTGTGCCCTCTGCTGTTGCATTATTAAAATATTTCAGATTATGAAACCACTGTAGGCAGCCACCAGAATTTGGCTAGCCTAGTGGTTCCCAACCTTGGTCAACCCAGGTGTTCATGGACTGCAGCTTCGAAAAGCCTTCACCACTAGCTCTGCTGGTTAGGGTTTCTGGGAGTTACAACCCAAGAACACCTCAGTTATCCATAATTGGGAACCCCTGGGCTAGTCTATTCCATATAAAGGTAACTTGAGCAAGCATTTCTTCCCCCTTCTTTTCTGCTTTCAAGAGGCTGCTGAAGACACTGCTCTTCGGAGAGGTATTTGACTGCACCCTTATTTTAATTTTTTTTTTTTTGCCTCATGACTGGCTGCTTTTAATATGTATATTTTCCACTCTTTGTGGTTTGATGTTATTAGTTTTGTTTGTTTTGTTTATTCTCTGATTCTATTCTAGCCTTTGTTATATTTTGATTTGATTTGATTACATTGTTAATTGCCCAGATAATGCATTGCACTAATGGGGCACTATATAAATGAAATAATAATTAAAAAATGAAGATACTTCTGTGTAAGGAATGCTTGCGTTTTTGCACAGCAGTTTTGAACTTTGTTGAATTGGCTTCTCTGTACACCCTTGCTTTTTCAGACTTGTGTTACTATGGAAATAACAAAATAGAAAGGAAAATGTGTAAATTACCTGTCATTGCTAGAGCATTCTTATTGACCAGTTTCAGAGAAAGTGGATAAGGCAGGTGTCAATGTTTGTGAGACTGCAGAAGAAAGACATTTGCAGAATAACTGGTGAACGTCTAAACATTGCTTCTTCAGATGCTATTTTCAATTGCTTGTGGTTTTGCCTCAGGATTTCAACATTCTGTTTTGTCACTCTGCTTGCTGCTGCTTGCTCTTGGTTCCAGCTGTTTTCCCCTTTTCCTCCCCTCATACAACCTGGCCTTCAGCAGCAACATCTGTGTGTTAGATCTGTCTATAAATACAGACGTTTTTGGCATCTGATGTACAAATAACTTCCAGCAGAAATGGAACACACTGTGAGCGTCTCACAGTCTCTCCTCCTTCCAATATTGCCCATGCTGGTCTTATTAAGTTTAGGTGCGGCTTTTCCTGGGAAATATTCCTCTTAATCCTTTCTTCTATTTATTCCTATGAAAAGATTAAAACAGACAGAATATAAACATTAATGTACACGATTTGCAAGCTATGACCTGCCTGTTGGTTGTTTTTACTTTTTTATGATGGGCAGTTTTATTCTTGTATTTCTTGTCTACTTAGTGCAATGTACTGAGTGTTTATGTGGGGGGTTGGGGGGGAGATAAGCCTTTAGGACAGGGGTCTCAAACTCAATTTATCTGGGGGCCGCTGGAGGCAGAGTCTGGGTGAGGCTGGGCCGCATCAGATTTTCCACAAGAAAAGCTTTATTAAAAAAAATCCAGTCTTCTGAAATCTCTTTATTTTTTAACAGAAAATAAGATGAAAAAAATAAATAAACAAATTAAGAATTAACAAGAAAATAAATAAATAAATCAGTTAATAATAATAACAATAACAACAACAACAGCAACAACAATAATTCTCTAGTGAGCGACGATATGGTTTCTTCAGTCTTCTATATCTGCTATATTCAGATTCGAATGTCTGCATTAACAGTTCTTTAACCTTTAATCTTCTAAACATGAATTGTCCTGAACATGAATGGAACATTGAAGAACATGAACTGTTCTTCTGAACATGGCTTCTCTTGCCTACTCCTTGCTGCTAGAGACCTGGCAGCGCTTCCTTTTGCGTAGCTGAGCCACATTTGGCTTGATGGAGGAAGCAGTTGAGACCCTCATTATGGCTTGAAGATGATCATCGGTAAGTCTGGTCCTGTACTTGGACTTCTTAAAGTTCAAGGTGGAGAAGACCTTTTCGCACAAGTATGCGCTCCCAAAAAGGCACATTGTCCGCTTGAACATTCGGGAAAGCTCAGGGAAGCTGGGGGTCAATTCTCTCAAAAATTGCCCAAGCTTGTCTGCTTTTCCACTCATCTCCCTGACCTTCACTTTGAGGTCAGAGTTGCACTGCAGGTCAGTGAGCTCCATTTGAAGCATAGGAGGGGCATCTTGCACATCAAAGGAGAAGGGGCCCGCAAAAATTTGAAATGTGGCTTTGTGCATCCAGAAGGGGGGCCCTCTCCCTTCCCGGCAGTCTTCTCCCTCAGGGGTTTGGCACCACCGGGGCTTTTGCATTTTAGGTCTCTCTCTCCCCCCTCACTCTTTGCGGGTCACCTGGCGAGGCTGCTGCTGCTGCTCCCTCATCCTCTCTGCGCTTCTCCTCCCCCCCCCCGCCTGGCACTCCTCCACTCCCTGTGCACACACACACCCTTTAGCAGCTGTGTGCACCCCTTCTGCAAGGCTGGCCCCATCAGCAATCTCTCATCCCTACCCAAGGGCTAATGGGGCTTCTTGAGGCTTATTGACTCCCACTCTGGCAAGGAGCCGTGGTCTTACCCAGTGTGGCTCAAAAAGACGGGGGGGGAGGGGAGCGCGTGCAAGAAGGCTGTTGTCTCGGCAGCACCCCCTCCCGCTGCACATCTGGGCAGGGAGCAGAGGAGCGCCAGGCAGGGGGAAGGAGAAGTGCAGAGAGGACGAGGTGACAGCAGCAGCAGCCTCGCCAGGCGACCTGCGAAGAACAGCCGGGGGGAGAGAGACCTAAAAGCCCTGGTGGCACCAAAACCCTGAGGGAGAAGACTTCCGGGCAGAGAGAGGGCTCCCCTTCTGGACGCGTGGGTGCTTTATGGGGGCAGGTGGGACCCAGCTGCTATGAGGCGGGGAGGAAGCCCCACGCTCGCCTAGTAGGTGCCGCCGCCGCTGTTCCCACTCCTTCATAGGCATCCTTCAGTCTCGAGAGACTATGGTAACATGCTCTGAATCGAGGAGTGTCCTCTCCAGAGCATGAAGCCCGGGTAAGGTAATATGGAGGATAGGCTGTTACCCAAGCAGCAGATCCCCCCTCTCCACATTGCTGAAATGGTCCAATGGAAAGGCAAGAGCCAATACGACTGGTTCCAGCAACGTCGCAGGAGTTGGCAGAACGACACGAGCTGCCTTCGGGACTCCAGCTCCGGATTTTGCCTTGAGGTTAACTCCTGAAGCCTTTTCCATTGGTGGATATAGCCACAAGGCAGTGGAGGTTTGAAATTGGAGTTTTCCTTCTCCTAGATGGGCTGCCTTCCATGGCTGACGAGCCCCACCAACTTTCATATTAAGGTGGGGGCCACAGTCTATCATCCCACAGGCCACTATTGGCCCCCAGGCCACATGTTTGAGACACCTGCTTTAGGATGATAGGGACCCTGAGGCACTTCAGGTAACTTTCTATCACTTTTAATTTACCTCAGGATTTCTCTTTTGTTGCTATCCTTTACTGTGTTCCTTTGCTTCACTGGCAAAGCAGAGAATATAGAATCTTTATTTAGCTGTAAACATTCTGAAACATCCTTTCTCACACCCCCAGAATGTGACTTTCAAGCAAAGTTTGCCACAATACTAAGTATAAATACCTGTCCTTTGAGACAGAATCTTCAGTCTAGTTATATTTAGCCTTATCTCAAAATAAATGTTTCCACACTGCCTGCCATATAAAATGGAGACTTTGTTCACAATGAGAAAACATAGAGTTTTGAGTATATATGAAAAAATAGATGTCATTGGGCAAGATCCAATAGTGTGATTCCACTGACAGAATTTGAGGACAGTTGTTCTCTAATATCTTGCCCCGTGCATCCTCAGAACATGTTCTTCAGGACTTGATACTACGGGGAACTGGTTGCTAGGCATGGCAGAAGGCTCTGGGAATAAATACTCATGAGTAGGCAAAGTTTGACCCTTCATATATTGTTGGATTGCTAATCCCACCAGCGTTAGCCAGCATAGCTGGTGGTTAGAAATGCTGGGGGCTCCAGCCCAGTAACATCTGCAGGGCCATAATTTTGCTCACTAGTGGAGTAGATATTACTTGTTCCTCTTCTCACCAGATCTAGTGAGGATGCTTATTGTCCCATCAGTTTGTTCACTTCTGTGCTAGTGGACAGATTGGCTATAGGCCCAAAATCACATGTACTATTTGAATGGTTTGTACTGGTGGCAAAACCAGAAGGATTTTAGTTTAGCTTGCTGTTCATTTTATTTTTCAGAATTCTGACCTTTCTTTTACATGCCATAAAGCAATCCTCCTTCTGTGGTTTTTAAATTTTTCTCTGACTCCACAAAGTGGAAGTTTCTTTAATTGCAGGAATGTAAATCTTGCTCATCTATGAGGACAGGGAAGAGGACACTCCTAAGGTGTTACTGTATTGGCAGGGAGAAAGGTGGAGAAAGCTGGCCATGTCACGTCATGTTAAGACTGTTTGTAAACATTTGGTTTCTGAATGTTGCCTTCTCGATTGCTAAAAAAATCCCTCTGTTTATAGAGATTATCCTGACAGTACTATGCTTTGTTGGTTGTCAAGGCATGTTTAGCATATGGAGATGTATTAATCTGACATAGCTTCTGTTGTAAGTGGCTGAAATAAATAGAGGGCTCAAACAGATGAAGAGGGATTAACTGTGTAGATGGAGCAAACTCTTCAATCACTAAACCAGTGATTTTACAAAGGATTAGCTTGCTTCTACAAATATTGATTACTGATTTGCTTCTTGAGATGAAAGCGACATAGCTCGTGCTGCTGTGTATAGTGTACTCTGTGAGGTGAACATCGTTCATATTAATGGATTTGTTGGAGGCATTATAGGAACTGACAGATTTATTATTGTATCGTCCACTAGCCTTTGTAGACTTAAAGCTGTCAGCTATTTCATTAAAACTCCCTTTTAAATTTGACAGTAGGTGTTACATTTGTTTTTGGCTAAAGTTGGTGCACATGCAGGCAGTCCAGACAAAACAGTATTGCACAGTTTTACAAAATGCACAAACTGTTTCTTAGTAGCACAGCAAAGAAATACATTTGCTTGTAGCACATATACTGCTTTAACACAGAAAGAAAATGGACACGCCTGTGATTTAACAAGCCAATGTACAGTAAGTTCTGCATCCATCCCATGTTTTAGAAATACTGTAGTTGCAACTACAGCTCTTTATGCAATTTTGGAAAAGCTTCAGTGTGCTGGACATTCAGATTTGCTAGTTCATCTGAGTCATACACAGAAATTGCAAAAGAGAAAGGGGGGGGGGGAACTAAATCTGTTATTTGCTTCATTTCAGGTGCACAAATGGAAAACCTATTGCTTTGATCTCTAAGTTAAATAGGGACACAGTTCTAAATCAGAGCAGAACCTACCAACACCTCATATAGAGTAGGAGTAGGAGCAGGAACTATCAGCTGTGGAAGGCCATGACAGTCTGGACAGTTTTCTCCATTTTTCCTGGATAAAATAACTTTGTATTGTGAATTGAACTTTTGTTTCTTGTTTTCATTTACAATACCTTCACTGTTAAAATAATGTGTGGGTTTTGTTTCTGTTTTTAAGTTAGTGATGTAGTATAAATAAATCTAAAACAGTGGTTACCAACCTTAGGTCTCCAGATGATCTTGGACTGCGGTTCCTAGAAGCCTTCACCACTAGCTGTGTTGGCTAGGATTCCTGGTAGTTGCAGTCCAAGAATGTCTGGGGGTCCAAATTTGGGAACCACTGCTCTAAGGGTAGGACAAATCAAACATTGCAGGAGAGGTATTGCCTAAATCCAATTATTAGTCTATAGGCTCAATGATAATTCAGCAATTCCCAGAATACCCATGAGAGAAGGTCTATTAAATGAAAACATTTTATATAATAATTGTCTTATTATTCAGCAGATGATTCAGTGGATTTATTTTAGATGGTGCTAGCAATTTAATTTAGGCTACAGAAGGGTAAGTATTCAAAAACAGACAGCACCACATGTGGAATTTATTGTATCTCTGATGGGTCCAAACTTCTCTTTTGTGATCGTTGGGTATTTGGGGCTCCTCCTTTCCCCAGTTTACAGAGAACTTTTGTTATTGGGTAAATGAAAAACATAAATAAATGCACATCAAACATTTCCAGTGCAAATGGTAAAAGTATAATTTGTTCTTGGCTGTGAGCTGTTAGAGCACAGATAGTTCCTACATATGTTTCCGTTCAATAGCTTCCCAAGCCAAAAATCTGATCCCAGATCTAAATTGTCTTGAGGGTAGTTCTGTGTTTTGTTTAACAGTTCCATCTGTTCCCTGTAGGAGAAATTAACTTGCATTCTTCAAATACTGTATACTTTACTATAATTCAGCATTTGCAATGGCTTTTAAGCAGGGTTATTTGTTAATAAGATAGTTTATAACAATATAAGTAGTAAATATAGTATATAGCACTAAAATCTTAAAATAGAAGTCAATTTTATAGACTATAATTCTCAGATGTTCATCATATCACTCATCGTCTGAACCTGTTCAGTTGTGACACTTTGTTTTTTCACTTTCAGACTCTGTTGTTAAATTATATACATTACAAAAAACACTAAACCTTGTAATAGTGGTGCTATATTATGATTTTTTTAACCTATTCCCTGCCATATGCAGACATACAGTTAAAGTAACTGAACTCTCTATTAGATAAAAATGCTCTTTTGCTTGTTACTAGTCATAGCACCTTACCACTAGAGTGCTAAGTGCAGGAAGGTCTTTCAAATAAATGTAGAGCTACGAAGGGAAAAACTGAAATGTGAAGTTCAACTGAAATCAGAATGCATTACTGTATGGGATCATACTTGACCTTCATAGACAGAGATTTAGGATAATAGTCTAGAGGTAAAATGAACCTGTGTTTTGTGATGGTGATGGTGATGGTGATGGTGATGATGATGGTGATGATGATGATGATGATGATGATAATAATAATAATAATAATAATAATAATAATAATAATAATAATAATAATAATAATAATAATAATAATAATAATAATAATAATAATGTGTCATCTAGGTAGTTCTGAGCTAGTGGACCTTTCCATGGTTTTATTGATAGGTAATACTCAGAAGTGGTTTATCATTCTCTTCTTCTGGGAGCATTCTGGGACTGTGCAGCTTGCCCAAGGCCACATACACTGGCTCTTTTTCCTGGAGGCACAGTAGGGAGTCAAACTCCCAACCTCTGGCTTTGCAGACAGATACCTAAACCACAGAGCTGTCAAGCCTCTAAACTGATGAGAACCTGGCTACCCATGCTTGATTGCTCCCAGAGTCATTGTATGGAAACTTTAACAAAATTAGGCAAGCTTAGTTGTAACACTACTTTTACATGCAGTGTGTGTGTTTTCCCCCCCTTAAGGTAGCTTTTACCCTGAGACAGAGTTCTTTTAGTTGTGTTGAAGGGGCAGGCTATTTTTCATGCATTCCTTAGTAGTTATCCAGCTTTATTACTCAGCTTTGAACAATAAAGTAAGATGTGAGAATTTTAGCAATGTAGTAATGCATAAGCATATTTTGTAATGAGCATTAGAAGTCTATATTTCTTATCCTTGTAGTACCCGTGATGCTGCTGAACAACCTTTAATCTCACATGCAGTCTTATTCTCGGAATAGATGTTTGCAGCTTCATTGTAAATACAGTTTTAAATTGATCTGATAAAGCTGATTTCTGCAATGGTTGGAATCAGTGCAGCAAGAAATAAGTTGGTCTCAGTCTGGAGGCTCCTAGCTTGTTTGCACATACTATATGCTATCCTAAAATGGAGATTTTTAATTCACTGTAACAGCCTTACTACTAGGAGACAGTGAGGAGTGAGAAGAAAGTAAAAAGACACCATCCAGCCATGTGCATTTGAACATTTAGGCCCACCCAGTTCATGTGTAGGTTTTCAAAATAATCTCAAACCCATGACAGGCATAACCCTATAAATTTCACTGTATCTCCTTTAATTATCAGTTTTGATCCAAATTTGGGCCTAGATAAGCCTTTTTCATGCACTCAACCTTGAAAGCAAGTTGTGTTGTTGTCTTTAACCTTCGCCCCACAGTTGGAAAAAATAAGTTCTTTGACTTTTAATAGCGTTTATTGTATTTCTAGTCTACTTTATTTTTTATTCGAGTTGGCTGAAGAACTTTTGTTATGGAATGGCTACATAAATACATACAATAATAAATGAATAAACAGTTGTATGATAAAGGTGGGCTCTAGGTCTGTCCTCATAGCAAATGGGAAAGCAGGAAAACCTGTTGAGGCCAAATCCTATTTGATTGTTCCACTCCTGCTGTGGGCTCTTGTGTGAGCAGAACAATTCCAAGATTGTGCAAGAAGACATCTACTACCCCCTTGTGCAGGCAAAAGCCACATTATTGGAAATGGGCATGCTCCACAAAATCCATCTATGCCATGGAGGTTGGGAAGAGGAACCACAAGCAGAACACCACAGTCTACAGGATTCTACTCTGATTCTTTTTTTTTTAATTGTATTTGAGGAATGAAAATGAGAGAGAGATGGGGTAGGATATAAAAGGTAGTTTATATGACTTGTCAACATGGAAATAAAAGACAACAAATCTGATAGCACGAACCAGAATGTTAAACAGTCAACTAGAGCAGTATTGTTACAACAGCCAATGTCCCAAGAAGGGAAAACAGGGCCTTTTGTAGAAGCCAGTTCCAGCTTGCTTTGCCTCTTCTTGTTCATCATCCTGCAGTTACTCCAGCAGGCTAAGGAGCATCATAGCATCAAAAACATTAACCCACCTTTTCTTTGTCTTCCTTCTCTCACCTTATTAATTTTTCCTTTTGTATCACATCTTTTTAGATTGGAAGCCAGAGGACAGGGACCATCCCATTTATTTGTATTGATATGTAAGCCATTTAGAGAGCATTTCATTTATAATGGAGTATGCATGTTATAAATACTGTCCACAGTATAGTGGAAATAGCACTGCAAGGAGTAATTTCAGCAAACTGTGTAGAAGAGTCCTTCCTCTCTTTACTAGATGATCTTACTGGCACACTGAAAAACTAGACTCCCCAGCCTTCTCCATGATGCTGATACTTTTTCCTCTCCAATAACCTAAAGGCTTGCAGATGATGCTGTGCATGACATGATTGCCTATGGTGTCATGCTGGGAAATGATGATTCATGTTGCCTGGTGCCAATGTGAACCTTGATGCCAAGAGCTCTTGGTGATCATTGTAATTTGCTGACAGTTGGGTAATTGCCTGCTTTGCACTTGCACTCCATCTGATCATCTGAAATCAATGCAATGCCTCCGTTAACTACTGTAATGTAGGAAGAAGAGCATATGGGAACGAAAGAGGGAAAATTAATTACTGTTTAATTATTTGCTGTATTGTCCATTGAAGTGTAGCGAATCTGCATCCAGATTAAAAAAGAAACAAGGCTTAAGGAAAAATGCAACATCAAGAGCTCTAGTTCAGTTCAGCTGCTGCAGAATCCTCATTGTGGGAATTGACAGGTGACAGTCAATATAGATCTACCCAAGAGACTACAGGGACAGTCAGAGGTGATCATAGATACATTAGGTACAAGGTTTGCTCATTCTTCCTAGAGGCTCGAAGCAAGGCAATAGCTAGTATAGATATGTTTACATAGTGGAGTTACATATTTTGTATCTTCCGCTCCCAGAATAGCTGGGGATAAAAGGTACCTTATCTTTGTGGCATTTTAGGAGCTGCAGATACAAAATAAGTAACTTAACTGTGGGGAAAATACCTATACTACAGTGGTGCTTTGGCTTGCAAACTTAATCCGTTCTGGAATGGTGTTCATAAGTCAAAAAGTTCGAGGCACCACTGTACTTAAATGTAAGAATGTGTCAAGGAAGACCAATGTCAAGATCGTCCATACTGTGATATTCCCACAATATACTGTATTTGCTGGCGTATAAGACTACTTTTTTGCCCTGAAAAGCATGCCTCCAAGTGGGGGGGGGTGTCATTTTATACGCTGGGTGCACTTTGGGATAGACATAGCTGGCCATAGTGGCCTTCCGATGCTCGCCCGGTGCCCATAGTAGGCTCCCGATGCCTGCCCACCTCATTCTACATACCGTCCAGTATCACGCGGTATCCAGCGCAGCTGCGGCGAGCATCAGCAGCGAGACAGGGGTACCAGCCTTTTCGACGTGACCGGCCCGTTCTGCTCGGTGGGAAGCAGTGGCGCTCCGTCCTGTCCCTTGTCTACGCAGAGCTCACACATGCGCACTTGTGCACTAGTGCCGGTCACAGGGAGATGCAGGGGCGGGCCGGAGGCGCTGCGGTCGCACTGCGGCCGTACAGTGGTGACAATGAATAGCACCTTTTATTTGGTGTGTGGAAGGTGTGCAGAAGAGGAGGTAGTCTTATACGGCGAGTATATAACAAACTCTATATTTTGAGTGGAAATGTTGGGGGGGGTCGTCTTATACACCCAGTCATCTTATACGCCGGCAAATACAGTACCACAGTATGGACCCAAATGCTAGGTGATTAAGAAAGCTGACAAGGAAAAAATGATTCATTAATTTTTTTCTGCATAAGATGCCCCCCAGAATTTCTAACCCAGAATTCAGAGATCAATATTTAAACATTAGAAAAGAACACATTTTTATGTAGTAATTAGGCAACATTTACATGCCAGTTCTATGGTATTATGCATCACCCTTAGATGAGCAAATCACTTCATTCAGCCTCTGTTGCATCACTGCTTTCATCTTCATCACTATTAGTTTCGAACATACCAGCTTCTTCAACTTTGCATCATTGCTGTTTATTGAGTCACTATATATGTGATATCATCCTCAGTTCCATCCATGGCATCCTGATTCCACATTTTTGAAGGACTTCACAATCACCTCTTTTTGACGCCATACCGTGAGTTAAAAACTCAATTGCTAACCTCAGTAATGGTTGGTTTTTGCACTCTTCCTGTCAGTGTCAAGGTACCACCTCCTTTTTGAATCCATCTATTCCATACATCTCTCATCAGGGCTTTAAATGGCTTGTTGTTTGAAACATCTAGCGGCTGTAGCTGACCTGTAAGTCCACCAGGAATAACTGCTAATATGTTCGCAAATCCGATGCAGCTCTTTTTGTCTTTTCTATTAAATGTGCTCAGAACTGATCTAAGACAAGTAGAGCCAGCTTCTTTAAGAGCCCTCCAGGTCTTCTGGACCAAACCTTTGCAAACCAAATGGCCATGATGTCTTCATTCATCCATCCCTTCTCATGAATTTGCATAACAATGCCACGTGGTATGGTCTCTTTAGGATACGTTTTTCTCTTAAAAATAAGCACAGAAGGCAATTTAGTACCATCTGCACAGCATGAAAGCACAGCAGTATAGTGTGTCTTTTCATGGCCACTTGTTTTGATTGCCACTGTTTTGATTCGTTTCACATCAACAGTTCTGTTAGAAGGCACATCAACATTGAGAGGCACCTTATCCATGTTTGCAATCTCACTTGGTTTAAAATCATATTTTTCTCCAAAGTTGTATGACATAGGAGTGAAACTGTTGGATTTTATCCTCGTAAACAGGTGGCATTTTCTGTGCTAACTTTGTTCATGCTCTCATGCCAACCCTTCTCTCCTCACTGAGCCTCATGGTGCAGTGGTTAAACTGCTGTACTGCAGCCAAAACTGTGCTCATGACCTGGGGTTCAATTCCCAGGTAGCCGGCTCAAGGTTGACTCAGCCTTCTATCCTTCTGAGGTCGGTAAAATGAGTACCCAGCCCGCTGGGGGGGGGCAATGTGTAGCCTGCATAATTAATTTGTAAACCGCCTAGAGAGTGCTTGAAGCACTATGGGGCAGTATATAAGCAGCACACTTTTTGCTCAGGAAATTAAAGAACCATTTTGCTTTTCCTGTAAAATCAACAATCTTCATTTCACTTGCAAACATTCTTGCCTGATGTTGAATAAGCTTGGTTGATACAGATATCCCACTCTGGCATTGCTCCAAAATCCAAGTCTTGAGCCTCTGCTCCAACTTTGGCCATTTTGCTGATTTTCCTCTTAAGGCTTTTTTTTTCTTTTTTGGCATCTTAGGGAGTCGTTCTTCCTGTTTCCTCCACTCTCTGATCATACACTCATTGGAAGGAGGTCCATACTATGTCTCTGCAGCTCTGTTTCCATGATCATTTGCATAACTGATTACATTCAGTTTGAATTTTGCAGAGTAAGACATTCGGGTTTTTTTAAAAAAATTATTTTCTGACATCTTTATAGGCTCGGAGTGCTCCGACATTACAAGTCACTGTCGCACTGCCTACATGCTCTCCTCTGCATCAGCTTACATTATTTACATAAGCCTTTTGATTGGAGGAAGCCTGTTTGCAGAGACAAGCTACGGGCAGTTTCACTCACGACTGGAGGCAGACGGTTTGCAGAGACATTGGCAGTTTCACAACCATGCGCTTTTCTCCTTGGCTTGCTTACGTGTATAAGACGACCCTCAATTTTTAGTCTAACTGTTTTAGGAAAAAGTAGCGACTTATAGATGGAAAAATACAGTATTGTTGGAGGAGAGCTTTGTGGATACCATGGACTCGTCAGAGAGCAGGTTCTAGATTAAATCAATCTTGAACTCTCACTAAGGTTTAAAATGATTAAACTGATATTCTCACTTGAGATCTATCATAAGAAGACAAGAGTCACAGGAAGTGTCTATAGTGCTGGAAAAGGGGAAAGCAGTACAGTGGGGTCTTGACTTAAGAACGGCTCGAGTTAAGAACATTTTGACTTAAGAACCGCTCTCAAAAGAAAATATTGACTTGACTTAAGTACTTAGATTTGAGTTAAGAACTGAAAAAAAACCACGTGGGAGGCAGGGAAAGTGCAAAATTTGAACTTTCAGTTAACTGTTGGCCAGTGAAAAGGGTGCCTGTCTGCTTCCTCACTCCTCCCAGCGTTTAGAGAGTGGATTGGGAGACAGTCTTTGGACTGCCTGGTACTGTACTGCCTGGACTGTATTTTCCCTGCCTTCCCTGAACCTTTCTTGACCTAAGAAAAAAAAGAAACAAAATATCCCCTCTCTAGTGGTCGAAGGCAGAATAGCAGCTTCCCATTAGTTTCTATGGACGGAAAAGAGCAGATACGGATCAAATGGTTTTCAATGCATTCCTATGGGAAATGCAGATTTGACTTGAGAACTTTTTGACTTGAGAACCGCCTTCCAATACGAATTAAGTTCTCAAGTCAAGACCCCACTGTAGTAAGAGAACGAGTATGAGGGCTTAGCTCTACACAGGCTATTTTGGAGAGGACTGTTGTGGGTCAAATAGGCTTGCTTCGTGTCAGGTGGAGGTCCAGCATGCTTATTTTAAAAGTCCCATTGAAAACCTACCCACTCCCAAATCCACCTCTAAGTACAGCTGGTGATGGATTTGGCTGTGGTCAGGTTGTTGACCAGACCTTTAAGACAATTCAAAGGACAGAGGAAAAAAGTTCCCTTTGTTCCTGCCTCTTGTTTCCTCTAGGAGGAAATTTTCATTTTTTACAAAATTTTAATAAGTGATGCAGTATATCTGCACTGCCCTAATAGAGTCTCTGCTCTTATCCCATGTAGACAAGCCCACAGGGACCCAGAAAAGTATAGGTAGGAATCCTTTGGGGAAGGGGTTATTCACTTCAGTGATTACATCACTAGGAAAAGAAATGAGCCAGTCTCCCCCCACAATGGAGTAAACAGCAGCCTAAATGCTCATCTGATTGCACCGCAAGATGGATTGACTTAGTAACATAATTTGCAAGGTGTCCTAAAAATAGAACCTTTTGAAGGTCACTGATTCATAGTCACCTTGCATTTGAAGTGGTTTTGTGACATATAGCAACAACATAAAAGAAAGACAAGTGACTAAAATCTTAAGGTGCAGTTGATATTACACAGGTTGTTGGGATGAAATAAACGTTTTCTTAAATGTGCTGATGTTAATAAACTGTTTCTATCTGTTAATTTAAAAAATAACAATCATAATGTGAATGAACACACTTGATACGAGATTTTTGAACATGATCTCTGAAAGGAAAATGCCAAATCATTCTAAAAAAATGGAAGAAATCAGATTTCTTGTTCACATCAGTTCTGGGTCGCACATGTAGAAGATGTGGCACCAGATTTTAATATACAGTTGTGTTCAAAATTATTCAACCCCCAATGCTGTAAAGGGGTTTAGGGACTATAGTGTACATTTGGAATTGTATTCAGAATGAAATCCTACAAGGACGTTTTAAAGAACCAAATGCAACTAAAATAACATCAATTGTTTATGTAATACAGTAGTAAATGTTTCTTTTGTGGTTTCTTCATTGCCACAATTATTCAACCCCTTAAAGACTACCACTCTGAAGAAGAGAGGTTCATTCAGGTGTTTTCGATCAGGTATTGAAAACACCTGTGGATGTCACCGAGCACCACTCAAGCATAATAAGCACCAATTAGGCAGCTTTAAAATGACTGTGATACTCAGCTCCTTCTAGACATTTACTGGTGTGGTTACAAACATGGTGAAGTCAAGAGAATGGTCCAGGGAGACAAGAGAAGAGGTGATTTGTCTTCACAGGAAGGGCAATGGCTATAAGAAGATTGCAAAGAAGTTAAACATACCAAGAGACACCATAGGAAGCATCATTCGCAAATTCAAGGCAAAGGGCACTGTTGAAATGCTACCTGGTCGTGGAAGAAAGAAGATGCTGACTTCGACTGCTGTGCGCTACCTAAAGCGTAGAGTGGTGAAAAGTCCCCGTGTGACTGCTGAGGAACTGAAAAAAGATTTGTCAGATGTGGGTATAGAAGTTTCAGCTCAGACAATAAGGCGCACACTGCGTAATGAAGGTCTCCATGCCAGAACCCCCAGGCGGACCCCCTTGCTGTCTCCCAAGAATAAAAAGAGTCGACTGCAGTATGCCAAAAGTCATGTGGGCAAGCCACAAAAGTTGTGGGATAGTGTTCTGTGGACTGATGAAACAAAATTAGAACTGTTTGGGCCCATGGATCAACGCTATGTTTGGAGGAGGAAGAACAAGGCATATGACGAAAAGAACACCTTGCCTACTGTGAAGCATGGCGGAGGGTCAATAATGCTTTGGGGCTGTTTTGCTTCTGCAGGTACAGGGAAGCTTCAGCGTGTACAAGGTATCATGAATTCTCTTCAGTACCAGGAGATATTGGATGAAAATGTGATGCAGTCCGTCACACACCTGAGGCTTGGGAGACGTTGGACCGTTCAACAGGACAATGATCCCAAGCATACCTCCAAGTCCACTAGAGCATGGTTGCAGAGGAAAGGCTGGAACATTTTGGAGTGGCCATCGCAGTCACCAGACTTAAATCCGATTGAGAACCTCTGGTGGGACTTAAAGAAAGCAGTTGCAGTGCGCAAGCCTAAGAATTTGACTGAACTGGAGGCTTTTGCCCATGAAGAATGGGCGAAGATACCCGTAGATCGCTGCAAGACACTTGTGTCAAGCTATGCTTCACGTTTAAAAGCTGTTATAACTGTAAAAGGATGTTGTACTAAGTACTAAGATTGAATGTCACTTGGGAGTTGAATAAAAACTAATAATGATGTGAGCACAGAAAAGACATTTGTGGTTATTTCATTATAAACTTAAGGTTATATTTCTCTGACCTACAAGTGCCTCTTTCATGTAAATGTAAGCAAGATGACTGAATGATCAAAATCAATGTCAAAATGGCCAAAACATTCAATTTCAGTGGGGGTTGAATAATTTTGAACACAACTGTATTTGTGGAGGTTGGTTGCAGTAAGAAGTCTTTAAGGGAGGATAGACAAAACAACCCAATAACTACTGCACATGCTCAGTGGTCACAGCATACCGAATGTTGAGAAGGAGAACTTGGGGACAGGAAACGACATGGAGTATTGTGGCAAGGGGGATGGCTGGCTGGAGCGCTAAGAAGAAGCATCCTGGCCTGCAATGTTCTGTTTGCCTCATTTGTTTTAATCCTGAAGCAGGCTGTCTTGCCTATCTGATGGATGTTTCACATTCTGCTGAATGTCCAAAGAGCTCTTTCGTGCTTGTGAGCACACGAGGAGACTGACATCAACAGAAGTTTGACATATTTAACAAATCGGGATTGAAATTGTAATCCATCGGCATGTTCAAATATACAGAGTATACTGTCATGTTTCATTGTTACACTTTGAAAAAATTGTTTACTTAACGTTTCAGAAAACCAATGCATTCACTGTTGAATTATTTTCCAGGGAACCAGTTGCTTCCTGTTGCAGCCCAAGACCTTCAGTGTGTTGTAAAGTCTGGATATCTGGAAAAACGCAGAAAAGGTAAACTGACCTGGATAGCCCCATGTATTTGGGTTTTTTTAAAAAAAAATATTTGCTTGGAATGAGTAATGGTAAAAATTTCCAGCAACAGAAATGGTAAAATCAGAAGGCTTTGACTGAGAGGTGATGCACTTCCTTTTTTTTACAATGCTGGAAAGAACCCGATCACAATTGAGTATACTGGAAAAGCTATCCATAGAGACAGAATTTGGTGACATTTTGAGAACTATACAGAGATAGGCATGATCCAAACTACAAACCAAAAAAAATCAACAAACTGGACTGGCTCATGGTTTAGTTTGTGGTTTGGTTTCTGTATTCCCTTTTGGTGAAACAAAACAAAGCACCAAACTTATTTTCTGTCCTGAAAAAGGGGACTGGCAAACAATTTCAGAATAGTTTATACTTGGTAAACTTTGGGAAATTTCCCACAGTTGACTTCTTGTTACATATTTATTGACCATTCACTTGCTTTGATCACGTTCCAATGCTTCAAAGAAAAGGGAGAAATTCTAGATAGATAATATTTGCCTTCACACCTGCACTGCACTATGTACATTAAGAAGAGTTATTAAATTGCATTTATATATTTTAAACATTTAGTGTTTCAGACAAATCTACAATAGTTCAAAATAAAAATATAAAATAACTGATAGCTTTTTTAATATTACTCGGTATTTTGTCCCTTTTTAATATTCTGTTTCTATCTGTTAATAGAATTCTATCTGTTAATAGAATAGACAATTCTATTCAATATTAAATGACTGTATTGTCTTATAGCTAAAGTTCACTGATGTGAATTGTATTAACTGCAGACCACAGCTTTCTTGGCTTTGAGTGGCAGAAGCGTTGGTGTGCTTTGAGTCGAACAGTCTTCTACTATTATGGAAGTGATAAAGGTATTGTGAAGTTTATGGTATTATCTTCGGGTTCACTAGATGCATTTTAGCAGTTGATTGCAGAACTATGTTGTTTTGATGCACATCAGACTTAAAAGTCCAACATTCCCGACCCCTATATGATGAAAATATATTGTCCTTATTCTCTCTATTCTTTCCCTTGGAATTCCAGATGCATTTCAAACTGTACCAGTTTAAAAACTAGAGGCAATTGGAATGTTTATGTTAGGTGTTCAATGTTGCAACTTTTTTAGAAGGCACAACAGCTGTTTTTTCCAGACTTTTTCTATATATACTTCAGTTTCCCTCCAAACCTTTTGCACATCCCAATTTAATTTTGTAGTCATTAAGAAGAGCCAGGAGCTATCTACCTCTTCTTGCACTTGCTGCCAGCACTTCCAGGGTGTGCCAGCTGGCATTACAGTCAGTGTGCTCAGGACCTTCACTCCCTGCAGGTTTGAGCATGCTCAGTACATTGGTGATTAAGCCAACAGAGTTTTCAGAGTGGACGGTGCAATGGCCCATGGAAAAATGGGTAGATGTGGCCAATACCTAGAGTGGCTGGCTGGCTGGCTTAGGCTGGGGCCTCTTGTGAGGGAAAGGTTTTGGAGAGAAGCTGGGGAAAGTTTCAGTTTTAACTCACCCGATTTCTCCCTCCCTGCTGTGTGTTTCTTAGCTGATAATGGCAAAAATAAGTCGTATGCAATCACAGTGCATAGAACTGTTCAGTGTTTTTACTGCTTATATGATAAAGAACTCAAGGGAAGCATGTTCTATGTACTGTTTCCATACTTTTCTAAAGCATGATTGAACTCGTAAGGGTTGAATTCGTCATTTAAACCTCAGAGCTATTTTTTAAATAATAGAACTACAGTACATATAAAATAAAACGTAAGCCTCATTGGTTTGCTCACAAATGCAGAACTTATCTCAATAAATTCGTAGCAATGCACTTTTACTACCAATTAATTATGAAAACATTAACATGATATCTGTTTTTCTTCGTTCTTAAAAAGTCCCCACTGTGAATCCCAGATGACCACGCAAATACTGTAGCTGAATTTGCTAAGCAATCGTGGTCTAAGGCATGGTAGCCATTTTAAAGCAAATCTGATGACAACAATGTAACAGGAGGAAGAACAAGAATTAACACAGTAGCCCCACTGCTCCTTCCTCCCTGTTCTCCTTGACCTCTTTGTAGAAATCAGTGTTTAACCTTGTGTGGAAAGCCTTTGTAGGTAGAAAGGAATTCATACTTCAGAACTTCACTGTGAACACGAGGAGGGTGATGAGGTGAGAGATGGAGAAGTGGAACTAGTGCGCAAATTCTCACATTCTCTCTATGCATATTGGTTGTAGGTTGGTTTCTTCTTTGTTGTCTCTGTGAACACATACCTATAGCCTATCCTGTGCATGTGTAGAACTTCTCAAAACATCCCAGAGCTAATTTGAAGCATTTTGGCAGAAGCCCATCTATTCGTAGAATACAGTATAACCATCCCTCTTTGCCTCATTGAGTTCTGTCACCCTAATATTGGCCAGAGGAGCAAATGAGCCTTGTGCACTTCGTGCTGACACCCCTTACCTTGTTTTTCATAAAGAGAAGCTGGTTTTCTGCCCAGACATCTTATTCCTTGCCAGAGTAGTCTTTGATTTCCACATGGAACAGAGAATCTTTCTCCCCACTCTCTACAGCAAACTGTACACATCTATTGAACACTCCTTACATACACACGGGATTTTCTAAGAGCTCTATATCTACAGGACAAAGATCTTTCGTTAGTCTAATAGATTCTTCATCATTTATGTCTCTAAGATGCAGGGCATTTTTGTCGCATCTTAACATCTTGCCAAATGAGTAGTAGACACCATATATCCTTGCTATCCGCTTGCCTGTATTACCTCCTTAATACTGCCAGGAGGCACTGTTAGGACAACTGCCACATCAATGATGTGGGAGTCCTTGATATCTGAAAGGGAGCAACATGGAGCCAGTCAGACTTCTTCATGAGGCATTACTACCTAGACATGACATCCTGTCTGGATGCACAGGAAATGAATTGTTGTCTTCCATCCTACAGAGACACTTACCAACCTCATAAGCTCTCTAATTGGCCATAGGTGTACATTCACAGAGATAGGTTGCTTTCTTGTAACTGTATTTCTTCAAGTGGTCATCAGTAAGGTCACACAATCCAGTTGCCTTCCTTCTCAGATGCATCTGTCTTCATCGCAGAACAAAACTGAGCTCAGTGAGGCAAAGAGGGCAGATTGTATTCTAGGAAGGACTGAGTCCCCAGCCAAAGCATTTCAGATCAGCTCTGGAAGGTTCTGAGACATTTTGTGCATGCACAAAATACCAATGGGTGTGAGTTCACAGATGACCACTTGAAGAAATACAGTATAACCATCTCTCTTTGCCTCATTGAGTTCTGTCACCCTAATATTGGCCAGAGGAGCAAATGAGCCTTGTGCACAAGTAAGCGGCCTGTCCTTTAGAACAGTGGTCCCCAACCTTGGGCCTCGAGATGTTCTTGGACTATAATTCCCAGAAGCCTTCACCACCACCTCTGCTGGTCAGGATTTCTGGGAGTTGAAGTTCAAGAACACCTTGGAGGCCCACTGCTTTAGAACATCAGAAGAAGAGTACTTAGAATGAGAAAAATTTGAAAGACAACATTTATAAGTTTCTTTGTAAAATTGAAGGGCCAGAACCATGGCTGAAGATTACACTATTGAGTGAAAAATTTCTGAGGCCCCTTGATAGATAAAAGGTGAAAGATAAAGCACTAAAAGGGTGTTTGGGGTTTTTGTTTAAAAATGAAAGGCTTGCCTATAATTATAATTTAATATTTGTAATGAATTAAGGATAACATTAATTTTAATAAGTTACATCTGGTGGCATGATGGCGCTGTGGGCTAAACCGCAGAAGCCTGTGCTGCAGAAGACCAAGCAGTCGTAAGATCGAATCCACGCGACGGAGTGAGCGCCCGTTGCTTGTCCCAGCTCCCGCCAACCTAGCGGTTCGAAAGCATGCAAATGCGAGTAGATAAATAGGTACCATCTCGGTGGGAAGGTAAACAGTGTTCCGTGTCTAAATCACACTGGCCATGTGACCACGGAAGATTGTCTTCGGACAAACGCTGGCTCTATGGCTTGAAGAGCGGGATGAGCGCCGCCCCCTAGAGTCGGACACGACTGGACAAAAATTGTCAAGGGGAACCTTTACCTTTACCTTACATCCAAGTTTTGGTTTTGAGTTACTTTCTTTTGGCCTGTGAGTGATGAGGAGCTGATAACATTTACCTGTGAACAACCAAACATATTCTCCTTGCCATGAGTACCAGTGGCATAGTATGGTAATTATTCTTCCCTTCTTTCCCCATTCTGAAGAATGAGAGAGCTGCATGTCAGGTCTGCACTGAAGAGAAGGGAAACAGAGAGTGGTGTACATGGTTCAGTCTTCTTTTTCTGTGTTCTAGTTTCAAAAATCATCTGGATTTTTTAGGAAGGACACTGAGAAAGTTGTGTATTCAGACTTTACAGTACTGCACTTCTGAAGCCCATATAGTGCTTATGAGGGTTATATTTTAAATGTGTTTGTTGATCTAGGTATAGACAGCTGCTGGTAATAATTCTGTGAGGGAACATTGCCAGTGGGAACAATTGGGTGGAAGGAGAGGAAAGAAAAGGAAAAACAGGCAGAGGGGTAGGAGATTATCATTACCTCCTTCACTATTTAATGCTATTCAAGCCTGAACATTTTAGACTTTGTTCTTGTAGGTCTGTGGAGGCACTCTATGGGGTCACAATGTTGACAGTGCATGGCTGAGTCACAAGAAGAGTGTTCTTCTGACAGTGAGCTGCTAAGATTTTTCTCCATCTTTTATAAAGCTTCTTTATAAAAGCTGAAACACTTACACTGGTTTGGGAATTTATCACTGCATTATAGGATAACTGTTACCACTAGTAGATAATGGAGTTAAATAAGCATTAAAATCAACAAGTACACATTGGGTCGGAGGTAGGCTTAGTCATGCTTTGATCTGACCAATTTAAATCAACAGGATTTACGTTAGTAATCATTCATTTGTCTCATTGATTCCAGTGGCTCTACTCACCATAGGACTTCATCTGGAGTCATCCAAATGTCAGATGTAGAAATTAATGCTGTGTTACTGGGAAGAGAAATGCTGTGTTGCTGAGAACCTTTACATTACACTCTTTCCTGTTTTGACTGCACTTGAAGCAGAAAATGGTGCTGTAAAAGTTAAACATATTTCAGAGTTCTCCTTCAATTCAAGGAAGTTGAGTCTGCATATAATACATATTACAAGAAACTGTTAAACTGTTTTCCAGATTCTGAGTGATTCTCAGCTCAGCTGCAGTGATATGCAACTTGAAAATGAATTCCTAAAACAGTTTCATTATGTATTTTGTTAAAAAGTCTATATGGTTGTGAAATCCATTTTCAAATATCATTGTAAAAATATTAATAGTGATTTTTATGCCCTTGTTTGCAATAAATTATTGCTGTGGCTGTTGGCTGCTATACATTTCATTTTTAGTGACCAAGTGTGATTGGCAGATGTTTGCTTACTGGAACAAAATCATTTTTTTTGAATGTTTGAATTAAAAAATGATAACACGCAAGGCTAATGTAACACCTGTATGGATGAAGAATTTCTAGAACCTGTGGTCATCCATTGAAAGTGATGGTGGGAAATTTAAGACCGACAACATATTGTATTTCTTCAACTGTAGATACCTATTCTGTGGAATTCGCTTTCATAAAATGGAGTCATAGTTACCATGTTAGGGGATGGAGTGAATTAATGAAGAATGGGACAGTCGGTATCCACCTGTCACAATAGATGCATGCTAATCATCTGTTCAGTAGCATAGACAAGATGCTTCTGTATATGAGTTGCAAAGATCACAAGTAAGAAGGTGCTGTTATTGCACCTATGGCTTATTGGCTGGTTTCTCTTAAGCAATAGGTTGAGCAGAAGGCCGAAGTTGATAAATCTGTAAACTAATCCAGCACCAGTCTTCATATGCTTTTAATTATACCAACCTAAGTGGCAGAAAAATGAGTACTGTATAAACTTCCAAGATCTCCAGATTTCTCCATCAAGCCAGATGTCACAAAACATATTTTGCAAGGAGGGGTAGCAAACTAGCTTGACATGTAGTTTTTGTGGGCCTGGAAGAATAGTAAATTGAACTGTCTGGTGGCAGGATTGTACACTGAAGAAAGATACAGTAATTTTAGATCACCAAACTTTGGGATTTAGTTTCGTGAGGGTGCATCCCAATGTTCTCTCTAATTTTCCAGAGTGCTGTGTGGGAGCCCTGCCACGTGTGTGGGGTTCCAGCTGCGACCAGAAGCAAATGGGCAGCCACAATCCAGTGCTGCACGGCCCTATGGGCCTAGCCACATCTTTTAAACATAAAAGAAATAGAGTGAGAGTTACTGTATAAAAAGTACGTTTTTTTTTTCAATTTGCTCAGGTACTATTCAGTTATTCTTGATCTAGTTCTAAAAGGGCCTTTTTAAAGCAATCTGTGTTTGCCCCTCGGTTGTTAATTTGCTTGCACAGAAATGATATAATGCGAATGATAAACCATGTGAGCCACCTTGGGTTTTAAGATATTCAGAGGAGGCACTTCTCTGGATCCCTCTATTCTCACAGCTCATTTGCAAGCATGCTGGGAAAGGCTTTTGCAGTGGCTGCTCCCAGGCTGTGGAACTCCCTGTCGAGGGAGACTACGTTTCAGTTTTGTAATTTTGTTTGAAAGAACCAAAGACTTTTCTCTTCAGGCATACCTTTGGTAACTGATTGGGCTGAAAAGAGCAGTGTTTGTGGGGGGGACCCCACTTTTACATTTACTTTCTCTATTAGTGTGTGTGCGTGTGCGTGTGCACGCTTTCAAGTTGGAACTGACTTACAGTGACCCTAATAGTGTTTTCAAGGCAAGTGAGAGATTTAAGGAGTGGCTTCATATGAGTTTCCATCGCTGAGCATGGCTCTGAACCCAGGCCTCCTTAGTCCTAGTCCATCACTCTGTCTGTTGCATCACATTGGTTATCCTTTACTTCTTTTTTATTATGTGCTTGTAAATTATTTTAAAATATTTTAGTAGGATAATGTCTTATTGAACATCAATATTATAACTTACTATATTTTTACCCATATCTGTTTTTAAGGATTTTGTAAGCTGCATCCGATACTTGTACTGGGAGAAAAGTAGGACATAGTTTCCATTTAATTCCACCATTTCATTCATCTTTTCCCAGCAACTGCTGCACTTTGTTTTTTGGAGATGGACAGGGGGCAGACGTAGCAGAAAGAGCAAGCAGATTTTCCTAGAGCTTACTGAAGCAGAGAGAGAGACACTGATTTATGGTACACTTGTCTTGCAAGTTCCGGGTTCCAGTTCTTGATTCTCCCCCAAGTATGGGCATCAGTGCATGCACATCTTGCTTAGTAAGGCCATCTGCAAGCATTCCCTCTGGAAGTCCCTAGGCAGCCTTCATAGGAATTTGCTTTGTTTGTCCCTTCTTTTTAAAAGGAGAGTTTTATCTCCAAAACATCATCTAAACCGTTCAGCTAATAACGTCTAACCCGTTCTCTCGAATATTCATGAAATGGAAAGAATGAAATCTGAATAAATGATAACCCACTGGGCCATTCACGTTCAGCCTTGCAAATGAAGTTCTATCTTTGCTTTTTATCTGCAACAGACAAACAACAGAAAGGTGAATTTGCTATAGATGGCTACACCGTCAGAATGAATAATACCCTTCGGAAGGATGGAAAGAAAGATTGCTGTTTTGAAATCGCTGCTCCTGATAAACGCATTTATCAGGTTGGACTTTTTATGTCGTCTTGAAATTAAATTGATAAAACTGTTACTGTTCCAGTTATGGAGACATTAACATTTCAATAAAACAACCCCTGATATGCCGGAGAAGGGGGTGAGGAAAACCCCTTTATTTGCTTAACATGTACATTCATATAATAGATTTTTTTTTGTGGGGAGGGGGGAGCAGATTAAGTTCTAATTCTATCTTTTTGGATAAGAACAACCAATATGTCATTTTTATCTTTTTGTCCATTTCACTGCTTATATTTAAATATCTGTTATCTAATGGGTCTGCCTGATTTCTTAGATGAATAATATTGTAAAATAATTGGATTTATATGTAGGTTTTTTTTAAACCCAAAATGTTAAATATGTATTGTATTGCTTAGAGGTCTGTGAGGGATCTCAAAGTTTAAAAAGCACATATCAGCTATGCAATTCAAGATCTATCAGCTAGGCATCAAAGCGGAATGTAACTTTAATAAGTTTTAAATATCTGAGATTGCAGTTGAAAGCCAGTTAATTAAGTTGTCAGGTACCGTGTTGGAATCTGACAAGAACATTTTTAAGAAAACCGTACCAGCAGTCTAAAGAAATTCATGGGTGTCTTCTAATTGTCAAGGGCGAATTTTGTTCATCAGTCCTGTTCTTGACATTGATGAAGAGAAGCAGCTTTTTTTCCTGCACAGCTGCCAGCTGCTGATCAGAGTTCCAAATCCATCATCCTCTGCTTCAATTACGTAAATTTGTCAAAATTAACTGTACATTATAAGAAGCATCCTTGCAAGAAAAGTACCAGAAGACATGTGAAGAATTGCTAATGGCACTGTGAAGAAGTGACAGGAATGCTACTTTCTTTTTATTATGGTTATGGTGCTGGCATTATTTTTATGTTCATGATTATGCTCAATAAAACCAAGTTTCTGAACAGTTTACAGCTGCCACTCCCAAGGAAGCTGAGGAATGGGTACAGAGCCTCAGATTTGTACTACAAGGTATGCATATTGATGAAAACAATCTTTGTTTATACAGTGCATGCTACAAATAAAATGCTTATTGCTTTTTAATCATGGGAGCTGTCATTTTAGTCTGTGGCAGTAAATAAAAATATTATTGGACCTTAAAGGCTTAAAAGCTTTCATGGACTGTAGTCTTCTAAAGATATAGCACAGGCAGTCCCTACGAATGATGGTGATGATGATGGTGATGATGATACCCACAAGACTCTTTGTTTTTAAGTCTTAACAGTTTTTCATGTATTGATTTTAGGGCTTCACTGTGCAGCTTTTACAATATGTTGTGGTATTTTTAAATTAAGATTAAGCAATCCTTTTTATGCTTAGGAGCAAGTCCCATTGCACTCATATGGACATACTTCCAAGTAAACATATATTGGAATAAGCTGAGCTTGCTTGGGTTGTATGACCTCAATACCTCTTGTACAACTCTTCTTATATTCCTCTTAACAGACATTGAATGTGCAGCTATTCCTGAAGAGGAGGAAGACTACGATGACATTGGGGAAGCTGTCATGCCTCCTCAGTATACAAGAGCAGAACCAATAGATGATGAAATTTATGAAGAACTTCCAGGTATTTTTTAGATGTTGGAAGTATAGATTAGCATTCCAAAGAGACAGGAAGAGCTGGCAAAGCAGGAGTCAATATGTTTTAGCACCTAGGTTGAGAATATGGGAAACCTGAACTCAGAAGATAACTCAACTGTGTGGCCTTGTACATGTCTTGGTATAGTCTTCCATGACTGATATCAGACATGGATATTTAGCACCATCTCCGTTCCATAGCTTTTAATAAAAAATTGAAATGCTTTTTAGTGACACCAACTTGCTCACCTATCTATTTTTCTTTATTCAAAATGTTGCTTACATTAACCATATATTCTGCATGCTCTGAGGTATTCCCTAACATATGACCTTATATTTCTTTAAAATCACATGAACCATGTATGAAAGGACTCTGGGGTTTTTTTAATTTCATATTATCCCACAAGACTCTGATTACATTATGGTTTCTTGACTCTTCATCTTGACAGCTAGATGCAACTTCATTCTTTCTTTCTTTCTTTCTTTCTTTCTTTCTTTCTTTCTTTCTTTCTTTCTTTCTTTCTTTCTTTCTTTCTAGTACATAGAATTGTAGCATTTCTACTATAAAAAGAATTGTGTTATAAAGTACAGTCCTAGAAGCAAAGCATCAGTCAGACACCAAGTTGGACAGTGTAAATTATTTGGATATATATTAGGGATTTTCATTCTTCAGAAATATTGTTTATATTATATTCTGCATATAGGGAGAGAGATGAAATTGTTTTTCACAAATTGCTGTTGGGTGCCCTTAATACTCCCTAAGATTGGTTTAAACTATAATATATTTACTAGTTTTTAATATTCAGCAAGACACTTTGTTGCTCTTCCTTCAGAGTTGTACTCTTGTCTGCTGGCATGCCCTGTTATGCCTTAACACAGGGACAAGGAAAGTGCGGACTGTGGGCAAGATGTGGTTCCCCCAGGATTCCCCACGTATTTGTTGCCAATATTTCCACCTCTCAAGCCAGTGTAATTCTTGCTGTTATTTTTGAGGGGATTGTTCCCTGCCTCCTAGTTTGATTCTTGAATCCATAATATTGTTAAGTTAACTTGCATTTTCTTCATCCTGACACTTCTCCCTTAATTGACAATGACCATTATAATCATATTTAATCTTCACAAACTGCTGTTACTTATGCGGACACCAGTGGCACTGGCCCATTCACCCAAGGCCAGTGCAGTTATTATGAAAAAGTCTGAACTATTTCTCGAGAGGCAAAAAGGCCAACTCTGTGCCCTACTTTGGGCACATGAGAAGGGAGGGTTGGAAAAGACAATAATGCTGGGGAAGGTGGAAGGCAGCAAGAAAAAGAGGAAGACGAATATGAGATGGACCTAAGGGAAGCCATGGGCTTGAATTTAAAAGAGCTGAGGAGAGCAGTTGAAGACAGGACCTACTGGTCGCCATTCATAAGGTTGCCATGAGTTGGATGATTTGATGGCACATAACAGCAACATTAGGAATGCATAGAAACTTATTACCAAACCATGGTTTCTGGTCTAGAGCCAACACATAAAACTCAAGTGTTTGCCTTAAAAACTGTGACATTACTATGAAATGTAGAGTGGACATTCCAGGACCAATTTCCACATTTCATGTTTAAATACTAGCTTAACCCTTGGTTCTGTTTTTAAGTACAGAAGGGAAAGAAACAATGCAGAATGGATCGCTGCAAATAAAAAGCAAGATGTTTTGAAAATTTTACTAGTTTTTGTCTCTTTAGTGCTTTGAAAATTTTTGGAACTAGTTTTGGCTTAGATCCAAAGGGTCCTGTGCCGAATTCCATTCATGCAATTAATTTTTGAATATGAATACTGGAAGAGTATTTGTGAGTGTAGTTCTGCCTTTCAAAGGAAAAATAAATTGTACCAGGCACACTCAAGCCCTTGGGTGTGCTTAGATGTATTTCTTCCTCCTAATGCAGTTAATATGGTATTTAAATATTGAGTAAGAAGCATTACAATTTAACTGTAAAATATAGCAGATCATAAAAGCTGATTTCTCTACTCACAGTGATCTTTCGAAGACCCACCCATTTTCCCAACATGTATATTTTATCACTTTTTCAAATCATGCAATAATTGCAACATTTGTCAAAGATTGTCCCCAGTCACTTTTTTCCCTAGGTTTTGCTAACTAATACATAGTTCAGCTGCCTTAAACTATTCTATGCCCAGAGGCATTCCCTCTCAGTTTTCCTCTTAAGAAATGATCCCAGGGAGCATTACTTCACTGTTCATACTGACCTTTGCGAGATTTCAACCCTAAACCCCAAATGCCAGCAATAATTGGACTTCTGTATCAGTCACAAATGTAATAAAACCTGTGACATTTGCAGCTTCAGTCCATAAGCATGTTTGTCTCCAAAATACCTTTCTGCCAGCAGATGCAGTAGCTTTCCCCCCAAACAGTAGCTTTCACCTAACTTGTGATGCAGTACACCACACTGACTGTGTTTTTTGTGGTATTCACAAAACCTTTGTCCCTTGGTCTACAATAAGATATGCACCAAGTCCTCAATACAGTTCACTGCTTCTGCCCTAAGACATGATGGAGAGGCATTAAATTTTGGCCTTTTGGAAGGTACACTGAACAGCTTTTTATCCTCTATACTGCTAGGTTTTAAATTCCCCCAATCTAAATGCCTAGATGCTTTAATATGATTTCTACACTGTGGATGTGGACGTTTTACCGTGATCATATTTGAATGTCATTTGGAATCTTATCCAGATGTTCTTCTGAACAACTACAAGTACACACACATACAGGGCAGAGGCAGTATGTTCAGCCCTTCCTCCTTAGGCAGAGAGTGGCAGCCTGCATTAGAGAGCTTTTCTACGTACTTGGAGGTTCTCCACAAAGTTATGAAACCTGGAGAATGGGCATTCAGAATCAAGTCACAAAGTCCATGGACACAGGAAATTCTTTGCTTCAAGTTGGCTCTTTTCATTTGAGGAGAAGTTAAGATACATGGAATGGGGCCAGAACACTCCTCTGTTTTGTATACCGTATTTTTCACTCCATAAGGTGCATCTTACCATAAGACGCATCTCATTTTTAATTGATATTGTCACCCATGTTGTGCTCCTTAATTGATACTGCCATCCATATGTGCCCCTTAATGTCATCAGCCAGTAACCCAGCCAGAAATTCCTCTGTATTATGGTATGTGTGTACCTGAACAAGTCTTCTCCCTTCCTCCGTGGCGCACTTCTCTCTCTCTCTCCTTCCCCCCAGTGTCTGGCTGGTCATGTGATCCAGCTGTCCACTAAGTGACGTTAGTCCTACAGGGCTGCTATGGATGCCATGTAGTACCAGCACTACTAATGAGTACAGAGCCCAGCTGGGTATGACAGCGGCATGGGCTCGGGGGGGGGTCTGTTAACCCACCACCATTTTGCCTAGTCCCAGCAGCTTGAGGCAGCATCCAGATCAGCGTTGTAAAAAAGATGTAATTATCAGACTGACCACTAGAGGGAATTTTTACAATATTCGCTCCATAAGATGCACAGACTTTTCCTCCTACTTTTTGGGGGCAAAAAAGTGCATCTTATGGAATGAAAAATACGGTATTTATTTCTAGTCCTTTAGAACACATTTGTGAATCAAGCCCTTTCCTCCAGCTGACAAGGCCCTAGAGTTTGGAAAAGGTGTGGGAGGTCAGACTATAGCCCCCAGAATTGCTCAGCCAGCATGCCCACTGCCAGAGGGGCCTGGGTGTTGTAACCTGAGAAAGTAGCCATGCTATCTGGGGTATTCTGGGACTTCTCTAAGCTCTGGAAGACTATCTCTATACAGTCAAAGCATGGATAGTAGATGGCATTGCCTGCATTATTGGGAAATGACTTTTTGCCACTTTGCATTCCTGGGCCCTTCCTATAAGTTCTTGGGGTCTCCAGTTATGTAACAATATTCCACATAATATTAGAGCCATTCTTAGTACAAGAGGGTATGGTGGGCTAGAATATTGTTTTTTCTGGTGAATTCAGATTAATTCTTTTCTCAATAGATCTAGAGAGATTCATTCAAATCATATATTTTAACTTTTAAGAAAGGAGCAATCATACTTTATATTCCCTCAGATTAGTTTTGTAATAAAATAAGATCTCATTACTAGGACTGATCAGTCATTCTTTTTTCTGCTTCAAATGGACTAACATGGGAGTGTTTTTGACACCATTGATTTGTAAAACCAATATGATGTGAACAGTATGTGACAGATATTTGCTGCTATTGCAAGACAGAATCCCATGTTGGAGAATTTTTTTATTCATGACTATAAGTATCCCATTATGCATCTAAAGCAGCATGTTTCAAAGTCTTCAAGCAAAGTTGTCTTCTTCCATGGAAATCTAGGATGAAATGTAATGTTCAGTTTAAGAGTGGTTCATGAAAACCTGGCACTCCAGAATATATTTTTTTATTTATTTATTTGATTTTTACCCCGCCCCTCTAGACCATGTCTACAAAATAAAACAGAACAGTATAAAAATATATAAAATCATAAAATTAGAATTACAATTTCAATTTAAAACAATTAATTTAAAGAGAGGATTACCAAGATGGAATAGCAAAGACAAGATAATAAGACATTTTCTAAACTAACAAAAAATTAACAGAGTCTTCTGGGGTGTGTGTGATTTAATAAAGTACTTTAAAAATGGACCTATGCAGTATTAAGTTGCTCTTTTGAGCATGTGAGTAAAGTCGATTTTTGTGTGTGTGTGTGTGTGTGTAGAGCATATTCAGACATTCCAATAAATTAGAGCTCTTCAAAAATCTGGTTTATTATGAATGAGTCAGCATACTGATGCCCACTGCTCAAAAACTCCCACATAACCCCTCCTGCAAAGCAGAGTGAATAACTGAATCATGGACTTTTTTCATGATTTGTTTAGTGTGGTGCATAAAGCAGGAGCTGTGACTTGTTTCTGTTCTTCAGCAAACCAGATTTGTGAGCCACTGCTTGTTCATGGTTCACACAAATCACAGGTGGAAAATAAATTGTGTCTTGCCACCAAGGATATTTTTTTGGTCCCTCTCAAAGGGGAAGGGTGTCAGATAGAAAAGCTGAATTGCTACTCCTGGAACACTCCATAAATGGTAATTTAAAACATTTTAAGCAAGTTACAAATGCCTGTTATGGCATTATTTTTATATATTTATATATAGGAATGTATTCTATGTAATATCACCTTATGGCAGCCCTCAGATCTGTGGTCTTACCATTGCCACTTCTCAGTGTGTTTCCATGGCTGAACAGAGATTTGAACTGAGGTCTCCTGTGTACGTGCCTGTCACTCTGTTCACAACTCCACACTGGCTTTTTGCATAAGTGGCTAGCAAAGCTGATTAGTGTCTATGATATCTAAGAATGCAGACAGCGTCATCTCCATGTAGTTTTATAACTATTTCTTTAAAGTACAGTTTAATGCTGGACAATATTTGATAATCCATGATTACACTTTATCTAATTCATTATCTCTCTTAGACGAAGCACTTGTCTGCTTTATTGCTGAAAATCTTATATAGGTCCTTACAAAGAAATGTAATAAGGCAAGGCTGCCCATTTTCCTCATAATTTCAAACATGTGATTTTCCTTTGAAGGATGTTAACATAATTTCCCTGCAATGGGTACCCACCTTAAATATACCCCTGTCTATGTACATGCCAAGAACATATTCTAGATCCAGATGGATTATTGCAGTCTGGAGATCTCTGGTTCAGTATTCCAACCCTACCTTCTTTCAAGATATCTTTCTATCTTGTTTATACTTTCTCCTGATTTTCCATGTTTCCCTAGCAGATATTTAACATGCTGTAGCCACTGAGCATATCCAGTTCTAATCGTGCTGTTTTGGGATCTGTGGTTCCCAGTGCTTTATTAATATTTTTATGAAGCTTTTGTTTTGCTTTGCTTTTTGCTAAAGCGTGCACTTTAGGACTACTGAGGAAGATATAGTCTGCTATTACTTCCTCTTGTGCGTAGATGGTGCCATTTTGACTACACAAGAATGGGTACTCAAAAATCTATTTGTTACTAATATGTAAGCCACTCCATCTTTTTGTCACTGCTTTCCTGTGACATAGAAAGTGGTGCATAATTCCAAAGCAGAGAAGCACATGTTCATATGCGATGCTGTCTATGCAAGCAAGAGCATTGGAAGATGATAGCATTTGCTTATGTCGAGCGCCTCCAAGTGAACAGGGACGCCTCTTCAAAATTGTCATTTTCAGTATAAGGAAACTGTTGATGGAGAAGGTGGACCTAAGGGACTCTTCTTTTCACGTGCTGAAACCAACTGGCTAAGTAACATCTGAACAGAGCTTCAGTCATCCCTTTGTCTGTGGCCAGAACAATTTTTTGGGCTCATTTTTATATCTGTCCCTCCTTTGTGACACTTTGCATATTTTCCCTATGATTGCTGTTCTCACTGACTATATCTCTTGTAGCTCCCATCTTTAGTCCTGTCGTGTTTTGTTTGGTGAAGGCACGGACTCCACACAAGTGATAGAGCTTTAACACCAGTTGTCTTTTGAAAAACAGTTGAATAATATTTTTCCAATGGAAGTTTTCACCAGTCATTGGTTCTCCGTTATCACTAAGCCCAACTGAGATTTGAAGCATGTTTTTGTGTTTGTATTTCCTAGTCCCATGTTGAAGGCCCTAGTTCTAGTTACAGTCCCAAGGCCACAAAAGTAGTCATTTGCTATTATAGGCGCACTTTATGAAACATAATGCTACTTTCAATTTCTTGGATTTTTCCAAAATTGTTATTTTTAGTTACTCTGGGGGGAAAGGAACATGTTGTAGCAAGCTGCTGGCCTGTGGTACCACACATACTCAACTCCCATCCATCTCCCTTTTTGCCATGGCATTCGCAACATAGCATAAGGCAGCAATGTCAGCCAACACCGTTTAATGAGGCTATACTTCCACAAATATAAAAATAACTTAATTCTAGCTGCTCTACAAAAGGGGGAAATTATCATCTGTTAGGCTAAAATTATAATGTAATGACATATTTTCATTATTTGGGAAAATACCTGGTTACAAATGCCTTGTTATTTATACATACTTTCTTGTGAAAAGCTCCTCTTCTTCCTGCTGTTTTTCCACAGAAAATCCCCCCAGGTTTGCCTCTTTGTATCTTGAAAAGAAAGTTATGTGTGTTCAGTTGTATTTTGTTAAGCATTTTGTACAGTGCTAATAGTGTATTCTTTCTGTAACTTACTGTTGATGAATAATGTATAATTATTCTATACATAGGAGAAGTTGGGGCTACCTTTTTCTGATCTTTAAGAGAACAACCTCTTTTTCCTTCTCTTCTATTGCCCTGTGGTAACAAAGAAAGTGTTCTTGCTTGTGTTTTACTGTTCTTTAAGCAATTTGGATGGTTTAAAAAGAAAGTTGTCATCAGGGCTTTGTTCCATATGTACTAAACATGAAATATGGGAAGTAGATAAAACAGCGGAAAGAAGATCCCAAACAAGAATGGAGCTCAAAACAAGTGTGCCAGTTGTTCAATTAGGGCCGTGGTGTACCCAGTGATCTATATAGGTGTTTTTGTTCAACCCCTTAAAATTTCTTCACTCCTTAAAATGAGCAGAACCCCTCCTGCTGTTGAACTCCATAATGGTTTTTTCTTGGAGGGAATTCCTAAGTGTTTTTCTTGCAAGTAGCAAATAAACACCAGGGAGTTCTATTTATTAACAGTTTTTCAAGCACCAAAGATAACTAAAGGAGGGCATAGTTGCTACCTAATAGCATAGTAGTGGAGGGTTTGCTCACCACGACTTGTATGTCCTGAAGGGGCAGTTGCCAGAACATATTGGAAAGATACAATTCAATCTTCACAAATAGAACTGAAGCGAGACACTGTCAAACCAAGAATTGGAACAGTTGCTGGTGTTCCATTGGTATGTGTCTTACACAACATTTGCTGATATAACACACACATTATATCCTCTTGTATGTGAGGCTACACTTTTCCATTTAGTATGCATTTTTTGTTGGGAGGGGTTGTACATTAAGTCAACAAATGTTGGAAATCAGTTTATGCAGTGATGTCTTTTAATAATTTTGACACTGAATGAAAGTATAAGAAAATAGTCATTCTGGTTAAATCTTTTGCTGCTATGCTATCAGTGCAGAGAATGCATGAACACCAGTTACTTGAAATGGCTAAAGCAGTGAAGAGAGAGGCATCTGGGAACCAGACCTTTCTCATGAAATCTACTGCTTCCTTTTTTGGTGGGTGGGAAGCTTTGTTGGAACAATTGCCCTTGTTTTTTTCTCCTTATGACTTCAGAAATGAATGGATTTAGACAAAGAACACAAAACAAATGTCACTGTTATAATCCTACAAATGATCCACAAAGTAGTAAATACAGTGGCTTTTTATGATGTTATCTATGTTGCCAAGTCACTTTTGTCATACTGAGAAATTTTTCATTTTGGGCAAATGATTTGCAAGTCAGTATTTATTCCATTGTTTTACTGCTAAATATGCTTGGGTAATGTCACACAATGTAAAGTTTTTTTCTGCTTCAATCAATTAATACTGGGCTTAAGGCACAGAATATTGCATTACAAAGTTGCATGCAATTGCACTAGGCCATTTATGTATGAAAACATTATACTTTGTTCGGTATCTGTAATAAATTGTTTTCCATGAGGTTTGCACAGTATAATACAAATCTGTTAAACTACTTAATGAGTACATGTTTCTAGGTCAATGCTAATCTGACTGTTGGCCATAATATAGAGATATGGATAGTGGCTGGAATTCTCTTCAGCTTCACATAACATAAGTTATGCTTTTGTGAATGTGCTGTGTAATCAGTTCTGTGGTTCCTATTGCAACAGCTTGTACAATGCACCTGCAGAAGTGCTTTGTGAAGCATAGCTTCTCAATAGGATTTCAGCCACTGTGTGGAAAAATAACTCAATCTGCAGTCAAGCAGTAGAAATCTTTGCCTTGTTTCAATGGCAGTCAGTAGTAAAGGTATTAACCCTAATATTAGAACCACATTTTGGGCATCTATTTTCTTGTTAACTGATCGAATCTATTGGATATGGTGTATTTTGAGCCTTTAAAATGCCTTTCAGGTGAAGAGGTATAAACATGCAGTTTCTGGGATGCCTGTAGGTTTGATCAAAATTTAGGCGCAGTCTCCTGTCAGACTCTCAGACACTTCTTTACAATTAGAAAAACAGACTAAACAGTTGATATTAAACCTATGAAAAGCACTGATCATAAATCTTGGAAGGCATGTGTTTGTGAGAAAAAGAGTTAAAATTAATAAAGGTAATTTTGTTCTTCTTTTACTTGCAGTTTCCACCTCATTGATCTCTATTTTAAAAAGTGAGCCATTTGGATGATTGCCAAGGCAGCAATTAAATGCAGGCATGAGGGTCCCAGTGCACATCAGCTCTTCTACCTGCAGATCCTTCTCATTTTTTTTTAATATGCAGGAAGAAGCTGCAGAGGCATATTTTAAATTATTCCTTTCAGTGAAACAAATTCAAGAACTGTTTAGCCACATCTAGACTAATAGATGTGTAGTTTGCCCCCCTCCCACTTAATGCCAAACATCAAGGTGTCAAATATTTGATAAATTGGGGCAAATATGCCAGTATGGCTTGTGTTTTATTATTAGACAGACAGGAGAGATGGAACGCACCTGCCTTCATAATCCTAGAATACAGGTAACAGCACTTGCCTGCCAGTATGAAGAATCAATGGTCCCTCTAACCAAACAAGCACAAAGGCCTGGAGTCTCATTTGTGAATGGCCTAAGCGCAAAGTATCAGTGATTGTGAAGCATTTAGTAACCCTGTTTATGATCCTCCTTTTCTTTCTTTTTCCAAATATGAAGATACAACTCTCCCTGCCTACAGGTTTGTAATCTAACAGGAGTAAAGGAAAGAGAATGGCTGGGAAAGTAAGCACTGAAGCATTTGCTTCTTTGTAGGCAGTGATGAGGTCAGTTTGCTGTCCTGTTAGCTGAGAAGAACTTTCCTGGTTGCTCTTCTTGACCCGGCCATTGATATTGTGTGGCTCCCTATGTTTACACAGTTCTAGGGCAACTGGATGGCAAAGAAAATCCTACATCACTGAAAGGAGAATTCCAACTCCACACTTCTCTGCTGGAGGACCAATCTAAGCTTGCCAAATATATTTGCACTGAATCAGTGGATTTGTACAAGTTTAACTTACTCTCATTTATTACAAACCGGCTTAAAATTTCCTTCAGTTCCAAGGGAGCTGGCAGCTACTAGAGAGGGGCATGAAGGAAACCAGTTTAAAAATCGCCTTTAGAATTAGCTTCACAGCTCTTGCTGGTCCTCTGGTAAAATGTACTGAGGTAAAATCATGATGAAGGAATGTCCATTCAGGTTGAACTGGTACAAAATGTGAATTTATTTTCACTCTGCTCTTCACCCAAAGGGGGCTAACCAGTACAATTTATAAAGTCATGTGCAAGATTCTTGATTATAAACTTCAGCAGGCAATAGAGTATTTATTTATTTATTTTATTTATTTATTTCATTTATATTTATTTATTTCATTTATATCCCGCCTTTCTAGTCAATTGTGACCACTCTAGGCAGCTAGAGTAGGATTTGTTGTTATGTTCCATCAAGCAGGAACTGACTTATGGTGACCTTATTAGGGTTTCCAAGATAGTAAAGATGTTTAAGGAATGATTTTATCAGTTCTACTTAATTCTGTGGGTTTGCATGGTTCTACAGGGATACAAACTCAGGTCACTGTTTTTACACCACACTGAGTATCCTAGAGTAAGATTTAGGCACAGTAATGGAGTTGCTGCTTTCCTTGAATCACCTCAGCAGCAGTAGTTGGTAACTTGAGAATGGGTGCAGACTCTCAGCTAGAGCTCCATTCACGCAGGATGGAGGGTGTTTAGCTGCTGTTTCCTCTCTGTCTTTGGTGACTGATCACTCTTATTTGAAAGAGTGTGAGAACTGATAACTATCAGTAAAATAATATATTTCATTATGGCCCATTGAGTTTTTAACTCAAATAATTGAGAGAAAAATGAAGCCAGTCATTAGATGAAAATATTGAGGCCAGCATCCTGTTAGGGATTACTATATGTGGAACTAAATGAGTGAAAATGGTTGTTCCTATTTGGTAAAGTACTTGGTTATGCGACTAGCATCTCATGAAATAACCACAATCCCTTCTACTGTTTTAATTCTGTGTATGTTAATCTCTTACAAGATACTGGCCTGAACATGTAAGAGAACTGCTAAGGAATCCATTGTGGAGTTTCAGTCCAAGACTGGAATCAAAGCTGTAGGTAGCCTTATTATAATACTTGTTTAATCATAAGTAAGTTTGCCTTACAAATAGGGCAGTGCTCAGTGCTGTAGCCCTACCCCTTTTGTCATTACTTTGTTTGATCTGGATGTACTTTTTAACAACTATATAGGGCTGCAGTCCCCAGTACGATGTGAAATGAATGAAATATGTGTTGATCTCTCTCTCGATCTCTCTCTCTCTCTCTCTCTCTCTCTCTCTCTCTCTGTGTGTGTGTGTGTGTGTGTGTGTGTGTGTAGGCCAGCCTGGTAGTTTATAGGCCTGGTAGGTAGGCAGAATTGTTTTTTAAAAATCTGCTAACACTTCTGTAGCATACAATAAAATGAACTTAAACTTTCTTAAACTTGCTTATAAGCTTTCATTACATTATGACATATTCCACGTTATAATTGCATGCATTATCCATGCTTATGTCCATGACCTTTAGTTGTGCTCATGAAACCAGTAAGTTAAAAGTTCTCTCAGGAGGGCATCGTAAAGGTCAAAAGAAAGCCCATGTAAGAATGTCTTCAGTTCCGATCTGTGGCTCCATCTGTTCCTATCTGTAATCTTTCTAGCGCTCACTGTGAAGCTTTCTTTCTTTTAAAGGAAACAAAGTAATTGCTGGTCTATCTGTCTTTAGTAGATGGCATTGATAAAGGTGCACAGAAAGTTTCTTCTGAGCCAGTGTGGTTAGAGGGCTGGATTGTGACTTGAGAAGCCCGGCTCCAAGCCCCCCTTGAACTGTAGGTGACTTTGGGCTGATCACACATTCTCAGCTTAACCTACCTCATAGGGTTCTCTCATAAGGACAAAATGTGGAGGAGAGCCATCTACCATCACACTTTGAGCTTCTTGGAGAAAGGAGAAGATATAGACGGTAATGAACAAACAAAACTGGAGGTACCTCTCTATTGTTCCAAGTCCAGCAAATGCACTCTTCTAGGGGGGGTTAAAATTCTGTTCTCTGCTAGTATCGCTTAATTTCCGTTACTTCATACTAACTGTGCCAACAATTAGCCTTCCAGAACATCACTTGAATTTACTTTTCTTAATTTAATGATTATTTAAAACAAGATGAATAAAACAAGGTAGTTTTTTTAAAAATTAAAATAAGTTATTTTTATTCTTTTCACTCTGGTTATCACTTCAGATTACCAGATTACTTATGTTACTGCCATCAGATAGTGTTGTAGTAAGAGCTGTTTGCTAGTGAATGACTAGCTTAGAAGACTTAAGTGCAGTTAATTCACAAGAACCAGATAATGTCAAACTAGCAGTTTCAGTGTAAATTCAGTGCCCAAGCATTTAAAACATTAGAGCAATTCTGATGGATTTATACATCAAGATAAATGGTTAATTTAGTTGCTCTTCTTCCTACTTCTACAGCCATGTTCTCATCAGTGTTTGGTTCCCTCCCTGCCCTTGCTGTGTGTTGTATCAGCTGACCTCTTCTGCGGTGGATTTTCTGTGGGAGTCTGGCATGATAAGGCTTGCACTACTTATGCTGGGTCCATGCAGGGGGTGGGAAGGGCAGGATTCTTGTGTTACAATGTTACTGCATTTGGAACAAGATAATATATGATTCCCTTGCTCACTTCTGTGCAACATGTTCTTTTTTGTGTTTTAAATGCATATTTAGAGTACCACCAGATGGAGGGGCAGCACTTTATTATACTTCTGAGTACTTTATGTCTAGAAAACCTGAGAAGGGTTGCCATAAGTATAAATCAGCTTGGCAACATATAATTAATTAATTAATTAATTATTAATTAATACTTAGTAAAAGTGTGGTTCATCATTTTTTCTTGATCATATTACTGTTAAGTTGGATGGTAGTGTTTGTTGGTTGTGGGTAGTATAAATAGAACATTGATGTCATTGTCAATATCTATTTCAACATTTTAATTGGCAAGCACTGTGAACTATTGACATGTTCCATGCAAATGACAACCATTAAAAAAATTAATGAAGAATTTTAAGGCCTAATCCAACTCTTACTCCCAAATAGAATAGACTTATTGAATCAGTGAGATTTTATGTTGTGTTGATTTTATCGTGCAGCAATCTGTTCACCAGGTCTATTGCAGCTGGGAATGGCAGCTGGGTTTAGGACTAACTGTGTGCCTAATTTTCTTCCACTACAACCAATGAGACTTAAACATTCTTTCTTTTGCCTAACTTGCAGTCGATGCATTCTTGTTTGGCAGATATTTATCTCTTCTTTAAATAGATTAATAATAATTTATATACTGTCCCTTAGCATAGCTTTCAAA
Source organism: Pogona vitticeps (assembly GCF_051106095.1). Classification (NCBI taxonomy): domain Eukaryota; kingdom Metazoa; phylum Chordata; class Lepidosauria; order Squamata; family Agamidae; genus Pogona; species Pogona vitticeps. Next base: position 36,144,017 of record NC_135788.1, on the reverse strand, counting down.
TATTTTACATGTTTTTTAAGAGCCAACTTAAGACCTGGCTCTTTAGGCAGGCCTTCCCTCCTGTGAATATCTAATTTATTTGTTATTTTCAATTGTGTTAATGTTGTTTTATTTTTTATTATTCTTCAGTGTTGTTAGCCACCCAGAGTAGACTTTGGTTTAGATGGGCAGGATAGAATTTAAATAAATAAGTAAATTACAGTGATTAGATAAAATGCAAATAAAGCATATATAACATTTAAAAAGCATCAGTACATTCAAATATATTAAAAATCAGGGCAGGGGAGCTAGCAATGTTGTTCTTAGGCATGCTTCCATAGATACTTATTTTCCTTCTTAAAATACCTAATTATTTCCTTGTTATTGTTGCAGTTTCAAATAATAAGCAAACTTTTTAATACCTAGTGTATATAGTGTATATATGTTTTTATAGAGTGTATATAGAGTTTATATAGAGTGTACATAGAGTGTATAGTGTGTGTTTGTGTGTATATATATGTGTGTGTGTGTGTGCGCGCGCGCGCTATATATATATATATATAGCAGTTTCTGACCCATTGCCTGTAACTAGTTAAAACATTATAAAATCCAGATTAGTTGCATTTCTTTTGAATTTGCTTCTCCCACTACCTCTTGCTTTAATGTGCGTGTGGTGGAGGAGAGGAGGGACTGTTTAAGGAACAGGTGTTTGCCTTGTCTTAATTTTATGAGGCTTACTCTCCATAAGTTATGAGGCAAAAGAACTGAACAAAGGCATTTATGTAAAGCTGTTATATGGCTAAATAATTAGAACATGGCAGGTTTCCTTTTCTCTCTACCTCTTCTGACCTCTCCCAGCAGTCATCTTATTCTTGGCTTTGTTTAATTAACTTTGCGTTGCCTATGGGTTGGATCAAATTATGGTCCTGCATTTAGAAGTGCTAGGAAATGCTGTATTCTAAGCCCTGCTGCTTGCTTGCTCAAGAGATGTGCCACCCTGCAGAGTCAGCAGGAGTTGAAAGTAACCATGCCTGCTGATAGCCTAAGACATCCATGGAAACTCTGCAGCTCTCTGGCCACCCACAGAGAGCAGTGGCAGTCTCCCGGACTTTAGTGTTTCCTGAGGTGCCTTTCTTCTGCTGCATAGCCCTTCTGTTTACCACTCAAAATACACAGGGAAAGGGCCATAAGTGTGTGCATTTGGATTTATGTCCTGCTATATCCTGCTATATATCCTGTTCAGTGTAGTCTTTATTAAAACAAGGTGGTATTTATGCCTCTATTTAGATGCCCACCCCAAAGCATCAGTTGCAGAGTTTCCAGAAGTTCTAAGGCTTTAGAAATTTCCTGAGGCGAAGGAATTCCACACTGGAAAACAGTTCACTTTAATGTCTTTGATATGTGATGTAACACATATCAGGAATAATCTGACAGAGTCATTACTTTAAAACGTTTATGCAAAGGAATGGAAGTGAAGCTGTACAGGAAAATATAGCACCAAGGGATGGAATGGCCTGGAAAGTCCCCTAGTAGATGTCAGGAAAAGGAATATTGCAAACATTATTTTTGCTTAGCTGGAAAAATGATGGTAAGAAAAATTAGAAAGTGGAAAAAATAAGTTTGTTTTGTTTGTATTGGCCAGTTGGCCCTGCCCAATTGGTTGGACGGGTGGCTGGTTGCACTTGCTGGTCAGTCACAGTTGTGATTTCTTCCTGTTTTCAGATCTGAGGTATTACAGAACTGACCTCAGAAGACCAATTAATTTTAGCTTTATTCCTTCCTAAAAGAACTCTCACTTAAATTCAAGACTATCTGAACACATTCTTTTGTAGATATTTTATGTACTTATTTGTTATAATTGGTCTCAGGGCTATTTATGATAGGAGTAAAGCAATAATAATAAAAAAGAGTGCTCTTCCTTTTAGTAAATTTCTCCCCAAAGCAGGAAAAGCAAGGAAGATTAATCTTTTAAAGCTACATAGTTAAGCTGAATTTAGCTTTGTAAAGGTAGCAATATTTCAAGGTTGATGCTTTATTTGAAAGTAGGAAATGCAGCAGGGTGGTGGTGAAAATACTGACTTTCTGGTTTCTAGTAATTTGAGAATATTTTAGAACTATTCTTAAACCTTAAGCAAATTGTTAAACATAGGTGCAGGATATGTTTTTAAAAGAAATACAGTGTAGGTCTATGAGATATAGATGACATCTCAGGAGTCTGGAAAAGTTATTTGACAGCCTCTAAATCCCAGAATCTCCCAGTCCCGTATTGTCAGTATTTGGAAAATAGTTATCCAAAAAAGTAACTTTTCTAAACTCTGAAAAAAATTGAGTATGGGTTACCTTTCTTATAGCTCAAAAGACTTTATGCTCCTTTGCAGAGATGCCATATTGTCTATTCTCTGTCTCTTTATAAGAGTCTCAAACCATCTAATTAGGCTAATCTAAGGTTTATCCGCCACATTTCTGAGACTTGCCCGAACTGTACCATGATAGAGCCAAAGATAGCAGGGATGGTGTTCATTAAAACTGCCTCATGTAGAGCTGGTTAAAGAAAAGTTCTGGGTACCAACTGGCTGTTTCCTAAATTCCTGTTGCCTAATGCCTCTGGTTCTTGCCCTCATCTAATCCTCTGAACATGTACCCAAAGGCACTTAGAATAAGGAAATGCAGATCAGACTTGGGATTGTAAGTATTATCAGAATTTTTCTTGTTATGTCAAGCTGATTTTGTGTATTTCACTTTAGTACAAGAAAGTGTGCAGTTAATGTGTGAAGGTCACCCTGAACTTTCAAAAGCATTCATTTCTTTACAGTGCAAGCTCGAAACTACTGTCAAATGCTTATCTCTTACAAAAATTGGTTCTAAATATTGGCAGAAATCTTGACTAATCAAATTCTATTCTAGTTGTCTTTCTAATGTGTTTGGAATAATAATTTTGCATGGTGAAGAGTTTTGTGTGCAGCTGAGAGGCATGTAAATACAAGCTGCTTATTTACGCTGCAATTCTTGATTTGCAATATGATTGCTATGGAAACCACGTAATGAAAACCTTATAACCATCTGTGTGGTTTGATGGATTTTACTGTATAGCCCAGCCGTTTTTGTTTACTGTTATTAAAGTATTGAGTAGAATATATGAACCCACAAACTGTTGTTATCTGTAATATTAATTAATATTTTATAATGGCATGGAGTCTCCTAACTAATATAAGCACAGTAAAATGTTTGTTATTATTAACCTTGTTATTAATAAAGGCTAGTGTGAGTATCTTTGCAATGAATGCCAGAGCTTTTGTGCAGAGAGTGGTGGAGGAATTGCTATTTTAAAGATAGATTTATATTGTAGTATATGCATTATAGAATACCCATTTTGTGGCAGAATATTTGAATCTAATTTCAATAAACACTGTCTAATTGTGGGGGAAAGTGATTTATTTTTAAAGCATTAGAAAATGAACATCTATACATAAGTAAATACTGACCTGGTTGCTCCTGAGGTAAAAAATGTTTTTTAATCATTATCTTATTATTTTATTATTATTTTATAAAAGATTATATATAATGCTGTGTTTCCCCGAAAATAAGACAGGGTCTTATATTAATTTTTGCTCCAAGAAGCACATTAGGGCTTATTTTCAGCATATGTTTTATTTTTTATTTTTCATGTACAACAATCTACATTTATTCAAATACAGTCACGTCATTTTCTTCTGGTTGCTGCACAATGGTGGCGGGTGGGGTTTCATTTAACTGGGGCTTATTTTTGGGGTAGGGCTTATATTACAAGCATCTGAAAAATCATACTAGGGCTTATTTTCAGGTTAGGTCTTATTTTCGGGGAAACAGGGTACTTTATTGTATTAAAAATAAGAATGGAAGGATACTGCAGTGAGGAGTGCATCTGTGCCTCATGTTACTGTCCCCATTACCTGTGTGGGCGGAAGGTTGGCCACAGAAGTGTAAATCTGCCTTAAATTCCAGACTTAAGTGTATCGTTGCCTCTTGCCCTGCCATTTCCATTTTCTTTCTTTCTTTCTCTCTGTCTGTCTGTATCTCTGTTTTCTGAGTCCCTCCCTCACACAAACATACATGCATACATAGGATGTGCTTAATGCAGTGGCTGAAGAAGAGAGATCTAGTGCGTGTCAGTTTGTGCCCCCACAGTCTTGTTCATGTTTAAGGTACTATAAGATTTATCCTCTCCCCCCCAATCAAAAAACCAAGTGAACTCTGTCACCATGATCAAAATTTAGAATATAACATTCTAAAGGCAGGTACCTCTTTCTTTATGCATGCATGCATGTTCTCTCTCTCACACACATATCCTTCTGTTTGTTACTCTGAAAGTTACCATATAACATTCCTGCTATGTAAATAAATCACTGGGGAAAATGCCACATTTGGGCTTAGAAAAGGACAATGTTTTTGGAATATACAGGTCCTAGGTAAGTGGACTAGTGAGCGAGAAGAGGATTTGGGTAATTTTTAAAGGAGAGTTTTCTTTTTGGTTATCGAATGGTATATATATTTACCCTTTTCCAAAGAGGAGAAAGATGAACCCGTGGAGAATGGCTGGCATCATTTCTGTCAGCGCATGTCATAATAAAAGTTTGACAGTTTTATAGAAGGAAAAGCTCTCTTTCACAGTGTGCTGCATATTAATGAGCAGTTATGTAGTGTAACATAATTAGAAATGTGGTGCCTAGTGGAAAGGAAAGGAAACTAATGGGGGATGTGAATGTTTGTTCCCAGGATATGAGCCACAGGATGAGAGTGCCTCCTGGTGCCCTTGATGGTACATAGAAAGGCATTTCTTTGTGTCTCTGTGTTTTTCTTGTATGTGGTAACAGGAAGCTGTGTCACTGCTCAGCATATCCATAGCATAGTTCTCTGTATGAAGTGGTGCCATTTTATCTCAGACAACGCTTATCTCATAGGAAAGGCTGCCTTTGGCCACCCAAGGAGCTTTGTGGCAGAACTGAGATTACAGACTTTGTTTCTCACATCCATGTTCAAAGTGCTGAAAACCCCCTCCCCCATGTTCCACTTACTCTTTTTAAACATTAGAAGGGCTGTACTGTATCAGATATGGTTACCACAGTAGACTTAACTAGGCTGGCTTTATTTTGATGTCAGACAACCAGCTCTGTCAAAGTCAGAGCCCAACCAGTTGCTGAGGCAACAATATGAATATTTAATTCACATATTAGCTCACATAATGATCACTGCAGATGGTGGCAGCAGCCATGAAATTAAAAGGTGCCAGCTTCTTGGGAGGAAAGCAATAACAAACCTAGACAGCATCTTAAAAAGCAGAGACATCACCTTGCCGACAAAGGTACACATAGTCAAAGCTATGGTTTTTCCAGTAGCGATGTATGGAAGTGAGAGCTGGACCACAAAGAAGACTGACCACTGAAAATTTTATGCTTTTGAACTGTGGTGCTGGAGGAGGCTCTTGAGAGTCCCCTGGACTGCAAAGAGAACAAACCTATCAATTCTGAAGGAAATCAACTCTGAGTGCTCACTGGAAGGACAGATCCTGTAGCTGAGGCTCCAATACTCTGACCACCTCATGAGAAGAGAAGACTCTCTGGAAATGACCTTGATGTTGGGAAAGTGTGACGGCAAGAGGAGAAGGGGACGACAGAGGATGAGATGGATGGACAGTGTCATCGAAGCGACCAACATGAATTTGACCACACTCTGAGAGGCAATGGAAGACAGGAGGATCTGGCGTGCTTTGGTCCATGGGGTCACGAAGAGTTGGGCACAACTTAACGACTAAACAACAAAATACTCCTGGATGATCTACTGCTCCTGGAATCCATGGCTGAGGTGTCTGCAGAGCTTGACAGTTACTTTCTTAGACTACAACTCTAGAATCCCCCATCCAGGAACCGCTACAGTATTTTTTTTTTTTTATTGTACAGTTGGACACAAAATGTGCTGTTGAAAAAATACCTGTGTAGTTGGAAACTCTTAGATGTGCACTTAGAGAAATATGGAAAAAATGTAAAGAGTTCAAATCTGTTTATTAAGAAGACAGGCTGTGTCCTGTAATACAATTTTTGTAAGGGTCAGAAACTGTTTGGAAGTGTTATGCCCAAACTATGTTAATACAGTGGGGTCTTGACTTGAGAACTTAATCCGTATTGGAAGGCGGTTCTCAAGTCAAAAAGTTCTCAGGTCAAATCTGCATTTCCCATAGGAATGCATTGAAAACCATTTGGTCCGTATCTGCTCTTTTCCGTCCATAGAAACTAATGGGAAGCTGCTATTCCGCCTTCGACCACTAGAGGGGGATATTTTGTTTCTTTTTTTCTTAGGTCAAGAAAGGTTCAGGGAAGGCAGGGAAAATACAGTCCAGGCAGTACAGTACCAGGCAGTCTGAAGACTGTCTCCCAATCCACTCTCTAAACGCTGGGAGGAGTGAGGAAGCAGACAGGCACCCTTTTCACTGGCCAACAGTTAACTGAAAGTTCAAAATTTGCACTTTCCCTGCCTCCCACGTGGGTTTTTTTCAGTTCTTAACTCAAATCTAAGTATGTAAGTCAAGTCAATATTTTCCTATGAGAGTGGTTCTTAAGTCAAAATGTTCTTAACTCGAGCCGTTCTTAAGTCAAGACCCCACTGTACAACTTTGTCTTTATCAGGCCTCTTCACATTCTACTGGCCACAACGTAGCAAACACTAAAGCAACAATTTAGCCCGAAGATTGGTTTATGGCCTTATGGGAGGGATGAGTCTGATAGGACATTTGCGCAGTTGGAAAATCTACTTTTAAAAAGCCCCGAGGCACTGCAGTCCCTCTCCTCTGCATTGGAGGCACAGTAGAGGCTGTAGAAACTTCCTCTGGGATCTGAATGTGACACTTGTTTTCACTATTTTGTAGATAACCAAAGTAAAGTTAGATGCACAGTCTAGTGGCAACTGCATTTTAGTGGCAATATAAGAATTAGGTTTCAGTGATACAAAGACCAGCATGGTGTTGTGAGCCTATTATGTTCTTAAGATGCAAGTTTTCAGTCTTCAGGTTATTTGCTTGGGGGAAATTGGCCCTTCATTGTATAATTTTTATGTGGGGAATATTTCATACATATCAGGGATTGGGTAAGCTCCATGGAACAGAGAGACAGTTTTGTTCAGTAGGGACCTCTGCACTCTTTCTAAAATGCAGTTAATTTACTTTCTCTCCCCAATACTGCCACTTTGGAGGGAGGGAAAACACTCCAGGGGAAATGGACCCCCACACAAATTCGCATGCCTTGTTTTACAGGACCACTGCTACTTCTGAAAGTTTCCAGGGGTGGCAATTCTTTTCTTTTCTCTCTTTCTTTTTTGACTTTATATTTTTTGAGTTGGAGGGGGGAGGGCAGGAAGTGGCCTTAGGGCTATAGTGAGAACTATTAAGTTTTAAGTGTGTCACTGTGATGCAGAACTAACAAGAAGCAGAGCTTGGGATGTTATAGTTTAAGGAACTCCTTGCATTATTCATTACTTCTTGGCAGCCAGGTGCCCATTATTGTTGCTTCATTCATACAAGTCATTTGGTGCTTTATGCGTTATTAACACATTACATTTTTGTTACCAGCAGGACAGACAAATGTAGGAAAATATTGCCTAATTCCATCTAATAGCTGATTATGATACTGCACTTTGCAAATATGTATAAAAAAGACATAAGCGTTCTGATTCCATCTTAACAGCTAATTCTGATATTGCACTTAGCAAATATGTATAAATACTATCTAATTCCATCTAATCACTGATTTGGATATTGCACCTTGTAAATATGTATAAAAAGACAAAGGCAAATCCTGTTGCACTGCTACACAAATGGTGCAATTTTTGGAGGTGAATTCCATCAAGTTAAGAATTTTTCATTGACAATAGCTGAAATCCTGTAGTAGGTGACAACAAGAGTAGGTTCATTGGATCACTGGAATTTGCAAAGGTTTTAACTAGAGATAGGGTATTCGTATTCAAATACGAATATCCCCATATAGGTGGAAGTAACGAGGATTTTGCCGCTCCTACCAGCTCCACCGAGCCTTCCTATTGTGCTGTTGTCCGCAATGGATTAGCCACTCTCCAACCTAGCAGAGAGGCTTGTCATCCCGCCTCCTGCCAGAAGTGGGTAATCGACTGCATACAACAGTGCGATAGGAAGGCTCTGCAGAGCCAGTGGCAGCTCCCAAATCACGAGTGGACAGTCTCATTATTTCCACCTGTGAGGGGATATTCGTATTCATATACAAATACCCCCATCTCTAGTTTTAACTCACCAAATTCCAACTCTTTCAGTGGGCCTACCCTGGTGGCAGCTTATCGCTGGCTTTTAGCCAGTATCCGTTGCATACTTAACTATATGACTTGGCACACAACCAATCATGCCTTCAGAGATTTCTTCAGAGGTCATGGCTTTCTTGTTGCAGCGTAACAGGCTTTGTTCCAAAGTATGCTTCCCTTATTGATAAGGGAATGGCATAAGAAAAATTCTTGTCAAAATGCCCTTTAAAATATTCAAAGTAACTTTTGAAAGTAACTAGGGGCTATTCTTTAAATCTAAAACTAAGTTTTCAACTACCAGCTACATCTCTCATTGCCTGAAAAATAACTAACTGCAGGAAACGTTGCTTGTAACTAGTTATTTCCAAGCTTTGGTAAGAAAATAGTTGAGATCAAACACTGATGGCTGAATCGCATATCAAATTTGATCCCAGCAGGAGATGGGACACTGTTTCTGCCCTATCTATCTATCTATCTATCTATCTATCTATCTATCTATCTATCTATCTATCTATCTATCTATCTATCTATCTATCTATCTATCTATCTATCTATCTATCTATCTATCTATCTATCTATCTATCTATCTATCTATCTATCTATCTATCTATCTATCTATCTATTTTATATCCCGCCTATCTGGTCGGGTAAGTACCACTCTAGGCAGCTCAGAGAGGTGATAGCTAGATTCTTTGGCCCAGTTGCCAACAAACAACATTTGCAGTACACAAACTATTTAAAATGTGTTTTATAAGCTTTTGTGCATTAAATCACCTAGAGACTGACATATTTGAACATATTGCTTGTATTTGCAGAAGAAGAAGCAGGAGCAGCCACTGTCCCGAACTTGCCAACAAAAGGTGAAGAACCAAAGAAACAGAGCCAGGAAACAGTTAGCAATAGTTCAGGTATGTCTTTTGCCTATTGTGTTTATCTTTTCCATTTACTTGTTGGCATTTGCCTTCCCCTTAGCTCAAATGAAAGATTTTTAAGTTCTAGCAAGTTTAAGTAGAGCGGGAGGAGGCCCAGGAGGGCATCAGAATAGCACCATTTAGGATGCATTAAAATCGCTTGAGAAGGATTTATAAAGTAAGCCAATTTATACAAGGTATTCCTTCCTGAATTACTTTGTAATGACTCAATTAGCTTTCATTTCTTCACAAAGGAGATTTAGCTGCATAAATTAGCTTATCATCATTGAGGAAGTGTCACTGTTAAAGGACAGTTTATAGATACAACATGCAGTTGCTGTCAAACCTATAAGAATGTAATATAGACATCTGTGTATACTTTGTGCTTGAGCAGAACAGACTTCTGTCATTCAGAGACTAACAGGGGACAACAAGTTGCCCAGGGGACCAGCAATGTAGACGTCTCTGAAAAGGTCATCTTGACACAGGCTCTGACGATCGACCCACAGTTCTGTCTTCTTTGATAAAAATCAGATAAACTTAAGACCACTAATTGATCTGCAGCCTGTTTAAATGTTGGCCATGCATATCTTCATTGCATATGATTATACCTCAGAAAGCAAATGAACTGGGGCTAAGAAATGCCAGTGTCCAGTGTTAGCACAAGGAAAGGCAATGGCAACATTAAAAATTAGAAGAACAGAGAAATGTTTTCACATTCTCTTGCTTTTCCCTCCCATCCCTTAGACTGGTAATTTACCCTTATGCTAATGGTTCCTGCATACTGTGTGTGTGTGTGGGGGGGGGCTAGAAATCAATCAATCTATCAAACAAATAAATAAACAATCCTTGCCCATCATAAAAAGCAGTTTAACTAATGCTATAGGAAAGTATTGTCTTGACACCCTCAGCTAGGTTTTTCACTTAGAAAACCAACCCCAGTTCTTTATTGGACCACCTCTTTACACCCAAGAGAGCAGCTGAGCAAAAGATGCACTCCTATACAGTAGCTCCTTTCCTCCAAAGGAACAAACCACAGGTTCTCCTCATCATCATATTTGCTCCACATCATTCTTCCACTGCTGTCAGAGAGAGGGAGGATGAGGAGTGTGCTCAGGAAGTGTCTTTGCTATGCCCTTCCTCTTAAACTGTGTAGAAAGGAAACAGGCTTGATTTTTGGCATCTCACAGGAAGCTATATGAACAAGTTGCTGTAGACAGTTTAGGTTTGTGTTTGTCGTAGAGGAAGCAAAGATTTGAGTCATCAAATGTTGCTGTCAAGGGTGGTCCACTATAAAATAAGCATTAAATAACAATGTAACCTTGGCAGTAGAATCACTGATGCTTTTCCAAAACTGGAAGTGTGCCCAAATTACTAAAATGTCAGGCAGCTCCATTTCAAGGCCATGTGAAGTAGGCACCAGAGATTTACTCGAAATACAACTGGAAAACACTTCCTGTGCTGACAAATTGTCTTTCACTTCTGAGCCATTTACACATCCTACAAGAATCCCATTAAGTAAGACTCAACAAATCTAAGGTGAAAGGGTATGGTCCAAGATTTCATGAAGGTGGAAAATTTAAAAGTGACAGGGCCTCTTAAAGATTCCATCATGGATTCAATATGTTCCTCAAAATCAGATTATTTTTGGAGAGATTTAGATTTTCTTTTTTTACATTTGGATTTAAGCCAGAGATTACTAACTGCCAATGAATTAGATAATGAGAAGGTATGGAATTATGCATTTTGGTGATGGGAAACTCACTCTAGCCCAGCTACCATGGTCAATGGAAGGGATTATGGAAGATGGTCCACCATCTAGAGAATCAGATGCACTTTCACTACATTTTTAGGCGGCTTCCAATATAGTATGAACAATAAAATAATACAAAAATTACATAAATCATACTGTAATATACTCAATACAACGATAGAATAGAAAATAAATAGAGAATAAACAGAAAAGTCAGATATTATATTGCAGTACATGGTTCTATTAACTTCTCTCTAAGTGCATTAGAAAAGCCAATGGATCAGAGATTCACTTGGGCTACTATCCTGTTTTCTTCAATAGCTAACTCTTCCAAAAAGCTCACAAACCAAACATGAAGATCTTAGGGTCCTCAGTGTTGCCTTTCATGAACTGGAATTCCGTGACATATTGCTTCTGAATACAGAAGTTCTCATAAAGTCTGAGGAGAATCCTTGCAGTTCTGCTGCCCATGCATTCCAGGCCTACAACAAAGGAAGCTATTTCTTTAGTCAGACATTGAACATATGTACATATGAAGGGCCTTCGGAGTTATAAACAACCTAGCAGCACAAAGTTCCAAAAAGAGTAGTCCTAGAACAAGCTGGAATTTTTAGCATTTATACATTACTGAAACAGTGATGTCTGTGTTGGCTTGGGCATGTCATGAGAATGGCTGATGGTCGGATTCCAAAAATCTCCTGTATGGAGTATTAGTGCAGGGAAAGTACCCCAGAGGGAGACCATAGCTGCGATACAAGGTTATCTGCAAGCGGGATCTGAAGGCCTTAGGAATGGACCTCAGCAGATGGGAAACCTTGACATCTGAGCGTTCAGCCTGGAGGCAGGCGGTGCATCATGGCTTCTCCCATTTTGAAGAGACACTTGTCCAGCAGGCTGAGGCAAAGAGGCAGTCCCGAAACCACCAAAATCAGGGAGCTGGATAGGGGACAGATTGTATTTGTCTTCAGTGTGGAAGGGATTGTCACTCTCGAATTGGCCTTCTCAGCCACACTAGATGCTGTTCCAAGTTCTCTATTCAGAGCATGTTTCTATAATCTCTCGAGACTGAAAGATGCCTAAATCTAATCTAAATCAACCTAATCATTATCATTAGACAGACAGACAGACAGACATACTGCACCAGTATTTAACAGATACTTAGGTTTTTTGTTAAAATGTGTTTCTGTTTTATAATACCAATCAGTGTTTTTATAGTTTTGACTGTGCCTGATGTTTTTGAATACTGTAATACTGTAATAATAATAATTTTTGTGATTGCAATGTCTACTTTTATGGGAGAAGTAGGAAAAAAATTCTCTATCCTATTTTTTTCTGCACTATGCATAATTTTTATAAATGTTTAATTTAAAGCAACAAGGTAGAGTGGAAACTATAGTCCTCAAGAAAAGAAATTCAGAACACCACACAACCCACAGCTCAAAACATGGATGTGCCATTGTTGTAGCAAAACTTCTACAGGTATAGCAGTAGCTATACCTTTTGCTATAAAGTGAAATTTTTTTGCTGTCTGGAATTTTTCCTGCTTTTTGAAATATACAAACATCTACATCAGTGTTAAGGAGGGAAAACTCAGTTTTATTGAAGAGCTTAAGTAAAAGACATGTGGTATTTTCTTTTAAGCTGCTTTATGAACAAAGTAAAAACTCAACAGCAACATTAGCCTTTCTGTAAAAAAGCAACCAACTTTATCAGGCCAGTTTCTGTCTAAATCTTTAAGGAAGTCACACCCACTCAAAAATCAGAGGAAATTGCTATTTAAGCTTGTCTCTTAAAGACACAGGCCCTGTATATTATTGATGTGCTGCTCAGTGTTTTCACCAGGAAACAAATTCTAGGATCAGATGTGTTCCACCAAAAGCTTATCTTTTCCAAGGGATGGGGATGTCAGAAAACTAGTTTTCATCTTATGGTTGCTACTCTACATTGTCCATTTGGTTAAAGCCTTACTGTTTGGCAAAGCATAATGGCAACCTCAGGCTATAACAGAGAGGCAAGGCATGAGCAGAGTTATGTGTGCCATGTGGCTTGCCTGTTCCCACTGAGGTAGTTTGTTGCCTTCACATTCAGTGTGGGATTGGATTCCTTTGCCTCCACTTTACTGCACAGTGTTGTAGCTGTCAGCCTAGTCAGCTTTTGCTTGTATATTATGGAGAAAGTACAGTAGAGTCTAAGCCTCAGGCAGCAAAATGATTTGGACAAATCCCATCGCATACATTCATTCACATTCTGATACTCCTGCAGATTGAAAACAAACACCTAAATGTTGTAATATACAGTATACAAGCAATTTGTACTTTTATTGTAGAGTGGAACTTTTAATCTTTTTCAAGTTATGCCATCTTTCAAACATCCTTAAGGTATTTAATTCTCCCCATTGGAAATTATAGAATTGTTCCAGAGTGAACATTTCTCCCAATAGCTGTGTTCTGGCATTCATGTAAATCCTGTGGAAATTATGGTGAAAGCACATAATATAAAACCTAGTTCGTGTTTCCAGCACAATCTGTGTTAGAAAAAAATGGCCCATCCCCATTGTAAAATATTAATGTTTTTCTTTGCTGGCATGGTCTTAAATTTTTATGAGGTGACCTATAAATTTAAGTAGGCTTCATACAATATCCTTGAAATGAAGCACCCTAATAATGACTCCCTGATGTGAAATTCATTTCAAGCAGCCATTTTCACAGTTTAGTGACCCCTGATCTTGGGGCAGTTAAATGTGGTAAGGCTAGACGTTTGTTTGCTATGTAGGATAGTGTTGACAAAAAGTACAGTATTTCTACCTTATCAGAGATCATATGACATAAACATCCTCTAACCCTACTGAAGAATATAAGATGTTTCTCACATTAAAACTCACACCCCGCCCCAAAAAAACAATCATACACATGTAGAGTTCTGTTTGTATACCTGTGTGAATTGAGTGAATAAGCCATACATGTTTTAGTACAAGTATACCTTACTCAAGTTACACATTACTCTTGGATAAATGTGGATTTTGAAACATATACTGGAAAAGGTTGGTGTTTCTCCCCAGTTAAAGATAACTATAATACAGATGAGCGGGTTAAAATAAGATGTTTCACTATGCAAAACCATACTAAAGTGACTTAAAATTGCATTCTGAATAAATGACCATACAAATAAAAAATTATAAAAGTCAGGACGGTATGGCATCATTTAATATACTTAATCATTAGATTAATTAAAACAAACTGATTAAGATAAAACAGTTGGGCTCAGCATTTCCTACCAATTACTTGGTACCTTGTTCCTGGTGTATGACACAGACGTCAGGAGAGAAAAAATGAAAAAATTCCTCATGCCAGGAAAAAAAAAGTTGTTGTCTTCCTCCCTCCTCCCCATCTGTATTGCTCACCTTGCTTCTCCAGATCCAAGGGCCAAACCTCTATGGCATGCAAGATACTGAAGTAGCATTTCCTGTGAGGTTTTTCCCCTTTTGAAAAATTTAGCCAGTTTTCCTCACTTTAAAAGTTGCTTCTAAAACTGCTCTTTTGCTCACCAATACAGAGCATTCCAGGCTCATAGGGATACATTTCTACTGAGAAGGAAGGTTAAACCTCTTCTCCAGCATCATAGTGCCAGAGTCCTAGTCATGGGTGCCTGAAGCCACTAAAACTATGTACTGTACCTGCAGGAGGCTATGTTTCTTAGTGCCCAGTTTGGCTCTGAGAGCACAGCTTAGCTTAGCTGAGATGTGGAAGACTGCTGCATTCCACGATCCTTATTTCTTCTGCTTATAGAAATACACTGAGTTGACATTTCCATTTGGAGAAGCTCATTTTTATCTTCCAAATCTTAAACCCTTGGCAGCTGTGTTTCAAAAGACAAAGTATGTTTCCTTCAGTTTATGTAATTAAGTATCTGTTATAAGGAAATAGAACAGTCTATTGATTGTTATGTGCCATCAAATCACTTCTGACGTAACAGAGCCTATATGAATTAGTGCCCTTCAAAAGGTCCATAATTAGCAGCCCTGCTCAGGTCTTTTAAACTCAAGGCTATGGCTAGCCTTGTAATACATGGAAATAAAAATTTAGGCTGTGATCGTATACTCCTCTACCTGGGATCAAATCACATTGCTTTGAAATGTCTTCAAAACCAGGCATAAGTCAGTTCATTTTTTACATATTTTTGAAAGAGTTAAACCCTTCTTTTTTCTAAGTCAGCTGAGGAAGAGTTTTTCCACCCACCCACATCCCAATAGTTCTTCAACTAATACAGATATAATTAGTCACAAGCGACACTCTACCAACCGTTCCTGGAGATTTTTAAGAAGGTACCCATATTAGTTTGTTAAGCAAGTGCAACCAAAGATTAACACATATTGTTAATCTTTTATTTCACTAGAAGCCTTCCTAGAGAAACGCATATTGTACAGAACAGAACATGGTGAATCCTAAAGGCTTTGGAGAACTTAGACCAAACTCTTATGTGTACCACAGATCTCCACTTACAATGGGGTCAAGCATACAATTAATGTATTTTTTCTTTGCTGTTCTGCCCAGTTCTGGAGCTCCAGGATGATTGTTTGATGAATATTCAGTACAAATCATGTTACAATCTTTGCCTTAAACCCTACTCCATCTGTACATAGTACAGCATCCAAAAATCTTTGGGTCAACACACACTTAAGGGAAATGTGTATTTCTTACTGGTAGAATGTTTTCCCTCCAGGCACATAATTCCTTCAAAACTCTGTACCTGCACAATCAGACTTACAAACACAGGCTATATTTGCCTCCCAATAACCCAATTACAAAGTAAAAGCAACCTGATTTGATACATGCAGAGTGAGGCAAATTCATGCTAGGATAAATGTGCTGTTCACCTTTTAAGGGATGTGTGCTTCTCGTGCTAACTGTATCATCTAGTCCCCCACAACCTCTGAAACAAGATATATATTCACTTACTTCTGAAAGGCTAGAAAGGATCCATCAGTTTAAAGGGTGAGAACATTCCCAAAGTGTTCAAATGCCTTGCTTCATGTGAGTACTAACCTAGTTTCAGCTAAATAAGATGCACAAAAAAGGGCATAAAGGAATAAATTTCTCCCTTTATCAGGAGAAAGACAGCCTATAAATAAAACAAAACAAACAAGCATTGTGTGCGTGAAAAAAATCACTTTGTATCTCTGATATGTCAGACATTACAGAACTATTTGGTATCGTGTTCTGTAAATATAGGACTTGGTTAGTTTTATTTACATTTGAAATCTGATTCCATCAAAAGAGTTATGTTCTTTTTTTAGGAGTGCTTCTCCTAATTTGGCTGATGGGTAAAGAATTCAGTCATTGGAAGAAGAGTTTTAGAGCTTCAGGACTCCATCAGTGCCATAAATTTATGAATCAGAGGTCCTGCTAATTAATTTATTTTTCCCTTTTGGCAGTCATGTTATGACTAGAGTAAGTAATGGGTGCTCCTCCAGATGTTAAGCTGCAGCTCCCCTAGGCAGCGTTGCCAGAAGTGAGGACAGTGGAGGTGCATCTGAAGGGTGACACATTCCCCATCCTTGGTCTGTGACTTCCTGCAGATGTCAGTGAAAGTAGTATTGGAACACTTGTTGATTCTGTTATGTTGTCTCAATTTGCTTCCGACTTATGGTAATATGAGTGACCTCCAGAATGTGCTGACCTCAACTGCCATGTTGAGCTCTTGCATACTCATGGCTGTGACTTCTTTTATGGAGTCAATTCATCTCATATTTGGTCTTCCCCTTTTCCTGAAACCTTTAGATTTTTTAAGCATTATTGTCTTTTCCAGAGAGTCTTGTATTCTCATGATATGGCCAAAGTACTACAGCCCCGGTTTTGTCATTTTTGCTTCCAGAGAAATTACAGACTTGATTTGATCTAGGACCCATTTGCTCATCTTTCTGGTAGTCCAGGCTATCTACAAAACTCTTCTCCAGCACCACATTTCAAATGAATTTCAAATGAATCATTTTTTTCCCTGTCATATTTCATCACTGTCCAGCTTTTACACTCTTAAATGGAAATCAGGAATGCAATATTGTGAATGATCTTGGTCTTGATCTCCAGTGACATGTCCGTCCACTTGAGGATCTTTTCTAGTTCCTTCTTTGTTCCCCTTCTGAGTCTCAATCTTCTTATTTCTTGGCTCCAATATCTATTTGGATTGATTGTAGCAGACTCAAGATATACAAAATCTTTAACAATTTCAGTTTCTTCATTGTGCTCATTAAAGTTGTGTAGTTCTTCTGTAATTACTATTTTTGTTTTCTTAACTGCAGTTCTGCCTTTGCACTTTCTTCTTTCAAGTTCCATCAGAAATCATTTCAGGTCATTCCTGGTTTCTGCCAATAACTTAATGTCATCTGCTAATTTTAAATTATTGATGTCTCCAAACAGTTTTCACTTCTCCTTCATTTGACTCTTACGTTAGCTTCCTATATAATATGTTGTACATATAGGTTGAACAGATATGGAGATAAAATACACCCTTGTCTAACACCTTTGCCTATGGGAACCATTCCATTTCTCCATTCTGTCCTAATAATAGCTTCTTGTCCATAATGCAGTTTTATACTTCACAACAGGCAAGCGTTGGTGCCAACCTGTTCTTTTCACAACAATCTATACCTTCTCATGATCCACTCAGTCAAGGACTTTACTGTTGTCTATAAGGTATAGACTAATCATTTCCTGATCTGCTTCTGAAATTCTTTGGTTCACTTCAGTAGCCAACGTGCATTTGTGATATGATCTCTAGTGCCTCTTTTTGAAATCCAGCTTAATAGAGCAAGAGTCTTTGTTACAACACTTTGAGCATTACCTTGCTTTGCACTCCTTATAGTCTTTTTTTCTTGTGGATTGGAATGTATATTAAATGTTTCCAATCTGCAGGCCATCATTTTGTTTCCCATGCTTTTCGGCATATTCTTGTTAGGATTTTGACAGATTCAGCTTGGAATAGTTTTAACAATATTTAATAATAGATAGTATTCCATCTGTTTTTAGCGATTTATATCTTTCACATCAGCGTACCCTTCATTTTCTTCAAAAGGTTCTTCATCATTGGATTCCTCTTCAAAGTAATTGTTCATCCTTCTATTTCTTCTGTATCGTTCCTCAGTATATTTTTTTCTACCTTCTCTTTATTTTATCCTGGTCAGATAATATAGTATGTTTTCCTGTTGGTGTTTAGCATTCTATTTGATTTTTTGGATCTTCTGAAATAGATTTCTTGTTCTTCCTCTCTTGTTGCTCTCTCTCTCTCACACACACACACACACACACACATACACGCACGCACGCAAACACACACTCATTTTATTTGATTTTTTTTTCCTTTACACTGCTCATTGTCACAATTCTGTTTCTCTCTTATGTTATAGTTGCTGAAAAATTGCATTCAGGAAAGTACCTGCACATTTATACCATGTAGGTACTTTCTTGAATGTCACTTTTTAGAAGCTGTCATGTAGAGACAAAAAAAGAATTGTAATCTCCTTGTGGTGCTCAGACTAGATATTTATTATACTTGGAAGACCAGGTTATTTTATGAAGGAAGGCGACTACTATGCATTTGGTGTGCCTTCACAAAAAACAATAAGTAATGAGTACAGATTTTTCTGAAGAACTATGCAAAAAAAATAGTTTGGAGTTCAAATGAGCTAAAAGCATCATTGTAATGTTTTAAACATTATCAGTATGGCTGATATGTCTAGATGAAAAAATATACTCTCAACCCAAGAGCTAGTATGGTATAGTGGATAAAGCATTTGACAGGAACTCAGAAGACAAGGGTTCAAATCCCTGCTTGGCTATGGGGAGCCCATTGAGAGGTGGCAATTCTAAACCACTCCTTGGACATCTCACATAATTTGAAAACCCTGGTTAGGGTCAGCATAAATGAGAAGTCATGTGATGCCATACAACAAGAACCATCTCTTAATCTCCTGAAGATCTGGGATTTTTATTTCTAAATTAATTTGCAGCATTTGAGTATATTTTCATCTGGCCTGATTCTTGCAAACATAATGTAGCTCTTGGTTTCGCTGGGCTTAACTTTCTTGATGGGTTAATTCAGTCAATTCACTTCTTACAGAATGGGAAACAGGAAGCAGTTTGCCATGTGCAGAGAAGCTTTCAGTGTATTTCAGCTGCACATTGGATTCAGTGCCCCAGTAAATGCTCCTCTGTATGGTGAGCATATGACAAAGCATTTATTACTCTGTTATGGTGGCATTACAGAGCAAACAGTGCTAAAATAATCAATCAGTTAATGGTCTGTATGGCAGTTTGAACGGGGCACATCCATTGTGCTTATGTTCTTAGAAGGATGAGTTTATGGCTTCAATATGTGTTGCATATTTAGCCAGAGCGTGATGTCCTAAACATGCACGCACGCACACATGAACAGCCCGCTTCAGCAAGGTTATCTCCATAAATCTGACAGCTATTTCACCTTTCATTCTCAAAAAGGGAAATGCTTTCAGAAGAGTGTTTCTTATTTTCTTTTTGAGGAAAATTAACTCTTCCTTGTCACTGTTAACACAGGTGTTCTTAATGTCAGCAGCAGGTCTTGTGTGTATGCGTGAGAGGGAGAGAAAGAGAAAATACATTGTGCTTGAAATAAAGCTGCAATGTGCAGCTCTGTGTTGTATTGTGAAAACCTGTAGCTGCATGTTCATGAGAAACAGGTTTGAAAACTTCAGTGAATGGAACTTGTTTTTCATCTTTTCTACCTGGGAAACTGACAGGGTGAGAGATGGGCTTCCTGATTGTAAAAAAAAGAGAGAGAGAGAGAGAGATGACATGTTGTTCTTCAGCTTCTCTTGTTTGATTGGCATTATATTGGTATCCTTGATAACAAAGCCCCCAATCACATATGCTGACATATCTAATGTATGCACCTTTTCCTTCCCCAGGCAATAAAGAAACCGATTATGTTAATTTCTATCAAGGTTTGTGGGATTGTACAGGAGATGTTCCTGATGAGCTGACATTCAGACGTGGGGATGTTATCTACATTCTCAGCAAGGTATGGTATCCTAGAAAGAATAGATAGGTATGAGGAGATAGTTGGAAGTTGAAAAGGAAAAAAAAAGGATGGGGGGGGAGAAAAAAGACATGGTTTTCATGGGTGATTGTTGAAGGAGGGGGAAGGATACAGTCTTCGTGGGTGTGGAGCAGTCAACATTTCCTTTACATCTTTTCCATTCAGTCCAAAGGTTTTTGCACATTAATTACTTTGTCAATTGAATGTAATCACATCTGAAGTGTTATTGTTTAACAAGAATTGTCTTTAAAGCTTGTTTATCTGTGCTTGGAATCTTGGCTACCCACCCCTGAGTAACTTCCCTCAGAGACAATGCATTTATTGCATGCAAAATGTAACCTTGTCAGCTGCTGAATGGTGTGTGTGTGTGTGGTTTTTTTTCTTCCTGTTCCTTGGTATGTCATGTATGTGCTGATTCTGAATTTTCTGTATAGCTTCCATATCATACTTTGGCCTTGAGCAGTCTGGAAGCTCTCTAGCTCTCTCTCTCTCTCTCTCTCTCTCTCTCTCTTTGTGTGTGAGTGTGAGTGAGTGAATGAGTGTGTGTGTTTATTGATAGATGTGAACAATCCTCAATACAACACATACTCCTCTTAGTAAGTAACAATTTTTATACCACACCATCTAGTGGCCTTGCCACTACTTTGTGCAGTTTATTTTCTGTGATCCTAATGCAAATGCATTTTTCTTTTATTCCTAAAGGAGGCACAGTTCTTCACCATATCCATTCATGCTGGTGTCAGACTATAGAAACTCTAACTGATCACATTAAAACACTGTTTTACAATCAGTTCATTTCCACTTTTGTTAGTGAGGGAGTTCCTCTGAATTCAGTAGTGTTAGTGTTATTTAGAGACTAAACTGCAAGGTCCATAAAAATACATAGCACGAATTTAGGATCTTAAAAACAAAAATCAAACAAGTGTGCACAGTCACAATCTGGATAAACTGGGATATATTTAAACCTCACCCCTTACAGGTTTTTATTTCAAAAACCATCCTTGAACACAAAGAGAGAGAACACGTTGCCACTTTTCCTTTTTCCTTTCTTTTTCTTCTTAGCTTTCAATAATGGCAGTAGAGAAGTTTTGAAATAAATGCCAGAGGGGAAGGGGTTAAGCCACCTCTTTCCACATGATATGATCCACATGGGAATTGCACACACATGAGCTTGGAACCAAGTGATCCCAAACTATATATGATGTATTCACCACACGGTGTGCTTTTAGGGTGCTTCTTCAAAGTGCCGTACAGTATTTCCCTGTGGATACTTTTTTGGCTCTTGCCATGTAAGTCAGAGGTTAACCTTACCACAGGGCCACTATTGTGGCCTAGTTGTCTACTATCGTTCTGAGCATTCGCTTGCTGGATCCACAAATCCCAGTGTGGTGTAGTAGTAAGAGTGATGAACCCCAGGACTCTGGAGACCAGGTTTCGAATCCCCACTCAGCCATGGAAACTGACTGGAGGAATGGAACTAGTGAAACTATTTCTTAATTATCTCACTCACCTTGAAAATCCTATAGGGTTGCTATAAGTTCTTACTTGACGGCACAACACACGCACGCACACACGCCTTCTTTCATGTATATATTCAGCCCTTGGCTTTCAACATCCGTCTTTTGTAGCCATTCCAAATAATATGACCATTTTCTGATACAAAGAAAATTGGTCAAAATTCAGACTACTGTCAAGTTTTTCAGCAAAATGAAATCTCCTGTCATCATTGAATTCAGGGACTTTGGAAAATAAAATGCCAGAGAATAAACTATTTCGACTTGTACAGTTCAAGGTTTGACTGTTACCAGGCAAACAAAGAGTTTTGTTAAGAATACTCTCAAGGTGAAATATAGTTGAGAACCTCCTAAGCTTAAGGACATGAACAAATACTTCTCAACTCTGAATTAATGCTTCAGCTTTATGGCACTTGAGTGATCTCTGAGCACTTCTTTTACATTTTTTCCACCATCTAGTGGCTGAAAATGAGAAATGCAAGTGTTGAGAGATGCTAATATGTGCTGTTCCAAAATGGTGCCATAAATTCAACTTCAGCTTGAACTTAGCTCTTGCTTATTACTTTCTGATCATATATCTGCTCCCCATTGACATTAATCCTGAGGAAATCTTTTTCTGCTGATAGGGAATTAAGCATAAGTGTTATAGGGTGTATGGAAAATGCAACATGAGCTAGAAGACAAAGTGCTTCCACAGGCACAAAACATTATTTCAGTAGAGAAAATTTAAACAACAACAGGCCCAGTTAGAGTGAAAAGAGCCAAAATATATCACTGGAACGCCTGCCAACAATATCTTTATGGGTGGGTTCTGGTAAAAAAAAAGGGTGGTGTTGGTGAACCAGTGCTATTTCTTTTCCTTCTATCCTGACAGGTTCCTCCCTCCCTCAAATATTTTGTGTACAGAAAATAATGCTACCTTGATTACCAAAACAGCAAGGTGGGGGGGGGGGTTATAACCAGGCAGAAAATATGTAAAGTGGCATTCAATACTTCACAGCTTAAATGCAACATAACGGCTTTGTAGGCAGCAACTGGGAGTATTCAAGCTTGCCTTCCACCACCACCCCCACACACCCCTATTCTATTTTGTGGTGAGGTAAGGTCACCAGACCTTGGAGATATGCATATGAAGAGTCAAGCCATGCTTGGAATGGATTACCCTTTACTGACTCTTGTTTGGTTATATTTCCTATAGATGAAAAAGTATGCAGAATTACAGTCCTTGACTGTCACTGAAAGAAAAAATAAGGATAGTGATAATAAATATGTAGAAACAGAGTGACAACACATAAATTTCCAGATTAATTCAATATATGATCATAGCTCAGTACCAAAAAGGTGTACTTTGGAATAATTTCTATATGATTACTCCTTTTGATGTGCTTGTTCCTGCCTGTTACATAAAACTAATCTTCCAGTGGTTTCTTTTATTATTATTACATGCTGTCATGTCAATTCCAACTTACAGGGACTAGTTTCAGGATTTTCTATGTATAAACTATTCAGAAGGATTCTGTACCATTTCTTGTTTCTTGGTGTGCCTAGAGACTGTGCAGCTTGCCCAAGGCTACACAGGTAAGCTCTTCTCACAGTAGGCACAGTGAGGAATCAAGCCCTCAACCTCTGGCTCTAGATGCCTAAATTTGCTGTGGGTTCTTCCCCCTACAATAAAACATCAACATTTTATAGTGCACAGAGAAATTTGATATGGGAACACTCTGAATTGATTCTGGCAAAATCTTCTGTTTTAAAATATAGGAAGAAGTTAAGATGTTTAACAGAATCTTCCCCCAACTAAGTTTTAAATCCAGATGTTAAAATGGGAATATAAATTAGAGGGCCATTAAACAGCAAAATTGCTTCTGGAATTTCATCCTACTTTAATTAGTTCCACACCCTAGGACAGACCTGGGCAAAGTGCGGCCCGAGGGCCACATACAGCCCATGAGCCGCTCCTGTCTGGCCCGCGGACAGTTTTGAACATCAAAACCATCTATAGCTTTTTGTCTAAAGTTGATCAGTTGCTTATCTTTAACATACCGCAAAAAACCTCTTTAGTATTTGTGAAGATTAACAAGTTTAAAATAAAAACAATCATAACATCACTCTTTCATTTTATTTTTAAGTAAAGTTGGTTCGGCCCCTGAACACAGTTCAGATTTTTTCATGTGGCCCCCCTATATAAATTAATTGCCCACTCCTGCCCTAAGAACAATGTTTTCCCCCCAAAGGAATTAATGAAATAAACAGCCATTTTAAAATCCAAATTCTGTTCCTTTGCAAATTTAACACGGATGTCCTGCCACACAACCGTACAGCAGTAAGTAAACTTCTTGCATGACATTGTGTGTTTCATTTGAGATGGGTGCCTGGCTTGAATGATGAAGGTTGTCTTGCCACAAAATGATTTCAAATAGCAAAACCCCCTACATTCATGTGCTTGATGTAAATGATTATGACACTATGTTAGGGTGCATTAGCAGGCTCTTTCATTCTTCTTTTATAACATAAATGTGGATTCAGGCATTGGCCTTATAAGCACAAGTCTTCCAGACAGACTTCTATGCTCCTATTTTAAGAGCAATAAATAACAATTACGGGGACAAAGTGGGCCATATCTCAGAATGTATGGCTCTAATGATGCTTATTTCCTGTTTCTAATACAGCACATGCCACTCCAGCACAAGGCTAACTATCCTGAAATATGAAGTGTATCCTTGACACTTTGGTTGAGCACCTGTGGATCTTTTACTGCACATAAAATATGATCACCATAGTCTTACTACTTTTAGCAGTAGAAATGTTATATTATTGAACTAATGTACTACCTGGATTTTTCCTGTCACATTATGTTATAGCCAGAAATCTTGGTATGTATCTGTATCTTTGGTATTTTATCAGCTCATTCTGAAATAAATACATAGCCACTTATGTAGTGAGGTAAACACAAATACACACTCTTTTCAGTATGGAACACAGAGAAAAAGTTTGATAGGCAGGCTCAGGTGCTACAGTCCTGTGAGGCGGATTTGCCATCGGAATTTGAGTCAAGGAATCAATTAATTACTAGGATTGAAAAAGTAATCTTGCCCAAACTCTTGGCCAAAAATCAGTGCCAGCCTTCAGTAAGTCCCACACTTAAATTATCCCATGTCATTGAAGGCACAATATAGCTGGAAATAAAAACGATGGGATGTTTTCATTAGCTGCTTACGGTGTGAGCACAATAATCATAACATAGACTTTATCCCTTGTATTTTGCTATTCATTTGGCTTGTTAACAGTGAAAATTCCTCACACATGTTTACAGCAGGGATGGGGAATCTTTGTCTTGAATTAATTTCCTCCTAATGCCTTTAACTCCAGTTTCCACAATGCTGTAACATTGGCTATGTAGGCTGGGGCTTCTGAGAGCTGGAGTTCAACACATGTTGAATACGGTTTCTCCACTCTACTTTAAAGGGAATACAGTGGCCAGAATCCTGTTTTCCTAGCTCTGTGAAAACAGGCTTGTTATGTTCATAAGGCTGGTGATGCCATGAGCCATGGATTTTAGTCTTTAATTGAAAATTACCTATTCACCTCTCCCCCAGGTTCAGAGCCCCTTTGTAGATCCCTTTTGACCCGGCGAAATCTTTTGGGAGCCTCAGAACCAATGGAGACAATGTGCAGACATTAAAGTCTCCCCAACTGCTCCCAAAATAGCTACATTACAGTAAAAAAGTATGTGGCCTTTCAAAAATCCCCCCCCCAAGACTACTTTATCATTAGTGATAATTGACTCTGATCCAGTGGGATTGGAGCAACCCTAACTATGTGCAGGGTTGTAGACCAAACCTTTTCGATAGCCCTTATAACTTTCAGGATGGATTGTGAAATGTTTTAAGAAGAGTAGATAATAGTTCTAAAGGAAATCTTGAGTACCTGTCATTATCAGTCACATCTTTTCAAAATACCAGTGTTCAATGTTCCTTATAATCTTACTTCCAAAGGGTTGGGTATCCTTCAGAGTGGGTGCCTGAAATCAATGGGATTTAAGCAAGATACGTATGAGAAGCTTACAACCTGTAAATTTCAATGAGTCTAAGTGACAAAATCTGAATCCAGTCTCCCCAAATTCGAAATAGTTTTCTTACCTCTCCTCCTTCCCCTGATTTCCCAAACACCAAAGCTTGCCTTTAAGCTATTCATTACGTAGCTCTTTAATTTCTTTGCAGTGTTATTTTCCCAACAATAAAGCATTGCAGTGCTCCAGGATCTTGATAGCGATTCTACAGAAGGAGAAAGAAGCTTTGTGTTAGTAATTACCTAACATTGTCAGGAGCTGACTGCAGGCCTCTTCCTAGTGATAACAGAATAACCACATAATGTGGCTTTATAGTGCATGATTAATAGAAAATAATTACACATGGTACAAAGGAATGCAATATTTCTTATAAATTGACTGGAATGGTTTCCTGCAGATTAAAGGACTCTTCATTATTTTATCAGTAGCTCTGAAGTGGAGTCAATTGCCAAAGCTAGAGTTGATGGGAAGAATACACAGCATTACCTAAGTACACTGAGGAATACCAGATGGGAGGCTAATTCACACCTGAATAAGGTATAAATAAGCAGCTTGCATGAAGCTTCCAGAATTAGCCATTTGGCCGCTGATACTAAACAGTTGGATGATTGGTAGATTCTCTTTGTTAGCTGCAGTATTGAGGCATGGCTTAAAATTCAAGAGAACCCATATCAAAATCTACATTCCTTCCTGATGATCAGTAATCTTTGTGATGTCCTGAATGAGTCAGTTGTGTATTTAAGGAGCTGTTCCACAGCAGAAGTTATTTTTTTTTCTGTTTTTTGTGAATTGTGAGACATGGGTACAGTTAGAATTTACCTGTATTATGTATGGCAGTTCATATTCTTTACATGCATATAGTCTCTTGTTTGTGTAAACATGAGATTATCATTTGAACAAACATTTAATATAATATTTTAAGTAACTAGATGCATGCATAACTAATAAAGGCATGGCAGGTGGTAGGTTTAAGAAAAACATGCAGAGAATGGAAACTATAGGAATTGCCCTGTCTTTATTTTCCTCTGGATAATGTGTTTTATAATTTCTTCTGTGCATGATGCTAGTGCAAGAGCTTGTAAAAGTTACTTACATGGACCACAGCCACTGGAATATTCCAGACAGCATGGGAAATTTGGGGAGGTGGAGAGTTTAGTCCAAAAAACTCGCAACTATTTACTGCTGTGTTTTACAATACTAAGCATTAGAGTCTCAAGGTGTACCCTACCTTGCATTTTGACTATAAGTAATATATCCATACCAGAGAGCAAACAGAGGTTAAAAGCATTTTAGAAAAGGGCTGTAAACACATAAGCTAGTTAAACAGATAGCACTCTTTGCAATTATGATTCTAACCCCAGGTTAAAGCATAATGTTCCAAGTGAAGCAGTTTTGTTTCTGCTTCATTCCTGCTTGCTTTATACTACAAAGCTCTTAATCTGGGATTCTTCATGCTCCCAAGGCTCATACCAGCCATAGTAATGATAAAGGAAGATCATCTGGCTTGCTATTTTCTTCCTTTCTCTTTATTCCAATGGCTGCAGCCAATCCATAAATTAGCTTTCTAAACTGTTACATCATCATCTACTTCATCTTAACACTTAGCTTCGTGCAAGTGCATTAGATCATACATTCTTCAACAACAACAAAACAGGCAATATTGAGGAGGGTGGACGTGGCGTATTTTTTAATTTAATTGAAGACTTCTAAAGTAGGACAGCCCCCCCCCCCTTCCTCTCCAAACTGTGTTGTTTCCAAGTTCTTGCAAATGTCTGTGTGGAATATTTCCATTCTCTAATTGACTATAGTGCTTTTATTCTCTGCCATCAATCATAAAAGCCTTTAATGATCACTTAACTAAGCCGCACTCCACAAATGTCATATTGTTTGTTTGCTCTCTGTCCCTGAGCAGGAGCTTTTTCTCCAGCTAACATTCAAAAAGTGGTGGTTGGTTTTGCCCGCCAAGCTTTTTGGAAAGCTTTCTTGGCAAGATTCCTCTAGCACAGGTGAAGGCTGGCATCATGAGTGATGACTCGTTCTCCATGTCTGTAGAGACAGAGATTGTGTATTTAAGCAGGCTAATGTGGGATAAAACATGTGTTTATTAAACAAACAAACACAGCTGGAACATCTAAACCCCTGGTGAGATGGCAAAGTCCTCTTGCCTTTAAGGGTTTTAGCTCCAGAATAATCATTCCAAGGTTACAAAAGTGTGGTTTTCATTGTGGTTGCCAGAGTGGCCCAGTTGCATTGGTCTGGTGAACCAGCATCATTCATGGCAACAGAGGACAGGGGAAATTGCCCTTTGTAGATCTTCTCTTGTTCCTCCTCCAGCCCCCACCCCCAGCCTATGATTTTGTTATCAGAGCCTGATTGTGCTACTTGCTGTGATGGCTCAGTGAAATGAATGCATTCAGCCTCTCTCGCAGCTTTTATGGCTTCTCTAATGTTTTTAATCTCCTACACACTACATATAACCAGTATGATGTAATGGGTAGAGTGACAGACAAGGACTCAAAAGGCCTGGGTTCAAATCCCTGCTCACCCATAGGAACTTACTGGGCATGTGGAACTGGTAAAAACCACTTATTATATACCTCATTTACCTTGAAAGCCCTGTTAGGGTCACTGTAAGTCAGTTCTGAGTTGTTGGCATATAACAAGACCATGCTACAAGAGAAGTCAAGGTTATTCATTCATGTATTCAAC
The DNA here is from genome assembly GCF_051106095.1 of Pogona vitticeps. NCBI lineage: Eukaryota > Metazoa > Chordata > Lepidosauria > Squamata > Agamidae > Pogona > Pogona vitticeps. The sequence continues at coordinate 36,115,724 of NC_135788.1, read as the reverse complement.
CATGATAGCAGCCATCCTAAAAACTCAGCTATTTTGTTTAGTGAGTAAAACCTACCTATAGAAGAGCCTCTGCCTCACAGTGAGAAGGTTGGCATCATATTACAAAATTATGTCCTTGAAAAGGGATAGAGGTACAGAAGCTTCAGGATGGGAAGGTGCAGATTATCTGAATGTTCAGGGCCAAGAGATAGCACATTGTTAGAAGTTGAAACCCATTTACTGTTTCAGAGATGCAATTCCAGCAGGACTTAATGACTGAGAAATCATACTTGTAAATCAAGCCTGTTCATACCCCTCATTAACCAGTGACAAAATCAAGCAAGCTAATTTGTAAAACTATGGGGGCTATGAAAAACTCCTGTAGTGGCAATCAAATGTGTTCCAGGCAACCAGATATTTCCTGTATCTTTAGTATATAGTTTAATTCTTAGATTGACAGAACAGGACGATCTGGCTTAATGGGTGGAAGTGGATGAGCAATTAGTGTGAACTGAAGGTTATGGTGGAGGGGAAATATATGTGGGCACTAAAGTTGGTAGATACTGGAAGAGATTGAAGAAATTAAAAGAGATGGAAAGAATATTAGTGATTTCCTCTTCTCTTTAAATCTCTACAGGGATTTACATCCTATTACTATACTATCAACACTCTGCTCAAGGTAGAAACATCATTCTTTCCTCAGCAGAGACAAGCTAGCTGCAAATGTTCCAATAGAAGGTTGAAGTTCCCCTATATCTATTTGTGTATGTTCTGTTTTCCTTCTTTGTTGTATGTTCATTTTCAGTTTTTGAACAATCTCTGCAGTTTCCTCTGCCATGTGCTGTACTAGGTTGCATTTTTAGCCATTAGAAATTATTGAGCTGCTGTTAGGATTGATCTTAACAATATGTGCCTTAGAGGCAGAAAATTAAATTTGGATTCCACCAAGCTCTTACTTGGTATTGCTTTTGGAAAGTAGTTTCCTTTAAACTATCATATGCTTGTTTTGTTTCAGATTTATCTTGGTAACCCTAAACAAATTTCAAACCAAAATGTATTAGTCATCTGTCAGGCATATGAGAACTGTGGTAAAATTTACAGCATAAACCCATGTTGGACTCTGTGAAGGGACTGACATGGGGTGGAGATTATAGTTTTTACATTTCAATTTAATACTAAATAGCCAGCATTTTTAGTGTTTAAGGCTGTGTTAAGGATAGAAGAAATAAGGGGTCCCTATTGTTATTTGTGGTCTATTATCAATTATTAGTTCTCATATGGCACATATTTATATGGTTTGGGTAGGAAAAGGGAAGACAAACTAACATATATATCTACTGGTGGAAACAAAATATCCTAAAAATGAACCTAATATACTGCTGGGCTTATACGAGTGAAAAACAAGCTACAATACAAGGAAGATTGCATTACTGTAATTGTATATATATGAAAGAAAAATTATAATCCAGCAAATCATGCTTAAGGTTACAGTATTTGCATGAAAAGTGTTATCTCTATATATACTGTATATAACAAGAAACAAAATATATCATTACACATTTCCTTTTGCTTAGTGGGTGAACTTCAGCTTACTGTAGGGATCCAAAGGTACAGTAGTTAGTTACCCCTCCTCCTTGTGCAGACATGGTAACAGCTAGTCTTTTGAAATGTAATTTCCTTATGTGCTTAACTGCATTTGAAGTGCTTCACAAACACATACATGGACAATTCCTTAATGTTTTAATTTTCCATTCATGCGATTGTAACTGTATATAAGAAGGAAACTTCAGGAGTAGCATGCAAAACTCTATTGCATTTATATCGGACTAAAGGTTAATATTGCATATTGTTTTCAATTAGGAGTACAATAGATTTGGCTGGTGGGTAGGAGAAATGAAAGGAACCATTGGCTTGGTGCCTAAAGCCTACATAATGGAGATGTATGATATTTGAGAAGCCTGGGTAAGTACATTTTAATTCAATCTTCTGTAATGGCTTATACGTTTTCTTGCTCTCTGTTTCATACAGATTTCTTTTTCCTGGAACCTTTGCTATCGTTCTGTTAAGAAAGATTGTGGCAAAAAAAAAAAAGCAGGGGGAGGAGGCAGCAAACGTCATATCTGTAGCATTATATGAAATAAAATAAACAACTGTGACATTAAAAAAAACATGATGCATCCTACCTGTTCTGTAGATTACCATTCTTCAACCTCCTTTTTCTAACAATGCATATAGATGTAAAATAGATACAGAATTGTCAAGGATTTTGCCTGCACAATTTAAACACCAGATAGACACACACAACAGCAGCACTGGTTCAACAGTTTTGCATTTGTTTTTCACCGAGATTGCCTTTTAAACAATTATTTCGTATGTACTTATTAATTTAAATCTTTGTTCTTATTTATCGTCATTGCCATAGGCAGCTACAGAAAAATTGATCCTGGAGCTGAAAGAATGAGGGTGGGTTTGTGGTCCATAGACTGTAGTTCGTCATGTCTTGTGCACAGGGAGAGTCTGTTCTAGATTCTCAAAATTCCTTTTTCCTGATAGAAGACAAAATGGTTCACTTGAACCGTGTGGTTTCAGAGCAGCTCCATGGCTCAAATGCAGTTGTATGGACATTGTTATTATTTTAATGGAAATTCTGAGCCAGTTGTACTCAAAGCTAAGAATATGAATTTTAGCCATTTCAGTGGGGAAAATTTAATCAGTGTTTTAAGAATCATATTTAAATCATTAGTTCATGCATATTACGTATTTCTATTATATCCTACCTCTCCTAAATGAGGTATATATACAATATGCTTTGTGTATTTGTTGATTTATAAGACCATTACCCCCATATTCAGTTTGTGTGGTAACTATTTCAGATAATAGTCACGGTACAGGATACCCATTGCTGAAACTGCTATTTACATTCGCTATATACCCCAGTCTGAGGATGATTCTGTAGGTGTTCACTCACTTGCTTAAACATATTATTATATGAATGGTTTAAATTGGTCCCAGAACATTTAAAGAAATGAATTGGCACAGCATGCTCGTTATGTAGATTTGTTTACAATCACCAGGACTGCTGAAGTTGATTTGGGGATGTGCTTGTTTCAAATTGTACACTTCTTTAATACTTAGATATTCTATTATCACAGGACAGAAGAGAGAAGGCAGCATCCCCGATCTTCCCAAAATTCTGCAGTTTAAAATGAATCTAATCTTGGGTTCCATCCCTTTTTCATACAGTATATTAAATACAACCAAAGAGAGATTAAGCTATGTGACAATATTATCCTTCATTGGATCTACTAGTTTGGCATAGGAGCCTTGGAGGAAGGCTGCCAGGCTGCCACATTGGAGATATATTTTGTGGAGGTATTAGTAAGCCTGGCCTCCTTACTTTTTTTCCACCCACTCCTTGGTTGATACTTGTAGAATGTTATGGGGGGTACAGTTTGACTAAATTTGAGTAGCTTCTGGAACTAGGGCTTCTTTGTTTCATTAATTCCGTACCTACCTCTTAGCTTATAACTTGAGCACTGTAGGTAAGTAACCTAAAACAAGGACAACATTCTGTTTGAATGCCCCCTTTGAACATTTGGGATTCTATTTCATACCCATTAATCACAGAACTAAGTCCCTAGTTGTCTGCCCAATTGGTTTTTGCATTTCTCTGTGCCTATTTGTACCCACATAAAACACTGATACTATAATCTAAATATTTTCTCCTCTTTTTCAAACAGGTAGATTCTACAAATTAGATGATGGCTGGTAAAAAGCTGCAGATGCCAAAGCAAAACACAAACTCATGGGTGCCTAATAAATGCCTTTTTATTTAGTAAGCATCTGAGCCCTGATGTATACATACATTTTGATTATGATGCTATCCTTTGATATTTGATTATTACTTTGTATTTTGACATTTGATTATATTATTGTCACTTGGACAATAGGGTTATAGAAGATCGAGCATTAATTGCTCCTTTGCTAAATGGTCAGAAAATATATCTTTAGCAAGTCCAGTTCAATAAATGGTCAAGAAATCTGCAAGATCTTCCAGACCATCACACATTTTCATTTTAATGTTACACAAGATCTTTCCAAGGCATTAAGTTTTTCTTTAGTGGTGGATCTTTCCTATGGATGTTCCTCTGGCTTGCTTTTTGTAATGTTACAGTTTATTTTCCTGTAAGCCTTTTATGCTTAAATAGATTCAAATTATTAAAAATGTAAAAGTCTGTGACACTGTGGTAGAAGACCATGTTTTCGGTGACATATACAGTGGGGTCTTGACTTAAGAACGGCTTGAGTTAAGAACATTTTGACTTAAGAACCGCTCTCATAGGAAAATATTGACTTGACTTAAGTACTTAGATTTGAGTTAAGAACTGAAAAAACACCACGTGGGAGGCAGGGAAAATGCAAAATTTGAACTTTCAGTTAACTGTTGGCCAGTGAAAAGGGTGCCTGTCTGCTTCCTCACTCCTCCCAGCGTTTAGAGAGTGGATTGGGAGTCTTCAGACTGCCTGGTACTGCCTGGACTGTATTTTCCCTGCCTTCCCTGAACCTTTCTTGACCTAAGAAAAAAAGAAACAAAATATCCCCCTCTAGTGGTCGAAGGCGGAATAGCAGCTTCCCATTAGTTTCTATGGACGGAAAAGAGCAGATACGGATCAAATGGTTTTCAATGCATTCCTATGGGAAATGCAGATTTGACTTGAGAACATTTTGACTTGAGAACCGCCTTCCAATACGGATTAAGTTCTCAAGTCAAGACCCCACTGTAATGCAATTGCTGCTTTGAACTCTCACCTTTCTTTTAGATAATTATATTGCCACTATTTCCTCTTTCAGGTTCTGTTGCTTCTGCAAAACATTTTTGCTGTTCCTTTTTTCACTGCTACAAATACTTCCTTCCTTGTTGGTTAATCAGATGTACAATTTTTATATGATCAGAAATCCCATAATAAAAGGAGTGAATTGTAACTCACTAAAGCTCACACTGAAATAAATCATTTACTCCTAAAAGTGCAATTGTACTTTGGGATGGGTTGGATTTTTACATACTAGAGGGATTATGCCATGATGCTAAAATACTAATCAGATTTGATTACCTTATGTCATTGGGAAGAAACAAAGCCAGTTCAACCTGAGGGCAGTGCTTCAGGGGAGCAACCCCTGTAAAATTATTGAAAAGTGCACATCTTTAGCCACCACTGAGCAAGTATACGAAAAGGGTTTCCATTTTGATCATTTTTCAATGGATGCTTTAAAAACAAAAAAAGCAAAAAATGTTTGCCCATTCAGAGTAAAGACAATTCTGTTCCAAGAAGCCTTGTCTCTGAATTAACTTTCTTTGTTTTCTATACCAACATAGCTGTAACACAGCCAAAGGTGTGTGGTTATATTGCATCCTGTCCCCACTTTTTCCCTTGGCTTAATATCAAAGCTCATCTGTATATTAAAGGTTGAAATGTGAAGCATGATTTTACATCTGCTGATTGAGAAATAATCTGTATTAAGGTCATCAAAATCCCTTTTCCCACTTGGAAAACAAGTAGTATTTCTCTTTCTGAACTCTTGTGATGCCAGAGAGTTCCGCTAGCTTTTTGAAAACTATATATTTCCTCATTGATTGTTGGGATGCATAAGTATAGCATAGCCTAAAAAACCCAGTGTCTGTTAGTTGGACACTCTGATTCCTACCATGAATAACAAACTGAAAAATCCAGAAAGTAGCATTAAATAGTTTACGTCTCTCAGAAGAGTAGCACTGTATGGGCCAGAGTCTTTCATTTTTGTTAGTGTAGATCCCAAAATGGAGCATAGATTGAAACTATATGTGATTATTGGGGTGCATAACAATCTTGCTTCGTAAAGAAAATTGTTGCCAAAGACCAAGATTATGCAATTATGACTATGCAATTATGACTATGCAAGACAGTCAGTAAGGACTAAAACTACCCGTGTTTGCCAGTGTATAAGACGACTGGGCGTATAAGACGACCCCCCCAACATTTCCACTCAAAATATAGAGTTTGTTATATACTCACCATATAAGACTACCCCCTCTTCCGCACACCTTCCACACACCAAATAAAAAGTGCTATTCATTGTCACCATTGTACGGCCACAGTGAGATTGCAGCGCCTCCGGCCTGCCCCTGCATCTCCCTGTGACCGGCACTAGTGCGCAAGTCCGCATGTGTGAGCTTAGTGTAGACAAGGGGCGGGCTGGAGCGCCGCTGCTTCCCACCAAGCAGAATGGGCCAGTCACGTTGAAAAGGCTGGCACCCCTGTCTCGCTGCTGATGCTCGCTGCAGCCGCGCTGGATATTGTGCGATACTGGACGGTATGTAGAATGAGGTGGGCAGGCATCGGGAGGCACCGGGCGAGCATTGGAACGCCACTATGGGCAGCTATGTCTATCCCAACTGAAGTGCACCCGGCGTATAAGACGACCCCCCCACTTGGAGGCATGTTTTTCGGGGCAAAAAAGTCATCTTATACGCCAGCAAATACTGTAAGTTAGTTTTGTTGTTGTTCCTCAAGAAGGTGAACTGCTAGAGCTTTGCTCTCCATGATCTCTTATCTTAGTTGCACAACAGTGTGTGAGTCAAGGCTCAGTATGGCAAACACTTTGCGAAAAATAAAACTATTGTCAGACTGCTACTTTAGACTACAAATTGGAGATTATTTTCCCCTTATACATATTTCCCTATGTATTTTTCAATTTTAAAAAATGCTTGCTGCATATAGAAGACTTTCAATTTGTGAGTTAAGTGAGCCCTGATATTTTGTTTTAATACGGTTAGCTCCTGTCTTAGTTCCCACTGAAATCATGAAGACATAAAAACTACAGAGAGCGCCATGTGGTCTTTTACACAATATAAAGGTTGGGGAGATGATATATTTATTTAGACAACTAAAAATAATGCTAGAAGTGGTGGGTTTTATTCACAAAAGCTTGCTCTGCATGTTTGATTGTTACTCATTACTAACTTTTCATGTTGATTTCCATGGGACCCAAATGCAACTAACTTTGACTAAAATATTATGGACATTGAGTTGAGAACAAGTCTCCATCCTTAGTCTGAATTTAATGTTATGCGTGTAAGGATCTCCACTCCCATGATGGGGGAACATTCAAATCCCCTTTCTGCTTACAGTCCAAAGTGTACCCTTCTGAAATAGTTTTACAAAGCAATGAACCCTTTAATTCTGCCTACACATTGATTAAAACATTGTTGTGTGGTCCAATGTTTGGGAGTGAAATGCCATATATTAAGAAATTTTCATAGATGAAGTCTGTTGCATACTGAGTCACTTGACCTGGCATGCAACAGATAATGCCTACAATTTCTTAACTTTATATAACTTAGAGCAATTTGCATCTAAAAGTGATGTCATTTGTGTCACTGCAGAAGAGGATTTCAACCATCATAATGGCCATTCTAGCTGTTTTTAAGAGCCAATTATAAACTTGGCTTTTTAGGCAGGCCTTCCCTCCTGTCAATACTTGACTTTATTTTTATTATAATTTTCTGTTTTCCCATCTTTAGCATTACTAAGCATTACTAATCACTATTGTTTTGAATTATTTTTAACGGTTTTAGTTTACAATGTTTAACGGAACCCGCCCGGAGTAGTCTTTGTCTAAAAGGGTGGGATAGAAATCTAATAAATAAATAAATAAATAAATAAATAAATAGCTGCACCTTAACAAAGAAATAAAAATCTAGGTGTTATTTAGGTTATTTGATATTGACATTAAAAAGAAATGTTATGTGGATGAAAAAGTATTTATTAGAATTAGAACATTCTGCAATTTTCTGAGTCTGATCTAAAAACTTGAAGAGCAGTGCTTAGGAATAAACTGAATATTGCAAGTGCTACCAAAACTGGTGTTGTAATGATAATCTGAAGAGAAAAAGAATATTACCATGCTTTGCCAGTAGATGGCAGTAGACTTTCATAGCATGTTGGACTAATGGGAACCCCATCCCCCACCCAAATTTATCATGCTCAGATGAATCTTTTGCAACCAAAAATATTTGGAGGGACTCCTCTCCCCATGTTCATGTAAATCCAGGAGAGGGAGTCCTTAGCCAACTGATGAATGACAAGACTCTTCACATATTTTTCCTATTGATAGACTGATAAAGGTAGCCACCATTGTACTGTTTTTGTAACCTTTTTACTCAAGTGATATGTTAGCAAACACTCATACACACATTAGAAATGAAGACGTTACAAAGGTACAAGATTCCCATCTTGTAACCAGACTTGCTATGCAGTAAAGCAGCAAAATAAAGTGGTTGAAATGTTTGTTTTCAAATCTTGATAAGTACCATAACCTTTTGAGGGGTGGGGTGAGAGAATATTGCATTTAGTAACTCAGATGGAACAGAATGTTGCAATATATGCTAATTGCTTTGTTCTTGTTTACTTATACTTCCTTTGTGTTCCTCTGAATACTAAGAGAGCTATTTTATAAGTCATATTTTATGCAGCGTTTTGCTTGATTATTTGCTCTGTACCAGATTTGTACTATACTGCCATTAGATCTTACAATAATGTTCCACGCTGCAAATTTTTAAGGTTCAAATAAAGTTTAATTGTTTGCAAACTGTTATGATGCTAATAATTCAACAGCCTGCTGTGTTACTAATGAAATTACTTTGTTATGATTAATTTGGAAAATAGTGTGTTGATTGTAGTAATTAAACACAACAAGGTGAAGTAAATGATTCTAATGCCATCTGGCCTCCAAGCTGAATGAAGAAATGAAATGAAGCTGTCATGTGAATTTATTCAGAGAAGGAAGAGTAATACAAATGGCTTCCATTGCAGTGGTACTATGATATACTCATGCTACCTTGTGCAATGATTTCATACACGTCTGCATATGGTAATTTGCTTCCATGTGCAACTTTGTGCTTCGAAGCAGCTCTTTTGTAAAGGCTTCTTTATGTCTGTTTGTAAGAGCATCTGCATTTCCTGTTGCCGGAAGGGAGTGGGCTCTGGGTCCGCATACTAAAACTGAGCTGCCGTAGAGATCAATTCCACTGCTGAATTCCACTACACTCCCAAATATGTGCTGACATGATTTTTGTTGTTCATCACAGGAAACGGCAATAGTGTCATTGCAGAATGGTCATGTGTCCCATGTGGCTGTCCTTCAGCCTTTATCCAATACTTGTGTCAAGAGATAGCCAGTTATCAGTTATTCCTCTCATTCTCTGGCTCTAGAGTGTTTGTAATGACAGACTAGTGAGGGAAGAACAGGCTAAACCAGGTTGAACAAAATGCAGCCCTCCTAGTGTTGTTGGAAAGCACCTCCCAGCATTCCTCATGGAGCTGATGGGAACTGTAGTCCAGCATCTAGAGACCAAAATTTGCCCATCCAGGCTAAAGAGTTATTTTTGAGGAGCAGTAAAGTGATACTAGAATAGTCCCATACAATACAGTGCATAAGTATTTGTATGCTGTTGTGCTGATACTTGGGAGCAAGACACAGTGGATTAGTATGCATAGGATTGCACTGATAGACTATAATCATATACATGCATGATTGAAGGGAGTAAGAGCCATTGACCTCAGTGAGACTTAGTCCTGAGTACTTGTATGTATAGTGGTGCCTTGACTTACGAACTTAATTGGTTCCGGAACTCCGGTCATAACTCAAAATGGTCGTAAGGCGAAGCTCCATTTCCCATAGGAATGCACTGAAATGCAATTAATCTGTTCCAGCCAAAGAAAAAAATCACCCAAAAAAAGAGACAACACTGCAAGACCCATCAGAAACGCGATTTAGAAAGAAACAATGGTATTGGTTGTTCTGGGTTTTTCGGGCTCTTTGGCCGTGTTCTGAAGGTTGTTCTTCCTGACGTTTCGCCAGTCTCTGTGGCCGGCATCTTCAGAGGACAGCAACCTCTGACATGGACAGTGGTTGCTGTCCTCTGAAGATGCTGGCCACAGAGACTGGCGAAACGTCAGGAAGAACAACCTTCAGAACACGGCCAAAGAGCCCGAAAAACCCACAACAACCATTAGATCCCGGCCATGAAAGCCTTCACAAACAATGGTATGTAACTAGAAATGAATAGAAATAGTGGCTGAAATCCTCTTGTGTATTGTAAGAAAACTGGTAACTTTTAGTCTGTTCCTAGCTCACTAATGGGGTGCTTAAGGCAATTCTTGGGTGCACTTGTGTGCATCCCTGAAAACTGTGGCAGGGCGTTTTTATTTGCCATATAGGAACAGGCTGAGAGGTACAAAGCAACCGGCTTTTAGGCCATAATAGATAACAATAGAGAAAACTCAGAATTAACATAAATGAAGTGTAATTTTCAGGACAGGATACTGAGTCACATCCAGGTAAATACTACAGAAGGGTTTAAAAATACTTCGGAAGAGTTGTATAGCTGTTTTGCAGCAAGCCATCATAGGTATTTTGCTTTTTCAGCGAAATATTTAAAATACTCCTTGACTTTGTGGAAACTGGGGCTACCAGTATATCTCCAGGTTCATTCTGACTAACTTTTTGACAACATTTCTGTCAAGATTTGTTCCTTTAAGTGAACAAGGGGTTAAATTTAATATTGTAGTGAGAATGCAAAGTCATGCCTACAAATGGCAAGTCAATGGATGACTGATGGCATGCAGCTGGAACTTAGGTAATACTTGTTAACCACGTTCAGCTGCTATGTCTGCAGTGATAAGCTGCTCTCACTGTTTAAGCAAGAGAGTGAGAACAGCACTTTGCCACTCAGTTATGAGTCTGGTGGTCATTACTTCTCTGAATATTATGTTGCTCTGAGAGATCTATGCCTATGTATATAATGCATGTATATATATCTAACCAATGCTAATATATCAAGTCTAATATATTATGCTTTAAGTCTTATCAGAACTCTCTCCATGTTTTTCCTTATATGTCCGCATTTTTGCTCTACTTATAAAGGGGAGGATTTGAAGCAACCAGATAAGAGAATCTTCGACTTGTTATCTTGAGCTCCAAGGTTTGTTTTCCCTAACAGAGTGCTCTTGGAAGTTTCATTATCCAAATGTGACTCCAAGCTCCTGGAGAAGCAAATGCCACATCCGCTTTTGGAGTCGGACCCACACCAACAGTTTCTTGTATGTGTATGTTTGCACACACATTTACATAGGCATACATATATCTTCTCTCTCATGGAGATTTTCTTCTTGAAGACAACCTAAATAATTATTTTTGAGGTATTAAAATCCCTTGCTAGGACTTTCCTGATTCAGTGCTCCCAACTTTTAATCATGTGGAGATTGTCTTCTAGAATTATTATCCAGCACAGAAAATAGTCATGGGAGTCAACTAGTTAACTAAGAAGCTGTCACTTAATTAATCGGTGTTCTATGGTTTAAATCAAGTAGTAAGTCATCAATAGAAAAGGCCCACGGAATCAGTGGGGATTTGATGAGTCAACTTTAATTCAATGGGCCTTCCCTAGTTGTGACTTACTACTGGGTTTCAGCTATTACAGAATGCTACTAATTTACTGAAACTGGAGTTCATCTGGTCTGCTGACTTGTGACCAAAGCAGGGGAGGTCCCTCTTGGAACTTTGGGGGCAATAATCATCCTGCCTGATCATAAGCTGCTCTTACATAATGTCTGAGACATACCATTTTAGAAGAGATAGCCATGTTAGTCTGTGTTGGCATGTTAGGCAAAAACAAAACAAATTTTTTTTAAAAAATGTGGCACTTTAAAAACTAATTAATCAGTTTTAATGTGAGCTTTCATGGACAAGCCCACTTCTTCAGACCTGAAAGGTTCCCCCCCACCTCCAAAGCAATGCCCCTCTCCACACTAGGACTGACTCTTCAGCTTTAAGGTGGGGGAGTCCCTCTTCCCATTTAGTTCTGCCTCGACCTAGATGGAGGGGTACAAATGTACCAGGGAAGTAAAGCAGCCACAGTTATGCTGACATTTGTGTGTTTCTGGGTAACTGTCATGTCAGATACCCCACTATTCACTGGAAAACAGGTTGATGCAACAATACCATATCTATCAAACCAACACAGATGGAATGATGCTTCTATGGTTGTTGTAGTTTACTGTCTATATGTTTCGACATGGATATCTTGAGGTTTAAATTGGATCTTGGTTTTGAACTCAAGTGGCCTCAGGTTATTTTCCTTACCTTGGCAACTATATTATGACAATGGCAATTATTATCCTAAAAATTGCAGTATATTGCATCACAGTGTCGTTGTACAAACCCTTACAATGACGCATTTGTGACGCATTGAATACTTGCCATTGTTCCATATGGATGGTTTTCATAATACAACTGGGCTAAGGATCAAAATGTGAAATCCAGGAATGTGACTTAAAAGGAAGGTCCCTCAAAATGCCAGATGCAGAGGAGGGGTATCAGGAGACAGGTACAGTGGTGACTCGCTTAGCGATTGCCTCATTTAACGATGTATTCGCTTAGCTATTAGGTTTTTGGAGTGATTTTGCGCTCCGTTTAGTGATGTTCCCTATGGGGAAATTTTGCATAGCGATGTTTGGGACCTTGCCTCGCTTAGCGATGACAGTTTAGGTCCCCCTGTTTCGCTTAATGATGTCCGTTTTCACTATTTTTAAAGTGTCTTAAAATGTTCAAAAACTGTTTTAAATGCTTGGGGTCGTTAGTGCACCTTGTGAAACCTTTACAAACGTAATTTGGCTTTGTTCTGACTCTTCGTTAATTTTTGGTGAATTTTTTTCTCCCCCATTGGAATGCATTGAACTGCAGGTTTGACAGCTGTGATACCGGAACTTGGATTAGGTGGGCCCTTGGCCTGATCCAGCAGAGCTCTTATGTTCTTAATGTGGAAAATGGAGCTGTACAAAATATTCCTTCTATCTTTTCAAAAAGAGTGGGATGTTTTAATGCAATTTTAAATAACTCATCCAACATAATTCTTCTACAGGAGGTAACATTGCATTATTGGGCACCTAGTTTTGTATTCAGCCAGGGAGGGAGCAGTGTTCAGTTATGTAATCAGTTGTGCAAATGATCATACAATTGGTGCATGCTCACAACAACATGCACTGTGCTGCTGGTTATATAAATGTGTTGGTGGTGAGGGTTCCTTTAGAGCCTTATTTTCGTCCACTAATGTTGTGTTGAACTGAGGCCCATAGAACAGTGTTGAAAGTTGTATCCAGTTCATGCTGCTTTAAATCTCTTAAAACAGATTAAGGTTAGAGATGACAGACCCGCTACTGCATGTAAATGGATTGTTAAACAATGCTCTTAGGTCATGTTGTTGGAAAAGCATTAAGTTTTTATAAGTTGAAGCATACAGAACTTACGTGGTCCAAGTTGGGAGTCTGTTAAGCACATTTAGATGCATCTTGCTTCTTCTACAATTCTCTTATCTTTTGCCTCCAGCAAAATGTTTTTAAAGAAAGCTAATGAACGTTCAGAAATGCACATAGCCGAGGATCAAATTAATGTGTGAAAAGACACAAGAAGCTCATTTCAGTTATTTACATTTTCTGTTTCTTCATGGAGCCAAAAGTGAACGTTCAGAATCACAAGTTATGGGTCACTGAAACTGTAATTCTACCTAGAAAAATAAGCTCATGATCCAAGTATTTTCTATAATATATTGTTTATAAATATTCTGTATTTTAATGTATATATATCTCTCCCCTTCTATATATAAAGGATATAGATTTTAAAAAACAAATAGTTAATTTTGTCATTCACACTCTTATTTGTATTGACTTGCAAAAAAGTCAAATTAAGTTCTGTGGAGCATTCTTTCAAGTGTCCACTAGGTTGCATCCAAATTGCATATCATGAGAAGGATTACGTTTTGGGGACCTCTCCCAGGCCTTAACTTCCTCAATGACAGTATCAATAATAAAGATCAATCTCCTTCAGAAGACAAAAGGTTGGAACTATGCCAAATTAGTTCCATTTATTTCCTGTAAAAAGCAGTGGGATATAAGTCTAACTTGTACTATTGGTTTCAATTTAGTTACAGATAATTACTTGGCTGTAATTACTTCCCTTTTTGTAATAACTGGCAGAACAAATTTACATTATGATTGTAGCTTAACCAAAGATAATGTTCCTTTTGCAGTAGTATAACTGTTTTAATTACTTTTTTATAGCTGTAGTGTGTATGCAGCCTCCCTGCTTAGATATGTGTTGGGGGTTTTTTTTAGCACAAGTCTGTCACTTAGCATTCTGATGTTTAATGTAATGAAAAGTAACTACGTTGCTTTTTTAGAAGAAGAGAAATAGTTTCTTTTTTAAAATTGTATCTAAAATAGCTAACTACCTCTGCAGGCTTCAAACTTTAACAACCTAACTACTTTTTAAGTCACTTTCCCAACTTTCAGTTTTCATGGGGCAAACATACCATGTATCCAGTCCAGTATAATATATACTTTACAATTTAAGCCAGTGTTTGGGGGCTTAAGAACAAACCAATGATTTGTCTAAATCCTACAAGAATTGTGTATCTTGGCCCTGCCCAAGTAACATGAGTTGATCAATCCAAGAGGTTGCTCATTGAGGCGAAGTGTCCAAGAATAGAATAGAAGGAAAACACAGGATTGTGCAGCCACAGGGATTCTTCCAGGTCCTCCACACAAGGATCAGAAACGTCATTACTGAATTATGCAAGAGCATTCATTGTTCCTAAAAGACCGTTACAATTTAAAATCTACAGTGGTGCCCCGCTAGACGATGACCTCGCAAAACAACGAATCCGCATGACGACAAGTTTTTGCAATCGCTATATGGTGTTTTGGCCCGTGCTTTGCAAGATGGGTTTTTTCCCCTGGGACCGATGCTTCGCAAGACGATTTTAACAGCTGATCAGCAGCTTCGCAAAACAGGTGTTTTCGGGACTGATGCTTTGCAAGACAGCGATTTAAACAGCTGATTGATGCTTCGCAAAATGGCTTCCCTATGGGTGATCTTCCCAAAATGACAATTTTTCCCCATAGGAACACATTAAACGGATTTCAATGCATTCCAATGGGGAAACACTTTTCTCAAGACAATGCTTTTGATAAGACAGCGATTTCAATGGAACGAATTAGCATCGTCTTGCAGGGCACCACTGTAATTTTATGAAGTTCTTTAAAGTTCACATGGGTTATGCCTTTGTTCTAGCAATTTACACTTCATTCCTCCAATTGTAGCTTTCAGGAAAAATGTAATACACAAATAAGTGAAATAAGGGAGGCAATTAACAATGCATCTGCTTTTTTTAGATAATGTATATTGAAATAAAAAAGAATGTTGTATTCTGAAGCAATAACGTCTGTCTGATCTGAAGCTTAATCTCTCGGGGGGTTTAAAACAATAAATAGCTCATCCAATTATATAAACATTGATGAATAAATGGAGGTCCATGACAGAAAATTAGTATGAAATAAAAATCTTTAAAAAACTAATTTCTTTTACGGGTAAGTATGAGAAGATTTGTTGATATAAAGAATGGTTTCAACTACATCCTCATTCTTCTACCATGTAAAGCAAGCTGATCACAAGTTTTACTGAACTTTAATCAGTTCCTTAAATTTCATTAGCTTCAAATAACATCAGTGCTTTGAAAGCATTGTCGGGTTGGGAAGTGTAAGTGAGGGAGACTGTGTTACAGCATATGATTGTAGTTTCATGGATTCTTATGAAACTACAAACAATCTGAGTACCTTATTTTTTTATCTTAAGGGAATGCACATTTTATATTACAAAGTGTTTTTTTTTTCACTCAGGAAGAGCAAAGTAAGAGGGAAAGGGTTCAAATACAAATAAAGCACCGTCAGTATTTAAAAAGCCAAGGCTGGATCCAAGGTTACATGAGTGAATGTCCTTCATGTCACATCTTGTACTGTTAGGTAGTGGTTCCTCTTTTTCTCATTCGGCCCTTTGAAGGTTTGTTCTGGACAACTGGGGAAACCCTTTCAGACAGCTGGGGGGTGGTGCAGGAAGGTATAGAAGGAAAGGGGAAGAGAGGAAAGGAAATGGGGGAGGAAAATGAAGGAAAAAAAGATGATGTCAGTACTATTCCCAAAGGCCTATGATACCTTCAAGTTCTTTCTACATAAAAAGAAACGTTTGAAATACACACGGGGAGAAAAAGAAAACCAAGTAGAGGTGCTTGAAGGTAAGACAAAATATCAAGTCCCTAGAGGTAAAGAAGTCAATCTTTTTACTGCTCTTTATTACCTAATAAATGTTTCACACCTTCCCTTGACTTGAATGACTGAGCAGAAGCCATTCTACAGTCTGCTTGTGTGGATAAATAAAGATTAAAAGGCTAACCTTTGGTGCAGAACCAATATCTGTGGCATAGGGAGGATGCCACCAACTAAAGATGCATTTTGTTTTGCCTACCAGTCCTTAGATAAATCATGCTGGCTCCTGGCTCAGCATTCTTTCTATCTACTAGAGGTGAGGATTTGTTTCCTTAAAGTACCCATTTTTAATCTGATGTTACTTGTATCTAACCATCCATACAACATCCCTCTTGGTTCACTATGTACAGTCTTCTTTCTCATACCTTTGCACTCCTTTTTATCATTTTTTAAGCATGGTGTGTGTGTGTTGCTTTGTTTATTGGGGGGGGGGATTGTGTGTTTTGTTTTTAGTACCACTTTGTAACAGACAATGATTTTAACAGTTCGGTCATTCTTATTTGAAGTTGATGTTCATGGTGACAGCAAAGAAGCTTCACCAGAAAAGTAGATTTCT
Source organism: Pogona vitticeps (assembly GCF_051106095.1). Taxonomy (NCBI): domain Eukaryota; kingdom Metazoa; phylum Chordata; class Lepidosauria; order Squamata; family Agamidae; genus Pogona; species Pogona vitticeps. The sequence goes on along the minus strand of NC_135788.1, from coordinate 36,098,996 downwards.
TAAAGTCTTGCAGATTTCTTTAAGCAGTGGCTTTTTGAAAGAGAAGAGACCCAGATTTTAAAAGAGAAGTTCAGATGCAAATTAATCTTTGTAATTTGACATCAAGTGACAGAACAGGGTGGTGAGACAAGTGCAAAACCCCAATTTCTGGATCTAAAGATGAACGTTTTCCACCAGCACAGATAATTTTCCTTATGCAAAATGGTATCTTTCAAACCCTAAATCAAAGTTGATAATGGTGGCCCAGAAAAGGCAGAGTTGTTTTGGGACCATGGAGGAGGGGGAGGAGGCTCAGGTTGGGGTCTTTCAGGGCAACACCATGTGTCAAGACTCATCAGCACAGTAACAATTTTCTGCTTGTACAACATTGCCTTTGCACAAGCAGAGATCACCATTCTGTGTAGCCATCTAATTCTTCTGTTAAGAAGTTCTGGTGCAATTGGCAGAAAATTAAACCAGTCACAGTATGCTCATTTCAAAAGCAGCTTGCCTCCATCAGGATCCTTGTCTCGACTCTCTCAATGTGGTGACCCTAGTAGGCAGCACTGCTTCCACACTGACATTGCCAATGCAAAGGTTCCAATGCCTTTCAGGTTGCAGGGCTAATTAGGGTAATCAGCTGCAGGACCAAGACAAGCTTGATGCAATGCCTGCAGTTTGCACTCTCCTGTTCTAAATAAAAACATTTAAAATTGGATATTCTTTTTAAAAACACTACTGTATTGAAAACAGGTCCCTTTTCCAATCTTATTTCAGTGAAGGCAGACATGAGATTCCACAGTTATTAAGACCATCCATTGTATTGTGAACAGAGGATGCACAAAAATGTAATCCAAGAGCCCGTGTCTATGATGTAATTCCCATAGTCCCAACAAACCAAGAAGAACCTTTATTTTGCTACCTGACCAAACTGCTTTATGTTGGGTCTTTTTATTGAATGCTAGCTAGAAGAAGGAAGCTTGGAAGATTCCTTAACCACTCATGTTGTATAACATACTAACAAGCAATACCTTCCAGGTATGTTGGATGACCTCTGTTGTCCCTCCAACCCATGCTGGCTAGGAAAGATGGCAAGTATAATTCAGTACTTCCAGAGGACACAGGGCTGAACATAGTGTCGTATTAAGCAGGATCCATGTTTCAGTACCCAAATTCATGTTGCATCTCTTTCAGGAAACTTGAGTGAGATATAGAAGTAGGTAAGAATGAACACATAATTGTCAGTAGCATATTTCAAGGGCTTCCATCACTAGTCTTAAAGTATCAGTTTATTGCTACAGAATAGCATTATCCACTTTAATTATATAAAAATGCCCAATGTACATCTATTACAGCGAGTTAGTTTAGATGGTGCTGGTCCTGTAACATCCATTTAGTAATTTATATTCTGATTTTACAACAATACATAGAGGCTTACAATAAACATCCAAGTGCTGCCTACATTGTTTTTTTAGCAATGAAAACCTATGGCTTAAACCATCAGTGGAATAGCTCCTTCTGTTGAAAATAATGCCAAGGATGCTTGTCCACTAGCACAAATTAGGCACTGTCCCTGCATGTCTCCTAGATGGTTAGGAAGGATGGCAGAGAGGGACATTGTTCTCCTTCCAGCAGTGAAGTAAATATAATAATGTGGAAGCTTTCTGAAATAGTACAAGGGAATATTCTTTACTTTCTTTGGCTATACAATGTTAAGGAGATCTGCAAAAAGAGGAGGAAAAGAATAACACCAGAATTATTTGGCACCACCTACTGTTGACGGATTTCTTGCCATTGGCCATCCTTGCTTTGATTCCTGTGATACAGAGTATTTTCTGAAAGTTGGGGTGTGAATAACTTTTACTTCTCCTAATCTCCTTGGTAAAGGGCTTCATATCACATACTTAGCTGACCACAATGAAAATATTGAGGTTGTATACTGCACATTTAAAACTCCCACTTTTAATGCTCAGACCTTGGAGAGTTATGGTTGAATTTTAGGGTTTTTCCCCCAAATTGGCTTGTGAATGATTTCCTGACTGTTACAGTGGACTTGTATGTCTGGTCAAATCATTTGCTTAAAGGTATAACCTATATTTAGCATTATTTTATCCTGCACTGTCAACATATTTAGAGGGGGGTGCTTAGTTCTACCACCTCTGTTGCTTTGCTTACACAGACAATGGATAAAACATCATCTGAACAAGCCTACAGATTTCTTTTGTCAGAAGGCAGGTCAGTGGAAGACAGTGAACAATGTCACACTATCTTCATTGTTTATTCTAACAGAGGGTGAGTTCCAGTATCATGCATAAATGTGTGCTCTGTCTTGGAACATCTCGACTCCAGAAACATGTTATCTCTGCACACGTGTAATCCTTTTCTACATTGGAAAACTGTTTTTATGCAAGGGTCTAGACGTTTTCAGTCCACTATATTCTCTTCAACCCAATAGACCTTCCAAGTTCCTAATTACCCTGGAATGAATAAGGAGCCATTCCCAGACTCTTCCTCTGTTATGTCAGTAAGACACATTCTGACAATAGCACTGCCTTTGAACACCAGTCTGAACTTGCATGAGAAGAGCTGCAGAAGCCCCTTGCCAATAGTGATACAGTATTTCAGGTGTTGCATCCTTGAATAGGGTGTCCTCCATTCACTGCTTTCTGAAGGAAAATAGGGATTTGGGACCTTTATATAGAATGCATATTTAGAAAACATAAAGGTTATACCCCAACTCAAGAATCATTATATTTTTTTAAAGAAACAGAATTAGAGATGGGGACAAATATAAAAATGAATAGTTATTTTCAATGAATATAGCAAATTCGTCATATTCATCGATCCGTATTCGTCAAATTTTAAGTCCCGACAAATACGACTTGACGAATATTTTCCCGGTTTTATTTGTCAATATTTGTCTATATTCATTACCCTTTTGGGGGCCTCTCTGTGCCATCTCTGAGCTTGCTGGTCCCAATCAGAAGCTCTGGTTCATCAGGAGATCCTGGATTGGCATGTTAGGCAGCCAATAGCGCTGCTGAAAGGGCTGTGGGAACAGTTGCTGTTGGCTGGTGCTTGTGTGCTACATACTTGCTAGCTGTGGCTGTGCTTTTTTCACTTCTGTGGCAGCAAAGCAGACACTTCTTTTTTGTTCATTTTATTTCATTCATTTCATAAGAACTTTACTGGGAATTTGGGGAGGGATTTCTTTAGTGGATTTTAGTTAGCTTAGGCCACTTCTTTTTTGGAGGCTTGTGTTCACTGGTGGGAATTTTGTGTGTGGCTGTGGAATCCCTTTCCCAACAACATTTAATTCCTGTGGTTGTGTGTGAGTCTCACTCTGAGACTTAGTTGGCAGGGCTTTAAGTTTAAAAACTTAGTTACTTTTGGAGGCTTGTGTTAATTTATGTCTCTTCAGGCACAGTGGGTGGGTGGGAATTTGGTGTGGGCCAAATACCTCAGTGCCTGATGGGGCCACAGTCTACTTTATTGCCATGTCTGTGCCTCAGTGCCCGATGAGGCCACAGTCTACTTTGGTGCCAATTACCTCAGTGCCCGATGGGGCCACAGTCTACTTTGCTGCTTTGTGCCTCAGTGCCCAATGGGGCCACAGTCTACTTTGCTGCTTTGTGCCTCAGTGCCCGATGGGGCCAAACTCTACCTCAATAACAAATACCTCATTGCCTCCTGGGGGCAAGCTCTACATCACTGCCAAATGTGATGTTATTGAAGACAAACTTTACCTCAATGCCTTATGCCTCTGTGTGCCTGCCAGAGACAAATTAAACTCCCTCAATGCCATCTGCTTCTGTGCCACATAGTAAACTATCTTGAAGGGACCCAATTTGTGGGTGAATAACTCAGATGTCTAACATGCAATCATCACCAAACATGGCAGGCATGTTGGGGAAAGACATAGGAAGCTTCAGTGTGATTTAGGATTCTCTAAGTACCTGGGGGGAAAGTTCCTGGGGGTGCCCTCCTTGTGACTATGTAACTCAGGGGTCCATTGCCCAATGTTCACCAAACTTGCTGGACTCGTAAAAGTGTGTCCTAGGAAGCTTCCCTGTAAATTTGGTGTCTCTAGGTGCTTGGGGGGCAGTTTTATAGCATTTTAAAATGAAAACAAATTGACAAATTGATTTGTCAATGATTATTCATAAATTCATATTTGTTGATTCGTTAAACTTGATGAATCACGAATCACAATGAATCACCATTTTTTAAATTCACCCCCATCTCTAGACAGGACACACTATAAAAATTAAGATGAAACATATTGATGAGAATATATATACATAAATTTATATTCCTGATGGTAATGGGCTACACTGTATATTTGAGTTGTGATTCTATTTGTCATTTATGTTGTTTTATATTTTGTTGTATTAAAAATAATAAAATAAGTAAAACTAGCTGCTGTTGTACTCGCTGTGATGGTTATAAAATAAATGTGTGGTACATGTAGGCTGTGGAAACAGTGACATGAAAGTTACACAATAGACACCAGTATGAACATAAATGATGGCTCTCTTGGTCACTCATACCACTCATGAATCTAGGGGTAGAGAAATTAACCCAAGAAAACCCAAAACTGCAGACTTGGGAGTTTGGCAAATTATTCTTCAAGGGTGTATAATTGCCATAATCCACTGGACTCCCAGCCATCATCATTTCAACAGTTTTCACTGAGTTTATTCAAATCCACTCATTCCATCATCTTCAGACTTCAGTTCATTGAAGTCAACCAGTACAAACATTACAGGTGTATATCACACAAAAATAGCAATGTAGTCCTCAACCTTTGGTACTTTGGCTGTTTCAACAGGTTCTAGAGCAAGGGATGAACAATTTAGGGTCTTCCATATGTTGTTGAACTGCAGGTCCCATTTGCCTTAGTGACCAACATAGCTGAAGGTGAGGGATGCCAGGAGCATAGAAGGATGCAAGTTATCCACTCCTCTGGAAGAGCATCTTTGGACATCCTTGACCAACCATGCCATGAGGATTTTCTGGTTTACAAACTCATTTTTCAGAAAACAGGGCTGGGAGTCTGTGGACTGAACAGGGAGGGACCTCAGCCCACCATTGCAGGATGAGCCCTCTCTACTGCTTGGATCACACGCTACCCAAGTAGAGGTTTCTGGTGACAAGGGGGAGGGGGGAGATACAGCTATTTTGCTGTTGTGGAATCTTACTTGTTGTCCAGGTAGGCAAAAGTCATATGAAAGATACATTATGGTTGCAATCTTACACTCATCTGTGACAAAATTAATAGAAATTGCTTCTGCATAGGCATGTATAGGATTGTGCTGAGGGTCAATAGTTATCTCTCACCCTCGCCTACTTCCCCCTTTAAGTGGAGAAAGGGGAAATACTATTTCTCAAAGATTTCTAGCTCCCAATTTCTACAATGCCGGATTGCTCTCCCTCCCTGACCAAATCTGGTTTTAATACTAATAAATGCTTTGATCAGTCCTCTGTCTTTACAGATAGTTGTTGACAGAATGTTGTCTCTTCTGCTTGGGTGCAAATGCTTCTCACTGATGTAGCTAGAGATTTTTTATGTTGGAATGTATACATTGGAGAGGTGAGGGTAGGGTTTGGTATTACTGATTCTTCAAATTGACAGCAATTGGAAAACAAGGAATATACAGTGGGGAGACTGGCTTGTAAACTGCTATCTGCAATATTTCAAATTTGTGTCACTCCTGGTAGCACAAATGGATACAACATACACCTACAACTTAAAATCTGTTCAAGTCATATGGTTTTAGAGGAAACTTGTTCAGGAAAAGACACAGTCAGAGCAGTATCTGTGACTCAGTAACTTATTTCTGAGACAGGAAATAAAGAACATTCTCAACAGCAGCAAATGGTCAAGCAGGGAAGGTTTAAGGCACAGAGCTTCACTACATGTTATCTTCATGGATGGGCCTAAAGCAATAAAGACTCCCATATTGATTATTTAATTGCAGTGGAAGTATATTTAGACAAGAGCAATATGATAGCCTATTTTGTGGCCTTAATTTTAAAAAGGGATTTTAAAGATTAATTTTGCAGTCCTGAAGGTAGCATTGTGCCATTATATTGCCGACATGATACAGTGGAAAGGATTGTTTCCTTAAGCACTTGTAGTTATGCATTGTTCTTTGCCTAGGATGGTTCAGATAAACAAGGGATCTATTTTTCATGGTGGGATTGGCGTCTGACATATAAACTGAGTCACTTGCATAAAGTAATTTTTAGACAAGTACATTTTTAAAAATAAAATTGAGACATCACATACATTTATATTCCCTGGATTCTACTGAAGCAGGTTGAAAGAAGCACTCAGTGCAACTAAAATAGCCATTTTTTTACTATAAGCTGCTAAATGACAAAGCTGCACAAAAGTTATGCCAAAATGGAAGCTTTGTCAGTTTTTAAGATACAAACGAGGGAAGCTCTTTTCTTTGAAAATCTCAAGATCTTTCATATTCAATTGCTTCCCAAGGCTGAAGCAGAAGCAGAAGCAGCAAGGGACATAACTAAATTATTTATTTGGTTAAATATTTACAACTGAGCAATCAGCATTTTAAAAACTGAGATCTACAATGTTATGTCCTATCTCCACACCAGGTTATTCATCTTAAAGAGTTTTCCATATGCAACTAAACCAAAGCATCGATCTAGTAGGTTTCCTGACTTCAGCCTGATAGAACATACAGCTTTGCCCAACAAAAATATCTCTGAAATCTGCATTCTGGGAGGGGGGGGAAATCATTAATAATGATTTGATCACAGTGTTCTTGACTGTATAAATACATTTTTTTAATAATAAAATTGTCAGTGAATACACTTACAGCTCTTCATAGAAACGTTCACTAACTTCCCCTGTACGGATTTTTGTAAAACTAAAGGGCATACGTATGTATTCTTGTCCCCACCCTGGCATTCCATGTCTCAGTAATTTTCTTTCCATCAGATCTCTCTCCACAATCCAGACAAAAGGGCAGTTGCACCTAACGGCCGTCTGTTATTATTCCTGCATATTGAAAAATGCAGTATTACTGTTGTTTATTTGCATAACCCATTGTTCCTGTTGGAGTAAAATGAGCTGCAAAGGTTTCACATTATCTAATCTTCCACTGCAGCATTAAGATGAAAAGCTTCGCTGTGGTCATCACCACAGTTCTATGTGAGGCATGAGGTTGCTTTTTAATACATTATTATAGGGAGGAAAAGACTTGGCAGTGCTTTTAGGACTTTAAGAAAGAACAGTGAAAATGTTATGAATGCCCTTAAGGGGAACAAAAGAAGGAGAAAATATTTTCGGAGTTATGATGTCACATTGTCTGTAACTGCAGCAGCGTCGCCTTCCCCTGCCTTTCCTACATAACTGGGAAAAAAATTAACATTAGACAAGAAGAATGATATTGGATTCTAATGAGAGCAAGCCTCTGTATGCCTGTACTGGGAAAATGAAGGGTAATTCATTTGCATGCCCAAAGCGTCCTAAACTCCACCACCATCCCTGTGGCTTCAGCTTCGGGGGCTTGTCATCTATTCCAAGGCCAGGACTATCAGAGTCCAGCGCTGCATCTGGGAATGTGGTCGTGGGGAATAATGAAGCTCTTCTGTTGTTGTTTTTTTCTGGTTCAGATTCTTTAAATCTAATGACAACCAAACATTATGTTGTAGGTTTTATAGCAATGTGCTTTAACTAAATATTTTTTTTTAATGAGAAAGATTTTCACTATATTTAGTATCGATCTTTGAGTTTACAAAGGCATTTTGGTTAAGGCATAGAAAGGAATATGATAAACACATTAGAGGAGAGAGAGAGAGAAGCAGTGAAAAACAGCCTCGCAAACATGTTCTTTTAAAATCATCTACATGCTGACAGGCAGCTGTCTCTGGTCAAAGATCTCTCTCCTGATTTCCTATCTATATGGAGCCTTTAAGGGGCTGGACACAAAAGCAAAATATTAGGTGCAGCCTTTCAATAAATTATTTTTCTTTTAAAATAAAAGGAAAAATTAATTTCCCCTCCTTTTTTTAAAACCAAAGCCAAGGTAGAAGTCAGGGAGGGGGTGTTGAGAACAAATTGCTATGTAAAATGATCAGCACAAAAAGGCATTGGGGAAGAGCGGAAGAGGCTGTGCCAAACAGATGGCACACCCTGCTGTGTTTTTGATTGAAAAAGAAAGGTAACATTTGCAGCCACGTCAAAGAGACAGTGATCAGCTAAACAAATGGGTCTCTGAAGTACAGCCACGCTGGGGTGCAGGGGGCTGCAGGGGTTCCGGGGAGGCTGTATTTCACAATAATGCTAGGTATGCGACTTTTTCTCCCAGAGCAAAGGGAGATGGGCTTCTCCATCCCTCCCTCCTTTCAGCCAAAGGCGCGCACACACACACACACACACACACACACACACACACACACACACACACACACACACACACACACACACACACACTGTCTTTGTGGAAAGAGAAGGCTGTAGACAGCAAAATAAGCGGAGCCGGACCTGAATTTGCAACTTCTTGGTGATCACATTGCCCCAGATACGGTGAATGTGACACAGGGGGTGGTCTCAAGGGCTTGACATTCCATGTGCTTTGTTCCCAGTTAAAACTGGTGTGTGTCTTCCATTAAAAAAATCTTTTTTAAAAAATAGGAAAAGGGTGGTGGGGAAGGCTTGATGCCAAAGAAAGCACAAAGGTGTGATTTCTCAAAGAGGCTCTCGCCGGGCCATATCTCCTACCTAGGTATCGTCTGAAATACAAACGTCAAATATGGCAGAGGAAGAGAGTGTACAGGGAGTTTAAATTTTTTTGGCTCATCTCAGCTGGCAGCCTTATTCCGCTCCAGTAAAGACAAGGTGCAGAAATGTCCTTTGGGTGACATTCAAAACTCGATATAAATCCTCTGCTTTATGAGACTGCAGTGCAATAAATTACTTAGCCTAATTGTAGATGTAATGAATTACCATAATTAGTCATGGGCTACATTAAATTAATCAGCATGGTACATTATTTTGCTAAATTACATCTTTGCCTTCCAAAGGCACCAGTGCAGCAATCAGGGCTTCTTGCAAGAGGGGAATGATGCTGTAATGAGAAGCCTTTTCTGCTCCTAGAACAGTGACAGGAGATGAATTTTGATGGGAGACAGGAAGGTCTGTAGACACGAGAGCCTTGCCGTGTGCCTGAAGTGTCTTTGGTTGTTAATGATCATCGCGTTCTCCTGCAGGGGAGCAGTGGGCCGTATCCTGTGAAGGTTGCGGCGGATGCTCTCACAGGGGGAAAAAAACCACTTAGATAATGCTTTAAGGCAAATAATATAGCTGAGATGACAAGTCACAAAGCAGTGGGGTAGCAGGGAGATAATGTCTTTGGAAATATTAATAGATTTAGAATGTTCTTTTTTTTACATTGGCTGATGAGATTTATACTTACCAGATTTTGAGTAGTAGTATTGTTATTTTGGTTATTATTCATACAGCTTAGTTCTGAGTTAAAGCCTATAGCTATTTCAGCCTTTACTTAAAACCTCCAGCTGTTCGGCCTTTCCTTGTCACTGCTTCTCAAGGAAAAACTTTGGAAGCCAACCATGTTTGAGAAATTTATTATTCACTATTTAGTTGTTGGGAGGGCTCGAGGGTCCGACCTCAGCTCACAGATAAAATATTTCATCTCTGAGTCATTTAACATTATGCTGCAGGTTAGAAAAAGATGCAAATTCCTTATTCTTTTAGCCCATCCAAGTTGACTAACCTGTTATCTCAGAAAGTGAAAGCGATTTCTCCTTCAGCTGTTTCATAGCAAGGGTGGGCCAAATACAGCCACCCAGAAGTCGTTGGCCTAGAACCCCCATCAGGCAGCCCTTGCTAGCACAGCTGAAGGTGAGGAATGATGGGACTTGCAGTCCTACAACAAAGGAAGCCTGCATTTTGCTGCCTCTTTGTTTTCTTAGCCTTTGCTTGGCTGGCTCCTGTTTCAGGAATTGTAAGGCATTTGAATGTCCTCATTTAAATATTCAGAGTTCTCCATGATATTATGACACTCGGCTGCAGGACATATTAATTACACTAGTCTTTGAAACAACAGATAGTTTTCGAATTCCGACACTTCAGTCTGGATTCACAAAGCTGTAGGGATTAAATGTCTTGCAAAATCTCCAGCTCAAATGGAAAAAGAGATAGGAGTTCAAATGAGAAATGAGAGGCTGCCATTTTGGAGAGAGAGCAGGGGGACCTTCTAAGGAACTGGTAAGATTTTATTTTGAGTTCCACTGGCTGCCAAAAACATGTCAGTATTTATATATATAAAAATAAGGCATTTAAAATACATGAATAGTGGCTGTTTCCACTTTTTACCTGTCTGCTTTGAGAAGACAGGAGCATGAGCCAGCCTGTAAAATAGCAGTAGGATAACATCACCAGTAGTAAATCTTGTTCAAAGGCTGCAGCTTTTCTACTGCAAGAAAGCACCCTAAGATGAAGTAAGTCCTTATTGGGTATATCCTCTAGAAAAATCCCTAAGCAGAGCTTGAACCACATGTCCTGGGGAAAAATGCATAGGAATGCAGAAAGAGCTTGTGTGTTTATAATTTGTGTTGTTAAGGCTTTCCTCCTTTCACTGTCTCTCCCTCTCTCTGGTGGGAACCCATTTAATTAGTGAAAGAAGGTATTGAATTTTAGCTTATTGTGCATATTGTTTTCCAGCTGTACAGAAGATTGCCAAGTTTCTAATGGCCTGACCCTGTTCTGTAAATCAGCAGTAAACTGCGACATTTACACTGAGCAAAGGCAAAGGGCTCATTCTGTTGGGTTTGTGCTGTCACAGGGACCTGGGCTCAGGGATTAATGGTCTGATGTTAAACATCTGTCCCCTGTCTTTGGGGGGACGTAAACACACAAAGAGGGGATCTAATGCCATCTACTAAGAGACCGTCAATGAGAGGAAGCCCTTGCTAACATTTCCAATCCAGTGGCACCTCAGACACATTGCCTCTTTATGCTTAAAACCCCACCACACTAAGGGTCCTATAAATAGTCTCCCTATGACAGCTCAGAGGAGAAGAGAGGTTTCCTCCAGACATTAGTTGTGCTAAAAGATTCATCATTACCTGCAGTCACGAAATAAATCTCTGATACTTACAACTGTAATATCCATGCTCTACATTTTATTGCAGATATAGGTAGACAGTCATTATTTTTGACACTTTTGCAGCATTACACAGAGTACTCCAGGGGGGGAAAACTAGTGTACAGAGCACCAGAAAATAGATTGATATAACCACATGGAAGCTGGTTACTCCACTAAGCCTTTGTAGTCAATATAATATTCCCTTAATGATGTTAAACAGGCACATAGATTCCCCATTTAATGTAAAAATCCTATCAAAGAAACAAACCACAGTTACTTGCAAATTAAGTTGCCAAGGGGGGAATACGTATACGTTTTCATCTTCTATTAGCCATCAAGAAATATATATTTCTTGGAGCAAAGTGAAAGAGAGCTTAAAACACACACCATGGTTGTTTATGATTTAGGGACTTTTAACGCAAGGCAGTGGTCAGCAACAGAAATTTCATTGTTCTTGCGGGACAGCAGGAACAGACGTAGGTTGGGAAACCAACCAGAGGGGATACCCAGTGTAGCTTATTTTACAGCAGAGACTGTGATATGAAGTCAGTGACTGTTTACACTATGGATGCATCTGTTATAGAGAAGATGCATTAACCGTGTCTCAGGGCAAGACCCAATGAAAGCAATAATTCTCTCAGTTTGACCCTGTAAGTGAATTATGTAACTATGCTATATTTCTGTCTTCTTTCCCTTGCTGTATTCCTGTCATTTGAAATCCCTGTGAGTTACACAGACCTCCTGGCTCTCGATTCCAGAATGTATTCCAGTATATTTGTCAATGAAGGAACCTAAAAGCAATGAAGACTCTGAATGGTGCATTTATATTTTACTATAGACTGCCCCAGAAAAGAAGAATGCATCACAAAGAGTCACTCATCACTTGTTTATTGGGATTAATTCAGAGCAAGAAGGGAACCAATATGGGCAAACCTGTGCAATCAAGAAGATAAAGTGATGTGATTTATTGGTCAAGGCAAAGGTATGGTGGGAATACAGGTTTCTGGTGGGATGGCAGATGTGTGTCTTCATAATAGCCTGATGGCAAGGCCATCTACCCAGCAATATTGAAGAAGTACCTTGGCTGTGTATATCTGCCCAGCATAAGCGCAGTTGTAGTATTAAAGCAGACTAGAACCTGAAAATCTTGAAATATTTACCAAAACAATCCCTGTGTGAATGTTTTCAGCATGCCATGCAATCCCATGCATGTTTACCTGACAGTAAGACTCCTCTGTTTCAAAGGATGTATTCCCAGGCACAGGACTGCAGTTTGGAAGTATTTTTCAGCTCACATTCCTCTTAAAAACACTGTTATTAGAAAACCTTAAAATGACCATTTATAAAATCAGGCAACTACAAGAACAACAAATAATTAAAATGGCTTCAACAGTTTAAATTTAGTAAAGAAAGTGTGTATCAACTGTAGCAAATTCTTGTAGGGATCCTCAGCGATTTATCTTATGAAAAGCCACACAAAACCTTGACAAAGAGATGATTTTTGGCTTGTCTTCTAATGATGAATGAATGGTACTTTGTTTACCTGTCTGTGGAGGATGTTCCACAAGTGAGACAGCACCACTTTAAGAGGCCACCTTTCCATGGCTGTCATTCACCTAACCTCACCTAACAGAGCACCTGGGGCCAATGGTTTTGCAGATCTTGCTTTAAAGATTTCACAAATAAATAATAATCTTAAAACTGCAGAGCTGGAAGGGACCTTATGGATCATTGAGTTCAGCCCCTGTTGAGGAGGCACAGCAGGGGAATCAAACTCCTAACCAGTGGTTCCACAGTCAGATGTCTAAACCACTGAGCTATCCACTGGAACTCCCATTTTTCTTCTTTTTAACATAGCATTAGAGCCTTAAGTATTACACTTAGTGAAACTCACATTCTATTATGAAATCCAATATCCTCTCAGTTGTTCACACCTATTATCGATCAAATACATTCTGATCCCCAACTGGAAAACCATACTATAAAACCAGGATTTTATTTCCAAATCAAAAATCTTCCACACAATCATGCTCTAGGTGCTCCCTTATTCAGATTAGGTGAGATATGCTTTAGCTAGGATAAACCTTGAACTAATTAAAATACTTGTTTGTTTTTTTGTTGTATTTTTATACTGCACATCTAATGGCCTTGCCACTACGAGCAATCTCATAATTTGAGCAGGTACCAGCAAAAAAGAAGAACCAAATCCCACCTTAACAAAATGTGTATATTTTGTATACACATCATAATTTGTAAACTCATATTTTTATATTATATTTCTTCATATCACAAAATTTAATGGTCAGAATAAGTTTAGGTAACAAGTAACTAAGAGTTATAAAAGGAGGATATCATGGAATGCCTCCACAAAAAGTAGAGTTTTTATGTGCTTGGCACACCTCTACAGATAGAACATTCTGTAAAGAGGGGGCCACCACAGAGAAGCCCCAGCACCTGGTCACAGATTTCTCGCCCTTCTTCACAGTGGCTACCTGCAGCATCAACACCTGGAAGGTGCAAGTGGAATGGGAAGTTGACCTTAGGGAGAGTTATATGGCTCTGATAACAAGGTATGGTTGAGATCATAACTCTACCTTGGCGAGAACTCAAAAGTTTAGTACCTATGTTTGGTTTCTGATGTAGAAATTAAATTGTTGAGGCGTGGGGAAAAATACATTGGCTGGTTGTTTTATTTGTTTGTTTAGTACCGTATTTATTGACTACTTTTTGCCATTGTTGTAGCTGCTTTTTAACAAAATGTATTGTATAAATATAAATTCCCCCTCCCCCCGTGGCACTTTTATACAGTGTAATTGACACGGGATGCACGTTTTTCCTCCCAAAGCCAACAACAATACCAACTTAGGAACAAAAAGAAAAAGAGAGAGAGCACGGTTGCAATGTGTTGCGAGACACTTTCCTTCTATCAACACAGTTGGAGAGCCTTCTGTTTCTTGCGCTGAAGGATATTAGCATAATGTCAAGCTCTCACCTTTAGGCTATTGTATAAAATAAAGCACTTGTTTTAGTATCTTGTTGATAAATGGAAAGACTGAACGTACACAAACATTTATTACACTACAGGTAATTATTTCAAAGTTCTCTTAATCGCTCCAATGATGAGACTGGCTTGAAAACCCAAATAAAGAAGATTGATTCATCTGCCATTCTGTTTGGTTGATGAGGGCTCGATACTACACGGGTGTTTACAGATTGGAGCTCCTCCAGCAACTGGGCCATCAACAGGAAGTGCAAAAGGAAGACCTTAGGGCACAGGAAGTTCCTAACAGAAACATTTGGTGCAGTGGTAATTGGCTTAATTCTACTTCCATCATCTTTCGTTTAGAACTTCTAGACAGCTCAAGGGTTCAGGTATCTGTCTATGGAGCTGGAGGTTGGGCATTCAATTGCCTACTGTACCCCTCTGGTGGGGGCTGGACTCAGTGATCTTCAGTTCTAAGTTCTAAGATGATTAACCAGTTCCAGTGTGACATTTTGATTAGGAATGGTCAGCCTCTGTATGACTTGAGGGTGCTCAGTACATTGCATCATATGGATGTGAGGGCGATCTGGCTGCGACATCTGTCACCCCATTGATCGCCAGGGTTGATTCGGCTGATCTGGCTGGCTAGGCGGGTGTCCCCTTCCTCCCTCACCGCTCCATGTGCATCCCTCCCGAAGCTGCGTGCTCGGTGGAAGAGGATGACCATCCCAGATAGAAGGAGTGTACCGTTCTTCGGTCAAGGGTATACGATAGCTGCGCTCCCCTGCTAGAACCTCCAAACAAGCTCAAGGTCCATTGCATCATAAAACTGTCCAGATGTAGGCAGATACTTGGAAGCAAACTTCCCTGGCTTCAGGAACTCAGGAGAATGTAAAGAAGGGAGTAAAAGAGAG
This sequence comes from Pogona vitticeps, assembly GCF_051106095.1. Lineage (NCBI taxonomy): Eukaryota > Metazoa > Chordata > Lepidosauria > Squamata > Agamidae > Pogona > Pogona vitticeps. The sequence goes on along the minus strand of NC_135788.1, from coordinate 36,083,979 downwards.
TATAATTTTATTGCAACCACTTTAGTATCAAAGACTTAAAGTAAGGCTTTCATAACTACCTGTCCAGGCCCAGCCTGTGGAGAGAGACTAAGTTTCATTATAAGTAAAACCTGAGGACTGATCCAGACTATGGTATATTAAAATTGGTAGGAAAACATAAGAGTTTGTTTTCACATTACAGTGAGATGGAACCTTTGATTGTAAATGATTGGTATACAAGAATTTCTTTCTTGTATAAAATTCAGGTTCTCGCATTAATATGTCACATTATAGACTGGAGGAAATTCAGGCTGACATTTTCAACCCAATATGTTGCTTTGGCTGCAATTTATTATTTATTTATCTAAAAGTTAGTCATGCTAAATCAATGACTGAAATCCTGTTGGTGTAAATTTACACTACATAAGCTGGGTGGCGTCATCATCTGGCAACAGAAACCACTCATTTAATTAAAATAAAAATTTCTCATCCCCCTGCTTCAGGTTCTGAGCCTCCCTAGGGATTCTTTTTGCCCCGGGGAAGATTTTAGGAGCTTTGGGACAGGGGGAGGAAGCCTTTAATTTCAGAAAGTCTCCACCAGAGGTCCCAGCTATAGATGAGCACCTTTAAAAATGAAGTGCAAATTTTTGTTTGTTTCTTCTCATGCAACAGTTCATTTTGTGAGTAGCTGGACAATTTCCAAGCTTGTGCAAGGTACTACCTAGTAATACCTCCTTAGGCAAACCCAGAAAATGTCTTCCTGCTCAAGCAACATGCTCATAATGACATTGCCACTCATTGGCCAAAATCTTAACTCTTGAAAGCAAACTGCAAAATTAAGAAATATCCATAGACACTGCCTGTTGCATGTAGAGTTGTGCAATTTACTCCCAAAATTATACCTTTTGCAGAACTGTGCAACAGGATTTCCTTTTGTAAAGTAACAGTTACACCCTTGAAACAAAAACAAAGGAGCGTGTTACAGGTAATAGTACAATGTGTTGTTTCCAGGGTGTGCAGATAGATCAGCCTTGCTAAGTATAGTGTCCTTTGGGAGTATGGACTCGAACTCATAGCTGACTGGGTGATTTTGAGAGTACTTAGACCATCACATCTGGTAGAGAGTTCGCAGTTGGTTCTTTTTACCTAAATATTCAAGAGGGAGCTCCCCAACTGTGCAGTTCTTCAAAACCCCGATGGCCCACCTTATCCCTACTTTTAACTCATAGTCTACTTGCTTATAGAATGCTTTTCTTATGGGGGCAAAAACTCTATATTGTGCTAATAATTTCTGTCTCAGCAAAACAACCAGTGACTCAGGCCCGAATGACACATGACAGGTGCCTAAATCTGATTTTATTTATAGTTTTGTTTCTTACTTGTCTTAATTGTAAGGGTAGTATTGTTTTTCTAAAAGGATGTTCTGGAGGTCTTAGGAGAAGTTACTAACCGCTATTATCGTTGAATAAGTGTTATTATTATTATTTAACACCATATGAAAGAACATGCTTTTAGAAAAACAGTACACAACTAAATAAGCATTCCAATAATCCCAGCAAATGAAAGGCAATTCTTAGTTGCTGAAGGATGGCATGTGACCAATCAGCCGTGCTTGATATTTCTGATCTGCCAATGCCAGTTACTGGGAGTGAGAGATAATCCCTGTAATTCGCACTAGCTCTCAAATATTCTTATGCAGATAACGTGCACATGTGCAAGCTTCGTATCCTTTCTCCCTCCCTCTCATTCTGTCTGTCACACAAACACACTCATACTGCTCAGTGTTCATCAGGGCTACCTTGTATGTGATTGACGATAATTAGGTTTCAACTGCCTTCTGATGCAGAAATACACACCATTACATCTGGGCTGGTTTCTGCTCCTGCAATCTTGCCTCTGAAAGGGTATTGATTCACTCTTTCACATTTTTAAAAGGTCATAGCAATAATTTCATCTGAACTGTGCTAAGTGAAAATAGTTTGCAGAAATAATATGGTTACTGCTTAGCTCTGATACAACTGAAAGCTATAATTGTTGCTTGTTCTTCTTTAGTATATTTTAATTACATTTGATCCTTCCCTGAGCACTTTTAGATTGCAGAATTTAAATGCTTCCAAATTTATAAAGGAGCAAAAGATCTTTGTTACAGTTGCAAGCCTCGGTTTATGCACTTAGATGTGGTTTTTTCTGTCTTCTGTAAGCAGCGTATGGCTGAAATTCTTGATCTCATACACCATTCCTTTTTAACAAGTTAAAAATCAACAAACACAAATTGGTTCCCTCATGGTTCCTTTTCATAGAATTAACTTCTTTAAGTCTGGAAGAAAAATGTGCTAATATGTATTGACAATGGTAACACAATTCGCAGTGGAATGACATTGGTTTCCCCGCCCTTTCCAGAGTTGACACATGTCTGCATATTAGTTGATTTCTTATGATTTGATTACTTAGCATTTGGTGGCTCACAGCCACGAAAGCTTCCTTATTCTGTTCACAATATTTAATGTGGGGATTTTGATCCATTTGGGCTCTTTCACTAGGGTGCCAAGTAGAAAAGTGTGTAGGACTCAAGTAGATGAGAAAGACTGAGCATTCATCACAAAGTGTAGCCACTGTGTTATTCACACATGCAGATCACTACAACCAGTATTGTGTTCAATATCTGTGTGCTCAGAATGGAAGAAAAACAGTACACAACTAAATAAGGAAGTACACAAGCAGGACCATGATTGGCAGCTTCTTAGAGTGTCATGATAGTTTCTGTGATTGGAGCTTAGCTCATGTAAATAATCAATAGAGTACTATAGTACCTCCTTATACATGGCATTAGTGTCTACTGATTCATTTATCCAAGGTCTGAAAATATTAAAAACATTAAAAGAAAAATTCTAGAAATATATAGTTCTAAAGATGATTTAACCAGAACTAGACATTAGAGGGAGCCAGAGACTATGCTATACATTGTTGTTGTTGCTGTTTAGTCCTTAAGTCGTGTCCGACTCTTTGTGACCCCATGGACCACAGCACACCAGGCCCTCCTGTCTCCCACTGCCTCCCAGAGTTTGGTCAAATTCATGTTGGTCGCTTCGATGACACTGTCCAACCATCTCATCCTCTGTCGTCCCCTTTTCCTCTTGCCTTCACACTTTCCCAACATCAGGGTCTTTTCCAGGGAGTCTTCTCTTCTCATGAGATGGCCAAAGTACTGAAGCCTCATCTTCAGTATCTGTCCTTCCAGTGAGCACTCAGGGTTGATTTCCTTCAGAATGGATAGGTTTGATCTCTTTGCAGTCCAGGGGACTCTCAAGAGTCTCCTCCAGCACCACAATTCAAAAGCATCAGTTCTTTGGCGGTCAGTCTTCTTTATGGTCTAGCCCTTGCTTCCATACATCGATACTGGAAAAACCATAGCTTTGACTATGCGGACCTTTGTCAGCAAGGTGATGTCTCTGCTTTTTAAGATGCTATCTAGGTTTGCCATTGCTTTCCTTCCAAGACACAGGCGTCTTTTAATTACGTGGCTCCTGTCACCATCTGCAGTGATCATGGAGCCCAGGAAAGTAAAATCTGTCACTACCTCCATATCTTCCCCTTCTATTTGCCAGGAGGTGATGGGACCAGTGGCCATGATCTATTTTTTTGATGTTGAGCTTCAGACCATTTTTGAGCTCTCCTCTTTCACCCTCATTACAAGGCTCCTTAATTCCTCCTCACTTTCTGCCATCAGAGTGGTATCGTCTGCATATCTGAGGTTATTGATATTTCTTCTGGCAATCTTAATTCCGGTTTGGGATTCCTCCAGTCCAGCCTTTCGCATGATGTATTCTGTATATGCTATACATGTTGTTGTTGTTTAGTTGTTTAGTTGTGTCCGACTCTTTGTGACCCCATGGACTAGAGCACGCCAGGCCCTCCTGTCTTCATATGCTATACATAATGTTCACTATTAAAGCAGCATTCATTACAATCCACATTTTTCAGCATTCAAGGGGGAGGAGGACTTGGAACCAACTGCCTGTGGATATGGAAATCCTGCTGTACTAGCTTACATGTCTAGTACTAGCACTCTACAGCACAGCTCAGGAATGTGGAACCCTCCAGATAACATCGAACTACAGCTCCCACCATCTTATCTTTTGTTGTATTGATGGACCTTAGACTGTGAATACTCTGGGGGGAAATGCAGGAAATACTACCAGTTTGGGACAGGATGATTTACATTTTTTCCCATTGATTCATCAGTGAAATGTGAATCAGCTTGGAGTTCACACACACACACACACACACACACATTTTCCCCCCTCTACCACTCACATTTCTATTTTTTTAAAGGATCCTTTTCAGGTGTGTGAATCAATTTAACTGATGCAGAAAGGGAGGACATGCTAAGTGCACGCACACACGCACGCACGCGCGCACACACACACACACACACACACACACACACACACCAGTGTTTTGCTAAAGCACTCTCACCCTAACCTCTTGCTTCATCAGGAACAATGAAACACACACAGAGACATACACACACCAGTGCCAGTTACCCTGACTGTCAACAGAGGCTCTCTCCATGGACAGAGACTATTCTTCCCTTTATTTTCTTAAACAAATATTCTTATGTGGGCAACCCTCTGGGTTTTTTTCTCTCTTTTTAATGACTTAAGAACAGTAAGAAAACCTTCTGCCATTCACAAGAGTTTTTTACACAAGGAAATTGAGAAGACTGATGAAGGATCGAGAAAGGAAAAGCCTTTTTACACCTTGTTAATGCAGTTCATTGTAATGGCACCACCTAGAGGGCTACAGATAGTACTGCAAGCAAGAAGCTAACAAGTCTTTTAACTCCTCTTTTCTTATGTGGCCATTTATGTTGAAGAAATCTCAGTTCCCTGGTGCAACTTCACAGCAAGTGAATGAAAGCAAATTTATATTCTCCCCACCCACCCTTGTGTAGTCACACCCTTAAAAAGTCAAGATCAGCTTCATGGCTTCAATCCTGACCTACAAATGCATGCCTAGTTATATTGAATAGATTAGCCCAATCTGCTTTTATAATAAGCAGATACTTTTATTTTTAAAAAAGGTTTTACATGTCAATGTGTGGGAAAGTCAAAGAGCACTACCACTCAATACAACAATTATTCCTATCTACAAAGCTTAATACTGAGATATTGCACTACAAATACTCTTTATACACTGCTTCTGGATTTCTCATAATTCATTCTAAAACCTATTTGCTAATATACTGTAATGTTCACAGCCTGCCATTTAACATCTGTGTCAGCAGCAATTGTACATGGATCTGATAAATAGTTGGAAGATATGTGTTAGGCTAGCTAACCTTATTTGCACAGATGAAACACTGCAGACCTGAAATCCATTCATACTTCTAAGCGCTGTCCTCAGCTCTGCTTTTCTATTCAAAGCGCTGTAAATTTGTCAGACTAATGGGACACTTTGTAGATGTTTTCCTTTTTAAGTGCTCTAAAAGGAGCGGGTATTACATTGATCCAAATTCCAGCTTAGTGTTTAATTTTGTGGTGACTGGGTTTAGTATTTTTAGCCATATAAAAATAGTGAAGTGATATTTTATTTCCTTAATAGATCAAATTCATCCTCAGCACCAGCAAAAAAAAAAAAAAAAAAAAAAGTTACAGCTCTCTGTCCAAGAATAAAGCAGCAACCAGAAAAGCCAGCAGATCCTAAGATTACTCTAGATTTTTGTAAATATTCTGGCAAAGGGCCTGGAACTGTCCCCTAAGCCAATTTCCAACCGTTTTCCCCCTGTTCTTTTCCTCTTAAGGCATAATCCATTCCTTTTCAAGTCAGATTCATCTAGTTACTAGATCATAGAAGCAGGTTTTTAAAAAGCTGGTTAAATCAAACAGAAGTTACAGAACACATGGTATGTCAATTATGCATATTCTGCTCTCATATCTTCTTTTAAATTTGTACTCCAAGAACACCTTTACAGAAGTACTTGCTGATTCAAATGAAAGTATCATTGTCCATAGACAGGTCATCAACAACATCTGATACATAGACAATACATTAATACTATCTTACAGATTAAATTGTCTACAAAGGTTACTGAATAAAGTCAATGAAAAAACTAATGAACAAAATCTAAAAAATGAATATTTAAAAAAAAAAGCCAAGAGTAATCCCCAAAAAGCAAGCAGCCCCAGAAATGCTGCAAGAACCTAAATGAGTATTGAGTGTGTTGACAAATATAAGAAAATGTAGTTAAAAATGAACAGTGACATCATAACCAGACAATAAAAACTTAGAGAGAGATGGCTCTCAGCAGCTTCTTTAAGATTAACAATTTGATCTTGAACAAAAACAAATTGGCTTTAAGAACATGCACCATAAAGTGTGATGTATTCTTGGTTCTACTATATGACATGAAATTGTGGGCTTTAAAACAGGCTATTATTTTTAAAAATAGAAGCATTTGAAATGTGGTTTTATTCCAAGGGACTAAGAATTTTGGATCAAGAGGGTAAACAATGAAGAAACTTTAAGTCAAATGAATGTACTGTTGAGAATTGCCATGTGCGCAGTGGCAATCATGGGTGTAGGTACGATTAACTGGCAAGGTGCCCATTGCTTGCTGATCCTGAGACTAGATGCATGATCAGGCATTGCAACAGGTACCTGATCAAACAGCTAAATGCAAGCAGGATGCTCTTTTATCTAAATATGCAACTAGTCACGTGAATTGGCCACCTTAGAGAAAACTGCAAGAGTTTGAGAAATGGTAAAAACAAGATTCAAGGGAGACACAGGCTTATAGATTTAACTTCCGGTTTGAGCAAGTTGGTAGAGAGCACTGATGAGACTAGAATTGCTAAAGATATAAAAGAAAAAACCTTGCTGAATAATTAATCTTGGAAAATTCTCAGAAGGCATAGAAGTACACAATATCTTGTGGCAATACAGAAAACCATTATCAAAGTTTTGAAAAGCTCATACTAAATTCCAGTGGATAAGATTAAAAGTCTTTAAACTGATAGGAAGTATTACTTAAGAATAAATGGGCAGAAAAGTGAGCAATATTTTTCTGAAGTCCTAGGAAAACAGAATCTAATTGCTTGCTCATAAATAATCTGAAATGAAAGAGAGAGACATAGGATGAAATCCTGTTGCATAGGTACATAAACAGTGTAACTCTGGGAAGTGAATGGCCAAGTGAATTGCCCATTCGCTCTGGCAAGTGAATTGCCAAAAGTTAAGAAATCTTTCTTGTATATTGAGTTGCATGACTCAATATGTAACAGATAACGTCCACGGAGATTTCTCAAATTACTTCAATTCACTCTAAAAGCTACTCCTTTTGTTTAACTGTTCAACAGGATTTCAGCCATATAGATGTATGAAAGTAACCAGATTTTTCAGGAATACGAAAATTGTGCAGGAGTTTAGGAAAATGTGCTGGTGGAGCAGGGGGGAGGAATGGAAGGCCATAATAACTATCCTATTGCACCATGCTATGAACAGGAGTTGACCAAGCAAGTTTATAGATGCAGGTCCAGAGATTCACATTATGTTGAAGCAAGGACAGGTCCCTGGTGAAAACCAAGATGATACCGTATTTGTCTGTGTATAAGACTATACTTTTGTCTAAAATCTTTAGACTAAAAATTGAGGGTTTCTTATACACAGAAGTAAGGTGAGGCAAAAAAAAAAAACAAGTGGAGGGGAAAGCAGGGATCAAAGTGATCCTGCTTTCCCCTCCACTTGCTAAGCCTTAGCAAAAGGAAAGCAGGGATCAAAGTGCTGCAGGATCGCTTTGATCTCTGCTTTTCCCTCTGCTTGCTAAGTCACATGGGGCTTAGCAAAAGGAGGGGGGAGGATCAAAGCAATCCCATGGCTGTATAAGAGGGAAAGGGATCAAAATGATTGTGCAGTAGTGGAATTGCTTTGATCCCTTTCCCCCTCCTTTTTGCTAAGCCCCACAGGGCTTAGCACAAAGGGAGAAAGCAGGGATCAAAGCCATCCTGCTGCACTTTCATCCTTTTTACCCTACATTTGCAAAGCCCCACTCAGATTTCTTAATTTTGGGTTAGAAAAGTGGGGCATCTTATACATGGGGGCATCTTATACACAGAAAAATGTGGTAATTCAGGGTCAAAACATATAAAATTGTTAGCATGCCATGAGGAATGGAGCTTCATTAAATGGTAGAAGATTTGTTTATTTTAGCATAAGTTTTTTTCAACGGTCTCTAAAGCACATAAGGTTGCTTTTGTTATGCAATTTTGTTAGCAGGTAGTAATAATGGGCTTCATTTGCCAGTCTGATTGGACCAGTAGTGGAACTTGGAAAGAATTTTTCTGCAAACATAACATTTGATGACCATCTAGTTGCAAAGCTGGCATCTTATATATTTCAAATTTCCATGGCTAGGATTGGGATAATATAGTCAGCAATCTAGATCTGAAACAGAAAAGGCAGTAGGTTACCAAAGCATTGGCAATTAATGCTCTAGACCCATGGTTCCCAACTTTGGATCCCCATATGTTCTTAGACTACAGCTCCCAGAAATCGTAGCCAACATAGCTAGTGGTGAAGGCTTCTGGGAGTTGCAGTCCAAGAACATATGGGGCCCCAAGATTGGGAACCTTTGCTCTAGATCAGTGGTGTCGAACTGTGGCCCACCAGATGTTCTTGGACTTCAACTCCCAGAAGCCTTCACCACCACCTCTGCTGGCCAGGATTTCTGGGAGTTGAAGGCCAAGAACATCTGGAGGGCCACAGTTCGACACCACTGCTCTAGATTATAAAAATCAAAATGTGGTTTAACATTACCTCTAAACGCAGAAGTTAGTTTGGTAAAAACAAAAGGAGAAGTGAATTAATGTAATTTGAGAACAGAATTACCATACCCAACAATATTGTTAGATTTGAAATGCGGGAACTTGAATTAGATTGGCATCTTTGAACAGAGCCAAGCCTACAATTAGGCAGTGGATTTTATTGTTACTGCCATGGATAGAGGCAGCTGTAGTGTGGACCAGTGGGTGTGCTTGGTTGGGGAGTTCTCAGAGCTATAGTTTAAAAAGTAACTTTTTCCTAAGCTCTGTATGGGCAATGACAGTATGTGGTCTAGCCGACACTGATCAATCCAAGAAGTCTGTAAGTCTGCCTACCCTTTTGACAGTACGCTATAATTGAGTTCTGCTGTGAAGATCCCGTGAAATAAATAGCCTCCAATGCCACTAGAAGTGCATCTGTTAAGGCCAGGCACTTAACCCTACTTTCCAGCACAGTCTCCTGAAGCCGGCTTCCCTTTTGGTGTGCATTAATAACAGGGCACTATGCCTGCCACCGGAAAGACTCTGAAAGTTCTGAACATCTTGGTTGCCTACTTGGGTGAACTTTTCCTGTAGCGGAATGTCAAGGTCAGGAAATGATTGAAGAACCCGCTTCCTCTCCCGAAGTCAGTGTTCCTGTATGATATTGTTTTCCACTGTAGAGGATTCTCTTAAAAATGAGGTTGAGATCCCTAAAGAAATTGCTTCAATCAGCAACAGTGCTTAATGACTGTTAATGGGAAGTGGAGATAGGATAGTAAGTGTTACTTTGATTAATAAGAGAACTGCAGAGAATTTAAATTGTGCCACTGATGGATTATTTTCTTCAAGCTTGATAAGCGCTTCTCATTTGTTCTTAAATTTGGTCAATACTGTTAAAGACAGCAAAATGAAGTATAATTAATTCTATTACAGCTGCTCAGACCTGGTGCTAACCAAGAAGCAGATTATGATGCAGACAACAATATTAAGCCATGCTTTTGATGGTTTGAGGGCTTCTTCTAGAAAAGTGTTAATCTCTGACAAGCTCCCCCCACCCAATGCCTATGAGGTCACAGCAATTACAACTGTTGCTACCTCTAACTCTTTCTTGTCTGCTTCAGCCATGGAAGGTCCTCCTATCACCATCATCATGAAACAGAACCTCCAGTCTCAGAGGCAGTCTACTTTTGAACACTAGAAAACTAAGGGAGGGGGAAAACAGGGTAAGGTCATTGTCCCATTGCTATACTTACAAGCTATCAAAAGGCATCTGCAATCTCCTAGTGCAGAAATCAGAACAGAGGTTTGAAAAGTTGCTTTTTGGAACTACAAATGTCAGACTCCTCCAGCCAATATAGACAAGGGACTGAAAAAAAATGTAATAAAAAAGTAACTTTTCTGAATTCTACTGAATACATAAGAGTACTGTCAAGGAATAGAGGAAGGCATTGCCCAGCTTGTGAGCTTCTAGAAGCATCTACTGGACACAAAGTACCTTGGTCTATTCCACCAGGACTTTTACATATTTTCCTGCAAGTCAATACCTTTATTTGCACTTTGCTACTCCAGAACAATGGAAAATATTGCATCTGTCCCTCTCTTCCTCTAGGATTCACACTCTGGATCATGCTTCATTCAAAGTGTGCCCCAGAAATTCAAAGAGATCAAAACATAGCAGGTCTGGTCCACCTTTGAATGCACATACACCACGCCATGCATGGTCTTGTCTGGGTTATCAATACTGCCTGTGGTGGGCACCCTGATGCTTTTGGCTTGAAGAGCCAATTTTCAGTGGCAGCTGGATGACTCCACTCTTGTATTATACACAATTTATCCAGTCCTCATGATTCTGTTTGGGGAGATCAGGTTCAGCACCTTGGATAGCTCCTGCATTTACAGCACCCCTACACAGGAGTCTCCAGCCACAGCTATATTAATTTTTGCGTATATACAGCTGGTCAACAAATCTGCATCCACTTCATCTCTCTTCACAATAAAAATAATATTTTAATTAGTACATTTACAGTATATAAGTGTGGGCAACATGACCTTGCATATGATCCATGGCTTGGATTACTAGGACTCCATTAGCTTGGGATTTGTAGGCCAGTAACATCTGGAAATTGATACCTGCCCTCCAAGGAGTTATATCCCACCTTTTCCTTGTACTGCAATCCAAGGCAACATACATCCACTTCTGAAGTAATCACTCATCCAGGTCCTGACCTTGATCAAACCTGCTTAGCTCCAGTAGCACAGCTGTATCATGCCCCTTCAGGCTATTTTACTCTATACAGTTTTCTCATCCAAAGGCTTGAACCTTAATAAAGTAGTGTAATATGAATTTATTTTTCACAAAAGCACATTTATAAATATGGTGCAATTCAGTTTGTGGTTACTTGGCTGTGATATCTTGTTGAAGGTGATTAAATCATATAAAATTTTAATTTGCCCTGCAATATTCTGTAAATGATGGAAAAACAAAAGTAATAAATAAGATAGTATTTCTTCAATTTGGATGTTTTATTGTTGATTTTGTTAAAACCTGTCACATCCAGCAGCCACATTATTTATGCTGGTATAGTAATTTTCTATCTCTCAGTTTAATTTTGTAAGAGTTAATTACAAATTAGAATAAAACAAAAGTGGTTATAAGAGTTAGTCAAATGTGGGTGTCATACATATTATTACAGAGAGAGAGGTTATATACAAGTCACTGCTCATTGTTTGTAGAGTTGAATAGACATGTGTTGACTGGCATTAGACAGTACATGTCATTGGTGTAAAGCAGAGTTTAAAATATGACCATGGACAATGGTAGCAGAAAAATTCTGGAACCTGTAATCTTAAAAATAATTTGTCCAAGCTTTGTTGTGGGATGGTTGTGACATTTGAAACCATGTTGTTATTGGCCTGCAACCCCCTCAGAAACATTTTCAGTGCCTCTTAAGCGAGGAAACACAGCAGGTGGCCATTTTGTTTACCCAGTGGCCATTTTGAAATCGCCAATCAGCTGGCTGAAAATGAAGGCTTTGCAATGATCGCTTCCCTGAGATCATCGCAAAGTGAAATTTCCCCATAGGGACCATCGCAAAGCGATCACTTTTGCGATGGCAAAAAGTCCATCGCAAAGCGATTTCATCGCTATACGCAGCGATCGCTATGCGAGGCACCACTGTACTATATAATAGTTGCTCTCACCAGTTGCAGGAAAAATTGACACTGTGGGATGCAGCTTCTTCCATTTGGCTTGCTCCACCATGTTGAAGCCTCATAAAACTGCTGACTGGAAGAGACTGCTGGAAGGTTGGAGATGCTGGCCTTAAATGGCTGAGCCTTTTTCATCAGGCTTGTTGCCCCTCCCACTGCCTGCTAAAGAAACTGAGCAATATGATTGGTAAACAAATATGAGATTCCAGGAGGGATTCGAAACCTTTACTTTTCCATGGAAAGATGAGGATGGGACTGAGGGGTGAGAGCTGGCAGAGAGACTGCCGCTGACTTAGAGGGGTGGATGATTATACTATGCTGCCTTTGTGTAGAACTGTGACATCTTTGGCCCTGTCTATAGTGTATATTGTCTCTGCATCAGAGTTAGGCTTAAATCTCTCTCCTGTTTAGTATAAATTGCTGGATTTTCTTACTTTAGTTGTATTTGCTTCAACACTGGCCAAAATCTTGTTGCAGAGCAATGTCAGCCAAAGGGCACTGGATTAACTCTCAAAGTCAAATTGCTGCTAATGAATAAACAATTGCTTTGTTTTCTCACAATGCACAATCCTAGCAGTAGCAATTTGCTGCTGTAAGTTGCAGGATATGGTTGTTTTTTAATATATGTATCTGTCAATTTAATTAATACTTGTAATTGTTTATATAGTTTTTGAATTGCTAAATGTATTGTTATGTAATTGGTTGTGAGCCACGTTGAGCCTTATTAGTTGAAAAGCAGGATGCAAATATGTGATGGTTTTAACCCCCTGCTATGGCTCATTTGTTGGATCTAAAATAGGAGGGAGAAACCTGTAGTCTTCTCATTGCTGCTGCTCTGCCCTGAACCTTCTGCCCACTCTGCCCAGCACTGACAGTGTGAGGGATCATATATGTTGCAATTAACTATCATCCGGAGAACCACAGGTTGTCTACTCTTCGTCTGAACAAGGCCTCAAAGTGGCAAAGGCATGTATTTTTGATAAAATGAACTGAGTTATTTGGAAGCAGCTACTCCATGTAGTTCATTAAAGCCAATATTATGTAGCTGGAAAAACCATTTGTTTTTCATGTGAGCAAAACACAGTTTAGTTTTTACTAGTCACAATCAGTTTACATACAAGAAATACACCAAGGTTCATTTTAAATTCAAGGAGTTAACTTGTTTTGGCAAGGCATCTTTACAGAAGAAGTAAGCTTCAGGAATTTACACATGAAACTCCTTGCTGGATTCAAAATAGCAGTAGGGTTGGAGGGGACAGGAAGAAGCCTTACATGTCATAGCATCTGGATTAGGATGGACTGTCCCCATTAGCTCTCTGCTGTAACTCTCTGGAACTTTTGCATGTGAGATTACAATATAGCCAGCAATTATACCAACCCTATCCACTCAGTATCCTGAAAATACAAAAATCTGATGCCCACGTTATTTCCTTCAGGTAGATGCATGGAGCACAAGGCTTCTGATTTAGAACAAGAAAACACATGGAGAGTAAGAGGTTAGAAAGGTTATACTTTTGGGACTATAGCTCACAGAATCCCCTGTCTACCATAGCTAGTAGCCAGGCTTGTTGGAGAGGGGGATTCTGTGGGAGGTACATGAAAATTATTTTTTTCCAGGACTGGGACGAGTTCAACATATACTTCCTCCACTCCACCTACTTCAGTCAAACATAACTCCTTCTCCATAGCTCCTGAAGAAAACCAATCATGAATCATAGCTATGTGGGCTCTGTCAGAATTTGAACTCAAGTTCCAACATTGTAAGCCTAACACTGCCAATCACTAGTGCTAACAATCTTCAGTGCTGGGACCACAGACACATCTCCTGAATTTTGAATTTCCAGTATACAGATGTTTGAAAATGGGCTTGCTTTTATAGATGACTGATGTTACTTCTTTTATTTAATAAAAAATTATTGTTTTAAAAACCCCTGCTACCATCCCATGCCCAAATGGTGACCCAGGAAGCTTTATATTACAGCTTTTATCTAATCCAAATTCTTCCTTTCTGAAAATATTTTGCATTGTTTTCAAGCAAAAGACTTTTTACCTTCTACTTTTAATAGAGAAACAAGCAGATTCAGATTTGTTAACATTATTTAGGTTGTACAGGACAAAGTGCAGATAAGTGAATCCCTAATGAAATTTGTAATGAGAATTTCTCAAGTATGAAACGTTGGCACAAATTAATTGCAGGATTTCACAGCTATTATAGTTTATATCGTAAAAGCAAAAATGACTGGAGCTTTTTAATTACAGCAGGAATACACTAAATTTTTTATAGAGTGCCATTTTGTTAAAGAGGTACTTGGAAGAGAAGAACAAACGCCATCCTTAACAAGGGATGTCGGTAGCTTGAGCTCCAAGGTAAACATGCTACAGCTATGAAATTGTTCCTTGGATAGTCCCATTGTGGCACAATGACTAATGGGATAAGACTTCATTCACAGCCTCCTCTACATTCAATCAGAAGTTTTCAAAATCTTTCCCAGCCTGAAACAAGACAAGAACAGGATTACTCTGAATATAAAAACAAAGATAGTCAAAATGTCCGTGAGAACCAAACGAAGCCAATATCCACAAATGGGAATCAGTAGCAGCAGCATCATTAAATGGAAAAATCCAAGTAGTGTACCACTTAAATAGTTGTTAACAATGCTCTGCCCATGTGCTGGCTTTTCTGATCATACTGAAGACCTTTGAGCCTAAATCATCAAATAGATGTGATCTGGAAGGCTCAGTCCTGAAATATAAGTGCTCAAAACTTTTTTTCTTGTAGTATTCACAATATTTGCACTGATATGTAAAAGGAAGCAAACTGAATTTAGATATTGCATATGGTGACTATATTCAGCCGTATGGGACATAAATGGGATTTAAAGCTGGTGGAGAAAATGCACCAAACTCAGGAAGAAAAGGGGGAGGAGACCTGGAAAGTACACAGAAGCCAATTGATTGTTACCTTTCAAGTATTACAACTCTTCCTTGGGTAAATCCATTTTTTTTCTGTCATTACATTGGAATAGAGCATATAATAAGATTTGGGGGCTTATTGGCCAAAATCCTGTTTACTCATGTGACTGCATAAAGGCAATCACGTACGTTTTCCTTCCCTCGGTTCTATTTATTCTACCATTTATTTTTATTATACCATTTTAGCCTGGCAGTCTATGGTTTGCTTTAGGCCTCATCAGCAAAATGTTCTGCTGAAACCATCTAACCCATAATGCAGAAGAAATGGCCCTTACATGTATGTTTGCAGGATATTTCCTGAATAATAAAATAGCTGGTTAAGAAGCAGCTGAAAACTGAGTATTATTCCATCCATCGTCTCCAGCTGCTGCTGTGGCATTAACTCTCAGAAATGGATACTAGAAGATCAAGGGCTGATTCTTATTTTTCATGGCCAGTGTTGAAGTGAGAGAGAAGCTTGAAATGTTTCAGAAGGAAGGTCAAAGCATCACACTGTCAGTTGCCAATGGGCAGTGATATGGTTGCAATCACTTAATGGGAGGAGATGTTCTCCTGGTAGAAAGGAAGGATGCTGTTATAGTAACTAACAGCTGGTGTGTGGTGATGGACTCTATCAGGGGAAAAATATCATTGGCTCCCAACATGATGGAGTGGGCTTTAATTGTCCGTGATCGGACACCTGAGGGAACATTCTCAGCAGCTCTAGTAGAAAGGGGAGGCCATTGACATTAAAGCAAGGCACTGCAAATGAAACCCAGACAGAAACAGTTAAATGGCTGCTTTGCCAAGGCCACATACTGAAATGTTACTGCACCACAGGGCGGATTAAAATATGCATTTTCTTCTAATTAAGCACAGCAGACTCGGCTGGAGGCCCTGTCAGAAGAAGTGGAATAATTTTTCACAGCAAGAAATGTGCAGCTCGACAAAGCATCTATTAGGCAGTACAGTTAATTTAAAAAAAAATAGTAATGAAGCAAAAGCCAAGATGAAGGTTACCTTTGGGTTTCACCCTGCTCTTTAGATGGAGCCGTGTGCCACGAAGAAGCATCCTGGATACGGGTCGCTAGCTGCACCCCATCCCAACCAAGCCATTTTATGATCAGAACAGGAGTATGAAATGCATGTTGATGGAATTTTTGTAGATGCAGCTAACTCCTCTTCAACCATCAGTGCTCGAAAGAGAATGTCAGCAGGAAAAGAGGGACATTGACCTCAGATCCATTGCACCTGCTTTGTGTTTAATTAGCAGAGTGTGCATAGTTGTGCTTTTTGGACTGCCATTCCCAGAGTTCCAGCAGAGCTGCCTGGGGAATTCGAGGGGGTTGTGGTCCAAAAGACACACACCACACACCGGCACATCTCAATTTACTCTTTATCCATTTCTTTTAAGTTCTTAGTCTTACCATAAATGGGGAGGTGGGAGAAGTTACCCATACTTTATTTTAAAGGGAGGTTTTATTTTAGGGTAGTTTGTAGCAGTTTTGTAAGTTAGGCTGTTTTATTCTATTTATCAGAAAACGCGTCTCAAATGGCATGCATTGGCGAATGCTGTTTTGGTACCAAATGGTACTCCCTGAAATGATCTCAGCAATCTGGGGAGCTTCAAGGCAAAGCTTTTATGGTGTGCCACCTGCCCTGCCTGTTTCATGGAATGTTATGAGTGGTCCAGAGAATGATGCTTTGCATTTGTAACCCCTTGTTTTCCAAGTCTGGCTTCTTTCTTTCTTCACATTACAAAACCTCTGGGGGGTTCTGGGAGTTGTTGTCTAGAAAAGTTCAGTCTATCTTCACCCACATGATCAAATCGCATCTGTTTGTGTGGACAAAACACAACAGGGCATACACAACAAAAAGCTATGATCTGGAGAGGAGAGCAAGCAGGGAAAGCCTATGGTAAAACTGTTTGTGTCTCACAGCAGAAGAGTAACAGCGGAGCCATCCAGACCGGCCGTTTTGGGTGTCGGGAGTGTTGGGATAATAGCTGTTGCTTCTTTTAGCCTTTTCCCCCCTCTTTTTTAAATTGTGTTTGTGCTCTGCACCTTATAATGCCAAAGCTTAAACATTACACTGCATACTGAAATGTCATGTTTCCATTTCTCATTTTGGAATGTAAGCTACTGCTTTGTAATTGTCCCCTCCCATGGATGTTTGTAGCTGAAGCAGGTTTTGTAGCTAAAGCAAAGCTAGTAGCTAATTTACTTTTGTGATGGTGGCACCGATCAAATGCAAAGCACAATCCCTAAAATAAAAACTACAATTTCATCTATGGAAGTAGCAGAAATGAACATACTTTAACAATCCCACTTTTGATATAGTGCAACACATTCCACATGTCCTATCAATGCCGATGTAGGATGAGTAACAGAGTATGTCTTAAGAAGTATGGCTTAAGGAGACAGTAGTGATGATGCTGACTGCCAGGGAAGTCTCATATACTGATAAATCACAATCGCCCCAAAGCAGAAAAATGTTGTGTGTGTGTGTGAAGGAAATAAAGGACGGATATTGTGACACAGTGAAATAGACAGACAAATAAAAAAGTCTGAAGGCTTTTGGATAGTGGGATAATAATATACTATAGACAGAGGATGCTCAGGTGAAACAAGGGGAGGGTGAATGTGAACTTGGTGGAGTTAGGGCAGAGAAGATAGGCAAAAGGGGAAGTCAATTAGGGTTGGAAGCAAAATGTCAGGGGACAGTTCAAGATCAAGACATATGTGGACAGGATATACTGGTGCATACCGGTATATACAGCAACAATTGCCCTCACAACTGGGGACGCAAATCAACTACTCAATCCAAAAAAGATCATATTGGTAACAACAAAACCCCATTCCAGAACACACTTTTCTTCCACCCATCTCATCATAGCTGCAACACATACAATACAACACAAACAAGTACTTGAACCACATGATATTTCCTTCCCATCACTTAGTGAAGCCACCTCTCCCATTAACTCTGAAAGTAACTACAAAGGCACAGCTTTGAGAGTTGGATAATACCTGTACTGGATCTGCTGGTTGGATAACTGAGTGATTTACATGGGGAACCAGGAGTTGGGAATTTGATTTTCCACTAAGCCTTCTGTGAGAAGAGCCAACCTGTGTGGCCTTGGGCAAGCTGCACAGTCCCAGAATGCCTTCAGAAGAAGGGAATGGTTAGCTACTTCTGTATATTCTCTACTGGGAAAACTCTGAAAAGGATTATCCTAAATCAGAATTGACTTGACAACACATAATTGTTATTAAAACGTTAGCAAGCTTTCAGGTTTTCTTGAATTCTTCATCCGGTAAATGTAGTAGAAATGTGGAGATTAAGATAAATAGTTTAAAATTTGGGACAGATGGGGTGCTCATGACTCTTGAAACCAGAATGCACCAAAATCAGATGGAGTTTTGCAGATTCTAGGCACAGTGCGAAAGGAGTGACATTATCTCTTGCTGAGGTAGAATTGTAATGTAATTTACTTATGCCTTCGTTATTGGAAAAAAAAGGAACAAATTGCAAATACCTTGTCATTTGCAACTAGTCACCTGCAGGACCAAAGCCTCGACAAGGTGAGCAGCTGCTGTTTTGTGGCAGCAGGGGACTTTTCAGTCTCCTCGTCTGGCAGTTGCTGGCAAGATGTGAAGTTCCTCTTACTGTAAACCACAACCAATACGGAGGCTGGAAAAGCTACTTTTTTGGAAGGTAAATCTAATCCAAAAAGCAACTCTTCCTGTCTCTAAGTTATCTCCATCTCATGTGGGATAGTTAAAAGTGGTTGTATTATGGAGGTTCAAACCCCAAACCTCTAGAATAAGGCAGATGGGTACCACTGAAAATGAAAAAAAGCCAATCAAATTCTGCCTGGAGACTGTACGGGAATGGATGCAGGAGAACGGGCTGAGGCTGAACCCGGACAAGACGTAGGTACTGAGGGTGGGCGCTCCCACAGCTGGGGATTTGGGAAATTCCCTCATTTTTGGGGGGGTGACCCTGCCTGCCAGCAATGGGGTTCGCAGCTTGGGTATTCATTTGGACCCGGCGCTCACCATGGAATCTCAGGTGGCGTCTGTGGTCCGCACCGCATTTTTCCATCTTAGGCGGATAGCCCAGCTGCGACCCTATCTTGACGTGGGGGCTCTCACTACTTTGGTACATGCACTTGTAATCTCAAGATTAGACCACTGCAATGCGCTCTACGTGGGGCTACCTTTGAGGCTGCTGCGGAAACTACAGGTGGTGCAGAATGCTGCGGCCAGATTACTTAGTGGAGTGAGAAGATACCAACATATCTCCCCCACCCTGGCCGCATTGCATTGGCTGCCCATCCGATTCCGCATCGACTTCAAAGTATTATGCTTACTTATAAAGCCCTAAACGGTTTAGGACCTCAATACCTGGTGGAACGCCTTCTCCCACCAAGATCTACCCGGGTCACTCGTGCGAGCCAGGAGGTGAGGCTGAGGAGCCTGACGCCGAGAGAGGCCCGGAATGAGAAGACCAGAAATCGGGCCTTCTCGGCGGTGGCTCCTCGCCTATGGAACAACTTACCTCCTGAGATTCGCGCCTCTCCCTCGCTGGGCATTTTCAAGAAACAATTAAAAACACTTATGTATAGGCAAGCCTTCCCAACAGAAAACCCCTGACGATCTTTTTCTTTCTATATTATTTTGACCTTTATCTTTGTTAATTTATAATGCTTTTAGAATTTACTGCTGTTGATTTGTAAGCCGCCTAGAGTGGTCGAATAAGACCAGATAGGCGGGATAGAAATGAAATAAATAAATAAAATAAATAAATTAGACACTGGGGCCGTGCTGTGAAATGTTACTCTTCCCAGGGCTTTCCTTCTGTTCTTCTCTTCTCTTCTCTTCTCTTCTCTTCTCTTCTCTTCTCTTCTCTTCTCTTCTCTTCTCTGTCTCTGTCTCTGTCTCTGTCTCTGTCTCTGTCTCTCTCTCTCTCTCTCTCTCTCTCTTTTGCAGTGTTAAGCATTTTGGTTGTTTAAGAACTGTGTTCACTTATCTTCCCTTTTGTGTGCCTGTTTTAAATGGGTACCTCCTGACTCTTTGTGCTTCACTTAAATCACACAAAGCAAGGAAGCTGTCCTACTTAGAGGAATATAAAGGATTTTGTAGTATTTGAGGAGGGATGTATCAAATTAAGCCAAGGCCATTGTTAAGCCTTTTCTCTCCCCCCCGCCCCAACTCCTTCTAGTTTAATTTAGGTGCAGAAGACAGTCTAAATTTAGCATGTGAGCAGTTTTTATTCCATCTACCAGCTCAAACACTAAGTACAAAGTCTATTCCAACAAAAGTATTTCTTCAGACTTTCCTTTCTGGAATTTAGAATGTTTGTATTGTTTCTGTTTTTCATGGAGAGGAGTATGTGCTAATACTTTAATATCATTTCCCCAAATAGTGTGTCAATCCAGTTTTGCATTATCTGCATCTCCCACACAAATGTCAAACATAACATTGGCTGGAGCATGCATGAAATGTTAAAATGGCTGCCTTCTGCAGTGTGTTCTACTATATTGACTGATGGCTGTCTGAAGAAGTGGGCTTTTCCAGGAAAGCTCACATTAAGGTATTGTCATTAGTTTTTAAGGAACCACAATGCTTTTTTTATTGTTTTCATTTTTGTTTTGTTTTTGCCTGACATTTAGTGACTGACTGATCAACTGCCCACTTGCTGTAGTTTCATTCCACTTTTGTCTACTTACTATGTTTATAGTTCACTTTTCCACTAAAGGATAGTGCTCAAGGTGGCCTCCAAAGTCTTAAAAAGAAATAAAACAGATAAAACCTACATTTAGCTAAAACCTCAGTTGATAAAATAATATAAGCCCACCCACAGTAAAGCCATAACAATCAGCAGATTACACATGTATACACACACACACACACACACACACACACACACACACACACACACACACACACACACACACACACACACACACACACACACACACACACACACACACACACAAAAGATTAAAATCACGAAGAATACAGATTTAAAACAACACTGCAGGGCAGGTTAAACATCAAATGTTTGTCTTAAAAAAGACAAGGATTATCTTCCAAAACAGGCCACATTGATAAGGATGATGGTGCTTACAAAATAAAAAGGCAAGGATAAGCTTAGAAGTGAAGAGCTGGAAGAGATGCTATGGATCATCAAGTCCAGCCTCTGTCAAAGAGGCACAGTGGGGAATCAAACTCCCAGCCTCTGGTAAACCACTGAGCTATCCAGCAGTTCAAGGCATGATCACATGGGGAAATAGACTGTAATTCTGACTGCTTGTGAAGCTGTCTGGTGTCATCT
Organism: Pogona vitticeps; assembly: GCF_051106095.1. Classification (NCBI taxonomy): domain Eukaryota; kingdom Metazoa; phylum Chordata; class Lepidosauria; order Squamata; family Agamidae; genus Pogona; species Pogona vitticeps. Next base: position 36,062,695 of record NC_135788.1, on the reverse strand, counting down.
ATTTCCCAACAATTGCAAGACTTACAGGAAAATACATTCCAGCCTGACCCAATCCATGCAGAGGCAAGACCTTTTTTTGTCCTGCTATAGGGCTACTACTTTTGGCAGCCAAGCTGAAGCAACTGCCCAGCAGACCGAAGGGCCATTTTAAGGGAAATTGCTCCCTGCAAAGTGACCCTTTCCAGTGCAATCAGATGGGTGCCTTTGCAGCTGTCTGATCAAACCCTCAGTTGATCAGATAGCTGATCGAGGCCAGGATAAGGTGATGCGTTAGTACAAGTGGCCATTTAAATAGCATTTGGGCCAGACTGCTCCTCTGGTGCTGATGTTCTTGAATTCAGTAGCAACTGGTGACTTTTGTTCCTTTGGCAAATGGATTGCATCTGAAGAGAGACAGGGAAACTTGCTCATTTGGACTACAACTTCCATGATGGCTGTAGGATTCTGGGAGATGCAGTCCACAAATGCTTCCCATCTCTTAGTCAGTGTGCTCATTCTTTATGTTTTCTTGCAACGGATAATTGGAGAACTGGTTTCTTTCTGGTGGGAACAAAAGGTGAATGCCTGCCGCTGCTCCTTCTCTGTCCAGTTTTGGCGTACATATGATTTTACACATTATTTTCCTCTATATCCAGTTTTCAAGGCAGCATTAGGATCATTCACCAGTGATGCACACTGGGAGGGCTTCTTAATATCTCTTTGGAAAAAGAGAATGCAAATGGAACTTAAAGTCACCATCACACCACAAGACAAACAAAAAGAAGTCCTCTATTTTGCTTTTCATAGTTATTTTTCTCCTCAGTATGCAAGAACGCAGTTCAAAGAACCCTCAAAATGGGGCATGTCAAATTGGGTGCCTTATCTAAATATCTGACTGTGTTTTAAAAAGATTGACAAGAAATCCGGGACCTTCTTCAACCACAATCTATAAGGAAAAATGCCTTTTCTCTGACTGGGTGTTCCATCCGTGACATGCTCCGTGTTCCTATAATCAGGATGGGTTTCTCTGCCTCCATTCTCTCTTGGCTAACATATTAGTCACCAAGTCATGTGTGTAAGTAACTGCCATGTTCTCAATCGATTTCACACACATAAAGATAGAATTGAATCTGCAAGATGAGTCGAAAGCCATGTCTGTTGGCAGTTCAGACCAGCCAGAGGTGCAAATGAAGTTCATGTTGGTGGACTAGTGGAGGTGGTGGCCCCTGTTGTTAGTTCCTGGCATCTGGCAATCAGAGATGCTCAGCTTTTGAATGCACAGCATTTGATTTGTGGCTCTAATAGCTAACACCCCGGATAGATTTATCCTCCATGAGCCTAAGTCTGTGAGTTAACCATGCAGTGCAAGATAAAGGACTTCTTTTTGTCTGTCCTGGACAGGCTACCAATTAATTTCATCAGATGAACCTGCATTCAAGAACTGTAGAAGACAGTGGATTTTCCTCTTTTCTCTTGCTCCAATATCCCTAATTAATGCCAGTATCTTCTATGACCTCCCTCCAGCCTCAGCCATCATCCTTTTTCCCTGAAATGCTTTAAATCCTTTAGAGCAGGCATCTTCACATTTTAGTCCCAGATGTGTTGGACTACAACTGCCATCAACCAGTCAGGATGTACTGGATGAAGGCTGACATCTCCGGAAAAGACAGTTTAAGACTTTAGCAGCACAGGAGAGCAAACAGCACCAAAACACAAAAGCAGAAAACAGAGGAAGTCTGATGCTGAGTAAGATATTTATAATGGCTATGTGGTTGATGGGTTTTAGAGAATCACCCCATTTAGGAGTTAGCACAGTAAAAAAGTGGCAGCAGACACTGTCTCTCTTAGCCAAGGGAATGCCAGGTGCAGATAGGTGGGTGGCTGATTGTCCTTTGCTTCAATCTTCCAAATAATGTTCTCAGGGCCAGATTAAGATCTTTAGAGGTCCTATGCACTGAAGAGATCATGGTGCCCCCTACAAATATAACGCACTGTGGGTCCCAAGGCTTTAAAAACCTATACTGTATAACAAACTTTATATGCATGAACATATGGTAATTTAATTGTATAGTAAGTGGGGGAAAGAACGACATACCATATACTAAATCACATGTGCAATGACATTTCTGGCTTCCAGCCAAATTTTGCACTTTCATGCTTTCATTAGTTTAGACCGATTTTGTCAGAATCTGTAAACTGAAAAACTCAAACAAGAGCTTAAAACCACTTCGGGGGCATTTTTAACAATGGCTGTTATTTCTTTGGTTTGCACATGTAGTGCAGAGTCCATGGATCTAAAAGAACCAGCTGCTCCATTTATCTTTATCCCCACCCAACCCCCCAAAATACAGAAGTAAAAAACAAAAAAATCACCAAGCAATGAAGATGATTATTGATTATTTCACTCAAAATATAAGTCTTCTCACTAGGTGAGTCTTTATATTTTTGGTTTTTACTGGCACATACTCCTGGATGCTGGTGACACTGCGGGTTAAACCGCCGAGCCACTCCCATTGCTTGTCCCACCTCCTGCCAATCTAGCAATTCAAAAGCATGCAAATTTAAGTAGACGAATAGGTACCACCTCGGCAGGAAGGTAACAGCGTTCTGTGTCTAGTCATGCCAGCCACGTGACCACAGAAAGTGTCTACAGACAAAACCAGTTCTTCAGCTTACAAACGGGGATGAGCACCAGGCCTCTGGAGTAAGACACAACTGGATTTAATTGTCAAGGGGAACTTTTACCTTACTCAGTTACTTTAGGTAGGGAAATAGTTTTCTTGGGGCTCTTAAGGGAGGGAGGGAGGGAAAGAGCTGAGGGTCAGCAATGGACGAACGTGGTTTATTTAGGAAAGTCCACTACAGAAAATCCAGCAATGGAAAAAAAAACTCTGTGGTGCCCCCTTCCCATGTTGATGCCCCAAGCATGTGTTGATTTTGCTTAATGCTTAATCTAGGGCTGAACTTTCCACACAATCTATATGTGAGAAATTTAGGTTTAGGTTTCTGAAGAAGTAGCTCTTTTAGTTCTGTCTCAGAGTCTTCATAAACACACATACACTCACAGGGGAAGCAAAATATTATATGGCTTTAAAAACTAACAGATTTATTCCAGCGTGAGCTTTGGGGGTGGGGGCAAAGTCCACTTCTTCAGATACCAGATACCTCTGAAATGGCTTTTGATTCATGGAAGCTCACACTGGAATAAATCTGTCTTTGAAGTGCTGTAATGCTTTTCCTTTTCCTTTCCTTTCCTTTCGCTGACAATTTGATGTAACTGGTGTACAACCTATAAATCTGTACGGTCCTTCTCCCTTTCACATTCCAATAACTGGAACCTGTTATTTGATTCAGTGACTTCTCCATCTTGGCAAAGTTATCTCTTTGGACTACAATTGCTAGAAGCCCCAGGTTAGAACGGCCAGTAGCTATGCCCACTGGGGGATGTTAGCAGATGTAATGCAAAAAAGGAAGACTGACAACCTTTGCTCAGTGGTATATTAGGAACGCAAAGGATGTGGTGGGGCTGCGGATCAAACTGCAGAAGCCTCTGTGCTGCAAGGTCAGAAGACCAGCAGTCGTAAGATCGAATCCACGCAACGGAGGAAGCTCCTGTCACATGTCCCAGCTCCTACCAACCTAGCAGTTCGAAAGCATGAAAAAAAGGGGGGAGATAAAGAGGTACTACCTCAGTGGGAAGTTAACACCGTTCCGTGTCTAGTCATGCTGGCCACATGACTACAGTAACTGTCTATGGACAAATGCTGGCTCTATGGCTTGGAGATGGGGATGAGCACCACTCCCTAGAGTCGGAAACGACTGGACTAAATGTCAAAGGGAACCTTTACCTTTACCTTTATATTAGGAACAGATTTTTTTCTGTCCATCCTCCTAAGAAGGAGGCAGGGATGGCAAGATACGGGAAACAGCTTGAAATTCCCTGCCCTTCCTGTCAGTGTATAGATGAACCAGAGGTGGAAATGCTTCTTTTTAATATTACCCATTTCATACTGCTCCTAACCTGTCATGGTTACAGCTAGCCATCGCAGCTTCCAGTGCTGGACACACGAGTGGCCCAAGATATTTTGCTGCCTGGACCAAAATACAAGATAGTACCTTACATCCATTCTATATATAGAAGCTAAGAGGAGCAACAGCTGACTCTTACCTTAACATTTCTGAGGAGACAGTGTGTTGGGGGCCCTGAGCTAGATTAGAGGGTACAATGCAAGCCATATGGCCAACACACTTCCGTCGGCCAATATTTGCCCCCCAGCATCTACCACCTGAGACAGATGCTTTGTTTTGCACAAAGATAATAGTAGAGTCCTTAATCTTTCTTTTTACATCATTCCGGCATGTTAGAGCGTGCACTTGGGAATCAATAATTCACTGAAACATTTGCGAGAGGAAAGGAAATGTTCTTTTCTCTTTTTGATGAAGTAAGCGAAAGGCCGTTGGCTTTAGTAACCACTCTAAGATATATTGATTGTGACTGGTCATGTATGCACCCTACTGAGCATTTTGAACCCTTTGTATAAAATATACTGATAGAAGAGTCTTCTCATTGCCATGTCAAGATAAAAGCTTACAGTTCTCACACTTCACACACACAGTCAAGGCTTGATACTCGCCATTCCCCCTTGCCATGCAAAATGCAGGTACAACACATTACGTACTCGATAGACTAGCCACAGTAGGTAGCAGAATAATCTTTTCCTTCTGCAATTCAGGGAGGAAAGCAATTGCTTAATTCAGAATGTGAAGTTCTAAATGCTCAAGAGAAGAAATTTAGGTTATTAGGTCCCACTCAGACATGTAATACCTTTGAATAGAAACAAATGGTAAGGCCAGGAGGAAAGCATGGAGCTCACCCCACACATCATCAGTGAGATTTCACAAGCCATGTCCCCAGCAGATATGGGAGTAGGGTCAGTCGGAAGACTGCTGCTTCTATATGCACAAAGTTTACTCTGCAGGGATGGGAACCCTAACTAACCAGATTTCTGTCCATTAGATGTATTATGTGCATATAAGTGGCTTGTGGAAAATTATTCTGGGGGACATTAATTGGGGTCACCTTTTTTTAAAGACATAAGATTTTGTGCATGTGCACCACTCTCTGGTTTGCAATGAGTATTCCAAAAACAAACTTTACAATAGTATTTTTTAAATAACCACACAGCAGCAGTAATCACAGCCCCAAACTGGATGCAATAATCTGTACATCATTGAGTTCTTTTTGCCAACATCAGCCCAGGAGTTGCTTGAAGAAACAAGGAGGAATGCAAATGTCTCTTTATTAAAGCCAAACAGGAACAAAGTCCCAGACACATTTATCAACTAAGGTAAGAGAGCCACAACACAAAGAAAACAGTTCCAAGTATACCATCTTTAAAACCCTAAAACAGTGGTGGTGAACCTTTTTTCGGATTTCCATGCCCAAACTGGGGAATAAACAAACCAGCGGGCGGCGGAACCAGAAGTGGTGGTGGAAGGGGGAATCCCAGGCACTTTCATGCTTTCATTAGTTTAGACAGATTTTGTCAGAATCTGTAAACTGAAAAACTCAAACAAGAGCTTAAAACCACTTTGGGGGCATTTTTAACAATGGCTGTTATTCTCTCTCTCTCTCTCTCTCTCTCTCTCTCTCTCTCTCTCTCTCTCTCTGTGTGTGTGTGTGTGTGTGTGTGTGTGTGTGTGTGTGCATGCATGCGTGCTACTTGGTGTCTTGTCCTGAAGTGATCTTTTCATGGTCAGAGCAGACCATAGCCTAATAATGAACTGCTGGTTAGCCCAGTGGTTTAGGCATCTGGCTGCAGAGCCAGTTGGAAATTCCATGCCCACTGTGCTCCTTGACAGAGGCGAGAGCAATTGCTGCTGAATATAATCTACATATCATTAGAGCCCCAAAGCAGAGTGTATAATGGTACTTTATCAACTCAAACTTTTCTGTTTAACTGGTTGATTTAATTATGTGCTGGTTAATTGAAAAAACCATGGTACTTGTTAGGAAGGTAAAAAATATCGAAAGTTTAAAGAAAACTGCAGCAAGGTAAGAGTTTGCAATACAGTACTCTGCTTTGAACATTGTTTTGGGTGCTCTAAATCTACACCTAGAGGTTTGTTCTCTGGGTGTGGGTTGGAGGGAGAAACAACAGAAGTGAGCACGGCACTCAAAACACCTTTCTTCAACCAGCGAAGGTACACCCACCCAATGCAAGAACCAGAACACATACCAAAAGGTTGTTTCAAACAGCTTTGTATACTCTTTTTGGACAGAAAGGAGAAGGATAGCAACTAATTTTACCAATCAGCAAGCTACAGGTATTCATCTCTTCACCAATCAGCAAGGTGGCTTTAACACAGTCATATTGTAAGGCAGATATCTCCTTTGTGGTCTTCAAACACGTAGGCAAGAGACAGAGGAAGTGTTTTCACAATAAACAGTGCAAGACACTACCCCTGAGTAAACTTTCTCTTGACACAACTCTATTGCAAGCAAGGTAAGGTTCATCAGCCTTTAGACAGGTCTGGCTAGGTGAGAGGTTATGCAGCAAGGACAATGAAGCACAGAGAAATAGCCCTAATATAGGATGATTAAAGGTTAAATTTTCACCAACAAACATCTACAAGCATGTAGAAACATGTGGGTTTAAGTATGCTAGATGAATAAGCTCAGTGAGCTAGTTATCTGACTGCAGAATCAGAGGTTAGGCATTTAATTCCCAAGGAGAAAAACTAGCCTATGTGGCTGCACAGCCCCAGAGTGACCCCAGAAAAATGGAATGGTGTACCACCTCTGAGTACTCTCTATCTAGAAAACCCTGAAAGGAGTCACCATAACTTAGAATTGACTTGACAGCACAAAATGATGGTGCTTATTATCACCTTTTTTATGCACTTGAGTTCAATGGAAATTCTTCGGTTGTGATTATTATGGGTGTCTTTTTGCCCCAGTTACACAAAACCCAATATTGAGACTATATTTAGAGATTACTATTACATGCACTTATCTTCTGCTGCCAGCTTCCTTCCCTGCTATTGTTAAACACCCAAAGGGCCAAAATACTGATTCAGAGAAATTTGTTTTTGTGTTCTCACATTTCTCCCCAACAATGTGATCTGCATGAGTTTATTGATTGTGCTAAGGGATGTGTTTTTTGCCTTCTAAAAATAATCCTGATAAGATACATTTCTCCTTTTAACATGTTTTCACTGTTCCAACTTGTTTGCAATCTGACAGAGCACTTCTAAAACTGTATTTTTCTGAACCAAAAAAAGCAGGAATAAATGAAAGCTCATACCAATGTTTTGGATAGTGAATGGACCAAGGCCACCTTTGCCATCAGCAAATTTTCTTTTCAAAGATTTAGAGACTGTGCAATAGTGTTCAGCATCTGTAGGTGGATCAGAGATGTGTCTCATCAATAGGTGGGGAATTCAGAGACAAATGAACAAGACTGCCTAGCTGATATGGGTGAATCTGAAATATTGGCATCGTCAGCCACTTTTGTTTAGAGCAGTGATTTCCCAACCTTGAGATTCCCAGAAATCCTCCCAGCTAGTGGTGAAGGATTTGGGGGGTTTTAGTCCAAAAACATCTGGGGACCCAAGATTGGGAAGCATCCTACACAACTGACTATAGGATGGATTGATGGGAGGGTGAGAGCTGAAGAAGGAGTAGTTACATGATATCTGGTGGGAGAAGAAGGAAGGAAGGAAGGAAGGAAGGAAGGAAGGAAGGAAGGAAGGAAGGAAGGAAGGAAGGACTGTCTGCCCACTGGAGGTCAAGCAGCAGTTGATGGTATCCCAGATCAGAAACCTTTATTTTCCCAATGTTTATGTTCTTTGGCTGTTGTGGGTTTTTCGGGTTCTTTGGCCGTGTTCTGAAGGTTGTTCTTCCTGACGTTTGCTAATCTCTGTGGTCGGCATCTTCAGAGGACTGGAGTAGGAACTCTGTCCATGCTCTGTTCCTACTCCAGTCCTCTGAAGATGCTGGTCACAGAGACTGGCGAAACATCAGGAAGAACAACCTTCAGAACATGGCCAAAGACCCGAAAAAACCACAACAGCCATCAGATCCCGGCCGTCAAAGCCTTCGAGAATACATTTATGCTCTTTCACTATTCAGATCCAAAGAAATACACACAAGTGCTTCAAAATATTCAAGTACAAATTGAATTGGACAGGCAAAAAACAGGCTTGAAACAAATCAGTTGTGCTGCATTAAGACAGATAATTCAGAATAAATCAGAGCAGATGAAATTGACACACACCTAGTTCTAGTTCTTATTGTGCCATTTTGACTACACAAGGAGCTATATCTGGAGAATGAGTTAACAATTAATTTATATGATAACTTACTATGTGACATTAAAAATGCTTATTTTATTGTTCCATATTGACATACAAATGTTATTATTTTAGTGGCTCTCAAGACTCCCCCACATTTCAGGCTGTTGGCCTGAATATTAAAGAAATATGTACACCTTTATGCACATATTATTTTAATCAATGATTACTTGACACATTTTGCTTCCCTTTCAAAATGACAACAAAGAACACTTTTAATAAAGTGTTTTTGAAAGGCAACAGACTGGGGGGGAAAACACATGGGCAAGAGTTCAGTCTGGTAATGAACTGAATATACCTCTAATTATATTGAATTTACAAGTAATAGGATGAAACAATATTAGCAATTACTTCTGAGTGAAATTTGGTGCCTCAAGGCACAGAAAACACCCTTCCAACTTGACAAAAATGAGTAACGGTTGTATCATTATATTCAGCTTTGAATATCTGTCACTCTAAACCTCAAAATGAACTCCAAAGGTCTAATTGGTTGGGAATAGAAAGGGGAAAACATAGAAGGACCTTCAACAAACCTTTCATTAAAAAAAGTGTATATTATCTCTACCCTTCCAATCCAGGTCTAGATTTAACATTGAGCCTCTGACTGACAAAACACAGAGCTTTGTAGGGCCAGCCAAAGACCTTTTGCTGCCTGAGGCAAAGTAGAGAACTGAATCCCCTCCTCTCCAACACAGCCAACATTAGACTTCTTTTTACCCAAAGCCAGCCAACTTGTTCTGGCAAAGGAAACAGAAAATCCCTTCAGCAGTTTTCTCTGTCTCTGGCAGGAAAAATGCAAGCATAACAGATTATACCGCTGACCATTTGTTCCCTTGTTGTTTATTTATTTATTTATTTTGATGTTTGCTTATGGAGGGATGTGAAACCCCATCAGTGTTGTTTGTACGGCATTTCTCAGAATCCCTCTGGAATTCTCTTCCCATTCCAGTGCTCATTAGATTCTAACACGTTCTTTCAATTTCTGCTCAGAAACTTCTGCTTTTTAAAAAGTATATGTAGTATGCTTTTCCTAAGGCCTTGTTACTGCCAGCGAGAGGTTCCAGTTAAAGTATGATGGTATTATTGGCCCCATCCTTTCACGCTTGATCCTGTCCGTTCCTGTAGTGCAGTTCTTCCAAAACTTCTCTGAAAGTGAATTTGTCTCTCTGACTGATTGTTGTGTTCTAACTTTGTTGCAGGGATTTCACTATGGATTTCTATTATTATTTATTTATTTAAAATATTTTTACCCTACCTTTCTTCTTTAAAAAAGACCCAAGGCTTCTGGGAGCAGCATCAGAGAACACCCTCTCCCATATATAAGTGCAGAGCTTGTTGGTAACGGGAACTGTTCCCACTCACATATTGATAGAATTACACAGGAGTTATTCTTCAGGAGATAGATTATATACAGTGGTGCCTCACTAGACGATGATAATCCATTCCACTGAAATCGCTATCTAGCGAAATCATTGTCTAGCGAAAAGCAAATCGTTGTCTAGCGAAAATCGGTTTGCGAAGCAGGGACCAAACATTGTCCAGCGAAATTCCCCCATAGGAATCACTGTTTTGTGAATCGCTATAGCGATCACAAAAAGTCAATGTCTAGCGAAAAAACTGTCATGCGGGGTAACTGTCTAGCGAGGCACCACTGTAATTATGGTATATCTGTAGCTCAGAATTCCAGTTTGTCAATGGGAAGGGTCTCACTCCTTCAGTGACCCGTTTGATAGCCAAGTTTGGAAAAAGAGTGAAAATAGTTCATCTTTCCTTCACAGTCTGGCCCTTAGGTTATCTCTTAAAAAGTGGTCAAGTTTTCACATAGAGAAGGCATACATCTTTATTCTACTACAGTATTGCCTTGATTCCAAGCAAGAAAGGTCCAGCAGGAGGGTCAGAAAGTCCAAAGCTGAGCCAAGAAGGACACATACAAACAAGGCAGGTAAGGGGTGTCCACAGTCTGGAACACAAAGCCACTCTCAGATAAAAGTCATGCCAGATAATTCAGCAAGGCAAAAGTGGAAGAGCTGATGCCGAACTTATGTAGCAGTCTAGGACTGAAAATTGGCACAGCAGGGATTCAAGTATTTCAGGAGCGCAAGAGGCAAGGGGATGATCAGACATGGCAACATTGCTTTTCAGTACTTTCTCCAGCCTCCAACAAATGATGGTGCCAGTTGCACTCAGGGTCTAGCAACAGCAACTCAGAGGCATTGCGAGAAGTCCTCTAACCCCTAGAAATTCTATTCTGTTGCTGAGGGCTTTTCCATTTTCTGTTCTGATTCTTTAGGTGCCCTCATTCTCAGCAGCTTAGGGTACCTCTGCAATGGAGTTTGCTGCAGAGGTCCCCTTTTCTGAAGGAGGAGGACCCCCATCATCACTTCCTAGTGGCTCAATCTCTGTTTGAGTCACAGTCTCCACCAGTTCAAGAGGTGGGTGCTTTTTAGGGTCTTCATCGGATGAGCTATCTTCCAGCTGGGACATGGCTACAATAATCTAGGGCTGTGCATTCTGTTCAGCCAGAAACATTACCTATTTGCGAACTTCCTTGGTGACCACAGGGTGGGCACTCACAGAGTAGAGGACGACCCCCACAGAACCCTCATGCTTAATGTTCATGGTATTAAAAATGTTAAAATGAAAATGGCATAATACAATTAAAAGTTGGAGAAAGAAATTGGAAGTACTTTTAAAGAAGACATTGAGCTGGCACCAGTGAAGAAGAGGACTGATAGCTTCATCCATCAGTGAACCAAGACCACTCTTGCGCAGTATAATTAATGAGGTGTTGGGGATAGTGTCCGGGTGAAATCATCAAGCTGTAGCAGCTCCTCTTCACGTTTTGTTTAACTAGCAGTTTGAAGTGAGAGACTTCTCTGAATGTACCATATTGCCTGGGATTTGCATTCATTCATTCATTCATTCATTTCTTTCTTTCTTTCTTTCTTTCTTTCTTTCTTTCTTTCTTTCTTTCTTTCTTTCTTTCTTTCTTTCTTTCTTAAACATTATATTACTAAAACCGCCTTCTCTCTCTCTCTCTCTCTCTCTCTCTCTCTCTCTCTCTCTGTATGTGTGTGTTTGTGTTTGCAGATGAATGCCTGCATTCTTTTATGCACAGGAGTTGGCTCTGAACTTCACCTTAGGATGTCTTCATGCATCCCTCCACTTTGATTTCTCTTCTCCTGTTGGACAGGTGGTTTCACTGTCCAGGTTCCTAACAGTTGTCTTTTGTTTCTTATGCTCTCTGGGTTAGATATGGGTAGTACTGCATGACTAGGACCTCAAGTCATCGCTATGCAGATTGTCCTTTCTTTGTGAGAAAGGTCCTCGCCCACCTCCAGGAGATCCAGAAACATGTAAACCGACCTGATTTGGACTGTTCCCAGAAGGTCACAGAGTGGCTCAATAACAATCTGTGTGTCTTTATTTGGACACAGACTGGGTCGTGGAAGCAATGCACATCCTTACTATAAACATATTTACCTAGTGACATGTATTTTATTGCAACAGTTTTATATTCCTCAATAGGTGTGGGAATATTATGCCACAGGGGCTTCATGTAACCCTTAAAGTTGTTCTTGCAACCCCCAGAGGACCCTCCCACACACACTGTTAGCCTGTTGTTGTTCTTGCAAAAACGGAAGAATTGAAAAGAAAGCAGTCTCTGAGGGCTGTTTTCTTTTCTTTTTAATTACTTTTTAATGAACCAGAAGTAATTTTAAAATGTGGTTTCATAAGAGAGGCTGGAGAAGCCCACAAAGGTGTCTGAGAGTGGTAAAAAAAAATGCCCCTTGGATCCTTCTCCATTCTCCATTCCCTTCTATAATCTAGCATAAAATTAGCTGTGTGATTGCAGTGCAGGAATAGAAGAATTCACAACAAGCCCTCAACTGGATTTGGTGGGTCAGTTCTATGTACTATGACAATAAGAAGGCAGCAAAAATACGTAGGACTCAGGAATATTGGCGGATGTGTGCGCGCGTCCATCATTTTCAGCAACAACTGGAACTTTAGAGTGTACAAAAAAATAAAGCTGCGCTCATCAGATATATATCACATTTTTTAGTATCCAGCACAATATTTTTACAACACTATAGGGACTGCAGAACCATGATACATACCATTTATCAACGTCAAAAACTTAATCCTTGGTTGGCATGTAAGATGTATAAGTGTTTTGTAAGTAGAGCAATATAAGATGGAAGGCTTAAGATAGATCCTAACAGTCAAACTGAAAATGAGTAACAAAGATTAAATTGTAGGACCTGATTTCACAGAATGCCATGCCAGCAATCAAAAGCTTAGGATCATGGGTAGTGATTGCAATGCAGCTGATGGAAGGCATGATCAGGGATGCCATTCTAGTGACATGAACTGACCGTGAATACTATGCTAGCACAATACAGGAGCCTGCCATTATTTGTGTGAGTTGCCATTTTGGAATATGAACAGGAATAGGTATCTACTCAGAAAAGGATGGTGTTTGAAATTGCTGAGGAATCATTCATGCTGGCCTCTACTTATAGTATATCATGAAACAGGAATTCCAGCTTTCGGGTACTTTGACAACAAGAAGAATTATACATTTAGAAAAGAAGCACAGTGTAAACTAGGAGCTTGTGTTTTTATTTACTCCACAGCAGAAACTATTCTTCTGCTCTGTTAACTGTTCAGTTTCAGCCATTCTGTTTTATTCTGTTTACTCATTTACTGCCATTGTTTTTATATGTATGTATTGTAAACTGCCCCATATAACCTGATGATAACATTTCATTTGGTTTTGAAATAATGAAATATTACAAAACCAAAACCATTTTGAAATGAGTGAAATGTAGGATGGGGGAATATATGACATCATCTTTGAACATTTTATCTTCTAAAGCATATGACCTTTTTTGCAAATTACAATGAGATGTGATTGTATTAATGTACAACAGCTGCTAGATATTGTTTTATATTTACAATGGGTAAGATGCTGGCCCTACCATTAGGCAGTGTTCCTAGGAGGATGGAAAGGGGCAATGAAGTACAGAAAATACAGCATGTCAGGTGTTCCACTCAGCATTCACTAAAATGGCTTACCTGCCCTCAGGTGCAGTGAAGAACATTGTCTCCTAACCAATTGCTGGGAAAATTATTTTGATTATTCACTTTTTGTTAACAGAGTAAGAAACATGGAGAGATCCGCCCAACACGAAATAGCACTTTGTTGATATAAAACCGCAGAATTGAAAATCAGGTATCTTTACTTATAGTTGCTGTCTAGAGTTATAGTCAGAAGGATAAAAAGAAAAAAATGAAGAGTGAGGCTCAACCATGTGGGAACCAGTACCTCCATATGGGCCATGGCCAAGATCAGGAGTGGAGAAAAAGACTAATAAACAAAAGGTGAAGCAGAAAGAAGGGGCTGGAGCTTGCCTCCAATGGGAACATTTTTTTGGAATTATTGCAATCATTGTAGACTGCCTTTAAGAGATTTTGGCTGGAAGGGATTTGTCTAAACTGGAATGACTGTCAAAATACTGTATTTAACCAGTTGTTCCCTCTGTGCCTCAGATTTTAAAGACAGCCACACGTCTTTGCTTAACAGTCCTTTTCCTGCTCTTTTCCAATCAGGAATCAGTGTTCTGTCAGTTAGAGTTATGCAGTCAGTCAGTCAGTCATGTAGTCATCTAGTTATGAATCAGATTAGCTCTGTTCATGTAAACAGTCATCATTTTTTCACAATATGCTGTTTTGATCTGTTCAGAACTGTCAATAAATGGAACCCTTTCATTCTTACTCTTACCAGAGTCAGGGTGAGTTATTGAGACAGTGAGTGCCAGTTAAGGAGAATAAAACAATAAGGGGTGGTCTACTGTGAGGAGACTTGAAGCTAATTCTGCTTTGTAGGTCCCTGACACTTTTTTCACTATGTAGTTAGAGATTGTTAAATCTACAAATTTCCACACTCTGCCAAGAAAAAGTACTCAACCAGTCAAATCAGTGGCAAAGCACAATCACCCTAGGCTGTAAAACCTCCATTCTACTGATACCCAATGTTAGTGCATGCAAGATTGTTATTATCCCAATACCAGTATCAATCTAAGAATTCTTATATTCATGGAAGGGACATGTCATTTTGTCCTTTACCTCTTTACCTCAAACAGCAAAATGTCCTGGGTCAACCCTGGTCTTAGGAATTAGGAAACCATATAAAGTACTTAGAAGATACATTAATTAGCTAGATAGGCTGAGCATGGAGAGTCAATGTTCAGGCACTTAATATAATTTCAAAGATTGTATTTTCAAATAGTTATCTCAAAGCTCATTACGAACCTATGGTTAGTTTTGTCCTCATTGCCACCATTCTTAGTCTGCAAACTGTCTTCATTTTGAATTTCCTAAATGGAACTATATTTCGTGTTCAAAGTGATATGAAGAGAGAAAAAGATGAACTGTTGATATATTACAAATCTTTCATAGCATGAAATAACTACTGCCTATTATTCTACTCCTGACATTTTTATTTTTAAGGGAATTTCGCTTGATTTGTGTAAGCGGCACTACTGGTATGTTGTTTCTAGTGACCTTACATCCAAAACCAGTAGTGTGTGACATTTGATGGGGCAGATAAAAAACATTAATGGCATAAGAGGTTTTATTTTCCTGATCATAAATTAAGTTTAAATAACTCTGAATTTATTTTAAACTCCTCAGTACTTTTTACTGTCAAACTAATAAATGTATTTATTGCTGGCAGCTTAACCTGGGTTTCCTTAGCAAAGGCATTTTCCCACGTACAGACTCAACTTTCTGTAGTCTGAAGCTGAGGCAACACCAGGTGAAGTATGCCAAATAAAAGAGATTAATCTTTGATGGTTAACTGAAAGCAACCTGGAATAGTAGAATATTTATTATTCCCTAAAGTTAATTAAGAAAAAATGGAAGTAGATGGGAAACAGCCAATATTCAAACAACAGGGAGTTTACCTTCTTAACATATTTCAGAGTTGCAAAAGAATGCTGAAAAAGTGTAAGAGTGAACCTGTTGGCGATAATAGATCATTTTAGCTGAAAACATACTAATATTCCAGAGACATAATTCCAACACATCTTTATGCCTGAGAAATCAGACTTCTGAACAAAGTGTGTGTTTACATCTGGAAGACAAATAACAAAATTTAATATCCTGATTTGCAAATAATGAGAGATGTGAAAAGCAGCTTCTCTGATAATCAGATGCTTCCAACAGTTAAAGGATTCCCTTTTCTAATAGTGTGCTCTCTCTAATGTATATTTGGGTTCTATGATGCTTGTTTTAAAAGGGGGGGGAGAGAATCTTTTGCACATGGGTACAGTTGACCCCAGCACAGCTGCAGTAAGAATCGGACTACCAGTATCTGAACTTCCATCTATACCTTTGGTTCACAGGGACACAAGGAACTTTTGTTTAGGCATCTTTCAGTCTCGAGAGACTATGGTAACGTGCTCTGTATGGAGGACTTGGAACAGTGTCTAGTGTGGTTGAGAAGGCCAATTCAAGAGTGACAGAAGAATAACGTTGAGAGTGACACAAGAACAGGACTTGGAACAGTGTCTACTGTGGCTGAGAAGGCCAATTCAAGAGTAACACAAGAACAGCGCCGAGAGTGACACACAAACAAGACTTGGAACAGTGTCTAGTGTGGCTAAGAAGGCCAATTCAAGAGTAACACAAGAACAGCGCCGAGAGTGACACACGAACAAGACTTGGAACAGTGTCTAGTGTGGCTAAGAAGGCTAATTCAAGAGTAACACAACAACAGCGCCGAGAGTGACACAAGAACAGGAATTGGAACAGTGTCTAGTGTGGCTAAGAAGGCCAATTCAAGAGTAACACAAGAACAGCGCCAAGAGTGACACAAGAACAGGACTTGGAACAGTGTCTAGTGTGGCTGAGAAGGCCAATTCAAGAGTAACACAAGAACAGCGCCGAGAGTGACACAAGAACAAGAGTTGGAACAGTGTCTAGTGTGGCTGAGAAGGCCAATTCAAGAGTAACACAAGAACAGCGCCAAGAGTGACACACGAACAAGACTTGGAACAGTGTCTAGTGTGGCTAAGAAGGCTAATTCAAGAGTAACACAAGAACAGCGCCGAGAGTGACACAAGAACAGGACTTGGAACAGTGTCTAGTGTGGCTGAGAAGGCCAATTCAAGAGTAACACAAGAACAGCGCCGAGAGTGACACAAGAACAGGACTTGGAACAGTGTCTAGTGTGGCTGAGAAGGCCAATTCAAGAGTAACACAAGAACAGCGCCGAGAGTGACACAAGAACAAGAGTTGGAACAGTGTCTAGTGTGGCTAAGAAGGCCAATTCAAGAGTAACACAAGAACAGCGCCGAGAGTGACACACGAACAGGACTTGGAACAGTGTCTAGTGTGGCTGAGAAGGCCAATTCAAGAGTAACACAAGAACAGCGCCGAGAGTGACACAAGAACAGGACTTGGAACAGTGTCTAGTGTGGCTGAGAAGGCCAATTTGAGAGACACAAGGAACTAACCCTTGTGTATCATGCCTGGATACTAGAGCATGGACAAAGAACTTTTGCTTTGCAAAATCACTTCCACAGTCCCCAAAACAACTAGATGGCTGGGGAGTTGTCCATAAAAAATAAAGGCACATTTCTTGTCTCCAATTCACTGCATTCTCCATCAGTCTGGTGCTCCCCAGGTGTTCTAGACCTCAGTTCTATCTAACCTGACCAGCATTACAACCAGGCAAGAAACTTATGAATGGTCCTCCAGAACATTTGGTTTATACTAGGTTGAGTAAGGCTGATCAAGGAAATTCTGATGTATTTTTAAAAGGGTATTTGAAGTAGGTTAGTGATACAAGACTTTCTGATATTGCATACAGAAAAGTCTGTTGACCACACTGGGATCCTGCTTATCCATCGAAAAGATGTTATATTTGACACATCATGACTGTGATAGCTGCATTTAACTCCCCTCAACTGTCACGCTGCTGTCAGTGACCGTGCAAACTCAGCTTGGGAGTGGGAAAATGTTTGAAGGAAAGAGTTGCTGTTGGGGGGTTAGTTGAGCTAAATGAAACATGAGTTTCTTGCTTCAAATGTCAATTACACTTCCGTTTTAATACAAAAATATATGACAGCATGCGAAGTTCAGGTTTAAAAATATACAAGGGAAGAGATTGTGTGTGAGAGTGTAAATTATTCTGTACAAGTAGGCTGCCTCTGGAATAAGCAATGAAGTGTGAATGTCTAAAACAGCCTGTTTTCGATCAAAAAGAGTAGACATAGTTGCATTTACAACGTTTAAAACTCAGTATGAACAAGTCTGGACTGCCTGATACAAAGTGATTGTTGCCACAACAGTTTCAGGACAACAGAAGCCATATGGCATTGGACAACAAGCAATAGTTTGGAGAAACAAACCTTCCTAAAACATCCATTCATTAGCAGAGTTTAGAAATGAGATTCCAAGCACCTACACTGAACATAAGTAATTAATGTGGGAATGTTGAAGGATGAAGGTTCCAATCATATGCATGTTCGTTTAATGCTGCATTCCAGGTGTTCCCAACCTAGTCAACCCAGAGCCATCAAGGTGTATTAGACTACAACTCCTGTAGTCACTGCCCAGTATTACAGTGCAACACATCTGGAGGGCATCAAGTGGTTGATGCCTTCTATGTCTATGTGTGAAACTCTCACACTCACTCATATGTTGCAGCAACACACAATTTATGAACATGAATGTATTAAAAATTATTCTCACCATGCATATAATTAGAAATCTGAACAAGTTGGGAGGATGAAGTAAATAGTTGACACATCCCACCACATTCTGACCTCTGAATACAGTTAGTGGCCACTAGCAAGACCCCAAATGTATGAATCCTGCAGAAAAGCTGGCTTGTCCAAATAGAAAGAAAACAGCTGCTATGTTTTGGGGAAGGATCTCATCATGATCTACTAGGAGACAATATGCAAACAGATGTATTTGTACTGTTATATCTGCTAATTTTTACATCATATACCATTCCATTTGTTTGTAAATTGCTGTCTAAACCAGCCATTCTCAACAAGGGCCATATGGCCCTCTGGGGGGCCCTGGCACATTTGAAGGGGGGGCACAGACTGGAAACAGTTCTTCACACACCACCTTATAAGGTTTGTTATGTGACTTCAACAATCCTGATTCTGCCTATATTTCTTTCATATTGTGTTTATGACCATATAAAATTTTAAAAAAAGGTTGAGAATGGCTGGTCTAAACTACCCTGAACTATTCTTATTATAAAAGAAGGTGGGGGATAAATATTGAGTAGATCGGACTGGCATGTGGTCATAGAGTCAACCCAGTGATTTCAATGAGCTAAGTTCAGTTGATTTGAATGAGTCTAGCATAAATATGACTATATTTGGTTCCAACTCATTTATTATTGCTGTTACTATACCATTATAATTACCACCTGCCTGGAACAGCAGAAAAAGCTGACACCTCCAAGCTTGGCTGATAATCCAAGCTTGCCTGATAATCCAATTAGGATTGGAATTTCCCAGTGGCTGATCCCATCCAAACAGACTTTACTGAGCTGTTGTTTTAAATAAAATACACATTCAATTGTAAGTTCCAATGAGAGTAGACTAATTAAACCAATGGGACTTACATAAGTGATGAGTTAACAAATCCCATTCATTCTGTATTCTGGTTGGGTTTAACAACTGGACTTCGATCCTAAATTCTTTCAAAGTGCCTTCTAGATGTTACTGGACTGCAACTCTTGGCAGTTATGGGTTATGTGGACTATGCCTGATGAGAGTTGTAGTCCAGCAACAGCTGGAGATCGCCACTCTCCTTTTGAGTCAAAACATATAGACAAGGATATATTACAACTGTGAAAAGCTATAAAGGTCCAGCACTTGCCATGTTTCCTTAAGCTCCTGCACTGTCTTCCATTATTCCCCTCTTTGCTTTTCATACACTGTCATCAGCTGACAAATACAGATGAAAAGCCTTTCTTCTGCCTCAGAATATCCATTTCTGGCACACAAATAGTCTCCAACATGCCATCAAGGCAAGGTGGTCATTACTGTGCTACAATGCACACTTGCAAGAAACTCATGGTGTTGCACACTGCTTCAAGTTTCTAGGTAATTACATAATTTATTAATGGCACAAAGCTCATCTCAAGGGTATTGTGATGCCAGAAAAGTAAGATTGATCCCCCAGACCACAGCATCATCAGATTCATAGTGGTAATAGATTCTAAAAGACACTAACATATTGCTGTGCCAAGAAGCCTAATGAATAGAATGTTAGCGCTTCATTTTGTAGCTCAGGTGACAAGCTGTATAAAGAAATAACCAAAGAAGACAGGTAAGCCATAAGAAAAGGCATGTTGGGAAAGAAAGGGACGGGTGCCTCATAATTTCTTTATTTCACACCACCACATTTTAGGAGGTCCATTTTGCAGCAGTACAACAGCTCCCACAAATAATATGTCTGGGTACTGAAAAATACAAGCATACCACATTTTCCAGGGAAGAGGCTGTACAAGCTTTGTTGCAAAAACAACATGCCATCTTGTGGCATCTGTTATTTATCAGAAGCTTTTGTGGCCTCCAGGCTACTTCCATCGTGTCAGAATACATGGGCTGGAGTCTATGAAGGCATATATACCAAATAAAACTTGTTCATCCTCACAAGACTCTTCAGTTTTGCTCCAATAGCCTAACATCCTAAAATTGAGCACTTTGCTAAGAATTTTTTGAGAATAAGCTTTATTTTTGTACACAGCACCTTCCACTAAGACGTTCACATATACTTTCTTGTTTAATGGAATAGAAATGGGCTTCCAGTGACTCCCAGCTTTTTGGGGGTGTTGTTTGTTTGTAAGGCTGATATTACCTCCAGCAGCTTTAAAGAATTGAAAATAAGTTCTTAAATCTTCTGAGCTTGCTGGTCTCTGGCATACAGAGATTCTGTTCCACCACACACGTACCTTCCAATGGAATCATCGAGGGTTGCAAACATCTCCTTCATTATCTGGGAGTCAGAGCCACTGGGTTCAAACGGTTTTTCCCCTTACAAAGGCATAGGATTGCAAGGTCTCAGGTGTTCGTCCTAAGACTCAGGTTTCACGGTTCAAGTTTTGAAATTAAGAACTCATGAGTAAGATGTCACCAATGTGACAATACAAGGTTTGGTGGATCATTATTGTGGCTTCATGACACATTTAGACAAGCTGTCTTTTCTATTACCTTTCATACTGTACAGCTGTTGCTCTGCTGGAATTCATACACTGGTTTTTAAATTTGTTCAGTCTCTCTAAGTTGTCATTTACACAATATGATTCATTTATGATTGAATGGTCTGCCCCTTGAGTCATCAGAAGGGCTCACCCCATTTCGTCAGGCTTTGTCTCTGAAATGTGAAGGAATGATATGTTGTTGTATGGGTATCATAAGCATTCCTGACTCAGGATAGTGGCTGTAACTTTCTATTTCTATGTTATTTTCAGGTGGTTTTTTACACCTCTTCTTCCACTGTTGTTATTCCGAATAATAGCATACCATATTAGGAATGTCTGTGGGCTATGCATCGAAGAAGCAGACTTATTTAGACATGTCTCTTGCCACCTTAAGGAAGCCCAGTGGCTCAGAAGCTCCAGTCATAAGACGTGCAAAATACAGAGTAATTGATTAACCAAGAGTTTTTGAAGAGGATAGTTTCATTAAGGTAATTTACAGCTATTGCATCTTGTGTCATCCCTTGCTTTTGAAAATGCAGAAGAAAATGACTTCCAAATTCATTTAGCCACCAGAATGAGAGATGGTACATGTTCTGTGATAGCTCACAAGGCAGAAGCTCAACCCCACATTCGCCAGCAGCCCACGCTCCTGCCCAGACATTATAGTTCTGTGCACCTGAAACTTTTCTAACATTGGCTTATAAAAATATTTGGGGTTGTTCACTGCTCTGCTCTCTGTAGCATAAACATTTATTTAAATGGGGCTGTCTTTTCAGTAATGAAGAATGAAGGAAAAACAATGGTCTGATTTTGACAAATTAACTTGTGATTTGGAGAGTCAGTGAAGCAGGGAAGAGACATTCCTAACTATACTAATTAAATGAGCTTGCAACATTTATTTTAATGCAATGGAACCAGCCATATGAAGATGAACATTTTAATTTATTTTGCAGTGACATTATGAAAAATTTCTCTGCTGCAGATTATCTACAAAAACAAATCTCATCAGCATCTAGGTTTGTGCACGAAATTTACATCCCCTGCGTAACTCTGACCTTCCCCAGTGAAAACAAATGGAATGAGCTAAGTTAAAAAGTTTCTGCAAAGGTTGTCTTTCCATTGATGTGATGGTTTATGTTCAAATTACCTCTGTGAAAAACACATCCATTTTTCATGGCGCAGCATAGATGAAAAATTCCAAATCCATTCTAAGGGGAATGCAAATATACCTCATTAGTTCAAAAACATTTTTCATGAAGGACTGCTGAGTATTCTCAGGCAGATGAGGATGTGGAATGAGCCAAGAATGAACAGCACGTGGACTAATTGTTTTTAAACTTGTTCTTTTCCTTTCTCTGGCAACTCCATTACTATTGTAAGAGCGAAAGAAAGAGAGAAAAAATCTTGGTGGGGGAAAACAACAAGAGTTCACACATTCTTTCAGTCTCAAATGTGCCCATGTTGACATTCACAGTCAACCATGTCAAAACTGGAGATCGCTCAGTGGGAAAGAAAAATCCACAGGAAATAATCTTGGACAACAGAAAATAATGTCATCTAAGTTGCATACAGAAATGCATACTGAATTTAGACACAATGGCATGAAGGCTTTTATTTGTAACACAGGCACAATTTGGGTAGAGGGGCCCTGTATTGCCTTTTACAGAGGTCTCTCCTCTTTTTGAAGGAGTTCTCTATGTGAAGGACTGTCCAGACCGTGACTGATTTAAAGTTATAGGTGAGAATCCTGTTGGAAGAGTGGGACAGACTGTGACAACTGTGGAAGCAGCTTGCACTATTTGACAAGCTGCCCATTGTGTGTTCAGTTGCACCTTTGTGGCTCAAAGGACTGTGTAATCACAGGGCATAGCCCGCAAACAGCCACTTGTGTGGTTACCCTTAAAGGTAAAGGTTGCCCTTGACATTTGTAGTCCAGTTGTGTCTGACTCTAGAGCGTAGTGCTCATCCCCATTTCCAAGCCATAGAGCCAGTGTTTCCGTGGTCATGTGGCCAGCACAACTAGACATGGAACATCATTACCTTCCCACCAAGGTGGTACCTATTTATCTACTCGCATTTGCATGCTTTCGAACTGCTAGGTTGGCAGGAGCTGGGACAAGCAACGGGAGCTCACTCTGTCCCATGGATTCGATCTTACAACTGCTTGGTCTTCTGATCTTGCAACACAAAGGCTTCTGCGGTTTAACCCACAGCAGTGTTTGGCAAAAACCAGCTGGATCCTAGTTCTAGAACCCTTTGAAGTTGTCCAGGTCCAATTAGCAACTGGACAGCAAATCCAGCAGGAGTAATCTGATCATGATCTCTCCCACTCAGGTGAGGAATATTGTAACTTCTATTACATTTGTAAAAAATAATTTCTTTTTTTTTAGCTGCACACATAAAGTCAGCATATGTAGTTATATGCAGGATGGTGCCATGTTTTCTGGAGATACTTTTCCTTTTCCTTTTGTTATGTGCTGGTGGCCACCCCAAATGTAGCATTTCTGAGTTTGCAGGAAATGTCTTGATCTGCATCCAGATTTATGTAGGTACAACTTTGCTGGCCCAACCTTCCTACAGCCACCCACCTAGCCACCTGAAAATGCTCCATACAGGGTCAAGGGACACTGCTGAACGAAGTGAATGATGGTATGTGTGAGGAGGGGAGATCTCTAAGGGACATCAATCAGAGGGACCTTCCAGGCTATAGAACTTTACACAGTATTTCCCCATTATAAGTGTGTCCCTTCCTGGAGCCCATTTAGAGTATTTATTTTCAGGTCTCTTAGGCCAGAATCCTGTCTCCAAACAGAGTATGTCAGCCACACAGTTGGGCACTTCACAGTTACTCAAGCTGGCGACGGCCCAGTCTGTCACAACATGGCTTTCCACTTGCATAAAGGGATAGGGAATTCGCCCATGTGAAAGCAGCAAAGAAATTGGAATCATATGCAGGACACACTGTTCTGTGTGCAATTCAAAACAAAGATGATACTGGGCTTTTGTTGTGAAGCAAAAAGCTTAGTGCTATTAATTACTTAACTGACAGCCTGAAAGTGTCATTAAAATCACCTTCCCCTTCCCATCCATTACTCTTTTCCCTTACTTTCAAGTAATAAATATATACATCTCTGGTCACAATTTATCATGCCAATAGTTTAAAAACATATGTGACCAAAGACAAGGCATTGCCTGCATGTGTTACATGGGAGTAAGGGAAAAGAGAATGGATGGGAGGGGGAAGGTGATTTTAATAACACTTTCAGACCTGTCAATTAAGTAATTAATACCATTAAGCTTTTTGCTTCTCAACAAAAAGGTCTTCCCAAACAATTTGAGAGGATTCAGGGCTAGCACCAGACCCTCCTATATTAAAATCACAGTGCTTTGCTTTTGCATGTCCCTCCATGAACCATACCTGAACATCACCCCTTAACTGCCACCTCTGCCACCAAAACACAGACATGCCCCCCCCATCTTTGCAAGAACATATAATAACTAACTGCATGTGGGAAAGCCTGTTCAAATCATTCTGGCTTGAAAAAGTAGAAGACCCCCAACAACAGAGGAAAAAAGCAACTTTGGGAGCAAAAAGGGCTGGACCAATTTGAATCAGCCTTTGTGTCACTTGGACAGTAAAAATTACTTCGAATTCACCCATTGTACAAGTGGAATATTTGACCATGTAGTAATATTCTCAGAATCTGTGAGTATTAGGGTGCATTCAGACATTGAGAAAGGATTGCATCTGATTGCACCAGAAAAAGTCACTTGCCAGGATCCATCTCCCTTACAACGACTCTTCTGACCACTGGGAAATCACTCCAGTCTGGCTGCAAAAAAGAGTAGCTCTGCTGCTGGACTAAAAAGGTGTCAGAGCTTTTACATCCTCGCATGCTGCCTGTAGATTATTTCACTGGGAGGAGCTTTTCCAGGTTGTGATGATTGTTTATCCAGCAGCACCCAGTCATTATTTCCAGCCTATAAATTCAAAGAGAGTGATGCCTCTCTGCTGAGTGTTCCTTCCCCTCTTTAATCTGTTACAATTGGTCTGTTTGTTTTGCTGCTGATCTGTTCACAACTGTAAGTAATGAAATGTTACTGTTCTTTCTCCTACAAATGTCTCAGAGTGAGGCTGTGATCACACCAGCAGAATGTTACTCCTCATGAATTTCAACCTTTTGGGGGGGGTTCAGATGAAGCAATGCCATCATCTGTTCTTTTGTTCTACAGTGGTGCCTCGCTTAACGGGAACCTCGTTTAACGACGAATCTGCATAGCGATGAATTTTTTGCGATTGTTTTTGTGATCGCATTGTGATGATTTAGATAGGGAAAAATTGCTTTGCGATGATCGGTACCCTGTTTCGCATTCCGATCATCGCATAGCGATGATTTCCCAACAGCTGATCGGCGGTTCCAAAATGGCCACCGGGTTAAAAAAATGGCTGCCCGCTGTGTTTTCGCCCAGATTCCTCGCTTACCGGGCAGCAAAAATGGTGGCCGTATGGAGGATTTTCGCTTAAAGGTGAGTTTACAGCCCATAGGAACACATTGAAGGGGGTTCAATGCATTCCTATGGGCTTTTTTAAACCGCATAGCAACAAAATCGCTTTCCAGTGATTTTTGCTGCACGGATTATTGTCGCTATGTGGGGCACCACTGTACTTTATTTGTTGCACATTCCATCACACAGTACAACAAACATCCCACTGAGTGTGTACTCAAAAAATGATTCATTTCCTATGCATCTGGCATGTGATTCCAACTTCCTCACCTGCTGTCATTCAGCTCCCTTAATTGTTTAAATAAATTTTCAAACAAGAATATTGGCGTGTTGGTATACTTCTGTCAAATACAGAGCATCAGTCCCCCTACTGTCTTTTGACTGCCACTGCAGTGTGCTGTGGGTTCTCCTCCATAGAGGGTAACAAAGCACGGAATTAGAAGAAATGGCCCAGATCAGTATGTGGCCAGCAAGGGTGTTTTGCTGACATATCAATGTACCCACACTTTTTTTAAGGGAAGGTGGGGCAGAGAAAGGCACAAGAAAAGCAAGAAGATATGTCCTGCTTGAGAAGTGTAGACAAATGTACTTCATCTAATTCATCCCAAGAAAAGCGGAACAGTTAAAAACTTATGAACCACTATCACAGGAAATATGACAGCCAACCACAATACAGGAAGCAGAAGACATGAGAAAGAAGGGCAGCATTTCTCTAGTGTGACCACAGCCTGCATTACTGAGACATTGAGTGCCAGTTAATGACAAAGAGGTGGACTATTTGGGGAACTTAAAACTACTCTCCTCTGTGAATCTTTGTGCTTCTATTGCATATCTCAAGAAATTTTACCTGAACTCTACAACAAAAAGTCCATATTGGGCATGGGTGAGTCAGACTAAAGCACTATTCCTCATACACTGCATGATTCCCAGGAAATAATTTGCACTGGACCTCACTAGAAGCGGTTCAAAATGCAAGCTATATGCTCATGTGATTTCATCCTTAGTGCCATGTTCAGTCTTCAAAAGCTCTGTTCAGGCACATATTGTGAATGTTGGCAAATCCTTGTTTTAAAAAATGAACAGTATCAGAATTCTTGCACATCTCTAATTCTTCTGCTTTATGGCTCATGCTTCTGGGACAACATCTTCACAAACAGATCTTCTAGTTATTCCCTTGGGAGAGGCATAAGGCACATATATTCCTTCTTCCTGTCACTGTGTTTCTCCAGTATTGCCCTAAAATACCATCCATAGCATCTGGCAGCCTCGATGCCTACAGTTGTTCCCATTCACCATAATTTAGTAATATGAAACAATGACAGCAAATGGATTGGGGAGGGATATGGAAATGAGTTTTCTCTTTTTGAGATGCAACCCCAGTTTTCTAGAGATTAATTTTATGTAAAGTTTTGCATCTCAAAGTGTGATCAGCATTTTCCCCCCTTGGTTGACTCTAAGTAAATGCATTTTTGAGTTTGGGAATTCATCATGTCTGATTAATGATGTGTATATAGAGCTTCCTGTATCATTTTCTTTCTCGTGGTCTTTCTTATTCAACTTGTTTGTGGTACTCCAACCCTGCGGATAGATGGTTCTGCAGTGATAGATGTGAAGTTTGCATAGGACATGTAACAGCAGGACAGTCTATTATCACTGTACATTTTCCATGGCTGTGCAAACCTCTGTAGGCTATTTTATTGCTAATAGATCTGCAGAGAAGCAGTTGTGATTTTATGACTCTTTTTAAAATGGAAATTCATGTTGGAGAAATACAACGAGGGGGGGGAACAGATGTAAAGCACTTAAGCATTTGCAGAAAATTGAGATGCATACTCTTATTTACAGAGTCACAATGCTGCCATCTCTTCACTTTCAAAACTAAAATAAGCGATCTGTTTACGGTGGGAGATGAGGAACAGTAAACTGGCACATTTCCTCCCTCTGCTGAGCAATGGACAGTATCGCTGTTTCTGTGCTTAATGATTCAGATGAAATGGGAGGACAATTTTCCCCACCCAGATTTTATTATCTGTATCACACACGCACACACACAATAATATATACAAATGATATGCAATTGGGAAAGGTTTCAACAAAACCACAAGTCTAAATGCACATTATGTTGTAAAAGCTAAAATGATTGCCCAACACATTACAAGGGTTACCTAGGTATTTAAAGTAATGAGGGTATTGATTCTAAAATTTAAAGAGTGAGTGTTGCAGTGCATTTAGACACAAAGAACTACATATGCTCAAGTATTTACAATAGGGGGAGGCAACGTGTAGCCCACCGGCTGCTTATGGCCACCCCAAGGCCATTTTTGTGTCCCCTTAGCTCATTCTTTGGGGTTGAAAATTTTGCTGCCTACATGTTACTGCCTGCACTTCATCTTGGTAATACTGCTTTTACAGCTCAATTCAGCATATGACATTCTCCCGAGGAATGCAGCAACATGCTGGTTAACCTGAATTATGGAACTGAATGTACAATTGTTAGCTGCTCAATTGGAGTTCCTTGATAAGGCACAAGTGTTTTAATCTGAGCCAAGGTTCAAGACCCATATAAAAGAGATTCAGGTGTGTGTTAAAACAATAATTTTTCATTGACTTTAATGTACTTCTATTCTGTTTCTTGTTAGCTACCTCATTCTCATTTGTGAGAAGAAAGATAGGGTAGAAATCAGATAAACAAACTGAAGAACAATAAGACCTGAATATCTTCCCAGTGCCTGAAATCAAACTATCAATCTGTCTGATAACAGTGAAGAAGACAATCGTCTTTAGTAGACAACCTGGGGGCCCTTGTGCTATAGCCGTTAGCCTAATTTCAAAAGCTCCTTGCAATCTATCCCACCAGATATTTGGGAACAGAGATTTGTCTCTCCCATGGCAGTACATTGGGAGAGAGAGAGAGAGAGAATGGGAAAAGAGAAAAGAGAGTGTAAAAAATCAAAAGACTGAAGGACAGCAAGACTGCATAGCTGTCAAGTCATTAGAAGCACAGTTCCTTTTGGAAGGAAGTGTATCTAGCTTGCTTCATTCTGCATGTTGCAGATTATCTTATTTCATTATGTGATTGGACACTGGGAGACAAAGTTTGGCTTCATTTACAAGTCATTTTGTTCAGGCATGGCTCTCTGAAGGAATTGTGTGTCT
Source organism: Pogona vitticeps (assembly GCF_051106095.1). Taxonomy (NCBI): domain Eukaryota; kingdom Metazoa; phylum Chordata; class Lepidosauria; order Squamata; family Agamidae; genus Pogona; species Pogona vitticeps. The sequence continues at coordinate 36,034,455 of NC_135788.1, read as the reverse complement.
GGAGGGAAAACATGATAAAAGAAGGAAACACACATTTTTATTTTTATTTTTTTGCATTTAAAAAAACTAACTTTATTATTCAGTGGACTGATGTTATATGTGATTACAAAAAGTTAAAAAAATAGCATTCAGTGCCCTAGAGCAGTGGTCCCCAACCTTGGGCCTCCAGATGTCCTTGGACTTCAACTCCCAGAAATCCTGGCCAGCAGAGCTGGTGGTAAAGGCTTCTGGGAGTTGTAGTCCAAGAACATCTGGAGGCCCAAGGTTGGGGACCACAGCCCTACAGCACTATTTTTTCATTACTTGTGGATTTGTTTGAAGACTTGAGGCAGATTTCCTAAGACAGGAAGGCTTAGCATGATCTTAATATGTCGTTTGACCCTGAGAAAGCAAGAGAGAGAACAAAAGTTGCAGCAGAGAAAGCGGAGAGAGGACCTTTGTTGTTTAACTTTTTCATAAGTAATTGATTTTATCAGATTTCCAATTTTCCTTCAGCATTGTTTTTAAGGCCAGAAGGTGTGGGCAACAATTGTACCTCCAGATATTGCTGAATCAGAATTTCCATAACTCCAACTGTTGAAAATGCCACCTGAGGCTGGTGGAAACTAGAGGCACAAACAACTGGAGGGTACCAGGTTAGGAAAGACTGACTTAGAGGTTGGCTGTTTACACATCACAAAAAAGGAGGGCAAAAGATAACACCGGATTACATAAAACTGCATATCCCAATCCATATGTACACAAATAGAAACGTTTTTCATTATTGAAATAGAATTGCAATACGTACATCATAAGTGAACAGAGAAAACAATAGACAGATGGCTGCTAATGTTGCAGCTCAAGTACTTTCTGTAGATGGATGACTTCAATGTCCTTCTTAAACTGGCTGGATAGCTCAGTGGTTTACATATCTGGCTGTGGAGCCAGAGGTTGGGAATTTGATTCTCCCCGCTTCTTAGAAGAGCCAGGCTGTGTGGCCTTGGGCAAACTGCACAGTCCCAGGGTGCTCTCAGAAGAAGGGAATGGTCGACCACTTCTGAGTACTCTCTACCTGGAAAACTGTGAAAAGGGTTGCCTTATGTCAGAATTGACCGGACAGCACATGACTATTATTATTAATGCCCTTCCTTATAGTTCTTTACCTATACATTAGACTTGCATCTGAGAGTCTTTCAAATGGAGAACTGTCCTCCTTAAAGGAGGACACATGGCCACTCTACCATCCCAAGCTCTGTACATGGAAATGGATATTGTTCTTTAGCATTTTAAGTGAAGAAGTCTGTGCTCCAACTTGCATAAATATTCTTCTGCTCTGATTGCTACATTTAGAAAGCTTGACTAGCCCTTTACAATAAAATAAGCAAGCCACAGCAGAAAAGGCAGGACAGATTTTTCCAACAGCTGTCTAATATTTCTGTCAATGTGGAAATGAAATTGATTGTAAAACCTCAGAAAATAATCTCAACATTGAGTGCCCAATAATGACAATTTTCAATCTCCATTTGCAAAATTTGGGATTGCTTTCAATACTTCAATGAGCTTTCCAGACAAACATCTGGCAGCATTTTCAGAATTTTATGAAGGAAACAAAAGAAACAGCTCCATCTACTTGCAAATGCAGATATTAGCTGTCTTGCTGATTTTTCCATTTGACTTCAGGTGTATGGAACTTTGACTTTCTTAGAAAACTATACAAGTGTGGGTTTTATCTAAGACATGTACAATTGGGCCAGCAGAAGCACACATTCTTGTCTCTTCCTTCATGCAGCAGCCCCTCCCTCCAGAAAATGCTTTGTAGATATTGGGGAACCCACTGAATAAGTGTGTGTGCATGCACACAAGCAAAGGTACTGTATTTTCCATGTATGACTATACTTTTGTCTAAAAGTTTTAGACTAAAACTTGAGGGTCGCCTTATACACGTGACTAAGCTGAGGAGAGTACAAAAGCAAGTGGAGGAGAAAACAGGGATCAAATTGTTCCTGCAGGGCTTTGATCCCTGCTTTCCCCTCCACTTGCTAATCCTTAGCAAAAGGAGAGCAAGGATCAAAGCGCTGAAGGATCACTTTGATCCCTGCTTTCCCCTCTGCGATCCTGCAGCACTTTGATCCCTTTCCCCCTACACTTGCTAAGATTTCTTAATTTGGGGTTAGAAAAGTGGGGGAGCGTCATACATGGGGTTGTCTTATACATGGAAAAATACGGTACTCCTTAAATCAGGCAAAGGGACCTTCTGCAAGGTCCTCCTTCCACTAAACCAGGAATGGGGAACCCTTGGCCCTTTAAATGTTTTTGACTTTTGTTCTCAGAAACTCTAGCCAACATGGCTTATGGTAAAGTTGTTCAGATGTAGCCACGTCTTTACAGGAATCCAGATCAAATTCAATGAATTAAAACACATTGGCATAATTTTAGTAAGCGTATATTCCAATGGTTTTCAAAAGTATTAGGAAACATTTCAGATCAAAGTGCTAGATGTTTATCACTTCTCATTTTGGACTGTGTAGCACAAGAACTACAAGAACTATCAGTAATGCTCATTCATGGCCTCTATGCTGTCCATGGGTCTTTTCCAACTTGTTACAGGTCCAGCACATGTAAGAAGAGACACCTTGGACCTGGTGTTTACATCTGAGCAAAGAGAAGACATTCTGAAACCTCAAGTCTTCCATCTTGTCATGGTAAAGATCTCCTCACCTGCTGAGATTTGGACTTCGTATATTCAGGTCTTACTGTTCTTCAGTCTGTTTATCTGATTTCTACCCTATCTTCTCACAAATGAGAATGAGAGAGCTAACAAAAAAATGAATAGAAGTACATTAAAGTCAATGAAAAAATATTGTTTTTTAACAACCTGAATCTCTTTCATATGGGTCTTGAACCCTGGCTCAGATTAAAACACTTGTGCCTTATCAAGGAACTCCAATTGAGCAGCTAACAATTGTACATTCAGTTCCATAATTCAGATTAACCAGCATGTTCCTGCATTCCTCGGGAGAATGTCATATGCTGAATTGAGCTGTAAAAGCAGTATTACCAAGATGAAGTGCAGGCTGTAACATGTAGACAGCAAAACAGTGCTCCTACATGGGGTAAATGGGCCTATTAGAATGGTCTGTTCCCAAAGGCTGATGAATCCAGCTGTTTTCTAGAACATCTTTGGGGCTTTCCGGGTGACCTGGCTGGTGTTCTGTCAAAGCCCAGTCTCCCGCTGGTACTCAGAGGTGACCCAGAGAGTAGACAGAATCACTCCTACATGCCCTCTTTAGTGCAGAGCCCAGTCCTCACCATGGTTTATGGAAGAGCTGAGGACAACAAACAGATTATGAAGATGACTAGAGAACAGATGGAGGAAAGCTCCTTCAAAATGTAACCTGGCTGCAGTCAGGGAGATGTCCTGCAAACATTGTGAGTTACTTAATGCTACAAAAAGTGGTTAAAATTGATTATCGTGGATTCTAACCAACTGGCAGAACTTTTTCGAGTTGCCCACAGCCTTATAAATACCAGATGGATACAAATACAACATCCAGTTGTAGACAATTGCAACCAACTGCAGCCCATTTCAGATCCAGGACTGAATGCATCCTGCTTATTTATCCCATTAGGTTGGATTGAGTTGCCCAATGCACTGTCTACTCAGGTTTTATTGGATCAGTTTCAGTTAGTAAAGTCCAAGGATGTTGACACTTGTACTCTGTAAAGCTGCTACCTCTTTTTTAGATCCTGGCCCATCTTCGTTATTAAAATACATCAGATGGGCCATCCATGTCATCAGTGCTTCTCTTCAGGAAAGCTATGTGCCCTCCTGTTTGAAAGAAACTATACTAAATCCCATTCTTAAGAAAACTAATTTGGCTATAGTTGATTGGAACTACAGATCTGTCTCAAATACTGTATTCCTTTTTTGGGTAAATTAATTAAGAGTGGTAGCTAACCATTTGCAGGTGTTCTTGGAAGAAATGGACAGTCTACATCCATTTTAAGCAGGGTGAAGGCTGTGGCATGTTACTGAAACAGCACTGGTTGCCTTGCAAGACAATCTTCTAATGGAGATAGATAGTGAAAGTGTAATTCTGTTGATTCTCTTGGATCTTTCTGCAGCCTTTGATGCTATCTACCATGGTATCCGTCTGGGATGGCTATCAAGTTTAGGGATTTGGAGTTCCATTCTTCAGTACTTCTGGCCCTTTTTGATGACCAGTCCCAACTGGTATAGTTTGGGGATGGTGTTCCTAGCCCTTGGGACCTCTATTGTGGTCCCAATCTTGACCATCTCTCCCACTGGTTCTTAACCTTGGGTTACTCAAGAGTTTTGGACTGCAACTCCCAGAAGCCTTCACCACCAGCTGTCCTGACTGGGGTTTCTGGGAGTTGAAGTTCAAAAGCATCCGAGTAACAAAGGTTAAGAACCACTGATCTCTCCAATATTTTTTAACACCTGCATGAAGCCACCAGGAGAAATCATACAAAGATTTTGGGTTCACTGCCAGCATTTTACTGATGACACACCTCTTTATCTCTCCTTTTCTTGATGTGCAGATGATGCTGGACAGGCCGTTGACTGCTGCCTAACTTTGATAGTGGACTAGATGAGAACCAATAAACTGAAAATTAATCCAAATAAGATAGAGATCCTACTGTCAGGAGGTTCATCAGACCAGTTAGAGGGAAATTTATCAGAGATTACACTCCCTGTAAAGGACTGGGCCCACATATTGGGTCTATTCTTGGACTCTCTGTGGAGACTTAAATATCTGCTGTGGCTAGGAGTGCCTTCTGTCACCTTTGGTTGATTGCCCAGTTGTGACCATAACTGGATAAGAAATGCCTAGCAACAGTGGCTCATGCACTGGTAGCATCCCAAAAAACATTACTGTAATGCTCTCTATGTAAGCCTGCCCTTGAAAACAGTATAGAAACTTCAACAGATTCAAAATGTGGCAGCCAGACTGATTACTAGGTATAGTAAATTTGGCCATTTATCCCCAGTCTTCATTGGTGTGCCTTCATTGGCTCCCTGTCAGTTTCCATCCTCAATTCAAGGTGCTGCTTATGACATCTAAGGCCCTTAATGGTATAGGATCTTGATCCTTGTTGGAGGGTCTCTCCCAGAAATCAGCTACCCATTCCACCTGCTCCTCTCAATCCATGTTGTTAAAAATGGACATACTGAAGGAGGCCAAAAAGGCAACTACAGTTGTGACCCCCCTGGAGCAAGTAATCAACAGCGATACGTCAGTCTCCTTCCCTTCTCATGTTCAGGAAACTGGTAAAGATGGAATTATTTAAAGCTGCCTTTAACAACTGACTCTCCTGGAGGCCATTTTTTTTATAAAGTTTAGATTTTTATATGGTTATTTATATTTATGATTACATTCCTATTGAGTATTGTTTGACTATATGTTTGTTATGTGGGGCCTTAGGTGTTTTAGGTTATAACCTGTAAACTGCCCAGACTAATGGGGCAATATATAAATCAAACCAACCAATCAATCAATAAAATATTCTTTAGTGCAAAAGGTTTTGAATCCTGCCCAGGAGCCAAAGAACAGCCCAAGTCCACCTGGCTTAACATTGCAAGAGAGTTAATGTTTCAAAATCAACCAAATGACTCCCAACATACTTTTTATTTCCAGCCCATAAAAAGAACCTGAAAAGACCCCCCCCCCTTTTTTTAGATACAACTCTTGTGGGGTGGGGAGACCATATCAAAATGTATTGAGAAGAGGAAAAAGTGCTGGCATAAATACTTGCTAGCTCTCAGAATAACTTTAATAGATAAGGTGATTGATTTTACTGATTTCAATAGAAATCAAGGAAAATTCTTTGTATCACCCCCTTTTCCCCATATACTGAAAACTGAGGTTAAAGGCTTGCCACCAACAAAAGAGAAAAAAAGCTGCATCTGATTTCATCCCTTCCCTTAACATCCAAGACAAAACTGTTCTGACAGGGAGCACCTCCTGCTATCAAAGGAAAAGAAACCCAAATTTAATTTTCATGAAGATAAAGCTTGCTGAGTCGGCAGTGTTCTATTTTTGGAGGGCCAAAAACCTGAGACCAAATGGTACGGGGTAGATCTTCTGTAATGTCACAATGGCAAGGCAGGCAGGTTTTGGGGGTAAAGGCATAACTGAAGATGGGTCTGTTGACAGCGGAAATGGGCATAAAGAGAATCAAGGTAAACAGGCCCAGAATCTGGGAAAAACTTGTCTGATGAAGTAATTTTGGAAACTCAAGCCAGAGGGGAGGGAATATTTGGGAGTGAGGGCGTGAAGCAGTTAGATAATGTACCCAATAGCTGCAGCCATTGCTGCTGTTGATTTGAGGGTTCACTTCCTGCAACACATATGACCAAAAATCAAACAAACAACCCTGAATCCTCTTCAGTGGTGCTTGCTCAGAGATGTTTTCCCTCCTGGAGCCAGAGAATCAGGCAATTCCCTAAAATATCAGCCAGCACACCATGCCTTGGCAACTGTCTCAAAGCAATCCAAAAACACAAAAGAGCACACCCCTACCAGGACTCAGGACTTTGATTCCTCATGGTACCTTGTGTGGCTTTAGGCAAACAACACAATCTCAGAGACTCCCACAAGAAAGTTAGATAAACCACTTTTCAGTATTCTATACCTAGAAAACCATGGAAGGGGTAGCCAGAAGTCAGAACTGACTTGAAAGCAGATTTTTTTAAATTTTTATCACTACATTAAATGGAATTATAGAGCATGTGCTTTGCATTTAGAAGGTCTAAGGTTCAGTTCTTAGCATCTTCAAGTAAAATCCTGCCAGAGACTCTTGCGAAATGCTGCCATTTTGTGTCGCTTGTCCTGGAGTTGGAAGGACAAAAAAAACTCAGCCATATATTGGGTCCATATGTCCAGCCACCATTTTAAAGTTCAAGGTGATGGGGACCCAGGGAATGCTATTTTGCCTTCCTATACACCAAAACTGCATTTTGTGATTTATGTTGCGAACTTTGCATAAAACAATCTTGTTTAAATATATATTTTACATACTGGATAATATGTATTCTACAATCTAGTCAAAACATAAGCCTCAGAGATGGAGATGCCTTACTACAGAAGCATCTATTTGTCATTTCCCCACATTGGATATATTTAAATCACCAACAGCCAATTATCAGCAAAATGAATTGCTGACTTTTACTGAAATTGTTCACTTTACTCTTTCCTAGACTGTATATCTTGTGTGCAAATCCATAGTTCATTCATCCCGCAAATAACCTGCTTGAGTGGGGCCTAAATAAGGTATGGGGCCTTCTGCACAGTTTCATTCTATACACGAGCAGTCTCACCCAACCCTGTATTTTCATGCATAATTCCATTTGTGAACCATCTGACAGCAGACCTGTGTTCAACTAACATGAAATGTGTTGCTGCAGCCATGTAAATTACTGCTGCCTCCATCCTGTTTCATAGGCTGTCCAAATGAGCAGTCGTCTGAGAAGGCTCAAAATGATAGCATCTGTATAAAGCGAAATACTTTGTCTGAACAAATCCTGGCTGGGTAGTGGTGGTGGATTCATACTACCCATTATGTTCATCAACATACCTGCCCAGGAATGTTCCATGCTTCCAAATAGAGATCGGAAATATTCCTTCTTTAAGCTACAAATCCCAGAATTCGACAGACAGTAGCCACTGTGGAATGATGTAACTGCAGAAGGATATCAGGGACAATTGTGCTTAGAAAGGAATAATGCTGCTTCTATAATGCCACGTTTATTGAAAACAGAGATGGTGGTAAAGGGAGGCTGCAAGGAAGTGAGTCAAGCAAAAGAAAGGTAGCAGATACTTTCTAGATACCTTCAGCTGACTGTGAAGGAATGGGGCTGAAGTTCCCAAGCCCCACCCATAGAGCTGAAGAAGAGGCCAGGTAGGAAGGGGCCAGTTATGAAAAAGCCTACCACATCTCTGACTTGACACGTCATCCAACAGGAGCAGTGGCACCATCTCCGACCCATCTGTAGCACTGCTGATGAAAGCGCTATTGTGAAAGATATAGGAGATTCTGTGAAAAGCAGAAGAGCAGGCACCAGTATCCTCTGCCTGGCTTTACCAGCCTTCCTTTAAAGGTCTTCAGCCAGGGCTGGGACACATCTTCCCTTCCTGCTTTCAGACACCAGGACTCTTGGATCATCCTGTAACTTCAACAGGGGACCCCATTGAAAGGACATTGCCTTGGGGGGGGTGGGATTAAGTGCAGGAAACTCAACCCTCCAAGAAACTCGCAGAGGGAATTAAGGACACTGCTCCTGTTTCTCTTGGTCCATCAGTTGCAATAAAATCTGTTCTTGAGCATTCTCACAACCTGGAGCCTATGGAGTTAATACCAAGAGACCCAGCTGCCACCAGCATCAGCAGAGGTGGATCCGGCAGTGCTCACACCTGTGTGCTGTACCTGTGAAATAAAAGATTGACTAACAAAACATCCAACGTCTTCTATCGGCTTTAATACTTCTGCAAAAACATAACTGAGTACAAGAGTGCCACAGTTTTGTATTAAAAGTATTTCATTTCAGATTTCTGTATTTATAACTACTACTACTACTACTACTACTACTACTACTACTACTACTACTACTACTACTACTACTACTACAAGAACAACAACCACCTTTGAACTGCAGAGCTGGAAGGGACCCTATGGATCATCAAATCCAGCCCCTCAAGGAGGCAGAGTGGGGCATTTGACCCCAACCTCTGACTCTGCAGCCAGAAATCTAAGCCACTGAGCATTTCTGGCCTTGTATCTACATTTGGTGCACTAAATTCTGTTGATCTGTTACCTTCAAACATTTAATTTGAGCCACTATATACTTTGGTTTCCCTTCAGAATGTATATTTCACACATTATGATTTTACCTTTAATGGCAAATATCACAGAAGTAAGTCTGTCTGTCAGTAGCAGAATGTGTCATTTTCTGATTGTGCATTAAAGCAGCTTTAGATACGTACCCAGTCTGGTGTAGGGGACAGAGGAACAGATTAGGACTCAGGTGGTGTGGATTTGAGTCCCTACTCAGCCACGGATGCTTTCTGGGGATGGGGTGGTGGTGGTAAAACCACTCCTCATATAACTCACTCACCTTGAAAGCCCCATTAGGGTTGCTCTAAGTCAGTTCTGTCTTGACACCACATTGCATGCACTGATTTTCTCTAGATTTTCTGTTTCTATACATTATTCGGACCACTATTTCTTTCAGCTTCCTAAGTGTGTTTCAGAAGTTGTGCAATTCTCCGCATTTGCTGCTGTCATTACTTTTTCCTTGTCTCTGGGTCCCCTGCCTTTCTCCGCCTTCCCTTCCAACTCCTGCATTTGAGGTGCCTTCACTTCCTCCTACCTGCCCATTTTATACTGTAGCGGTAAAGCAATCCTCCCCCACCTTAGGAGTAGTTCTATAGTACAAATCTGGCTTCTTAATTGGAAGGATTCTTAATTCAGCAATTTAATGTGAAAAACAAGAACAGTTACTTTCTTTCAATACTTCCTGTGTATGAAAGTATGGCAAGGAGCAATAGATTTCTCAGTTCCTGTGACTTACAGTATCAAAGTCCTTTTTAAAAAATGTAGTCTGATTTTTTTATAATAAGCTTCAAATCAGGGTGCTCCCACCATGCTGGTACCTGCAATAGTGCAAAAAGTGATATCGAGGTCTGAAGAACTTGTTACCATTTAGATTAGGGGTCTCAAACTCAATTTAGCTGGGGGCCGCTGGAGACAGAGTCTGGGTGAGGCTGGGCCGCATCAGATTTTCTGCCAAGTGGAGCAAAAGCCCGAGGAAACCGCCCAGGAGTTTCCTTAGTCCGGCTGGGCCTCCAAGGAGGAGGAGGAGGAGGAGGGGTGCGCAAGCTGTCTTGGGAGAGAGCCGCCGAGCAAGGCGAGTCTTTTTTTTGACTCTTGACAGCAAAGGTCGCATGGGCGCTTCAGGTGAGGCAGGCAAGGCGGGGGCCACAAACTATCATCCGGTGGGCCACAAATGGCCACCGGGCCACATGTTTGAGACCCCTGATTTAGATGATTTCTGATTCCCAATGGCTTTATTGTGATTCCTCCCCCCCTCCCAAAATAGAACTTGAAAAGTTGCTTTTTAAGACTATAGCTTCCAGGATTCTCTCCAGTCAGCATGGCTGATTTATTATTTGGTGTGTTGCCATGCGCTGCCAAGTCAGAACCAACTTACAGTGACCCCAACAGGACTTTCAAGGTAAGTGAGGTATTTGAGAAGTGTGTGTTTTTTAAACCAGTTTTGCCTTCCCTGGGTGTTTTCTTGACTGAGCAGGGACTCAAATCTAAGCCTTCTGGGTCCTAGTCTGTTACTCCATCCATTATACCACACTGGCTATCCTGCCTTATTACTGTAGTACTGCTGAAATGAAAAAAGCTTGAAGTAACCAGGAATCTATTGTTTTGAGGTGAGTAGCATTCTGTTCCAGTAGACATAATAGATTTATGGGTTCAGGCTGCTTTAATTCAAAGTGTTTCCCTTCTGAAACGGATGTGTGTCTATTGCACTCATTCATATCAGAAATAAAATTAGCACTTACACCAAAAGCACTGAATTGCAAAATTTTCCATTTTTAGTATATGGGCTGCAAGGGTGGGTATGGGAATTCCAGAAATACATCCTTGAACATCATATATAAATTTGCACAGAAGATGGAAAGCAGCTGGAACTCTTTTGTAGAAGTCCCTGGTTTCTTCTGCAGGACACTATGCTCATATACTACTACTGATGCAAAGGAGTGAATAAATTTGTCTTACGGAAACAATGGTAACATTTGAGCTAAATATATCCAATAATTAATATGACTGTCCTGAAACCTGGACCAACCCCCTAGATACAACAAATACCAGGAATTCTGAAGAACTCCCAGACTGAAATATAGTCCAAAAAAGCCCCTGTATGAACACTTTGTTAAATGCGCAGATTTAACCCTGCTGTTTTGCTCCTAATCATTATTAATTGCCTCCAGTGGTGGACATTAATTTCCCTATTGCAGCAACATGCATCTTGAGCTTGGGCATATCCTAATACATCAAGTGGGACAGGTGATATAATTCAGCTGGTCACAGCTGGAAAGAAGACAGCCACCCACATGCAAGCAGTCTGTCAGCCTTAGTTACACGACAGACATCACCACAGCTTCCATAGCAACATTGTATGTTCATCTCTGGGGATAACTTTATGAGAAGTATAGCCATTTGGTTGATCATGTTTAATCTGCTGTTGTCTCTGCAATAATAGCTCTTTTATCCAAGCACTGACTCTGAAATATTTGGGAAAGAAAGGGAATTAACATAATGTGTCCCTTTAGATGGCCACACTAGGTTGCACAGGACTCCTAAAGCCATATCAGCAATAGAAGATGAACTTCCAAGACTGTAGTGGATTGACATGTTAGAGGACCAAACTCTGCTTGCATTTATTGGTTTAAATTTTCAAAGGGTAACCCTGTTAGTCTATAATCTGTTCCATAGCTTTAACTAGCTACTGGGGTGGGGGATAGTGCAAAATGTACCCCCAAACAAGTGTTGCAATTAATGGTATAAAAATAATTTTAAAAGTAATTAAAACATTGAAAATCTTCCTAGCAACTCCCCTCCTCTACAGGGAATCAGTAGCACTGTCAGAGCTAAAACAAACAAACCAGAAGTGTAGAGAATGTTGAGCATATCATATATGATAATACAGTAATCTGATTTTATAGTCTGTCTGGCCCCGAGGCTGGGTGTACCAAGACCCAGTTAGGCTAGCTATTCATGGGGATGCAACTTCCTGTTCAGTCTAGACTCTGCTGTTTGAACCACCAACACATTCCCCCTGCTTTCTCCTAGCTTTACAGGTCTACTAGCCATGCATTGTATCAAAAACTGCCATTTCCCCCCTATGGTAGCACACCTGGCTAATATTTGAAATCCCAGGGGAACAAAATCTGAGGAGAGGGCACGCCTTCTAAAATTGGCACCCTAGGGCAAAGTGCGGGTTTCCCTATCTTCATTACAGCCTCAATCTGTTGTAGCAAACACAGGAAAAGGTCCTGTGGCAGCTCAGAATCTAACAAGTTGTAATTGGCCTAAGCTTTTTTGGACTGTGACCTGTTTCTTTAGATACATCTCCATTGCTTTGGTGCCAAAACGTACAGTATATGCATGTTTCTTTCCAGTGATGCAAGGGTAAAGTACAGTCACACTTTCTGATAGACTTCCAAGCCACATCTTCAAGGAGAAACCAAAAACAAAGGCAGCTAGAGAGATCCAGATCTAAGGAACTGCTGGATTGCTCAGTGGTTTAGGTACTGTATCTGGCTGCAGAGCCAGAAGCTGTGCCTTCATGACAGGGGCTAGACTCAATGATCCATTGGATCCCATCCAACTTTACAGTTTGAAGATGATGATAATGATGATTAGAGAACTCGGTATATGTATGTCCCATATCATAGTGATTATTCTATTGACTTCCTATAGAGGCCTAGCTGTCCCACACCTCTGTCTTTTAGGCACTGGAAGCTGGTGGCTCAGTGTTGGTGCAGTATTGATTTTATTGTAATATATCAAACATTGGCATTTTGTGATTTTAGATACTCTTCTTGCAGAAAATACTCGCTAGAATTCAGTGGGGTTGTTTTGTGACAGAAGGGAGTGACTTCCATCAGCTGAACCAATAGAGGTAAGGATACTCCACACATGAACACACTGATCCCTTCTTTTAAAAAAAACCCTCTTAGGTCTGCCGTGAAGAACTAAAAAGTCCCCTGGAGCAGTTTTTAAATGGGATATGGAGCTTGGGAAAGAGAATAAATTCCCAACACACAAACACAAGACTGGGCACTACCTCATTGTTGGATTTAGGCTACTGGGAGCTAGTTAGCATTGCAACGTAAGGGTAAGGCTAGCAAAGTTGAGTTTTGCCCCTTGCGTATATTTCTTGTAAATATAAAGGGTGTGCATGGAGAACTTTCATGAAGTATACAGTTTGATCCACAATCTATACATTTAATATTATTTACATAGTATTTTCATGATTGTACATGATGGGCAAAGCTGAAATTGATTCTTAGCCTGATATTTTGTCCAAAATGGAAACTAAAACAATCATATATGTTCCTATTTTTCTTACTGTAATCCCCCAAAGTTTGAGTGAAACCTTGAAGGAGTTTTCTACACAGAGCAAATCTTGCTTTAACACACATCAAACAAAATTCCACTAGATTTCATATAATAAAAATTGGAAACATAGATGTTGTGCTTCCTGTATATAAGACAAGCAATACTTGTCTATCTCAGATAGTCTTTTAGGGGGGTTGCATTATTGTACATAATTAATAATAATAGCCATGTGCTGTCAAATAAATTCTGACTTATGGTGACCCCTTTCAGGATTTTCCAGGTACAGAATACTCAGAAGTGATTTAGAATTCCCTTCTTCTGAGGGGCCCTGGGACTGTGTTGCTTACCCATGACCACAAAGACTGGCTCTACTCATGGGAAGCACAGTAGGAAATCAAACTCCCAGCCTCTGACTCTGCAGCCAGATACCTAAACCACAGAGCTCTCCAGCTAGTTACTATTGCAATTAGTGATGAGTAAATACTAAAGACATCCCACCTCCCAGTAGTACAGCTTTGTTCATCATCAAAACCCCAGCCTTCATCTCTGAAAATAACCTAGCAAAAGTTTTGGGAGATAGATACGATACCAATTCAGCACTGAATCAAAATATGAAAGGCTAATCTCTGTCTTTTCATAAAGCCAAGTTTCGGGGCATATATGTCTGCGTTCCTTGGTTTTTTAACCTTTTTTTAAAATCCATCAATGTATGGATGTCTTTCTTTTTTTATGTCTCTTCCCTCCACTCAACTTTTCTTAGAAAAGCTATAGTTCTAAAGAAGGATTTATATTTTGGAATTTTTGAAAAGGTCACAATTGGTCGCTTTCTTTTCAATCCCCTCCAAATTATTTCTTACCAAGGTCCATGCATGATGGGTTGAATCCTAATTAGATTTTCAAGGTTACAGTTTGCACTGGCAGTAAGATTTTCCCCACCCTTCCACTGAGACAACACAATGTCAAAGCAAATTATCTGGCAGTGTACAGTGGAGCTTACATTACCAACATATTATCCTTAATTTTCCCCCTTCCCTCTTTTTTTCAAAGAATCATCAACTTTTAAAAGAATTTCAGGAGTAATCTAGTCTAAAACCTACCATAGCATATTTCACCGGACTTAACTAGTACCTTTCTCCATTCATTTGTGGAATGGGAAAAAAACACAGAAAACATCGAACAATTTGTTCAACTGCTATGACAAGAGATGGGGGTATTTGTATATGAATACGAATATCCCTGAGCAGCTGGACTTAACAAGGGGCCAGCCCCTGAAGCCTGCCCATCCACTCATGGATCTGGCAGTGGTGGCAGCCTTGCTCATCCTTCCAATCGCTCCCAGAGCTCAACTCTCTTCCTGCTTGCCTGGCCACTCCAGGCAGTGGGAGGGAGGATGAGTCTCCCTGCATGACTGCTGAGTTGCTAGCTGAGCAGGAAGAGAGCAGAGCAATTGGAAGGATGAGCGAGGCAAACACATGAGTAGGGTTGCCAGATACATGGGTACCAAAAAGAGGACATAGAAATACAAAAAAGAGGACAGAGGACGACGTATTGAATATTTAACATAGACGGTGGTCCCCAACCCTTTTGGGACCATGGACCAGTTTGGCGGGTGAGCTCTGTGCATGGGGTGTGGAGGGCATGTCATGCTCATGGTGGGCGTGTCATGCTTGCGGTGGGTCGTGTACACACGGCCCATTCCAATGTACTTGGACTGCAGGTGCTCCAGCTGGCTATGGATGGTGTAGTGGTCCGTCACGGCGGCAGGAGGAGGAGGGCGACGAGGGCAGTGGTGGCAAAGGCAGTGCAAGCCAGCAGGCCAAAAGAACATGCACTGCCCACTGAGAACCTCACAAAATGGGCCCAGAGCGAAACGGAAGCTAGCCTTCACAAACACGCATGCTTCCTCTTCCGGCTATACCCTCCACCGCCACAGCCTTTTCTAGGATCCCATCTCTATTGGTTTAAGCCTCCACAAAGCAAAGGTGGGCTGTACATATAAGGCAGCCAATGCTATTCCTCTCCTTCTTCCCTTCAAGCGAAGCAGAAGGGTGGTTGCATTTTGTCTTCCATTCCTTATGATTCTGAGGCACTGGGGGAGGGGGAGAGTCAGAGGTACGCATTGCATGTTGGATGCTGTAGTTTTCCTTTAGCGGAGATTAAATTGCATGCGAGCGAAACGCTCACCATGCGTGCAGGGGGGGCGGAGATCCGTCTCCATGGGAATATTACAAAAGCTGGACATTTTAAAGGTTTTTATCTTTGCCTGCTGGACGGAGGACATCTGGCAACCCTATGCATGAGTGGATGTGCTGGCCGCAGGGGCCAGCCCCTCATTAAGTCTAGCTGTGCAGGGATATTTATATATAAATACGAATACCTTCATCTCTAGCTATGACTAATGAAATGTGTGCATGTCATGTGCATGCTTTTGGACATTTGTTCAGCTCACCATCCCACATGTGTATCTCAACATACAGAGAGATTTGCAGGTTGGGAAAGGTGATCTGTACCATCATGTGGCAGCTCTTGAGGATTTCAGCCAGGGGACCTTCTCTGCCTAGGGATGTCCAGGATAGACCTTGCAACTTTCTGCTTTACAGACCTGACCACTGAGCTGTCTGATCCTCTTCTAGGAAATATATCAGGCAAAAAAAGAGCAATAAAATAATTTAAAAGACAAAAACACAGGTTGCACCTTGAAAACTATTATATTTTAATGTTACTTCTTCATATATATGAGGTAGAGGACAGAGATCACACAGTAAAACATTCATGTCAGTCTCTAAGGCAGCGGTCCCCAACTGTTTTGGGACTGTGGACCGGCTGAGCCTCTGAGGAAGGCAGGGCACCCCACGCGCGTGCATGCACACTCTTGGGTGCATGCATGAAGCAGTGGGGGAGTGTGCGTGCACTGGCACTGATGTGAGTGCTCCCCTACCCCTTTGCGCAGGTGCACAGGCACATGCATGAAGGGGGGGAGCGCTCACACCAGCGCTGGCACACGTGTGTGTGTGTGTACAAAGCAGCTGTGGGGAGGGGAGTGCGTGCAGGGGGTTGGAGGTCTGTCTCTGCGGCCCAGTCTGGCTCAGACCATAGTCCAGCACCAGGCCGCGGAGCAGAGGTTGATGACTTCTGCTCTAAGGAAGAGTGGTATATGGTTGCATTTCACACCCACAATGATTTAAGACTTCTATTTGTTATTCATTTCTTTTGAAGTCTGGTTCTGCAAACATTCCGACAAGAGACACAAAACAAGGAAAAAGGGAGTGGGAAGGATATTGTATAACTTTAAAGACCAACTGTAGGAAATAACATGATTAAAGGAGATAATAAAGGAGCAAGGACAGACTTTACTTTCGAGCCTTGTTCTGAAAGCAGTCTTATGGGAAACTCTTCCTTACTGCTACTCCTCTCCCTACAGTTGCCTACTGGTACTACTGTTATTATAGCTTCCACTTTCGAGCATATGGAAATACTTTCTGCAGATGAATGGGGAGATTGTTTCTGGACTGCCTCAGTTTGTTGCAGGTTTTGACTAGACTACTCTTGAGATCCTCTGATGGCTTCATGAAAAAGGAAAGTAAAGGCAAAAAAAAAATCAAGCATAGATATTTTTAATGTAAGCACCATTTTCTGCTACTTAAAACTTTTTTCCCTATTTTGGATAAATAAACAATCTTATTTTTCAGATTGCATTTTGTTCTTCAGACACATTTGATTATAACAGGGAAATTTAGCTAATTAAAAAGATGTAATAGTGGCTTCTCATATTCTCTTGGTTGCACTATAGAAAAAAACCAAGGCAGGGGCGCATGAATCACTGTGAAATTCACTGCTTTACACGCACACACACAAACACACATGCACATAAAGGGGATGCATCGTGGCTGTAAGTTAACACCCAGCATTCCTGAGACAACTTACTATTCACATATAATAGGCAAAATGATAACATAGTCCTCATTTAAACCCAGCTGATATCAACCAGGCTGATATCAAGGTGATTATCTACTGCTCAATGTTAGCTCTACCAATAGGGAGTGAGACAACTTCAGGATATGGGGCAGGGAAACAATAGTCGCCCTGGAAATTCTTCCTGGGCCCAGTGGCCATTCTCCTCTCCTAGAGAAGAAAACTGATCTTTAAACAGCCTGGCCCACACAATCAGGTGTGCTAGAAGTTCCTACACCATTGCCAGCATAGAGCTAAGTCTCTTGTCAGTCCAGTTCAATAAATTTCATTCTGTCAGTCCAGTCACTAGAACTGCACAGCTGGAAGGGACCTTAAGGAGCATCAAGTCCAGCCCCATCAAGGAGGCACAGTGGGGGATTGAATTACCAACCTCTGGCTCCATAGCTAGATACTTAAACCACTGAGCTATCCAGCAGCTCTTGTTCCATACACTGAATGGAGAGGGGTGCCCTCTTGTCTTTTGTATCAAGCTGATAATTTCTAAGGCTGCTCTGTCACCAGTTTTGTAATGGGTAGAGATGATCTGCACCTTCTCATCTGGTGGCTTAAAGGTAATGTCTGTGGTTTTACAGCTACAGGCACTTCTAGAAAGAGGAAGCATTGAATCCTACTTTCTTCCATTTAGTGCCTTTTGGTTGCAAAGGGTCATGCAGCTTATCAGGATTCATGCCTGAGCCACAACTCTCAAAACATCTTCTGCTCAAGAAATATTTCAGTTTCTTTGAAAAATATGAAAGGAACCCACTGCCTTGCTGGAGCTTCTATGCTGGGGATTTCTCTCTCTTTCTCTCTTTTCTTTTTCTTTTTCTTTTTTTGTTAAAGGAAAGTTAAATTGATATCTTCTGACAGGTGGCTGTAACTATGGAAACTGTTGTCATCTAGGAAGCAGTGCAGCACTAAACTAAAAAGCACACGAAGCCCTGGATGTGTCATTGAATATATAGGCACAAGGTGAACATGGCACGAATGGGGTGGGGGTGGGAATACAGATGTTCAGTGCAGAATCAGGTACATGACAGAAAACAAATGTCCCCTTTGGAAGAGCCTTAAGCTAATTTACTTCTCAAAAGTTACTTTAGCCCTATTTGTCATGGATGTGATCAAGAAATATACAGTACCTATATATATTCCATTTCCACTGAACATTTTGCACTATTGTTATCTAGAAGATAAGTCTATAGCCACGCCATTGATCTCTCTGGCTATAATGAAAGGCATTAAAACTAGATGAAAAAGGAAGTCCATAATCCTTCTACATGAGCTCCCCTCCCCCTCCAAATGGGATTTCCTTAGGTCCATATACCTCAGCCGTCAGAGGTACAAATTAAGCTCACATATGCCTTCCAATGTCTAGTCATACAACAAAGCACACTAAATGCAAGATATAGAGATGAAGTAAGGTAAGGAGAGGAGAAGCATGTACTGGGACAAAAAGATATTGTTCACTTTTTGAAGGAGCACCACTTCTAAACATCTGCTAAACACATCAATTAGTTTGTCCCTCAAACTGGACCTGATTTTTATTGTCTACCACAGTTGAATCTATTATAATAACTTTTCTTCATGCTAGAGTTGAAGGACATGTTTGAAAAAAATGGAACATAGGATGCATTGGTATTATATGGATATGTGTTTTCAACAGCTGTGTTTTTCTCCCAACTAATTAACTAGTTCAGCTAAGGAACTAGACATTGATGCAATATGTTGTTTCCATTCCTGGAAATACATTCCCTGAGAGTTAATAAATAATCTACGAGTGCTAATCTTTTTAAGTCAGTTCAAAGAGATGAAGTCATTTGCTACCATTGTAAGCCAAAGGAGCTCAGGCGCCTGAGCTAGATATGCTATAATATTTCTTCCTTAGCATAACAAACATCATCCCAAAGGATGAATCAAGAAAATGTTTCCAAATTTTAAAGTCTGTTTCTAGAACAAGGTTTGGGATGCACAATTTCCCCCATGAATTACTCCATTCCTTATCATTTACAAAACCAAAAAGCAATGGCAGTGCTAAGCGGAGAACGCGCTGTTCTAGACAATAAAAAGTGCTATCAATAATGACATAATTGTTCACCATAAAACTTTACAGTACAGAAGGGGAAAGGTACAGTGGATATTAGATAGTAAAAGGGGGAAGGGGGAAAATTTGTTTAATATTTCCCTGAATGACTGTACTGATTTCCTCCAGGGGAAAGAAAAGTAATCAATGGTTGTGATGATTTGGTAGATAAGCAAAAGCATTCTGCCCATGCTGAGAGCACTCATCTACTGACCCTGGTCATGAGCTGAAGGTATCTGATGTAGCAAAAAAGTTATTGAAACCTCGTCCCCACTGGGCCAAATGGCAGTCCCTCCTCCATCCTTGAACCCATGTATGGGAAACTAACAGCTGAAAACACAACGGGGTTTATTAAACTTGGAAATGGTTTAACAAGATGTTGCTTAGAGTCCTGTCCTGTTTCATCTCTCCAGAATCAGTTTCTAAAGTTTCTGGTCCCCTGGTTCCATCCACCGAGGATGTCAAAGACAGTATAGAAAGCCCTATTCTCACCACTGGGCTCCTCTGCTCTGTAGGCCATAGAGGCCCATGATCAGGACACCCTGGTCTCCTGGTTGCCCCAGACAAGGAGGGTCTATACTCTCACAGTGAGAGCAGTCAGAGAATGAACTTATTTTCTGACAGTGGTGTTGGCCTCAGGTCCCTGGGGTTTCTTCCTCTCACTTTTCCCAGAACTGATGCTCCAGAGGCTTCTTTCTCCACCAGAGTTGGCTCTGTGTTTCATTCTCCTGCCTTTCTAGTGGCCCTTGGCTCACGTTCCCCCAGTAGGATAGGCAGCAAGAGGTCTTGAGGTGCTTGTGTTTTTTCACCCTCACCTTTTGGAACATGGAACTGTACCAGAAAAAAAAACCCTCAAGGGGTTTATAAAGGAGCTTCTTTATAAATATAATCCCATTCCCCTCAGGGGTTCTGCCATTTTTTCCTGGGGAACCCTATGCCAAATATGATTTGTAGTTTTACTAGGTGCTTAGAAAACCTTGTTTTAGTTTAGGGCAGTGGTTCTTAACCTTTGTTACTTGGATGTTTATGAACTGCAACTCCCAGAAACCCCAGCCAGCACAGTTGGTGGTGAAGGCTTCTGGGAGTTGCAGTCCAAAACTCCTGAGTAACCCAAGGTTAAGAACCAGTGGTTTAGGGGAATGCACTGGAGCTCTGTAGCAGAGAATTCCAAGCATCTCACCAAATTATGTATCCCCAAATTCTACAGGATAGAGCCATTATTAGTAAATTGGTATCAAACTGTTATAACTCTGTAATATAAAGCACTCTCAGAAAAAAGCAGGGATGGGTTACAAGAGAAATCCTGCAAGACTTTTGTTCATTTGCCCATAAAATTGAACGTCTTTGGATTATGAAATGTTTTAAGAGAGATGAACAAAGCCAGGTGTTTCTATATTGCTTCCTGGTTTCTCCTCCATCCCCAAATCGCTAACGATTTCTAACTGCACTTAAGGCTTGATATTAGAAGACATTTTCCAGGACTGCAGAATTCAGAGCATCTGCAGGTATTTGATTCAGAAATGCAGTTTGGAGTTTCTGCCAGACATGTCCCTCTTCCAGTTTACTGGCAAGGTCATACCATGACATGTACTTCAACTGCTTCTGCTTTACATCTGCTGAGATTTCGCCATCATTTGCAGCATGTGAAAGAAACAGATCCAAGTTTTGAAATATACCACCTCAAGAAATACAGTAACACTATCTATCCTGAAAAGGTCTAAAAAGGCCTATCTCAATATGGGCAAAATTTCCATTTTCAGATGTCCAAAAGGTAATAAAAATGAAAGACCAGGAAGAGGAAGCTGCTGCTGTTTGTGGTGCCTCAGAAAATGAAACTGATTAGGCAAAGCTTCCCTGGATCTTGGATTTCCTCATTTGTCTCTCAGCTCTTGAACTGGATGATGTCTGTCTCCTTGACATAAGGGAGGCAAAGCTCTGAATATACTGTGTTTCCCTGAAAACAAGATAGGGTCTTATATTAATTTTTGCTCCTGAAAACACATTAGGACTTATTTTCAGGGGATGTTTTATTTTATTTTTTTCATGTACAACAATTTACATTTATTCAAATACAGTCATGTCAACTTCTGGTTGCTGCACAGTGGTGGAGGGCAGGGTTTCACTTAACTGGGGCTTGTTTTGGGGGTAGGGCTTATATTATGAGCATCCTGAAAAATCATACTAGGGCTTATTTTCAGGTTAGGTCTTATTTTCGGGGAAACAGGGTAATATTCATAATTTCCTTTTTTTCAGCTTTAATTTTTTCCTCACAAACTGAAAAAATATATCAGAGATTGGCAAACATTAAGATGTTTTTCTTCCCTAATTCAAAATTTCAGGAGATGCCCATTTCTGGCGTTGTCTCCCTAGCAGAAAAATATAACAACTAATTCACACCAGAAGATGTAAGTTTAAATTCTTTTCCTGCTTGGAAAAGGTTTATAGAAAACCAAGGAATGAGATATTTGGGGATTATCATAATTATATTTTGAGGAATGTGAGGTTCATTGCTTGTGTTAATTTTGAGAAAAGATACTGGAAATTCTCCTGTGCAGTAACTGTTCATAGAAATATGATTTGCAAAAGAGGACATTCAGATGAATTATGTGTATGTGTACAACATGTGTATGTATATGTGAGTACAGCAGTTGGGAATAATATGTTTGCTAGGAGTCTTGCAAATCCAGTTACCAAGGCTTTAAACTGAGTCCTTTTAGAGTAAGAGGATGCCAAGTAGCTGGGACTAAAATGTCAGTGATGCACCAGAAATCTGGGATGGTAGTAGATGAAGCTGCCAATGAATAGAAGAAGATAACAAGGAAGCAGTTGAAGAGAATGACACATGATTTTGGATGGTTCTATACCACTGCACAGAGCATGGGAAATAAAGAAGATGAGTGTGAACTCTTAACACATGAAGGCTAATACCTGGTAATTTAATAAACATTGCTGAAACCTGGCAAGATTCATGACTAGAATGTAGGAATTAAGGTCCAGACACTTATGAGGAGAACTATGACTTGGAACATAAGCAGCTGGTAGAGAGCATTAGGGTAAAAATCAAAAGAGAGGTAAATATTGATGGCATTACTGTTCGGTAGGAAGGGGTCTGCTACAGATCTCCAAACCAGACTGAATAAAGATTTGGGTGATGCCTCATAAATCAAATTACCAAAGATTAGGAATAGGGTAATAATGAATTATTTCATGATATACAGTATGATCAACAAGCTGTTTAACTGAGGGCAATTAAGATGGTAAAGGGTTTGTAAACCAAGCCCTATGAGGAACATTTGAAAGGCCATCACACAGAAGGTGGAGCAAGTTTGCCTTCTGCAGCATCATGTGACATTGCCCAAACTAATGGATTCAAATAACAAGATGGAAGATTCTAACTAAACAATAAGATCTTACAATCAGAGCTGTTTCACAGTGGAATGGAGCACCTTGGAAGGTGGTAGAATCTTCATTTGAGGTTTTCAAACAGATGTTGGCTGTCTGTCTCATAGAGATGCATTATCTAGGGGTTTTCTGCTCTGTCAGGGAAGGGAAGTTCCTTCCAGCTCCACAATTCTTTGGTTCAGTGTTTCTACATCAGTCTGCTCCTGCCTGGTGCTTTCCAGATAATGTTAAACTTTAACTTGTAGCAGTTCTAGCCAGCATCAGCAATGATTAGGAATGCTGGGAGCCATAGTCCAAAATGTTTTGGATTTTTCTAGATTGGGGAAGCCTGCCAGATAAGTAACCAGAACAGACCCTAAGATTATGGATCTGTGTACAAAATTCCTCTGGGATCTAAATCTAGTGTTATCAATCTAACTATGTTTTGAGTAAATATGAAATGGATTCATAGTCAGTTTAAGATGGCATTCTTATGATTACTGCTGTTGTTATTCTTGGTGCTGTTATTTCAATTTGTTCATTAAAACTGAGTGCAGATCAGGAGCATGGGCTCCAAAATACATGCTTTGTGTTAAAAAAAAAAAACCCAACATTCCTCTTTCCATAAGATCTTTGCATGTTCCCACACAGTTCTGTTTGCCAAGGGCACAGTTTGATCTGTAATTAATTACCTTTGTGCCAGGGCTCTGGAGAGTGTTTTGGGAGCCCCTGATCCCTGCTGTGTTAAGCGGCATGGCACATAAATACTCTAATTGCAGACAACACAATGAAGAGAAATGATCCCAGAAGCGACAAGTGAGGAATTTTGTCCCTCATTAGGCAATTGTAGGCCCAAGGCACCCGTATACTTTCACCATCGCACAGCCTGTACATAGTTAGACGGCATGGTTGGAATGTCACACGACCAAGTGTTAAAGTGAAAGGATCAAATTCTCAAGAGAAAGCACAGCGGGGCAAAGGTAGCTAAAAATTAAGAACAAGATAAAATATGGTGTTGGTGTAGATACATAAACAGTCAAGGAAGAAGTTTAGTTGGATCTGGATAGTCTTATTTAATTTCATTATATATTTGTCACATTTATAGCTCTTTCTGTGAGCTCAAGGTATACCTGGTTCTCCTTCTCACCTCATCCTCCCAAAAAGCCTTGAAAAGCTGGTACAAACTGCCAAACCAGTGGCTTGTACCCAACTTTAATTTACATCCATTCTAAGCATGGGCATGACCACATAGTGGTTTGCCCCAAGTTGACACAAAGCTCTCCAGACCATGCCCTGGCATTTAAACCTCTGTTGCTGTTCACAGAGAAATGTTTAATTATCCCCAAAAAGTATGTTTCAAATGTCCACACATCACACAGTTCCCCTTCTCTGCCATTATCACTGCCCTCTTACCCATCCCTTTTCTTGGCATTCAGATTCCTTCTCTCTCTCTCTCTCTCTCTCTCTCTCTCTCTCTCTCTCTCTCTCTCTCTCTAATATTTAGCAAATGAAATCACACTG
Organism: Pogona vitticeps; assembly: GCF_051106095.1. Classification (NCBI taxonomy): domain Eukaryota; kingdom Metazoa; phylum Chordata; class Lepidosauria; order Squamata; family Agamidae; genus Pogona; species Pogona vitticeps. Next base: position 36,010,385 of record NC_135788.1, on the reverse strand, counting down.
AACTGACAAGACATGGTAAGCATTTTGAATTGGTGCTGTGTCAGTTTAGTGCTATAGCATTAAATCAGGAGGGAAAATATCCTTAAAAATACAATTTACAAATTACGTTGCAGCTGTAATCCTTACCAGTGTGACCAGAAGGCAAATTAAAAGAGTAGAGTTCACTCCCACAACATGCCCTACTCTATGCATCATCAATGATGTCATTTGGACAGGTTCAGTATCAGTCCCGAAGAACCATTGTAGGCTATCACAGAAGCCAAAAGCAATGCTAATAATGGAACCGGAAACATTGCACAAAAAAAGCTGCTGGCTGAACAAATTGTAGTGCATACTTAAGCCAAAAGATTGGAGCTACTCACAGTTAGTCCTAACACTGTGTAGATGATGTAATAAATATCAAAAAGAACAGTGAGAAACCTAGCAGAAACCTAGCAGAATAAATACCCATCTTGCCTTTTTCCTGTGTCCAATGTGGCTCCAACCTTCTCTAAAGTTGTGTGTGTGTGTGTGTGTGTGTGCGTCCTATACACCACCACCATCATCATCTTAGAACTGCCGAGTTGGAAGGGACCCTATGGATCATTGAGTCCAGCCCCTATCAAGGAGACACAGTGGCAAACCAACCTCTGGCTCCACATCCAGATGTCAAAACAACTGAGCTAGCTAGCAGATCAGAAATGACTTGAATCAACCCTAATAGGGCAAGGCAAGTGAAATATTTAAGGAGCGGTCTTACTAATTCCAGCCACACACATACACTGTAAGTTTCCATATCCAAGGACACGTTTGAACCCAGATCTCCTGAGTCCTAGTCTGTCACTCTATCCATTACACCACACTATCTAAAGTTACTTCGTATGGTATAGTTTCCTGTTTTGGTCTAAGAAAGATGCCAGAACTGACATATTTAAAATGATAGAAAAGTGAACTATAGGTATGAGACTCACAACATACTAAACAGAGCTCTGAACATGACATTTTGAAAGGAATTCATTGCATCAGCTAGGTTGCCATGATTGGTATTCTTGCTTGATGATGCAACTAATGTGCTGCTTTAATACATTGTGTTAATAACCATAGCAACAGGCCCGAAAAATACAGGGGAATATTCTCTAGTTCTCCTTTGTGGCCTGTGCTGATATTGCTCCCTGAAAATATTTGTAAAAATACAGAACAAAAGAATACTTCCTTGACATTTGGAGTTTATAAGAGAATGGTATCAGACCAGAAAATCTCCTGCCAAAATACCTCTAAAAATGATGCTAAAGTAACCTTTATTAAACTCTATACCTGCTATTCCTAAGTCATTTGGGTGTTATTTGCTACTCTAATTGTGATTTCTTAGTTTGCAATCCTAGGTGTAACCTAAAATATCCATATGGGACCAGTCCTTCAATTATACAGAGTGAGGAAGCTGCCTTAGACTGAAGGTTCAGGGTGTCATAAAAGGATAGAAATTGCTGTTCATTTGTGTTGTTCTTATTGTTGCATGTGTATTGCCAGAAGTTGGGGGAAATTGTTTGTTGCTTGAATGGAACAGAGTTTAACTTGTCTGAAGGAAACCATATTTTGTTGCTTTCTTTCAAGCAACATCATGTCATGCGCTGTATTGCACCTAGTGGAATTAATTAATTAGATTAGATTAGATTGATAGTCTTGGGACTGGATCTTATTGACACTTTAGGACTGGGAGTATATGCAGATGTTGGCTATAATACCCAGCTAGCTTTTTTGGCTGCCCCCTCTCCTGTCCAGGTATGTCCAGCACAATGTAGAGTTCTCTCTGTATGTGTGCACGTGTAGAATCTTATAGAAATTAGCAAGCCTATATACTGAATATAGCTTTTGGTCGCACAGGGACACATAAATCCCAATTACTTTATGGGTGCGGAAGTCAAACATGACAATGCCGGAAAAATGAGCCAAGTCCATTTATCTTTTTACCATCAAAAAGAGTTCATGCTTCACCTACAGTTTTTGTGTAAGCAAGCTGAAAACGCCATCTAACAAAACACATTGCTGTCTCTGTTTTTGTATTTTCCAGTGTCATATGCTGCTGCTGAACAAAATATTATCTCTTACTGTCCTTTCAAGAGATGTTATTTAGCCAAGTGAAAAATGACAGTCCTGCCACTATGTGTATGTTAAAATGTCAACAAGCAAAAGATAAGCTCCTGAAGCACAGAAGCAGAAGGGCTCGGTTTAGCAAAACATTTCAAATCATTTTGGAACCTCCACTGCATTTCAAAAGGTTAGATCAGCTCTCTTTCCTGGGTTAATCAACAGTTTTTTTAAATTTTCATAATTTAAATTGACTAGATTTAATTTTTTAAAAACCAGCTCAAATGAAACCAAAGGGGAGAACTGTATTTTGCCTTTCCTGCCTTTTCCATCAGGCTTTTTCCAGGTACAAGTCCTGGTTCTTTTTAATGCAAATTTCAAAATGGCTATTATCTTGCATTATTGCTGTACTAAGGAAACCTCTGAGGCCACAAACAGACATTAAAGATAGCACACTATTAGAAGTGAAGGCATATTAAGGTTACAGAGAGTGAATCAAGGCAGTCTTTTCAATTTTGTGATATCAGATTTCAAATAATTTTTTTTAAAGTCCTGATGATCATAGAATCATAGAAAAGTTGGGCCTACAAGGCCATCAAGTCCAACCCCCTGCTCAATGCAGGAATACAATCAAAGCATATCTGCCAGGTGGTTATCTAAGTTTTTCTTGAATGCCTCCAGTGTCGGAGCACTCACCAACTCCCAAGGTAACTGAGTCCACTGTTGTGCTGCTCTAACAGTTAGGAAGTTTTTCCTGATAGTCAACCAAAATCTGGCTTCCTTTAACTTGAGCCCGTTATCTGTCCTGCACTGTGGGATGATTGAGAACAGATCTTGCCCCTCCTCTGTAAGACAGCCTTTCAAATATTTGAAAAGTGCTATCATATCACCCCTCAGTCGTCTTTTCTCAAGGCTAAACATGGCCAATTCTTTCAGCCTTTCCTCATAAGGCTTGGTTTCCAGCCCCCTGCTCATCCTTGTTGCCCTCCTCTGAACTTGTTCCAATTTGTTAGCATCCTTCTTGAAGTGTGGTGTCCAGAACTGGACACAATACTCAAGGTGAGGCCTAACCAGTGCTGAATAGAGGGGGACTAGCACCTTGATCATTAAACAGAGCAAGCTAACCTGGATAATCCTGGAAGTGAGAGAAGCTGGTGGTATGACACTCAGACACTTTCATTAGTCAAGAATTTATCTCTTCCAACCACAGATGATCTCTAATGTCTCTTTCTAGCCTTAGTGGCACCTTCTACCTTCAAAAGACCATACATAGTAACATTCACCATTCACAAGGTCCATGTTGTAATAAGAGGAGCATAGCCACTTCCAGCTGTTTCCCTATTACTTAGAGGCCAGTGGTGGTCAGTCCATTGCTGGGGATTGCAGGACAGGAAATCCAAAAGAAAATCCCATGCTTAAACAGCACCTGTATAGCAGATTTAGTGAGCACATATGTTACCAAGTTACCTTCTTGCTCCAGAATTCACCATGAAATCCCCCAGCTAGAATTCTGGGAGCTGCAGTTGAGAAATCCATGGACAGATTTTTCATGACTCACACATGGGTCTCAGTGAAATGCACTGTAATTCTCTTTAAATGACAGAAGCAACAACAATGCTGATAATGATTTATTTTTACACCTGTAGATATAAATAAGTGTATGAACATGTATGCAAACCAGCATTCTCTTTTATTTTCTTTTGTCAATGGGACAGGTATGACCAGCCCCCAGCCAAGGCTTGTCAATTCTAAAATAACTTTCATTAAAGAGCTTGACCCCACTAATTAATCGCACTAGACCCAGTGGTTAAAGAATGAAACAATTATATTTTCTTTATTACAGAGTAACAACAACTTGGGAAACAGATATATAATTCAGTTTTTCTTCAATTACAGCCTAACAACCGAAAACACATTGTACTTCATTCATTACCCTTTAACTTCTCTCCCATTCCAGACCTCGAGCACCTCCTCCTTTGGGCTCTCCCAGACAGGCTGGCCACGTGCATCCACACAGCCAATAACTTTGTTTCCGTTGCCAAGCAGATTGGTCAGGGTTTCTGTCACAGTCAGCCAAGCTACAATGAGGTACAGTGGTGCCTCACTTGACGACGTTAATTCGTTCCAGCGAAATCGATGTGAAGCGAAATCGTCATCAAGCGAAAGTAAAAATCCCGTTGAAATGCATTGAAAGCCAGTTCAATGCGTTCCAATAGGCGAAATACCTCAATGTCCAGCGAAGATCCTCCATACAGCGGTCATTTTCTGGTGCCTGTAATGCGAGGAATCTGTCCCTAACACAGCGGGGAGCCATTTTCTACAGCCAGTGGCCATTTTGAAACCCAACAATCAGCCGTTTGGTGATCGTCGTAAAACGAAAAATCAGTTCCCGAAGCAGGGAACTGATCAACGTTAAGCGAAATTTCCCCATCTAAACATCGTTTTGCGATCGCAAAAGCAATCGCAAAAACTTCAATGTTAAGCGGGTTCGTCGTCAAGCAGGGTAATCATCCAGCGGGGCACCACTGTACTTTGGTTCTAGCAGAATTGGGCCTAGAGCTCAGAGGGGGAAGTGGATTCGGTAACTAAAGGGCAAAGGAAATGTCAATCCACTCACATTCACTTGCTGTGAAGTTACACTGGGAAGTTTGCATTTCCCAAGGTGAGTTCAAATTAATTGGTCACACACAGAGAGAGGAGGAAGCTGTGTTTGCAGCTTGTTTTCAGTTTGTTAACATAGCTCTCTTGTAACCCAGCAAGTGACACAGCTTCAGAAGAGCTACTTAATAAGCTGTAGAGATTGCCAATTTCCTCTTCATTATCCTTTCTTTCTTTCTTTCTTTCTTTCTTTCTTTCTTTCTTTCTTTCTTTCTTTCTTTCTTTCTTTCTTTCTTTCTTTCTTTCTTTCTTTCTTTTTCCTGTCTAGGTACTATAGTGCAGCCATTCTCAACCTTTTTTTTTGCTCTGTCATAAACACAATATGAAAGAAATGCAAGACAAATCAGGAATGTATAAGTTCATAACAAAGTGGTGTGTGAGGAATTGTTTTCTGTCTGTGCCACCTCTCAAATGTGCCAGCCATATGGCCCCCACTGAGAATGGCTGCTGAAGCGCATCAGCATTTGTACCAAGTTATTTTTCTTCTTTTTAAAAATGGTATTAGTTGTAAAGATCCAGTCCTCCCAGGCATGATCCTTGCCTCTCCCCAACTTACTCATTATCTTCTGCTTGCTTGCTTTGAAACACAGCTGAAGCTAGACCCACGATTGATGTTTGGCTCTATGGAATTATTTGCAAAGATGCTGCTTTCTCAGGCTGGATCTTTGCTCTCCCCTGCAGCTACCACATTTCTCTGCATCAGTTCAAATGGTCTGAACCAATCTGAACCAATGTAAATGGATCAATTTGAGATAAAAGGAGAAGCCCCGGCAGCAGAGGGAAAAACTACACTGGGGTGGACTCTGGGCTGATTCTTATTTTCCTTTACATCATATGATCACTGGGAAAAAGGTAAACCAGTTTGCTCCAAATATGTAGCATTTCTTGCATTTTTTGCCAGTGGAGTCACATCCTAATCTCTCTTTTTATTCCTCCTTGAAAGAAGACCTGTACTTGAATCCTGGATACATTGTATGTATAGCAGTAGTATAGGAAGACTGGGATCCAGCTGATGCAGATGCAAGTAAATGGGTAGTAGAAGCATTTATTTATTTATTGTATTTATACCCCACCTATCTAATTGAACGACCACTCTAGGCGGCTTTGGGAGATACAGCTGTACCCAGGATTTCTGGGAAATAAAGGAGCAGTCCAAGGTGAATCAATTGGACACCAGATCATAGGTCTAGACAAAAAAACAGATTACAAGGGGCCACCAGATTACCGTACAAGGGCAGTTATTTATTTTCATCAACGTTTCATTCTATTTTACCTTATTTTTACACCAAATCCTTCCCAAGGAGGGAATAACTGTACAGTATTATGTTTTTGTTAAACCTCATAGTCACTCAGCATGAGAGAAAATACCCTTTGTCTGTGTAATCTTGTGTTAATTATATACAAGGTTCAGTCATGGCTGATTTATACCAATGTGATTTCACTGAATGAATATATGAATGAGGGAGACTGCTAGTTATGCTATCTGTTTTGTTTTTGTTTTTTTAAAAAAACCATATGGAGTCCAACTAAAATCTTTCTTTACACACATCTTAACATCATATTTTGCTACCATGTTAGAAAGCACGTGTGGAGTGAGTAAATTGCTTCACTTGTCTGTATTTATAATGCACTCAGGCCCAAAGCACTCAAGAGCAAAAAACAATTGGAAGTCAATGTGTCAGCAGTCGAGCAGAACTCATCAACTGCAAATAAAGACATTCCTCTAAAGCAAAACCTGTCCAAGATGAATGCGGTGTTTGTTCTATGTGACTGTCATAATCTGACTGGTGCCCAGAATTCTGAGATGATTATAACAATGACAAGGCAGGGGATTGAATTCTCTCTGTGAGAAATGCAAGCAGGGAGAATGGAAATAAGCCTGTTGTGTGTCAATTCCAAGGAGTAACGACACTGCCACAGTAAAGCAGAGATACCTATGTTTCTTGTGCTTCAGGTTATATATATGTAACGGTGAAAGATATTTAACTTTTCAACACATGTCGTTTGGTTAGGTGGATTCACAAGGGTGCTTCTCAAGGTAAAAAGATTGCAGTGATAAAGATCAATGTTATCAGCAAAGGTCTGGCAAGACCAAGGAGAGATGCAACCCCTGTCATGAGCCCCTAAATCCATGTATCTCCAGGTATTGAGTGGCTGCCCCGATGTCTGTGTATGCAGATGTTCAATCTAGGAAAAGATCCTGTCCTTGTTCCCCCTGCTCATCCTAGTAGCAACCTCTCTATTTCAAACTGTTTAGTCCCCAAACCTTGGCTAAAATACCCATGTCTGATATTAGCCTGCATCTTACAGTCCTATAAGATGCACATTATGGTTAAGGACACAGTGACAGGCCTGGGTTCAAATCACCACTCAGTCATAGAAACTCACTGAAAATGCTATTGGGACACTGTAAGTATATTTTAATCCTTTGTGTTCAGTAAAGTTCTTTTGCTGAATAGCTGTGTGTGAATACAGTTTATTTCAACAGTCTCTGTTAAGATGTGCTGGTGTCATTACTTCAAGTTCCCCTGATGGGTGTGTTCCATAACATGCATGAGTTCATACATGTGCTCTGAAAACATGATTTTAGGACCAACTCAGCTCACATACTTGGAGTTTTAGGAGTTTTAGGGCACAGGAACACTGACACACAGAAATTTCCATCTACTTCTGGTGGTACAATCTGGATTTTAATCTCACGTTGCTGTTGTTCTTCATGCACTGCCCTCTAGAGTTGCGGGTGGAAGAAATTTCATATACAAAACCAGGCATTGCATCGGTGTCATTGGCATAACTGGGGGTGTATTTTGTTATGTTTTTCAAATCCCTTTTTTAATCAGGAGGAAAACATCTGTTCTGATCCCCTACAAATTTGATTTTTTATTAAATCAATATTTGATTTGATTTTTTTTAACTAGCTAATGGAGAAAGACCTGTTACTTCTTTGGTGGCCTATTTTGCTTTAACGGTAGAAAGAATGAGGTGAATCTAATCTCTTTTAGGATTCATATGACAGTCTGTTGTTTTTATTTTTAAAAATAAATGTTTCAATTTCAGTTATTTCTTACTGATATACATGCTTCTTCTGCAGTGCTCACCTACAGTCAATAAAGACAACAAAATCAAGGGCTGGTGGTAAATTTTGAAATGTGGACACATATCACCAGTCTGTACAGCCGCACCTCCTAAGGAGCATTTAAAATACACCCAACTGGGCTGATACATACAAAAAGACTAGTTCTAGTTCTTTTCACTGCTACAAAAAACTTATAATGTTAATGGCTCTTAAATTGTTCATCCAAGATTCCCTCCCCTAAACTTTGTATTACACTGGGGCAGTTTGCAATGATGCACTGTTGTCAGGGAAAGCAACAATAGCCACCATACTAGCTATTACATCTTATGCTCAGAGGGAAACCTGGTAGAATAAAGGTGGCAACAGAAACAGTGACATTAATGTTCTGCCAACCAAAACGTTGACCTTGCAAATCCTATCTCCATTATATTGTTGATTAAAATGAATCAGAAGCTAGATAATAATGTTTTGATAAGAAACAATTGAATTGCCATCCAGATTTTGCAAGGGAGGGAGAGAAATCAATATAGCCCTTAGGTCACCAATGAGAGTCTTGGTGCTGATTTTAGCAGGATATGGACTACAGTATAGCCACGGTATCTGGAACCAATCCAGCCCCTAGTGACTAAAAGAAAAAATAGAAATATCTGCAAGGTTACCCTGTCCTGCTAGGGACAGGGCAATGCACTGTGCTGTCCTCTTCACTGCACCACTTTCATGAAGGGAACACAAGCCAGGAAAAAAATAATAATAATCCTGGAGTATCTTGCAGATGGCCCTTGCAGCATCCAGTAATAAAATCGCTGGGAATCGTATGCATTTGAGAAATCACAGATGCACATTTTGCCTCGAAGCAACATTCAGGGAGACATGATAGAAATGAGTGCAGAAAATAAATCTGACTTTTGCAAAGTGTGAGTTAGTTGACAAGTGTTCGCCCATCTGCCATAAAGCACTCAAACTGTGAATCTATTTATCTGATAACACTGTGGGATAATTGACTGTTTTTTTTAACCTTGACTCTATATTTGTGTTCTGGCATTCCCAGGGCAATGTTTTAGCCTACGGTTCTAAGAGACATTCCTCCGCTCTTAATGAAAGGACTGGCTTAGTTAACCACAGTGCCTGCCTAATTTTGTTCTTTCTGTCTGGGAAGAAGCCAGTTTTCCTTGTACCTTTCAGAGAGATATTCATGGGCTACTGCCAAAGAATCTCGATCACACATGAGAAAAGAACCCCACTCATATAGATTCTTCTCATAGTTCCATTGTACCAATCCAGGTTTTTTTCCAGTGGTAAGGTAAAGGTAAAGGTTCCCCTTGACAATTTTTGTCCAGTCGTGTCCGACTCTAGGGGGCGGCGCTCATCCCGCTCTTCAAGCCATAGAGCCAGCGTTTTGTCCGAAGACAATCTTTCCGTGGTCACATGGCCAGTGTGATTTAGACACGGAACGCTGTTTACCTTCCCACCGAGGTGGTCCCTATTTATCTACTCGCATTTGCATGCTTTCGAACCGCTAGGTTGGCAGGAGCTGGGACAAGCGACGGGTGCTCATTCCGTTGCGTGGATTCGATCTTACGACTGCCGGATCTTCTGACCCTGCAGCACAGGCTTCTGCAGTTTAGCCCACAGCGCCACCACATCCCTTTTTTTTCCAGTGGTCACGTGGTATATATACCAGTGGGAACACTCACACTGTTTCTAACTATACCGATACTTTTTTTATTTGAACCATTATAGCAGGCTACATTGCTCTTTAATTTTGTATTGATTCATTTTCTCTACTGTTTCTTGGAGCAATCAGCCCCCCTTGTCTTTTTTTCAAGAAATTACCAAAGATGATTTATCAATGAAACAGTGCCTTCTCTCTCCCTCCCCTTTTCCCTTCCCCCCTTAATCACTTTCCCTGCATATCTCTCCCTCTCATTTCTTGGCTTTCATTCCTGTTTTGAATTGTAAAGAAAGGAGAGTTTCAGCTTCTGAGGAAGAAGTGGGTTTTGAAAGACTTGCAAAATATTGTGAAGAGAAGGGTTAAAAAAATACAACATTCTTTCCTTTACAATTCAATGCCAGAACTCTCAAGCCCTCTTTCACCCACAAGGAAGGGGGGGGGAGGGAGGGAGGCTGTCTCCTCCTGAGCAATGTGTTCTTTCTTTCTTTCTTTCTTTCTTTCTTTCTTTCTTTCTTTCTTTCTTTCTTTCTTTCTTTCTTTCTTTCTTTCTTTCTTTCTTTCTTTCTTTCTTTCTTTCAGGGTATGAGCATAGTGGCCATGAAATGGCCACAGTGCCCAGAAACCTGACCTCTTTGCAAAGGAGATAAATCAACAGCAATGTTTACACACATACGGATAAGGAATGAAGTGATTTAAAACACTCTTCCCAGTGAAGGGGAAATAAACTGCTTCCCAGAGCAAATGAATTGATGTTGGTCGTGGATCATATGAACAGAAAATTATGAAACAATCTAAATAATAGCCAAATCTATACAACTGGGGTTCTTTTGGCAGGTGTGATGGAGCCCTTACAGTCCACATACAGTCTTAGAAAAGACAAAGGGTAGAAACTTAAGCTATCTGCCCATATATTGCCCTCCATGTCTACATCACCTACTACACGTGTGGGTGCTCTGTTCCCTCTGAAATAACAAGAGCACATTTAAACCCTTGATATGAGGCCCTCCCAAATATGGCTAATATGAGGCTTCATCAAGTTTGAGAACTGTGGCACTAGAAAGAATAAAATAGAAGCAGTTTTAGTAATCAAGCATTTTCCCCTTCAGTTTATTTGGATGCTCAAGCTGAACTGAGACCACAAGCTGGCTGATTCATGCCTCTTTCATTTTTCTATTCAATCTATTTTCTCTGAAAAGGAGACATAAGCAGTGAAGCCAATATAGTTTTATTGGATACAATGCACTGCCACTGAAACAAATATATGTACACCCAGGCCACTGCACTTTTATTAAAACAAATAGAATTTAATTCAAACCAGCGTTCAATGGCATTTTTTTAAGCAATGAAATTAAGCTCTACCAATATTTCTTCTCAATGTGCTTTCACAATCAGATTCATTTGACCCTGGTAATAGATATATTTATTACAGATAACACATTTCATTAAGAATAAATTTACTGAAACTATGTTTCTCCTGAACCCACAACAAGAAATTCTAGCCAAATGTAAGATTACATTATGAAAACTGGTTGGATTTTTTTAAAAAAAAATGATGGCGGTGATTGTGTACTCCAGAAAGGCAAGTATAGTAGCACATACGTATATATATGAAATTTTTTTCTTTAGAAATAATCTTCTATATTGGAATTGATATGCCCAGTGGTTTCCCATTCTAAATAAAAGTGAATCATATATAAAGGATCATGCCAAAGACTACCCAAACGTCATGGAGCATGTCTTTTCACCAGCATCCTCTGTATAAAGATAGAGTGCTATATGGGGGTGGGTAGGATCATTCAAGAATCTGTCACACTTTAATGGGATTGTGGTTACACCAATGGCTTTCATTGAATGGCACTAATATTTCTTCTTGTTGCTGTTGTTTAGTCGTTTAGTCGTGTCCGACTCTTTGTGACCCCATGGACCAGAGCACGACAGGCCCTCCTGTCTTCCACTGCCTCCCGGAGTTGGGTCAAATTCATGTTGGTAGCTTCGATGATACTGTCCAACCATCTCATCCTCTGTTGTCCCCTTCTCCTCTTGCCTTCACACTTTCCTAACATCAGGGTCTTTTCCAGGGAGTCTTCTCTTCTCATGAGATGGCCAAAGTACTGGAGCCTCAGCTTCAGCATCTGTCCTTCCAGTGAGCACTCAGGGTTGATTTCCTTCAGAATTGATAGGTTTGTTCTCCTTGCAGTCCAGGGGACTCTTAAGAGCCTCCTCCAGCACCACAATTAAAAGCATCAATTCTTTGGCAGTCAGCTTTCTTTATGGTCCAGCTCTCACTTCCACACATAACTACAGGAAAAACCATAGCTCTGACAATGCGGACTTTTGTTGGCAAGGTGATGTCTCTGCTTTTTAAGATGCTGTTGAGGTTTGTCATCGCTTTCCTCCCAAGAAGTAGGTTTCTTTTAATTTTGTGGCTGCTGTCACCATCTGCAGTGATCATGTAGCCCAAGAAAGTAAAATCTGTCACTGCCTCCATATCTTCCCCTTCTATTTGCCAGGAGGTGATGGGACCAGTGGCCATGATCTTAGTTTTTTTTTTTTGATGTTCAGCTTCAGACCGTTTTTTGCACTCTCCTCTTTCACCCTCATTACAAAGTTCCTTAATTCCTCCTCACTTTCTGCCATCAGAGTGATATCATCTGCATATCAGAGGTTGTTGATATTTCTTCCGGCAAACGTAATTCCAGCTTGGGATTCCTCCAGTCTGGCCTTTCGCAGAGGTTTGGAGTAATGAAGAGAGAATCAGACAGACAGAACAGATCAACAAAGCAATTGGAGTAAAGTACAGAACAGAGCTTGGGAAAAGTTATTTTTGTTTTCAGATTCATCCAATTATCCTGACTTGAGAATCTGTGCCTCGGAATGTTTTAGCAGTTTGTGCCCACTGTCATGTCCTTCTTCACTGACAGGTAAAACAGAGACCAGCAAAATTCCTTCTGAGGACATGGTCACTTTTTTGTTATAGTAAAAAAAAGTAACTTTTGCAGGATCTCAGTTGGTGGGAGGCTAGACTGGCTCCTTGCTAATCTGGCCTCAGGTAAGCTGTAAATTTTTGTTATTGTTCTACCTAGTATTAAAATATGCTTTAAATATAATTCTGCACTACATTTTTCCTCCTGTTATAATTTGTTTTGTCCGTTGTTCATTGTATTAATGGCTGAAATCCTATTGCTTTGTTACACATGTGGAAGGTTAAGGCATAACATTTAGTTGCTTCTAGCTGGCAATCAACAAGTCCAGACTGGCATTTTTGAGAGCAGCCTCAAGCAGCAGGTGCACATGCTGCCAAGATTCCCATCGGCAACTTTTTAATTGCCAGGAGAAAGCAGTGGAATATTAGGTTGTTTGTCTTCCACATGTGCCACAAAACAGCAGGATTTCAGCCCTTTTTTCATATGTTTTAACCTCTTTGTCATCATGGAAGACAGGAAAGGGGGGAAAATATTACTAATGAATATGTAAAGATATAAAACTATCAATAACACTTTTCCTGTAAATCAGGCATTCTCTATAAAAAATGTGCACCATATGGAGGAAAGAACTCCTCCTGCTTTCTGTCTAGAACTTTGAAAAGTTACTTTTGGGGGACCAGCAAAAAATCTCAGCCAGTATAGCCAGCATCTAACACTGGGAGGGGGCTGGATTCAGAAAGCTTTAGTCCAAAAATGTAACTTCTACAGGCTCTACCTCTTAGTCAATCCCTACCTGTCATGAAGCAGATGATACCATGCACAATCCATGGGAATATAATCCTATGGCATAAACATCATTGAAATGACTGGGAGACAAGCATGAGAAGATGACAGTTCAGAATTCGAGGCCCTTCTTTCAAGGCCGTCCCTTGTTGTCTGTTTCTACCAGCCTGATGCATGCAGAGAGACAAAGCTCAATGCTGAGTGATTTTAATGAATACTGATGTTTATCAAGCTGCAGTGGAAGCTACTGCTGCGTGTCATGTTGGTTTACAAGAAAATGGCACCAAGATGTCTCAGAGTCACAGACTATCTTGTCTTCATTATGGAGACAATGCCATCCAAAAGAAATTATAACAGGAAAAATCCAGGCAGCAATGTTTACCCACTGAGTGCTGTTCTTAAAGCACCAGTACAAAGAATAGGATTCATGCGGTAGTCACGAATCTCATACCAGAATTTGGGGGCTTCTAAATGCAGCATTTGTTCTACCTGGAGGGCCAGATTGTTTACATATCGGATCCCAAAATGTCTGTTTGCTTAAAATTCAAACAATGTAACCCTTATCTTGCTTTGTGCTGATTTTTTTAAATGATTCCCCCCCCACACACACATTTTTGTTCCCACCAAACTCCAAAATGTATTTCTTGTTCTCCTTTCACTGCAATGTGGAGTTTTGTCTATAGTGTTTCCCAAACATTAGCGCTATGTCAACAGTCAACAAAGCACAGAGAAGCACTCAGTGGTTTTAGCCAGCAACAGAAATTTGCCACACATATTCACACTAAAGCATTGCCGCACTTCAATAGTTTTAACAGTTTCAGTCCATCCCAATAAATGTGTGACCTCGCATTAACAAACAACAAAAAAGAAGGCAAAATAATATACCACCTGGAAGGTCCCTGATACTGACATTCATGAACTATCCCAGAATAATAGGCACTTGGTTCTTGATGGCAACTAGGGCTACTATATCATATTACAGCTTCCCAACCTTTGCTTACTCTACTTGTGTGACATCACGAGTGCACATTTCTACAGCATTACAGGATCCCAACCCATCTTCCCATGTTTTAGTGAGGACATCTCAATGAATAAGATGCAGCCCATCTGGCAACCCTAAACTATCTCCAAAATTTAGTGAAATGCCTACTCTCAAATTTGCCACTGAAATATAGGGAGTGGGCCTTTCAAATTAGTCATCTTATTGAGGACAGCTAGGTGGAAGGAGACTGTGTAGGTTGTCATGAGTCCCATAGGGAAAAGATGTAACTAAAATGAAATAAGTGAAGGAATGAGTCTGTTCTGTGCCACAAGAATTTTGCCTTTCTTTAGAGAGTACCTGTTTCCACACAAAAACACTTATTGGCTTATGGATAGTATTAATTCCTGAGGAGTAAAGTAAGGAAAAATGAAGTCTTAAAGACCTACAATCCAATCTATAACAGGGTTAGCTCAAGACATTTTGCTGACTGGAACAGAATAGCAAAAAAATCTTCTTTTCCTCCAGGTTGAGGTGTACAATACCCAAGGCATAAACTTTGGCAGTTTAGGCAGAAATTCCTACAGTGCCTTTCTCGCTGAGTAAAAATGCAATAACTTAAATACCTCACAATTTGCTGCCTTTTCATGACACTCAGAATCAGTTGACTTTGACAGCCACCTCACACTGCCTAATGGAAGAGGCATCTCAGGTTCATGTCCTTTCACATTTTCTTAAAATAACAGAAAGTGTAACTGAACTCTTAAAAACAAAAGGATCTTTTAATTGGAAATTAAAGAGTTAGATGATCACCACAAGGCTCAAAAAATTCATTAAAAATATTACAATTGTCACTTTAAATAAACTATTTCCATACTAATGGGGGTGCACTATGTTAATAATAATTACAGCCCATCAAGTCAGTTCTGAGTAATAGAGACCTTTGTTCAGGGTTTTCAAGCTATAGAGTACTGAGAAGTGGTTTAGCATTTCCTGCTACTATGGAGCTTGGCCAAAACCACACAGGCTGGCTTTTCTCACAGGAGGCACAATGAGGAATTGAACCCCCAACCTCTTACCTAAACCACTGAGCTATTCAACCAATACTTGATACCAAAGTCACTTGCACAGCACATTTTACTCAGAATTCAGTCCCACAGAACTCAATCAAGCTGACAATGAGCCATGGGTACACAAGCTGGCTGTTCGCCTTGAATGCACAGTAGGGAATAACTCCCAACCTCTGGTTGTACACCCGGGTACATAATTTGTTGAGCTGTATGTTATAATGTACTTTGGGTAAAAGGACACCGAAAGCTCCCTTTCTTTTTGGCAGTGTGTGTGCATGCTTTGCACACAGAGGGCAGAGCGTGGAATAATTACTGTTGTTGACTACAATTCCTGGAATTTACTAGTCTTTGGATTAAAGGCCAGCACAGAGAATATTACTTTGAGGAAAAATAAGGTTTGTAGAAAAGAATTGGAAAATTCCTTTTTGAAAATACATAAATGATTTCCCAATTAATTTATCCTTTAAGACCTGTAGCCAAATTAGAGAAGTTTCCAGAAAAACTGAAAGGTATTTTTCAGAACTTATTGAAATGGAAACAGGCATATAGATTAAAAGACAGGTTGGGGAAAATGGATTCAGAAGAAAATATAAAGAAAATGTTAGAAGGCGAGAAGATAATACGGATTCATGTGATTCGGTTAGATCATTGGACGAGAGCATGGGAAAGGAGAAATGGCAAATGCCAAGAAATTATAATCCAAACAGAGAAAGAAAAGGATAAACCAATGAAAGGGATATGAGTTGCAGGACTCATTGGGTTCAATGACTCAACTCACAACTCAGAACTCACCCACCCATCCCTTCTTTTCTGGGGGGGGGATTTGTTTTTAATAGGGACTCGGACTTGGCACATGACACCAAAGACTTGTACTTGGGACATCGTACCAAAGAATCAGACTAAGGATTTGGACCCAAAGACTTGCCAACATCCCTGGATGGTGGCTAACATTTATAAGATGCTGTTAGGGGGTATAAAAATACCAAAAAGCTCTTAAAACAGTTTGGCTGAGGAAATAAGCATCCACTTGTGGGATAGTGCACTGAAAAAGAGAACTTTAAAATCTGTCTGAATAAAAGAAAATTATTACAAATTGATTTGGAGATGGAACTCGACACATGTGAAACGAAATATTATGGATTCTAAATACAGCGAAGTATGTTGGAGAGGTGGACAGGATGTAGGTACTTATTCCCATGTGTGGTGGGAGTGCAAAGTAGTATTAACATTTTGGAAGTTACTATTTAAAGAAATGGAAGTTACTATTTAAAGAAATGGAAAATATCATAAAAATAAGAACAGAAGTTTCCCCCAGATTGGTATTATAGTTTATTTTTGATGAACAACAGTGTGAATGGGCAAAAAACCAGTTAATTATGAGTTTGGTAATGGCAGCCAGATTAGTGATTGCAAGAAAACTGGAAACCAAAGTATATAGTATGTTTCAATTAACTGAATGATACAATGAAATGTGGGAAACAGCAGTTAATGATAAATTGACATGTGATATAAAATTTGACAAGGATTGTTAAAGGAGAATAGGTTTGCTGAAATAAGGCAAGACTTTTTGAACTTTGTATTATTGAAAGGTGAAGGCCATGAGGGTTAATGTCATTTTGGAAGGGTAATATAGCACCATAATCAAAAGTTTGAAGGAAATCTATATCTACTGGTCCCAACGATGGATGCATTACGTTTAGTTATGTTTATTGAATTGTAGAAAGATATGTGTATTTTTTGTTTTCTTTCACATTGTGTTTGTATACTGTTGAATTGTTTATAAAACTATTTTAAAAATAGTAAAGTGGCAGAACGGGTTCTTCAGGAACAGGGAATAGTACTCAACCCAGGACTTCGCAGAAAGAGTAACTTATGTTTATTCAATAGAAAAAATGAGAGGGGTAACCAAATTTGGCTTGTCAACATTATATGGGTGAGTCTAAAACCTATAAATACAACAGAATTAGATTCAAGAGAATATTAAAGTTTCCTTTTGAATTAATGTGCTTGGAAAAGGCTATTCAAATTCAGAGTACCAAGGTATCACTAATTTTAATCCATTCTCCTGCCTTTTAATCTAAAATAATCAGGCCATACATGAAAATAAGGTGGGGGGGTTACAATCAATAATCCCATCCTTTTTCTCTTTGGAGCCTAATGGCAAGATTTTGCTACCTTTTTCTGTAGGTACAGGAGTGTGCTGTATGATAGAACTGCAAGATAATTAGCACATGCTGGCTTTAATTAGAATGAATAGGTTTGATTATTTAATTTCCAATAAAACAAAATAAATGGTGTCCAAATCCATAAATAATGAGGAGCCTTGTGCTGTTTTTCCTGTTATTACTTTTAGTGTTTAGAAGTAGGTCACTTGGTGGGGGCATAAACAAAGAAGATAGATGGGTGGAACAGGAATGCATTTCCCATAACTTGATTAAAGGATAAGGCTGGCTCTTAAGAGAATGTTGCCGTGCTTAATGATTTTGTTGTTGTAGTCCTTAATGTGTCTAATGTTTGTCACTTAAGGAAATCGGGGGGGGGGGGGGGGAGGTTTAAAGGTCGCTCCATGGCGGGAAATGGCAGCCAGGGAGATCTAGGCCAGTTTGGTCAGAAGTAGGAAAAGTTCCTTTTCTGGACTACAACTCCCATAATTCCCCCAAGCAGCACGGACAGTCAACAGAAATGTGGCAAGAAAAATACATTGCCCCTCATAACAGCTTTGATTAATCTTGAAGAAAAGACAAAAAAGGACAGCCCATGGTTAGAACACATGGGCCATAGCCAAGGGCAACATTACTATGAGGCAGAATGAGATAAGCTTCTTACATGGGAGTTCCTGTAAGGCAGCAGTGGCAGTTCTCCAGATGTTCTTCTGTGCTATCTGACCATCTCCTTCTCTTACAGGATCCAGGTGATACAGACAGCATGTCATTAGAAGCTAATCGGTATTCAAAAGAAATTAATGTCTGAGAAATCAACAACAATAATAATCGTATGCATGTCTTAATATGCTTTAGAGGTGGTTTTAACTAATTGTTTAATACTATTATATGTGTAGTTGTTTTAATGAAATAATCTATTATGTTTTGATTTATTTAAATTTAAGAATATATGAGCTGCCTTGGGTTCCTTCACTGGAATCCTACCAACCCTTGCCATTAGCTGTGGCATAGCTGAGCCTGATGTACTGTAGGACCAATTTTTTTTAAAGCCTAGAGAGTCAACGTTTTATCACTCTTGCCTTTACATTTTATTTAATGACAATAATTCACATGTGACAGCAATGGCTCTTGCTATCTATGTGGTTAGATTAGCATAATGATCAGTATCAGTTTGCCAGGAGCATAGTCATTACAAAGCTGCATTAATAAAGCGTATAAACAACATATTTACCACTTCATTTGTTCATTTGATTCATCCTAAGAAAGTAAGAGAGTTTCTGGACAACACGGCAAATCATTTTTAAGCCAAGTATCTTTCATGTGTGTTTCTATGAATATGCTAGAGTGGTCGCGATGGCCAGACAGGTGGGGTATAAATAGAAGAAATAAAAATAAATAAATATGGTCACATATTCCTGTGTTCTATAGTGTTTCGTTATTGTTGTTGCTGCTGCATAATGTTTCTCACTGGGAAAAAGGAAGTGAGGAATATCACAAGACACATTGTACAAACCTGCAAAATTATCGTTCATTGGAAGTATTAATATTACATTCCACATTAAATTGACTTCCTTCAGGTGGGGAGTCAGTAAACGAGCCATATTTCACTCGTGCTTTGCTGTTGTTTTAAGACGTTTTCTGCAGGCAACCCATGCAAAATGATTCTTCTATTAGGTTTTCTAATCAAGATCACAAACACCAGTTTCTGCCTTATGTCGTCTTAGATCCTAACAAATTCGTGGCATGTCTAACAAAAAATGCAAAATCTGCCTGAAGTTGGTGTGCAGCTTAGCATGGTTTATCTCCAGCCTATAGCTCTTTCTCTGAATTCAATACTGCAGGAGCAATTTAATGCAAACCCAATTTATGACTTAATGCTCCAGGGACCATAGTGGGAGATTGTTACATTATTCTTTTCTAATCCTATTTGTGTTTTAATTTGCTAAGTCTGTAATGAGGTGCATGCCTTGAATAGATTCAAGATCTTTCACATTGCTTTTGACTTTGTTTAATATAATAGATTGTACAGTTTGTGCTCCAGCCCATGATGCTCAGGTCAGTGTTTTCTCTTCATTTTCTACAATAAGAGTGAATAAAATTACAGAATGAAAATAATTGTAACCATGTTTCCTTGTTTATCACCTAACAGTTTATTTCCTGTCATAAATCAACACATTTGATATCACAAAAATCAATAATATGTTTGAATACTAGATGGACTGCTCCAAATTACTCTGAAAATATTACTCGGAACACAGCTGTTATTAATAAAAGTGGTTGCATTTGCTAGCTAGTAATCAACACAATCTTTATCTCCACTTAATATAGATGTGAAATCTCTTACTCATATTTTATCACATAGACAAAATTTTAAAATAGAATTTATGCACATCAGAGTTGTTACTTATCTTAGAATAATCGTAGAACTGCAGAGCTGGAAGAGACCCTATGGATCATTGAGTCCAGCCCCTGTCAAAGAGGAAAAGTAGGGACTATGCAATGCTCGGAAGATGATGTCTACAGTACTGTTATGTATGCCAGGGCCAAATGTAACACAATACACTAAATGTACTTGTTAGTCTGTGTAGGTGTTTGATGTATGTTAGCCAATGGCTCTGTTCTGATTGGGACTAACACTGCAAGCATCCTTTTGCTTTTAAACACAAAGACCAAAATCTAATTGTTAAATACTACAAGTATTCGTTCGTTCGTTTAGTCGTTTAGTCGTGTTCGACTCTTCGTGACCCCATGGACCAGAGCACGCCAGGTCCTCCTGTCTTCCACTGCCTCCCGGAGTTCTGTCAATTTCATGTTGGTTGCTTCGCAGACACTGTCCAGCCATCTCGTCCTCGGTTGTCCCCTTCTCCTCCTGCCTTCACACTTTCCTAACATCAGGGTCTTTTCCAGGGAGTCTTCTCTTCTCATGAGATGGCCAAAGTATTGGAGCCTCAGCTTCAGCATCTGTCCTTCCAGTGAGCACTCAGGGTTGATTTCCTTCAGAATTGATAGGTTTGTTCTCCTTGCAGTCCAGGGGATTCTCAAGAGCCTCCTCCAGCACCACAATTCAAAGGCATCAATTCTTCGGCAGTCTGCTTTCTTTATGGTCCAGCTCTCACATCCATACATCACAACAGGAAAAACCATAGCTTTGACTATGCGGACTTTTGTTGGCAAGGTGATGTCTCTGCTTTTTAAGATGCTGTCAAGGTTTGTCATTGCTTTCCTCCCCAGAAGCAGGCGTCTTTTAATTTCGTGGCTGCTGTCTCCATCTGCAGTGATCATTGAGCTCAAGAAAGTAAAATCTGTCACTGCCTCCATATCTTCCCCTTCTATTTGCCAGGAGGTGATGGGACCAGTGGCCATTATCTTAGTTTTTTTGATGTTGAGTTTCAGGCTGTTTTTTGCACTCTCCTCTTTCACCCTCATTACAAGGTTCTTTAATTCCTCCTCACTTCCTCCTCACTTCCTACAAGTATTAAGAGCAGCTATACAAACAGCTTTCACATTTTGCAGCACTCAGTCAAGCATCCAATTGCCAGCCGTGGTGATTTTCAGACATTAAAGACTCTCCTGGGTTCTGTGGCTCTGAAAAGCTTCCCCAGTATGAAAGGGAAGAGGAAATAAATAATCATCCCAAAATGACCATAGTTGACTGTGTCATCTGAGTTGTGTGGTGCAATGTTGTGTAACAGGATTCCAGCCACTGTTTGCTGGCAAAATACCTCTCACTGCTTGCAAGATTGCTGCACAAATACAACAGGATTCTAGCCAAAGTTATTTAAAATAAAAGAAAAATTAATATTGCATGTTCATCCAGGAAATAACTAGAAATAACATACTGGATATACTCGAGTATAAGCTGACCCGAATATAAGCCGAGGCACCCAATTAAAAAAAAACAGGGAAAACTTATTGACTCAAGTATAAGCTGAGGGTTGAAAATGCAGTGGCTACTGGCAAAATTCAAAAATAAAAATAGATACCAATAAAATTACATTAATTGAGGCGTCAGTAGGTTAAATGCTTTTGAAGATATAGCCCTTCTGAGCTGTGAGACACACTTCACTGCCTGCGGAGGGAGGACTCATACCGGATACTGTGCTTATCTACTGCTCTACTGCTGCATAACAAGATGGAGGGAGATGGAGGATGGAGGAGGAAGGTGGGAGGAGGAAGGTGGGTACATAGAATATGCAGAAGGAGGAGGATGGGAGTGTCCTGGAAGCGAAAATGCAGTGTACTTAACCCAGGTCATCGGACCACCTACAGAGGCTGCAGGCACCTGTAGATGAGCAGGGGAGTTCGGAGAACACCCGCACTGCAGGGGAGAACATGTAATTTTGACATTGACTCGAGTATAAAATGAGGGGGTGCTTTTGCAGCAAAAAAAATGTGCTAAAAAACTAGGGTTTTACTCGAGTATATACAAGATGTAGAAAACTAGCTGGGTCAGACTGAGGTGCATACACACAAACAATAAAAACAACAGCTTTGTCCCTATTGTACTCCCCATCAGAATACAGTATGCTAGTGCTCCATGGTATAAATCAACATGTGCCAAATCAGTGGATGTAGCTCTTAAAGAATCATGCAAGATTATCACTGGCTGCCTGAAATATATCCACATTTAAAATATTGGCATTATTTGGCTGGCTTTGCCCCTCCAGGAGTATGTTGAGATATGCTAGCCACACAGCACCAAACCCATCCACTTCACAGACAGCAATCTCCTAGACAAGAGCTAAAATCAATGCAGGTTTTCTGCACACATCTCAGGCTCTAAATATTAAACTAGAAGAGGTTAGGACAATCCTATGCAGAACAAAACCAACACATTTTGGCAAATGGATGAATGCTGAAGAGTGTCTCCCATCAGAACAAGACTCTAGATGGACCATAGATCAAAGAATAGTCAAGTAAAATGGGGCTACTTGGACACAGGACAATTTTTCTGTGACTGTGAAGAAATTCAGTCAATGCAGCACTTATATGCAGGTAATTTATATCCCACCACGTGTACAAAAGATCTAGCATATTGCTGAGATAACACCATTTTTAAATTATTTATTTATTTATTTATTTATTTGTTTGTTTGTTTGTTTGTTTGTTTGTTTGTTTATTTATTTATTTATTTATTTATTTAACTTATATGCCGCCCACACTACCCAAAGGTCTCTGGGTGGCTTACAACAATAAAAATACAATAAAAAGATAAGACAATTAAAATACAATTAAAATATATACTCTAAAAATTGCCATCAGGACCCACAGTTGATATTATTTCAACTAAAAGCATTCTGGAACAGGAAGGTTTTGACCTGGTGCCGAAATGTCATCAGCGCCAGCCAAATCTCATTTGGGAGGGCATTCCATAGTCTGGGGGCAGCTGCTGAAAAGGCCCTTTCTCTACAAGCCATCCCTCTTACCTCCTTGAGGGATGGCTCTTTCGAAAGGCCCCCCTGGCTAGATCTTAACTGCCAGGTAGGTTCATATGGAAGGATGCGGTCCTTCAGGTATCCAGGGCCCAAGCCGTTTACTATTGAAGTAGCCTGCTTCTGGTCTAAAATAGCCTAATTGTCATAACATTTTAATTTGTTCTGCTCTTCCCTATATTTCATATACATCCATAATTTTAAATTGTGCAGCACTAAGAAAGAAAGAAAGAAAGAAAGAAAGAAAGAAAGAAAGAAAGAAAGAAAGAAAGAAAGAAAGAAAGAAAGAAAGAAAGAAAGAAAGAAAGAAAGAAAGAAAGAAAGAAAACATAATTAGAAGAGACAATTAATTAATATTTCAGGGACATGACTGTGACATTCAAATGATTCATGACTGAGCAGTCAGGTTTGCAAACAACCCTATGTTTGCTTCCCAATGACCAATCACAAAAAAATTCATTTTCATACTATGGAAAGTGCAAAAAACAATTTCTATGCCAAGACATGTTCAGCACTTTAAAAAAATCCCTCTTCTAAAAACATTCCATCTGCAATGTATAAATGACTCCCTCCCCCATGCTTCCCAAATAGGTGCAAGTGTGTTCCCACGTACCGGTCCTGTCTATCTGGATTAGATAGAATTCAGCTATTCTGATCTCTAACCAACTATCCCCTAAACCTGGACCAAGTTCATCTTTATACCCAAGGAACATTCCTGACTGCAGAACATTTTGGTATACAGAAGAATGAGAAAAAAGACTACAGTATAGGTTGAATAGAAAGAGTGTTGTGTTGTGTCTCTTTTCTGTTTTACTAATATAAAATACGGATTGGACTTAAGAAAGATAAAAACATAAAAGAGGCTCTCTCTTTTTTCATTTTAGTGTTATTTAGTTGATTCATGAAAAAGAATCTCTTAAACACAAGTGATTCATGTTAACAAAAGAGAGGGACATGAAAGTTTCAAATTTTTGCATTTCCATCCAATAGTGCTGAGAGGTGTGCAAAGAGATGACCTTTCTTTCACCCTGTGCATGTCAAATTGCCTGATAAATATTTCATCCTCTAGCATTGTGAGGAGTATTAGAAAGTCTTGATGGTGTGACTAACAAGGGCTGTCAGTAGACAATCAGAACATCCAGGTGAAACAGGAATCTGTAGAAGGACCTCGAACCCAGAGAGGATTGTTATTTTCCTTCAGTCCTTGGGGTTAATTTTTTTTCATTCCTGCCAATTTCTTTGGTGTCCCCCTCCCCTTCTATTGCTCTTTACAGCTTTTAGAGTCCCAGAAACATGAATGGGAAATCCAAAACAAAATAACTTAGAAGAGGTTTTCTCTTTCATATAAGACAAAAAGACTGGCATGAAAAATATTAAAATGAAAAAGGCAGAACAGCAAAACTGTGCATGTGCCCCTTCTCTTTTAAGCCAAAGCGCATACTGTTGAAACCCAGTCAAAATGTTTCAGTATCTATTGGAACATGATCTCGAGGATGAGAGGATAAAGGAGACGATGATAAAATGGGCAAGTAATTTCTGTTATAATATTGATATTGATCATTGGACAATGATGTGGAAAGATTGTTATAAAATGATTAAGCCAGTAAACGTAAGAGAAAATATCCTCAAAATGTTTTACAGATGGCACTATACCCCTGCAAAAATGTCAGAGGGTAGCAGCAATATTTGTTGGAAATGTAAAGAAAAAAAAAGAAGGAATTTATTATCGTATGTGGTGGACATGTGAAAAAGCCAAGGGTTATTGGTTACAGCTGTGGGAAATAAAAGGAGTCACTCAACAGAAATTAAATTTTAAACCTGAAATAGCACTACTAAATATTATGCCAGAAATTACTAATAAGAAAATTAAATATTGTTTAATGTATATACTCGTAGCTGCTAGGTTACTCTGAGCTCAAAAGCGGAAAAGTGAAGATACACCTACAATGGAGGAGTTCCTGAAGAAGCTATTGGATATCGCAGAACTAGACACACTCTCAGAAGCACTACGAGAACAACCAAGGGACTATGCAAAACAAAGCTGGAACTTAATAAAGTATATGTTTGGGCCCGGGGACAGATCAAAGCTTAGGGCAAAATGATTTATGTGTTTCTTCAATGCTCTCTGGAAACTTGGGAAATTTGGGTCTTAAATGAGGTTGGAATCTCTGTCCTCAAAAGGGGGGAGGGGTATATTTTTATACTGTATTTTTGTTGGAGTTTGTAGATTTATATGCTCAAATAAAAAATAATTTACAAAAAAAGTTTCAGTATCCAAGGCAAAAAAATAGAAGTTCCTTGAAGTAAAGACACAATAAGAATAGTTAATTGTTAGCCACCCTTTCATGAACTACCATGCAGCCATCTCATTCTGCCTAAGGAATGCTGGACTTGAACAATGGGACTATTATGAGTATATGATACTGCAGATTCCCGCTGCCCCACAGCTGCAATGCTTCTAACCTCACACATTTAACTGCCAGTCATTCAGTTCAATCATATGGAAAAGTCAAGTGTTGGTTCTTGTATCTTTGAATCAGGCCCAGTTAGGAAGGAACTAAAAACCATCTAGTCTTATCCCTTCTCTAAAACAGGCTTATTTATATCTCAAGTTCTCTTATCACAGAAAAAAAAATAAGAAAGCGGTATCCCACAGCTATTTGAAACTGTCAAGAAACATTATTATAAATATTTTTTAGTGGAACTTCCATTTTCCAATAACAAAGACCAGAGCTGTAACCCACCATTTCAGCACAGGACAAACAACACCATCTTCCACTCACTCTTCCTCAAGGCATGGGCATGAACCAACACCAAGGAAAAGGAGGAGGAAAATGTGGTGCCCTTTCAAAGAAAGAGAAAGTTTATGCTTAGGATGGACTGTAGGGAACTTGTAGCTATAGTCCTCTGTGAGTGTCTGTTCTAGAGATGGGGATATTCGTTTTCATAAATGAATACTAATATCCCCATCCCAACTGGACCTAATGAGGGTCTGACCCCCAGGACCAGCCCGTTCCCTCGTGCATCCCAGTGCTGCAAAGATCTTGCTCTTCCCACCAATGGCACCAATGTCTCCCTGATTGGCTGCACACTCCAAGCAGGGGGTGGGAGGACAAGTTTCCCTGCATGGCTTCTGAGTTTACAAATACGAATATCCCCATCGCTAGTCTGTACTTCTACAGCATAGCAAAAGGAATTTGACGAAAACTCTGCAACAGTATTTGCCCCTCTCAGATTTGTGATGATTTCTGGCCCCCTAGTGCCACTTGAGCACAGATGTTGCTAGGATTTCTGTCTACACTGATTCCTGAAGATGCCCTTCGCTTCTCTTTTTTTAAAAAAAAAAACATCTGTTTGAGAAAAAGATTTTTTAAAAACTTTCAAAACTCTTGAAGAAACTCTTTAGGCCCCTGTGAAATGATACTATCTGTTGGATCTTTCTTTCTTTCCTTCTTTTTCTCTCTATCTGTTACTGTGAAATGAAAGCTTCCAATGGCAAGCACATACTGTCTCTATTGCGAGCGAATCCACTTCAGAAACAAGCTGTCTTCAGAAACAACTCTTTAAAAAAAATTGGAGAAAAATTTAGAAATGATCTTTTCTGCTGGATTGTTGTTGGGAAAGTTGATTTATTTAAGTGAAATAGTGCTAAACCAAGTGATCTTTACTGCCAGATTTCTGTGGGGGGCTTTTTGGTTTGTTGAAGTAGAACAGCACTAAACTGAAAACTTCCAACACAACAGACATCCAGTGCTAATGCACTTCAGAAATCATGTCTCTTTACAACCAACTCCTTAAAGAAAACCATGCTGAACCGCTTTCAAAAGGATATTCTGTGCTCTATGTTTGTGTGTGTGTGTGTGTGTTTATTAGTGGAGCAGCATTAAATTGAAGGCTTCCAATCAGAGAAGCTGTCGCTACCTGAACTCCACCACAGGTGGGAAATGAAAAGAACAATGTCTACAGGAGATACAGCATTGGCATGGAAAAACAGGGGTTTTTTGTCACACTTTGCTACAAATAGTTTTGGTTTAAGCCTTGCATCATCTGGACAGCAGGAAAAATACTGGTATGATTAATGTGCAAAATAGAGAGGAAATACTGTTTGGAGCTCTGAGTTACATTACAACTCTAATGTACATTACAAGGCATAACTTAACTCCTTTTCTGATCAAAATGCAAGGAAAAGTTATACCTCTGTTAGATCAATTTTTTTAAAAAAAGCTCACATATTAATGCTAATTTTCAATCCATACAAATCTTCATCCAGCTGGTAGCAAATATCTGTGGATGACACAGAAAAAAACAGAAGAGTTCCAAAAATTATAGATGGCTATACCAGTTTCAAATTAAGGGCTGAAAAATCAGGCCAGGAGTGTCAGTTTTAAATTACACCGGTAGCAATGTTGATTGAATTGTACCAAACTTGCCAGACAGAAGATTGGCTTTTGTGATTTAACTGTAACATATAATTATGGGAGTGGGGTGGGACTCAATTAAACAGCGGAGGACAATATTACATAGTTCACTAACAGTTTATGCTGTGCCTCATGTTTCAGTTTATAGTACTCCCTTCTCTTTTTTGTAAAACCTTAAGTATCTTTCTTTGTTACTTTAGGAAAATTGTAAAAAAATAAGTTACTTTTAAAGCAATATAACTACATCAGTGTTCTATGAGCCACCAAGAATAGTGCCTTACACTCATGGGGCAGTAAAAACAAACAAACAGTAACTACCTTTAATCATGGGACATGTATTTAACTACTTTAAAAAGTGAAAAGGTATTCTAATCATATTCATTAGGAAATATAATATCACTTGGAGAATTAAATATTCATTTCACTCTTTGATTGTTAAAATATTACTCTACGAAGAGGATTTTTGTTTTCCTCCCTCGATTTGAATACAACAAAGGTAAATATAGATCTATTTATTATGGATAAAATTAACCTTAAAATCGTTAATTTTTTTAAAAAAAATACACATCCCAACTTTTAAGGTATTTTGTCCTCTTTTTCTAAAAGGCTTGGCGGTTGCTCATTGACCACTATTACAGCATTGGCATATATCAGCCAAATAATACTTTAACTGATTTTAGCACTAGGCTATATGTTCTGTTATAAGGAATAGCAAATGTTTAATCATAAATATTTTAATGGCTTCAGGGATTCATGGTATTCAATGACCGTGTTAAATGATAATAATCACATCTGGTTTATTACTACAGTAATTCAGCAGCTTCTCTTCAGTAGTTATTTTTTATTATATGCATGGTGCTACTGTCATGGTCATTTATAGCTGTAATATTTTAAAGTGGCTCATTTGTTTGTTTAAGGACAGTTTCACAACATATTTCCATAGGAATATACATTTCGGACAATTCTTTCCAAGCTGCCATTAGAAAAAATATGCTCTATGCTGCTGAAGTAAGGAAGGTGGGAGGAAAGTTCTCACAAAATGGAGGTGTGGCGCTGTAAAAAGATTTAGTAGGTGGGCACAGAAGAGGTCATTACATGGACCATTCACATCTGATTTTTTAAGAAGAGACCGTTAACAACTAAACTTCAGATGAGGGATTCTGATAGGGTGGTGATGGTGGGAATTAAATAAGTCGATAATTAGACAATTTGGGAGGTGTGAGACTGCAATTACAGGGTTGGGGGATTTTGGGGGATCAGGGGCTACATTCCCTCATCAGTGGAACACTTCAGTCCCTGGAGTTGCACAAATGGCATGGGTGCCAGGTGGGGCTTTGACTGGCAGTTATTCTAGCATACCACATACTACACCATTCACACATATATCACATGGGACAGCATTGCTGGTGATTGTGAGCGTACCTGTATACCCGCTCCCATGTGCATGTGTGTTGTGTGTGTGATTGTGTGTGTAGAGGTTTAGAGGTTCATTGTGCTGCTCATGATTCCAATGCAGGGAAGATCACTATTTCTCTGCTGTTTATTAACAGTGAAGAGAGTTCTTGATCAGTATGACTGTGGCATAGGGGACAGGGTAGCTTTGACCTTGTCGTGATCCCTTACTGAAAGATGAATTGGGAGGGAGGGCATCTGGACATGACGCTGCCTATACGTCCTCCCTAAGACAACTGCACTCTTGACATTTCTTTCAGTGGGCTGGCAAAAGCATAACTGTGCTGAAGAAGGAGACCCCGAAAGCATCCTATTGGTTCTTCTTCCCCAACCAAGGCTGGCCATATCATTCGGTTCATAGAGGTAAGCAGTCACCTCAGGAAGCAAAGCACAGGAAACAGTTGGGCAGCTGCTTCATTCTCCTTCTTTTTCATGATTTCTCTGGCATAAGAGTGACCTGCTGGTGGCTTCATCCCGGCTGTCTTTCTCCTTCCCTCTAGTCCTATGGCTGGGGGGAGAGGTACAAGGTGTCCCTGCTGTCGTCTCCTGTGAGGGTGGAAGATTTTGATTATTCTTTGGGGGGGGGAGGAGTAACAGTGCTGGTTATTGGAAGATGTAGGATAGTATATGCAGGAAAAAATGACACCCCCCCAGGCAATGTGTGTATGTAAAATAGCACTCAGCCAAAGTTAATGCTGTTGAAATTATCAGATTTTATTAGCTGTTTGGATCTTTATATTTTTAGCTTTTGATACTGCTATTAAAAATAAAAGACTCTAGAGAGCACTGAAACTAACAAGATAATAAAAATCAACATGTATGCTTCCATCTACTCTATTTTCCTCTTATTTGCCCAGTTTAAAAAAGAGAAGTGGCTTTTATAGTTAGAAATGATGAATTACTCTAGATATCATGTGACCAGATGTGACACAACTGATGTACCACTGGCACTTAACATTTGAGAAAAAGTCATTGAAATGAATGCAGCTTGGAGCAGAGCCCATGATGCTCACTTTCATTACTCATTTAAAAAAAGTTTTTGTCAAAAGTCATCCAGGCATAAGACTCAACAGTACAACATCAATATTTGTATGCTGCTTTCTGATTCAAGTAATTGGCTCCCCCACATTATGGCAAACATGCTTCTGTCATTTCAAGCATTCTAAAAATATGGGCCAAAATGACGGACACGTGTCAAGGGTCTCAACATTTACTGGAACAAGGGGGGAGATGGGCAGAGTAGTATCATGACCTGGCTGCCAGGCACTTGGACCTCCTCCCTGCATTATGTGGCAATAAATCATACAAGACAGGGTCTTGTCACACATAACATCTCTACTCTTTCTGCAAGAGTCAGTGACTGAGCTGGAATAATGCTTAGCAATGTAGAGCATGTGGACATCAAATACGCTGAAACATGGGAAGGAGATATGGTTGGTAGCAGATACACGCTCAATTTAACAGGTGGTTTCCTCGAATCAGGAATGAGATCAGATTGCAAGTTTTATTTAGAAACAGCACGAGAGCCCAAGAAGCTTTTGGAAAGTGTCCTAACTGCAGAGGAAAATGACACTTTGCATATGGTCAGAGGCGCTACTCAGTCAGTATTTTTTTTCTTCTGATACACAGGGAACAACCACACAGTAGGGAAAATATGGTTTGATCTACTCTGATTCACACTTGTAGAAATCTGGCTTTCCGGAGTGAAACTGCTGCAGCCAGCCAGCCAGTTCTAATAGCAGAAGCTACCTTTAGGTGCTAACTAGGTGCTAATTGGTAACTTCCACCTCTCTGACTCTTTTTAAATTGTTCTTCTAAGTGCCCTAACAATAGTCTGCTCCAGCTGTGAGTTGAAAAACCCCTAGTTTTTAAGACAATTGGGAGACAAGGGACACTTGATTGAGGGGAACTGACATGCCCACAAGTGCCCCTTTGTATTTGAATCAGGCAACCTCACTGGGCAAAAAGCAGACAAAATGATGCCAACCCAATTTGCAAATTGCTTTAGGAACTTCTGAAAAGTGTCACATGTAATAAGAACATTGGCATGTTCTAGAAATGGGGGCTACTGGTTTTCCTCAATTCCCCAGCAAACTATACTTTATTGGGTGCCTATGAGTTTTAAACTATGTCCAATCCAGGGACAACATTATACAACACTGGGGGGAGAGAGAGAGATCTTCTGTTTATTGCTATGTACAAACAAACAAATTATTGATATGTACAGTAACTATGCCAGGATCATGAGCCAGATATGGTGTTTAAGAAAAAGCCAATGCTCTTTTGTTATGTTTTCTCAGCTTGAAACCATCTCTGAATTCCACACCTAAGAGTGAATGGGAAATGCCTGCAGCAATTTAGGAGAACTGAAAGCCAGCCACTTTCCAAAATCACAGCCTCCATCCCTAAGAGATTAATTATCTGATGGCAAAGCCAACAGTGGAGGCGTTTGTGAAACAAGTGTCCTGCTGTTCAGCTAAAAGCAGCTCTGCTGAGGCTAGCATAACTTGCATATTGTTTAAAGTGCATGCTTCTCTTTTCTTCTTCTACATTACAAGGAAAGTTCATCTTTGGTTTCGTATCAAGAAATCCAGCAACATGGAACAGAAACAAGCATTTCCCAATGCCAGTTCCCCCCCACCGCCTTTACACCCATTTATGTTATTCAGTACTTGTTTCGTGTCTTGGATGGTGGGAGAGTCATTCTTAGCTCCTATAAATGAAAGCAAATATCAATGTGAGAGAGATTTACATGTGAATTTACTACCTAAACAACCACTGGAACCAATCTGTTCCAGTTTGGGTTAATAGAGTCCATAGACTCTAAACAGAGTTGGAAGATATAGTTTTGGGACTATACAAATGCAGAAGTAAGTGATACCTTTACAGACCACTAAAGAAACCATATATTTTGATAGCTTTCGTTGATCAGAGACCACTTCATCGGACTCGCACACAGGTGTCATGTTGTTGGTGCAAATAATTTAGAGTCCCAAAAGTTCATTGCAGATATATTTGCAAGACATGTTTCTTAGATGTAAGTTAGGAAAGATGCAGAGCGCATTGGAGGTGTGGCATTAAAGTTACAGCTGCAGAAGCTGTTGATTGGATATCACACGCCAGCTCTTCAAACAAAGAGGAAGTGGGAGGAAGTTTTCAAATTCTTCAGTCACACATGCTGGAACTTAATCAAAATGAAGAGACCCTACCCAAACTTAAGAGTAAAGAAAACCAGTAGCCTCTGTTAGGGGCTCAAAATGCTCCAGTAGGTATGGTCACTGGGAAAAGGAGCAAACCAGCCCATCCCCAAAATAGACTAAATTGTGGGACAAATGCCATCAAGTCACACCTTAAGCTAGTCATGACTAATTTAACTGTAATTGACTGAAGTAGATCTTTTCTATGACTAGAAACAACAGTTTGTTAACTAACTGTCACCCCCTGAGTGGAAAAGGTGTTTGGAGTAGAGATTTGCTGAAGAGATTTCATTTCCATGGAGTTGCCTGGGTTGTCTATTCATGGAATTTTGCACAAATCTCCCAGATGTAAAAATCATGCTGTTATCCTGTTGTGAAAGGTGAAGAGGGTGTGTGCTTCTGATTGTTAGAAGGTATTCTGGAAAATTGATGGTGCCATCAGTGCTTTGATGTCTCATGAAGAATGAGGTTGTATCACAGTTCCCACCCACTCATTTATAATAATATATATAGAAAGGTGAAAGGAATGACTTATGTTTTGATCTCCTAGGTGGACAGTAAGTCAGATGCGGTGGAAACAAAGCTTTCCAATTAGGAGCACTTCGTGGACTGGGACAGTTCAGGGCTTCATAATCCCACTAGACACCCCACTCCCTATACAGCATATGACTACTGATGTGAAAGAGTTAGAATGAACCCCAATTTCTGACATTGCAAATATCTACCAAAAGCAGATTTGCAGCACATCGCCACCAATAGTTACATAATGTTCACTGGTCCAATAATAATAATTATGTGCCATGAAGTCAACTCTGACTTATGGCAACATTTTCCAGGGTTTTCTAGGTAGACAATACTCAGAAGTGGTTTACCATTCCCTTCTGCTGGGAGTGCCCAGGGGGCTGTGTAGTTTGCCCAAAGTCACACAGGCTGGTTCTTCTCCCTGGGGAATTGAACTCCAAACCTCTGGCTCTACAGCCCCATACCTAAACCACTGAGCTATCTGCTCCAACTGATCTATATTTAGGAAAAGAAATGCTTTTGTGTTTAATGTATTTAGTAGTAAGAGAACAGAGGGTTTCCCCCTTCTTTTCAGTGAATTGCTTCTTGTGTTTACTTGGTTGGAAGTCAAGATAAATAAAAAGCAGGAATAAATATGCCCATGTTTTGAGTGAGGAGAACAGTTGATCTGTGAACCAACTATATATATGGCTAAATCTAGTGCTAATCCTAAATAAATTAATTGAACTTATTGGAACTATCATTAGATTTAGCCCATTGTTTCTACTGTACAGATATGCATACATACCTATATGCAGCAAAACCAAAGAACTCATATATATACTTCAGTGCAACATCGAGCTACCAAAAACAAAGGTCACCACACTAATCAGTAGCAAAGGCTTCTCTTACACATCCAATGGACCACATTTATCAGAATACACAGATGCACAGAAATCATTCATGTGGAGATGACACCATGGGTTATCTCACAAACCATGAAATTCATTGTGAGGAATACATGACCAAGGTCTTTACTCAGTCCAAAGACTTTATTTTGCTAGGTTTAGATTTTGTTTCTATGGTATTGTCACGACACCCAGGTCAAACTGATTCACTCAGTGCCTAACCAAGCATATTTGGTGTACACCAGCACAAAAATTATGCACAACAGTCCCAAGTGTTGCTATAGTACTATTTCTGATGCTTTTCTGACATAAATCT
This sequence comes from Pogona vitticeps, assembly GCF_051106095.1. Lineage (NCBI taxonomy): Eukaryota > Metazoa > Chordata > Lepidosauria > Squamata > Agamidae > Pogona > Pogona vitticeps. Next base: position 35,976,773 of record NC_135788.1, on the reverse strand, counting down.
GTGCTTTCATGGGAAAATAGGGACCAACTTATTCATTTTGCTTAGGACAAGGAAGACGTGGCTTCAGGCCACAAGAGTGGTACAAGACAAGCATTGTTGACTAGGTTTCCAATGACACCATTTTAAGTACAGCATTTCAAGAATAATTTTCTGTGGGAAAATAGAATTGGGAAGGGGGGAATGATTACAGTACGCTGTACTTCACAGAAGTGAACAGAATTGGTCACTGATCTTGAATAACATCCATGCATGGTTATACTGTATATAATATTTCCAATTAGTTTCTCTCTTTTCCTGGGCTCAGCCAATTTGTGTGGCTTTCCATGGAATGGGAGTTGGTCAAGCAATGCTATCTGAAACGGTGTTTAAATGAATTAATGGCAAAAGAATTTTGTGGTAAGTTCAGACAAGAACTTTTGTGGATTGTGACTCAAGATAATTTTAAGACTGAAGTATTTGGACCTCCTACGGCTTAGAAAAGTACAGTTGCCAGAATCTCCTAGTCTGCACCAGTTCTGGGAAGTGCGGGCTGCTTCACTGCTCATCGAGCAGGGCTCTGGGACAGAAAGTAGCAAACCTAACTACTCCAACCATGAACTGGTGACACAGGCCACATCTTTTGCGTGACTGACACATTCCATAGCGATGCTCCTGAAAGAACATGCAGCAATCATTATCTTCACATTGGAATGTAAAATACTTTCAAAGCCTTGTGTTGGAAGAGACTGTTCTTTCAACAAGTGCCTAAACTATAAAACATAAAACCTGAGGGCACACATTGTATCAAAGAAATACTTATGGAATTATGTCTTCACTGAACCACAGTTCCTCTGAAATTATCAAAGCATTCATATATCATTCATACTGTATAATATATACTTTCATCCCACCCTTCCCTGGAAGGGTTCATGGGTGTGGGGAAAGGTTATCACCTCTTACCCTTACACAGCATTCACTGAGGTACAAAACATTTTTAATGAGACAAATGTTGTAAGGTGGTGCAGAATTCACTGCCATATTCTAAGGAAGACAGAGCAAAATAAAGCTTTTCAGCTACAATGTCCTATGAGGGCCAAATCAAGACAAGTGACACAAACCTTGCGCTTCTCCATTCTCTCCAGCAAAGCTGGGCATTTGCTGCAGCCATGGCCTCCATTACAAAAGTTGTTGTCATACAGCTCATGAAACCCAGAAAGAGTATTAAGATGAGATTGACAAGCCAACCTGCAGTAGCAAAGACCTTCAGTATAATTAAATCTCCTGTTCCTACTATGAGATTGAACATGTAAACCAGACCAACATAAGGAGAGTAGCGCTCCCCTGTATCAGTAATGCCTCCAGGCATTTTGGAGGAGATGGAGCAGGCTTCTTTGATCCTGCTGATGTTAACCCACCAAAAAGCTGGAAAGCATTCATGCCATCAAAGCCCGGCCCCCAAGGTCTAAACCCAGCTCCCCTCATTCCGTGACCACAATAAAAGCAACATTCACTAAGGTAGGTGAAGCTGATAAACAAGGCATTGTCGAGTTCAGCTACATGGCTTAGGTCTAAATTTGAGCTCAGAAGGATTACTTTCTGGTTTACAACTCCTAGAATCACCCGACTTAGTAGGGCTGGTGTTATCAAATGTAATTTTTAAACCATCAAACTGCTAAGCCATCCTCCCGCATGGATCTTTATTTCAAAATTCTCTTCCCCCACAGGACACATACAGCAGTTTAAAAAAAAGAGGGGTGACTCCATTGGTGAGAATTGCAGAAGGATAATTTATGAAATTAACGTTTGGTGTCCTTCCCACCTGTGGCCAATGGACCGTGATCTAAAACTGCAGGTTAAACTGCTCACCACATGTTTAATGTCGCAGCTGGTTTAGCCATGCTGCACAGCACGTTTGGATTCTGCAGCTGAAATCTAAGGGTCAAAGAGATGCCATTTTATTCCTGCAACTGTTATTATGTGCTTTCCAGTCAGAACCAATTTATAGCAAACCTAACAGGGCTTTCAAAGTGAGTGAGTTATTTTAGCAGTGGTTTTACGAATTCGACACCTGCAGCGAGTTTCCATGGCTGAGCAGGAATTCAGACCCAGGCTTCTTGAATGCTAGTCAATTAATCTACCCACTATACCATATTGGGTATCATTCATAACTAGATATATTCCTTTTTCAAAATAATATAGCATGTGTGGGAATTGGGGGTGAGTGAGGTGCCTGTAATCCTTTGGCCACACCATTCCAAGCCATGCTGGACTCTCCACGACTACTGTTTTCCTTTGAGCATAAGCAATCTTTGGCACCCGTGGGTGCTTTCTTCCTATTGCACATAACTACAAGGGTAATGACCTGGACTAAGAACATCAGGCCATTCTAAAACACCCCCATGCCCCCCACTATGATCATTGTCTTGGATGAAGGGGCCACAGACAATATTTCCTTTTTTTTCAATCATGTGTTTCTCCTTACATGAATAACATCACTTCTGTTGGTGACCTAATATGGAGCATATTTCAGGGTTTGCCTGAATGTGTATAAGGATAAAACCAGAACACATGTGGAGTAATATGGAGATGCATCTAAGCTCTATACTAAATGCCCTTATGTGGTTGAGAGCATTAGAGACCTTTGTCCATTGACTGAAAAGATCTGAAGAGGATTCCTTTTGGTTGGTCTTCCACCAGCAGGTAAATATTTTTCACCAAACTAGCCAATGCATTTGCCATAATTAGAAGTGGTGCTTTCTCAAGTGATATAAAACATCTCTTTGTTTTAGCATATGGTTTTCTTTATTTCTAGCTTTTGCATTTAGCATACTTTATTTTGTGGCTGATCACTGGAGGTAAATACAAACTTAATTTGTATGTCTGATTGCCAAAGCACATATTTTTAAGGAAATCCAATAGTAAGAAGATCACATTCTCCTTAATATCAAGTTTTGTGCGTCTTACTGTCCAAGGGCTTTTAATTAGTTGAGTTATATCATTTCTCTTATATTGATAATTTTGCTTTTAATCCAAGTTTATGTTTTAATTCTGTTTCTTTTTTGTTGTTTAAATTTTAGCAATGTTTACATCCTTGTACACCATCCTTGTATGGGGAAGATGAACAGAATATAAGTCTAATAAATAAACAATTTGGCTGTGCTTGGTTTTCCCATATGAAGTCTCTCTTTGTCCCCTGGTAAAGAAACATGTTTGACAACTGTCTACAACTTACCTTATTTCTGAATGGACCACACCATTGGGTTAAAAAAAGATCAAGCCAAACAAATACAGTTCTCAGAGGACTGAAGGGCAATTTTCACCATTCTAAGAAAAAATATAGTTGAAATATTATTTTGTTTCTGTTCATCACTCAGAGAAATGTCTTGTGGACAGAAAAAAATGCATGCACTCACACTCTACACAATGTTTAAGGATTGCTGACATCACACGATACATTTTTTTAAAAAACTAGGTATTCCAGAAACTTTCAGTATATGTTGACCAAAGTTAGAGTTGTGTTTGTTGTATACCAGCTGCCTAAAGACTCAGGGCTTCCCCTTTTTTAAAAAATGGGTTTCCAGATAGCAGCTCTTCATATGCCACACCACAAACACCAAGCTTTCTGATGGCATATTTCAAGCAATGTGAGCATACCCAGACAGCGTCAATTATTATGTCTCAGCTGGATTCTCATTGTCATTTTGCTCTGCTGATTGCCTCAGAGATTCAGAAGTCCTCTCTTTCTTTCTTTCAGCATCCTGTGTAGAGACTGCCAGAGAGACTCCCATAATTCCTTGTGACCCTTACAGTGTAGCCATAGAAACAAGGTGCAGAAGAGAGCAACCAAAATGATTACTGGGCTGGGGCAACTCCCTTATGAGGAAAGGCTACAACATTTGGGGGTCTTTAGTCTAGAGAAATGGCAGCTAAGGGGGGGGACATGATTGAGACATGTAAAATTATGCAGGGGGTGGATAAAGTGGATAGAGGGAAGCTCTCGTGTGCTCCCAGAGGCATTTGGTGGGGCCACTGTGAGATACAGTAAGCTGGATCAGGCCTTTGGCCTGATCCAGCAGGGCTCTTCTTACGTTCTTCTGAGACTTAGTAGGAAAACACCTCTGAAGATTAGCTCCCAAAATTCTGGCTGGGAGAATTCCTGGTCAATTCTGGGGGTTGTGGTGCAAAAGAATAAAGTTCCATGCTTAGTCTTTATACTTTAGGATACTTTCCAGTTCCTTCATAGCTGCCCTACCAAGTCTCACTCCTCTTCTGATTTCTCAACTACTATCTCCTCTTGGATTGATGACTGAACCATGACATAGAAAACCTTTGACAATTTCCTTTTTTCATTGTCAACACTAAAGTTATAGAAATCTTCTGTAATCATGATTGTTGTCTCCTTGACAAAATACAGAGTCTTAATGTATATGTTTGGGTTCTGTACTTTAAGGTACCTACTATCTTTACACTCAAAAAAGTAGGTAATATTAGGCTAGAGTGACTATCATTTATACCAATGGGATAGCACCCAAAATGATGCTTGTGTGGCATGTGATATTTCAGCAAATCTCAGTCATAACATGCAGATCACCAGTACTGCAATACCTGTCTCCATGCCTATCCTTCATTGGTAGGCTGTTGGGTTCTGGTAAATTGAGAAAAACATCTTGTCTACCTGCCTTTCAGAGGCAACAATAGTGAATAACATTTGAAGTCTAAGCAGCTACATATATTTTCTTATCATAAACGTGCTGGGTTCAAATAGCTACAGTATCTGAAATGTTGAGGTGAGAATTCTACCTCTTAGCCTATGAAGCATCATTTCAAGCAGCAGAGGTCATTCTACATACCAACACAAAGTTGTTCATCCAAAGATTTCCGTCTTTTAACAGAACACCAGGACTCTGCCTTACCATTAGTTATGGAGAGACAAGTGCCTCAGGCAACAAACTCCAGATGTCACAAAATGGTGACCAATTGTTATTTCATTTTATTTTATTGTATTTTTACTGTCAAGGGTGGGAGTTTTCTGTCTCAGGATGCCTTGAGGGGATATTATTTGCTGATCTGCATCAAGAATAAATGCCATACCCCATTGTCTCTGTTTCTATCTAATACTTCTGGAAATTCCACAAAGCTAAAATCATTGTTTGGAATCTTTTTTTAAAAAGGAACTTACTGTTCCTAAAATGAGAAGGAAAATCCAGTAAAAATTTTAGATGAAAATTTACATGACTTGCTTTGATGGGGTGCTGTTTATATGGGCAGGTAGAGATGTCTAGAGGAATAGAGGTTAACAAATAGGATAAAATTTAAGAGGGTTGCCTCTAATGTTTAGCAGCGGCCCATGAAAATGGCAGGAAAAAGGGTCGAGTTGTGTTTACTGTTTAGCAAGCAGTTAGTGAAATGATTTATGTTTGGGGTATGGTGTGTTAGTGGGCTGTGCTTCCAATCCCTACTCAATTTTCTACTACGATATCATAAAGCTGAGTTACTGGCCAGCTGTGTCCAACAAAGCAACATTTTAAAAATTATTACAGTAGAAGTTTCTAAAAGGGGGGGGGGGGAGAAGAAAGGACAGTGAATCAGAGAGAGAGAGAGAGGAATGTTGACTGTTAACCAAAGGTTTTCACTACAAAATTTCTCTCAAGTAAAATGTCATCCTGGAGGACACAAAAATAATAATACTCCAGCTCCTTCTGTAAGGTAATGGCCTCCTCTGAACTCTGCATTCTAATAGATGGATAAAGACGTGTGAGTTTGGAGCATACCTTGCCTTCCATTAAGACTAAGAGAAAGATGTTTCTCTCTGTCTAGATCAGTGGTTCCCAATCTTCGGTAAACCAAGTGTTCTTGGACTGTAATCCCAAAAGCTTTTACCACCAGCTGTGGTGTTCAAGGTTTCTGGGAGCTGCATTTCAAGAACACCTGTATTACCCACAGTTGGGAACTACTAGTCTAGACCATTTGAGCTAACATATTGTTCCAGTGTCTCTTTACCTTTGAAGTGACAAAATCTAAATGTTCTCCATTCAGATGAGCAGGGATAACATCGTCTGAGAATATTTGTTTCTTGATCCTGGGTATGACCTCTGATCTGCATGTCCTGTCACATTATGGTTCTTTTGGCCTTTGATTCAAGTACAGAGTCTGTTAAAACTCTTCATCTTTGCTAACCTAATACTCTCTGTATGGGTATTCGTAGCCAACATGGGGAAATAACAGGAGTGATGGGAGCTGTAGTCCAACCTATATGAAGGCTGGCTTGTTGAGGGAAAATGTATTTCCACATTCGGCTACATACACTGCTCAGAGCCCAATATCTAACATGGAGTTGTCATTGTCCATGTTCTCAGTCAATGAGAAACAGCAAATCTTTTGCAGAAAGATCTGGGCTGTTTAAGAGCTTATGATTCACAGGCTGTTAGCTGATTCAACAAGATATTTCCGCGCTTTGCTTTGAAAATGATTTCATAAAGAAAAATGTCCACCAGCTCATCTTGGTTGCCACATATGATGAAATAAGTTAACACAGAAAATGCCATGTTTGTTTTCTCAAAGATTGGATTCTATATCATCAGCATATAAAGATGCTTAATCTTATACTACTATACCACTGGTCCAGAGGCTGGAAAAGTAACTCTTTTGGATTGTAATTCTCAGATTCTAGCAGTAAGCATAGCCAGTCACAAGCTGATTGAAGGATTCTGGGATCTATCATCAGAAATAATTCATTGTTCCAACCCTTATCCAGGACTGTCCACAGTACCCTGGGCTATTCTGGTAAGGAATGGTAGGAATTTGTCCAAGAAATCTGGAAGACACTGACTAGGGAAAAGCTATTTGACTTTGACTAGAATAGCTGCTCCAGCATCTCAGGTAAAGGTTTTCTCCATCACCTGCTACCTGATACTTCAAGTGGAATTGCAAGGGATTGGACCTGTGACTTCCGCAAGTAAAGAATTGCTCTTCCACTGAGTTGGCAAGTATCACAGGATGAGAAACTATAACTTAGAAGGAAGAACTCAGAAATGTTACTTTTAGGACTATAGCTGCCCCCAAGCATCCAGAGGGCATGATGGGTTTTGTGAGCTGCTGTCCAAAAACAGTAGCTTGTCTACATTCTAAGCATAATGCATTAGGGTAAAATAGGATGGCATAGTATCACATGTTCAGAAGACCCTACGAGTCCACAGAGAATCCCCTTGAAAAATCTGAGCTTTTTATTTATTAAAATTATTCATATCTACTATTTCAGTGAGGTGGAGAGGGGGGATTTGCTGGTTCGGTAACAGCCTATCCTCCATATTATTTTACCCAGGCTTCGTGCCCTGGAGAGGACACTCCAGCTTCGTGTACAGCGTCAAAACACTAGACGCTGTTCCAAGTCCTCCATTCAGAACACATTACCATAGTCTTTCGAGACTGAAGGATGCCTATGATGGATATCTAACCTTACACAAAGTACAAATCTAAGATACATTAAAAATGGTTAGTGATCAGAGTCCTGAAATGTAGTGTATAATGCCACCATCCCCTAAGTAACATTAAGATAGGTTAGGAAAAATGAAAAGAAACATTAAAATATAACAGCTGCTTCACTTTGGCTAATGTGAGGACCGGCAGAGCTCCTCGTGGGGAAATGCCACCTCAGAGTAACATTTTCTCATAAACATTAATCACATAAACTCCTGTGAACAGATAACCTAATTTTAAAGAAAGTAACATAATCAACAGATTAAATGTTATGATGTTCCTCTTTAAGGTGTAATGTGCCTGTTAAGAGATCACAACCATTATGAAAGGAATGCTATAGGTGCCACCTGTTTTATTGTCTTTGTGTTCTATGAAAAAAAATAAAACATGCTAATCTGAGAGAGTAAGTGAAATGGCTATCACTCCCTCATGTATTACTCTCAGAAAGAAATAAGTGAATGGAGTCATTTTGGTACCATAATAAAAATGCTTCTGTGGTCTGAGAACTGTGATTTTCTATACAGTGTGCTGGCAGCATTCTCACAAAGTGTACTTCTCTTAAAACAAGCATTTGAATGATGTGTAGCTAATGAGCTGTAGAAATTCAGAAATTAGAAATGGCAAAACTGTATGAAGTCATGTACTATGCCCTTGCGAATATAGGCCCATTCCCACCGTTTGTTTTCACATATTCTGAGTTTCTCTACATGACGAATGTAAAATGTTACAGGGTGATTTCATTGCTTCACACAAAGAAGTACTCTGTGCTCATCTGCCCTTATATTGTAGACTCGGTATGGGCTACATGTGTCCTTTCAAATGTTGTGGTTCCCATGATGCCACAGGCTGTGCTGGATAGAACTGATGGGAGTTGCAGACAAAGAACATCTGGAGCACAGCCAGTTAATGCTTTTTGAACCACAAATTCCAGAATCGCATAGCCAACAGGGGTAAGGACCATGCAGTTGTGGATTCTGTGAGATTTAGTTTTTTTTTTTGACAACAGTGATCAGGCCCCATTAGAGCTGATTGTTCTGTCCCTCTTATTGTGCATAAGCCTTCATCTGTCTTCACGTCTGAATCTGCATCTCCCTCCCTCTTCCAATTCAGTTTAACACCCTGCTGATGAAATTCTTCATGCTGTGACCAAAAGTGTTCTTCCCAGTGTGTGTGAGGTGCAGACCATCACTTGCCAGCAATCCATCTTTCAGGAAGAGAAGCCTGTGGTCCCAAAATAAAAATCCCTCGTCGGTACCACCTTCATGGCCAGAATAATTTTCTTTCCCCTTCTATTCCTGTTCTGAGTACTGATAGGAGGGACAAGAAGACTATCTTGGCTGCTTCATTTGTTCCTACACAGATGAGACAAAAAGGATATGCAGCTCTGACTTTTATGAGCGATGGCAATTCTTCTATTACATCCCTGAACCATTATCCAGAGAGGTAGCATGGATCTTCCCAGCATGATTCAGTCAAAGTTAAGTTTTTCATGCAACTTAAGTCTATGTCTTACTGAGTTCACTGATTCCCAAACAGGATGTGCGAGTGTAGTCCATGTGTCAAGATGTGAAATTTTATAGGTATAAAGTACTGTATTAAAAAAAAATAAGGGGAGTGTAGGAAAAGCAGCCCTTAAAATGTACACTGTATTTTTGAAAAATGAAGTTTGAACAGCAGTTTATTAAAAGTAACTGTAAAACAATCAGCCAGCTCTCCAGTCAAGTCTGGGGAAGCAACGTCACTGTACAATAACATTGCCTTGCAAAAAATATATTTCTTTTCGTGGCTGACAGCCGAGCATGAAAGAAACAATTGAAG